>NC_084772.1:21042029-21686383 GCF_028858725.1 Colius striatus | reverse complement strand
CTCCCTGTCTTTCCCTACAAGCTTCCCTTCAGGGTTGTGCTCCAAGCAGGAGTGTCCCTGCTGCCTTCCTGCTCCTGGCAGGGGCTGGCTCTCCCATTGAGGGACTTGTGAAAATGGATGGTGGCACCAGCACTGGCTGCCTTTGCCTCTTGTCCTTCTGTGTTTGAGCCTGCCCTGGGACCAGTGCTAGCCAGACATGCTGTGTCACCCCCTCTAGCCTCACCCCTTGCTTTCACCACGAGCTGCTCACCAGAGAGCAGACCTTCCTCTACGTGGCCCTGGATTTGTACATCCAGCTGCTTCGGCTCTTTGTGGAAGGGAAGGACCTGCCCCAGCCTGACCCCACAGAGCACGTGAGTGAAACTCGGGCTCTTTTTTCCTCTTGGTGGTTGTGACTCCTCTTTATCCCTTCCCCTGGCAGCCTCCTCTTGTCCCCACCTTCCTGTGCAAAGCCGAGGCAGGGGCTTCACCTCTGCAGGGAGGGCTGGCTCCTTGGGGCTGGGAGGAGCTGGGGGCGGGTGAGGCAGTGCCCTGCTTCACCCTCTGGGCCCCGCAGTGTTCCCGTCTCACTGCTGGAGGCAGAGCCGTTGTGCGTGGCCGTGACAAGCCGTGTCCCCTCTCTGTGTGTCCCAGGGGGACCCCATGGAGCTGCTGCCCGCGGCGCGGCGCTTCCTGCTCACTGCCGCCCCCTGCTGCCCGGCCCGGAGCCTCGCAGCCACACAGCCGGTACGGTAACCCTTCCCTCTGCTCCCCGTGTGTGTCCTGCTGCTGCCGCCCCTCAACCTGTGCTGTTCTGCTGCTGGAACACACCTCCCTGCTGCAGCCACGTCCTTTTCTCAGCACCGTGAGCTGCTGCCCTCACACAGTCTCCCTCCAGCACTTGCTTACCCCTCTGCTTCGGGGAAAACACCTCCCTCATCACTGGCAGCCAGGAGATGGGGTTGTTACTGTGCCAGTCAGCAACAGCTTCCCTCTCCTCTCCTTGTGCTTTGCTGAGAGGCAGCAGAAGGCTCCGGTGCTGCTGCCACTCGCTCTGAGGAAGCACGAGCAGGTCTAATCCTGGCTACTTGCCCTCTCCTCAGTTACTGGCCACGTGTGAAGAACTTGACCCCGAGCTGGGAGCCACGCTCCTGCACTGCTTAGGGCCTGGCCCGGCCATGGAGCTGGAGGAAGAGCTGGTCCTGTTCTGAGGGAGGGGCAGGGCCCAGGCACCACCTTTCTCACCACTGCTGTTTCTTTCAAATTCCTTTGTAAATAATTTATTACAAGCATAACCATGAAGCTCTTGTTACAATAAAAAGTAGGTTACAAATGTCAATTTAGACTTAACTTTGGGAATAATTTGTTGTTGTTTTCCAAAATGAAACGTCTAAGTGCTTACAGTTGCTCCAGTGGCTGCTGTAGCCTCAGAGGCACCTGAGGGCCCTGCTGGACGAGGCTGCAGCTCCTGCAGGAAGGAAGGAAGAGTCATGGCCAGCTCCCTGTCCACAGCTGCGTGCGTGGGGAGAAGGGGACCACGACGAGATGCTGCCCACCCACCCTCCCTGCCCGGGCACGTGACAGTCTCTTAGTACAACACTGCTGAGTCAGACGTGAGCATGGAGAATCACAGCATGGAAACAAGCTTTTTCTGAGCAAGCTGAAGCTAATTCCACCGAGTGAGTCCTGGGGGAGACTAAAACGTAGATTAAGAAGATCTCCACGGTGCTGTCAGGTTCCTCCAGGGCTGGGCTGGGCTGGATGAGCTGCCCCTGCCCCTCAGGTGGGCTCCTGCTGCGCAGTCACTTCTGGCTTTACCGCCTGGCTCTCTGAAGTCCCTGAAGTACTGAGGAGGAGAAGGGGCTCTGGCTCCAGTGGCTTGGCTTTGTCCTGAGTCTGGGTCAGAGGGTGCACCATGGACATGTGGACGTTCAGGTTATGGGCCTTCTCGAAGCGCTTCCCGCACTGGTCGCAGGCGAACTCCAGCTCCGTCTCCGCTTTGTGTTTGGTCATGTGGTACTTGAGCGAGGCGCGCTGGCGGCACTGGAAGCCACACACCTCACACCTGCAGGGGCAAGGCAGGGGCTGAGCCACCTCTGCTCCTCCCAGCCAGCCCCCTGGGAGCCCTGTGCTCACAGCATCTCCCACAGCCACCCTGGCGCACGGCACCGTCCTGCTCCCAAGGCCTCACACGGCACCATCCTGCTCCTGAGGCCTCACACGGCACCATCCTGCTCCTGAGGCCTCACACGGCACCATCCTGCTCCTCAGGCCTGCAGCTTGGCCCCAGCAGCCAGGGGCAGAGGAGGGGCTGGAAGAGCTGCTCAGCCTCAGTTAGCTCTGGAGCTGGAGCGTATGCTGTGACTCACAGGCAAAGGGACTGATCCAGACTGTTGCAGCAGCAAACAAGGGTTGGGGCACAAAACTGCTCTGCAGGAGGGCCTCAACAGCACTGCCCTGGCTCTCCCTGCCCTTGGCTACGTGGGGAGGACTGGGGGGCACTTACTGGAGGGGCTTCGCTCCCGAGTGCCGCATCTGATGGACCGAGAGGTGTTTGCGTTGCTTGAAGGTCTGTCCACATTCATCACAGATGTAGTTCCGTACCTCTGCAACGGACAAAGGGACAGGCAGCGATCCTGCTCAGTTCTGAGGACATAAAACCTGCTTTAGGGGAAGCTGCTCTAGCAGGGGGTTGGGCTGGATGAGCTCTGCAGGGCCCTTCCCATCCCCACCATTGTGTGAAAGGCACCCAGGCAGCTGCCCACGCTCAGTGCTGGAGCCTGCATCCCTCCCCCTGCCTTGTGCCCCCTGTGAAGGCCTGGCACAGGGCGAGGGGCACAGCCCAGCCTCCCCCTGCACAGGGCAGCACTGGGGGCTGCAGCTGCCTGCAGGGACTCACCGGTGTGGATGAGCTTCACGTGGCGCTGCAGGTACCGGTCGATCATGAACACCTTGTTGCAGCCGGGGTGAGGGCAGGGCCTCTCCCGCACCTCTTCGTGATGCTCCTTGATGTGTTTCTGCCAGGAAAGGACAGAGCTGCTCACCCACAGGCTGCATTTTCCCCAGGAAAAGCTTGGATTCCCTCCTAAAAGAGGACACCCCCCCCCCCATCTTGGCAGGTTTGCCCATCAGCGCAGCTTCAATGTGAAGAAACACTGACCAGCACCCAAATCTGCCCCCAGCTGCAAGGGCTTGTCCCCAGTGTCCCAGCCAGGAGTGGGCAGAGGCAGAGCAGCTCCTGCTGCGGGTGGGAGCACAGAGGAGGCCTCAGGCTGTGGGCAGATTGCTTTGTTCAGTAGCTTGCCACCTTGGAGGCAGCAAGTCCCATCCCTCAAGGCTCCTCACGCTCCTCAGAACGGGCTTCAGCGCCACAGGCCTGGGACAGGAGCCAGCCCCGAGCTCACCTTCATGCCGTCCGCGCCGCGGTACACGGCCGTGCACCCCTGGTAAGGACACTTGTAAATGGTGGGCAGCTCCTCCCTGCAAAGCACAGCCCCGTCAGGCAGGGTGTGGGGCACAGGCTGCTCCCCAGCCCTGACACCTCCTCTTTACCTTTCACATTTGATCTTTTTTTTCCAGCCTGGCTTAGGCCCCGGCTTCTTCCTTATTTTGGGCTCTTCTGCCTTCTTTGCTTCTTTGCTGTCGCTCTTCTTGCTAGAAACCCTCCAAGAAGGAAGAAGGACAGTGGTTTAAGATTGATGTCGGTTTCAGGCCTCCCACCTCCCGGTCCCCCAGCACGACGCCTCGTCCCAGGGCTCAGCCCCACGTCTGCCCCAGCACTGCAGGAGCACAGAGCCCATCAGGGGCTGAGAGACGGGGCCCAGCTTCAGCCCGAGGGGAGCCCAGGGCACACACACAGGGGTGGGCACTGCCTCTGCCCATGCCCTCAGCCCCTTACTTCTTCTCGGGGTAAGGCTCGAAGGAGTCGTCTGATGATTGCACGTTTCTCTTCTCATTTTCATCATCGCTCAGGAAGTCCCTGAGAGACAGACAGAAGATGTCCTTTAGCCACAGTGCCCGGGGCTGCCACGGCAGCACCACCACGGGCCCCCATCTGCCCCGGGGCCCGGCAGCCCAGGCGCCGTGTGGTTGCCTCCCCGGGCACCTCCCCCAGCGCCGCTGGACACAGCAGAGAGCAACGCCAGGGCCTCTGAGGATTACAGCTCTGCAAGGACTGAACCACTGGCAGGAGAACAGAAAAGGGCTGTTACTCAAAGATCTGTGTGTTGCTGAGGGGTGTTGAAGAATGCAACCTCGCTGTCAGGCACCGGTGAGCTGAGCTGCGGGGCCTCCTGCGTGTCCTACAACACGGCAGCCACGGAGGGCTGGGGTTTGCTCTTTCCTCCTTTTAACTCCCAAGCTGTTCAGAAGCAGTTATTGCTGATGCCAGCAGCTGGGCACTAAACTGTTGTGACACTTATACTGTGGCAGCTGTCAGACTGAAAGAAGCCTCTGGCAACAGCATCAAGGCTCTTTGGTGCTTTAGACCCAGAATGAGTGGGTTTAGCAGCATCTTTGCCTGTAAAGACCCCTGAGCTGCCAGTGTCCCTCCCACTGCCCCCATCACCGCTGTCCCCAGGAGCAGATGGGCTCATTTCTCCGAGTGCCACCCCTCTCCTGCACTCCAGGAGCCACTGGGAAGGGGAACTGCTGCTCCCAGGTGAGGCAGGAGCAGCGGCTCCGACATCCCCCCAGGACCCAGGGAGCCCCTGCCACCCCCTTCCCCAGAGCAGAGAGGGCACAAAGCAGGAGTGGGTTTGCTGGGAGCAGCCAGCACACCCAGAGAGCTCACTCACACATGTGTGCAAGCACCCACCCCCAACTGTGCACACTCCCTGCCCCAAGGCCAGGAGGGGATCGGGCTCCGCTCTGGGCCTCGGGTGCCAGAGGCCTCGTGGGCCAGGGCACTCCTGGAGAAGGGGCCCTCTGGGGCTGCTCGTTTCACACTCGCAAAGAAGACATTTAGGCTGTGTTAAACCCACTCTTCTCTCACCCCTCAGAAAGGTCACTGAACTCGTCTTTTACCCGCTCATCCGACGTTGCAGACAGAACCTGCTCCCCACTCAACTGTCCTAGGGAAGGAAAGAACACGCAGCGTTACGAGGGACGGCAGCGACCACCAGCAGCTGCCCCGAGGGAACCGACTGCTCCCCGGCAAGGTGATGGGCATCAAACCCCAACTCCAGGGCTCGTGTGCTCAGAGACAGCTCTGCGGGGCTCCTGGGGACAGGAGAGCCTTTACCCTGCAGTTCCCACCAGCACTGTTTGGTTTCTGCCCGTGACACCCCCCCCAGAACCAGGCACGTGCCTGGTGCCGTTGCCCTTCCCAGCAGCAGACAGCTCCTGTGGCCGCTGGGCACAGCCCGACTCTGCAGCTCAAAGTTGCTGTTATCAGCCCTGTTCTGGAAGGGGGGTTTTGGGGCGTGTTCAGCAGTGAACCCACAGTAAAGTGGCCCAGGAGTGCTCCTGCCCAGCAGCTCTGCTCCTGCTGTTCCCACCCTGCAGCTGTGGCAGGGCCACAGAAACCCCTCCTCAGTGGGGTATGGATGGGCTGGGATGGAGCAGGAGGATCTGGCAAAGGTGGTGCTGGAGAACGAGACTGTTCTGCACTACTCAACAGGCACATGTCCCCCAGCAAGAGGGGCCTCAAGCTGCCTCAGGAGAGGTTGAGGTTGGAGCTGAGGCAGAACTGTTTCCCTGAGAGGGGTGTCAGCCCCTGTGCCAGGCTGCCCAGGGAGCTGGGGGAGTGCCCAGCCCTGGAGGGATCCCAAAGGCGTGGAGCTGAGGTGCTGAGGGCTGTGGCTCAGTGCTGGGCTGGGCAGGGTGAGGGGAGGGCTGGGACTGCAGCAGCTTCAGGGGCTTTTCCGACCCAAGCGACTCTGTGATTAAGAGCCAGGCAGCAGGGGCTGGCCAGCCAGGCACAGCCTGCTCAGGAACGGCCGAGTCTCACCCCTCCATGTGAGGGGGAGAGGACACATGGGGCAGGGAGACAGGCAGGGTGATGTGGTTGGCCCAGAGCCCTGTGTTCCCCTTTCCCTCCAGGGAGGCCCAGAGGCGATTCTCTGGGCAGCTGGCACTCCCCACACCCCCCACCATGGCTTCTTGGGCCCGCTCTCTGGCTCTTTACCCCTCCCTGAGGCCTGAGAGGGGGCGAGAAGGCCGATCCCTTACCTGTGGCAGTGCTCAGTGGGGACACGGGCTGTGGCTGCGGCGGTGCCTTCTCCTGCGAGGAGGCCGTGCTGTCCAGTTCCGAGTGAGATGAGTCCCTGTTCTGTGCCGCCTCCTTCTCCTCCAGCGCCGTGGTCCCTCTGTTCGCGGGCTGCTGGCAAGGAGCCGTCCCGCCCGGAGCGTGCTGGGCCGTGGGCGCAGGAGCAGCCTGGGCGCCCTCCGCGCCGTTGTCAGTCAGGCGCTGTGCCGCGCCCTTGTTCCACTCCCGTTTGACAGTCAGAGCGTTGTCGACCAGCAGCGTGCTGCAGTCCGAGCCCGTGTCCATGACGTGGTCGTGGCCGCCGCCGCAGCCCCACACGGCGCTGATGACGCCGCAGTACTCGGAGGAGAGGACGCTGCGCAGGCTGGGCACGGCGGGGCAGGCGCCGGCGTGCGTGTGCGCCCACCGCACCAGCCCCTGCAGGCACTGCGGGCTGCACGTCACCAGGTCCACTGCCGGCGGCACAGGCGGCGCCGTCAGGCCCTGGGCAAGGACGGGCTGCGGCCCCGCGGCGAGGGACGAGGGGCACCCGGGGAGGGGGCTGCCGACCCACGCTGTGTGCCAGGAGGTGGGCAGCAGACCCCCAGCAGCTGGGCTGGGTGATCCCCAGAGGGCCCTTCCAACCCCCACCATCCCAGTGTCCTGGAAAACCGCCCCCCAGAGGGGCTCAGCTCCATGGCAGAGGCCAGAGCCAGCCAAGGCTCCTCACAGGAGCCAGCGGAACCGTCACCGGCCTCACCGCGGCACAGAGCCCACGCCAAGGGACGCAAGGGCTGCCCTGCGGGGCGCCCGCTCCTCAACGCTCCCCGGTCCCAGCCCTTTGCTGACGCTAGCACGGGAAGGAAAGGAGAAGAGCTGTGGCAGCAGACACTCACCCAGGCAGGAGGCAGCTCCCTCAGCGCCCGGCTGCGCCTGGGCCGCGCCGCTCCTGCAAAAGCCAGAAGAGCACGGTGTGGCCTCGGGGGTCCCACGGTGCCACCCGCAGCCGCTCCCGGCAAGACCGAGCGCCACGTACTTTCCTTTGGGCTTGAGGTGGCCCGTGGGAGACACGTTCACCCTCTGGATGAAGGTCCTGAGGACGCTGCGGCATTTGTAGAACTGGGCATGGCATTTCTTGCAGACGAACTGGGGCAGGGCCGGGTCCTGCCGCACGGCCACGCCGACCAGGCGCTGGAAGTCGCTGAAGAACACCTGATCCACGCGGCGCTGCTTCTCCGAGTTCTCCCCCATCACCGGCACCTTCCCGAAGGCATTGCGCAGGCTCCGCGACGAGAACTTCCCGTGGCACAGCCGGCAGTACCCGCTGCTCAGGGCTCTGCCGATCCCTGACACAGAACAGCCGAGGGCTGGGTGCCGGCTCACGTTTCCCATCCCCTTCCCCGCTCCCCTCGGGCTGCTGCACGAGCCCAGAGAACACGGGTGGGCAGAGCGAGACCTTCCGCGGGCGGGTCGGGACGCCAAACCCAGCCGTTCCGGCTCCCGCAGCCCCGGCTGCGGCGCTCGCTCCCGCACCGGCGCTTCGCCCAGCGCTGCCCTCCCGCCCCAAGCGGCTTCAGCCCCGTCCGCGGCACTCCCGGGCCTCCGCAGCACGGGGCCGAGCTCCCAGGCGCCGCCGCATCCCGGGGAGAGCCGCCCTCCCCCGCCCCGGGGCGGCCGCTGCCCGGCCCCGCCGCCGCCGCTTCGCTCCGCCCGGGGTCGGGGGGCGGCAGGAGCCCACCCGCAGCCCCCGAGGCGGCCCCGCGGCCCCCGCCCGCAGCCGCGGCCCCCGCCCGGGCCTCACCTGCCTCCGGGGCCGGGCCGAGGGCGCCGGACCGCGTCCAGGCGGCCGTGGCCCACTCGGCGGGGGGCTCCGGCCGCGCCGCCGCCTCAGCCCCGCGGGCCGCCGTGCCCGGGCGCCGCCGGGGTTGCGGGGACGCGGCGCCGGGGCCGCCCGCGGCCGCCAGGAACCGGCCGCGCCGATCGCGCTTCATCCCCCGCAGCCGCCGCCGCCGCCGCCGCCGCGGGCCCGGCGCGCCCCGCCCCGCCCCGCGCAGCGCCCCCTGCGGCCCGGAGGACCCGCCGCGCTCCGCTCCCGCCGCGCTTCCCCGGGCGGCGGCCGCCATGGCCGCGGCGGGCAGCGACGGGCCCGGGGGGGCCGCGGCGGGACGGGCCCTGCAGAGCGCCATGAGGGCGGCCAGCGGTGCGCTGGAGATGGACGGCGCCGGGCGGCCGCGGGTGAGCGGCGGGGCGGGACCCGCGGGGCCGCTTGGCGTCCCTCCGAGGCCAAGGGGCGTCCCGGGGCCCCCGGCGACGGGCCCGCGGCTCACGCTCCGCTCTCCGGCAGGAGGCCTATGCGGAGTACCTGAAGAGCATCGCCCTCATCGCGCAGAGCCTGCAGGAGGAGGCGGCGGGGGCGGGTAAGGCAGGACCGTCGGCGCCCCCTCCCCGCTCTGCCCGTGCGCGATGTCCTGCTGCAGCCCCTGCTGTGCCCTGAGCCCTGCTGCAGCCCCTGCTGTGCCCTGAGCCCTGCTGTGCCCTGAGCCCTGCTGCAGCCCTCGCTGTGCCCTGAGCTGTGCTGCAGCCCCTGCTGTGCCCCGAGCCCTGCTGCAGCCCTCGCTGTGCCCTGAGCCCTGCTGTGCCCTGAGCTGTGCTGCAGCCCCTGCTGTGCCCTGAGCTGTGCTGCAGCCCTCGCTGTGCCCTGAGCTGTGCTGCAGCCCCTGCTGTGCCCTGAGCTGTGCTGCAGCCCCTGCTGTGCCCTAAGCCCTGCTGCAGCCCCTGCTGTGCCCTGAGCCCCTGCTGCAGCCCCTGCTGTGCCCTGAGCCCGGGGCCGTGCTGCAGCGCTGTCCCTGAGTCCCTGCCTCTCTCAGAGGGGAGTGAGGGGGTCACCGCCGACACCCCGAAGATGCTGAAGCTGGCGGAGCAGTGCCTGGAGAGAGTCAAGTCCATCGCGGCGGCGCTGGGTGAGTGAGGGGCTGCGGGGTCCTGCTGCGGGGCTGGGCCGGTGGCAGGGGGCAGCTGACCTGCCCCGTTCCCCGCCTCCCAGGGAAAGCCCAGGCAAAACCGGCTGTGCAGGAGCGGAGTGGGAGCCCTGGGCCCCTCCCCAGGCACCGCCGCGTCTGCTCGGACGAGGGAGGGAAGCTCTCTCCCTTCCTGCCCCCGGAGATCTTCCAGAAGCTGCAGATCGCCGAGGTGCAGAGCGCACGGAAGTACGTGGGCTCGGACGGGGGGGACACGGTGGGGAGGGGGCCCGGGGTTGTGTCCCCGTGCCCACGGCGGGCGCTGAGGGCTGGTGCCCGGCAGGGAGCTGACGCCGCTGGAGGAGGCGTCTCTGCAGAACCAGAAGCTGAAGGCTGCCTACGAGGCGCGGGTGGCACGGCTGACCCCCAGCCAGGCCCTGCAGAAGACCTCGCTGGCAAGTGGGGACCCCCTGAGTGGGAGGCTGTGCCGGGGGGGGATCCCTGTGGTGCTCCCGCCACGCCGGTGGCCGTGGGCTGCGGCCCGGAGTCCCCAACGCGCCGCTTTGCTTTGCAGACGCTGTCCCTGCAGCGGCAGATGATGGAGAACCTGGTGATCGCAAAGGCCCGTGAGGAGACCGTATCCTTCCTGGCACAGGAGAGCCCTGGGCACCAGCCCCACGGCCAGCCTGGGCTCTGGCACGGCCCGACGGGCCCTGGCCCTGCCTGCACCGCGTCCTGGTGCCGTCCTGCTGGTGGTGGGAGAAGGGCCGACCCCGGCGCAGGGCTGCCGCGGCAGTGCCGGGGCAGTGGGTTGTGCTGGGGTGGTGGGTGAGTGGTGCCAGATGGATGCTCTGGTGCAGGGGTTCTGTAGCCTTAAGTCTGGTGTGACCCAGCTGCAGCGGAAGATGGAGGAGCGGCGGCTGCGGCTTCAGGAGGCTGCCAACAGGTGAGTGAGGTGTCCCGGCAGGGACCTGGCAGCCGCCCTGGCATATGGCCTCACCCGCTGCCGTGCCATTGCCAGGAGGTTCTCCAGCAGCGTGGCCCTCACCCCCGAGGAGCAGGAGCAGAGAGCCCTCTATGCCGCCATCCTGGAGTACGAGCAGGACCACGTGAGTGCACACCCAGGCTGCTGCCCAGGGAGCAGAGGGTCATGGAGTGGGGCAGGACATCATGCCATGGGGCAGGGTGCTGTGCCATGGGGTTGTGTGCCATGTTATGGGACTGGATGCTGTGCCACAGGTTTGGGTGCTGTACCACGGGGCTGGGTGCTCTCCCATGGGACCAAGTGCCATGCCATGGGGCTGGCTGCCATGCCATGGGGCTGGGTGCTCTACCATGGAGCCAGGTGCCATGGGGCTGGGTGCCGTGCCATGGGGCTGGCTGCAATGCCATGGGGCTGTGTGCTCTGCCATGGGGCCAGGTGCTGTGCTATGGGGCTGGCTGCCATACCATGGAGCCAGGTGCCATGCCATAGGGCTGGGTGCTGTGCCATGGGGCCGGGCACCGTGCCATCCCCACTGACCACCCACTGACTCCCCAGGACTGGCCCAGGCAGTGGAAGGCCAAGCTGAAGCGGAACCCCGCGGATCTCTCCCTGGTGTCAGGACTCTTCTCCTGCCTCTTCAGGTATCCCTGGGCTGGGGAAGGGTCTCTGGGAGCGAGGGGGCCGCAGCCGGTGCCCCGCTGCCCACCGCCTCCCTCCGCTCCAGCTTCCCCGAGCACCCGGTGCCACAGCTCCTGCGGCAGCTGCAGTGCGCGGTGTACTCGCGCCTCTACCCGGCCGTCAGCCGCGGCTCGGCCGACGCCAGCCCCTGCTCCCCGGCCGGCCTGGCCTTCCCGTCGCTGGACGTGGGGGGCTCGCTGCCCGCCGAGCCGGGCGGCCGCCGGCTCCGCACCTCCCGCAGCCTGCACTGCATGCTGTCGGTGCCCGAGCACGGCGCGGCCGGGCTGCGGCACAGCCTCTCCAGCACGCCCCTGGCTGGCGGCAGCCCCGGCACACCGCGGGTGGAGGGCGGCCGGCTGGAGCCTGCGGAGGCCCCCCAGACCCCCCGGGAGAGCTCCTTTGAGGACTTGGAGCGGTTCCTGGCATCGCCCGAGGGCTGGGCCCCCACGGAGCCGCCGCGGGACGCGACGCTGCCGGAGCAGCTGAAGGGCGTCGTGCGGGACATCCACAACGCTGTCGGTGAGCGCTGGCGCCGCTGCGGCTGCCCCGGCCCCGGGCTCTGTGCGGGAGGACGGGGAGGGTCCCACATCCCGTCGCTGTAGCGCTGCAGAACCCGGCCCTCCCCAGACAGGCTGCTGGCCCTGACGCTGCTGGCCTTCGAGGGGCTCAACACCGCGGCCGGCAAGGACCAGTGCCTGGCGTGCCTGGAGGAAGCCTTCTTCCCCCCGCTCTGGGCCCCGCTCATGGCCCTCTACAGGTACCGTGGCCCCGCTGTCCCTCCCCGCAGCCCCCTCCCCAGCAGCCCCTCACCCCTGCGCCCACAGGAGCGTGCACCGGCCCCGCGAGGCAGCCCTGGCCCGGAGCATGGAGCGGCACCGGCACGCCGGCCCCGCCGACTTGGGGCTGTCCTCGCGCCTCTTCCCCGCCGCCCCCGGCTGCCCCGCGTACGGCTCCGCCGTGGAGGACCTGCGCCTCATCCCGCTGGAGACCTGTCCCCGCAGGAAGCTGGAGTGCATCGGTGCGGGGCTGGGGGAGCCGGGCTGGGGGTACCCGGGCTGGGGAGGGGGGTTGGTGGAGTGACCCTCAGCACCCGCCCTGTGCCGCAGTGCGAGCCCTGCGGGGCATCTGCGAGTGTGCCGAGGAGTACTGCGGCGCGCGGGACGGCCGGAGCCCCCCCTCCGCTGCCATGTGAGTACAGGGGCACGGGGGGGCACCAGGGGGGCACCGGGGGTGGCTGGCGGGGCCGATGGCTGCCAGTGCCGGCGGGCTGACGGTTCCTGTTGCCAGCAGTGGGGCGGACGACCTGCTGCCCATCCTGTCGTACGTGGTGCTGCAGACGGGGCTGCCGCAGCTGCTGTCCGAGTGCGCGGCGCTGGAGGAGTTCATCCATGAGGGGTAAGTGCTGCGGGCACCCTCGAGCTGGGGGCAGCGTCCTCCCTCCCGGGACTGGAGGTGTGAGGAGGGGAATGGGATGGGAGCTGTGGCTCTGGTGAGTGCAGGGCTGTGGGGTGGCGGTTGTGGTGTCCCGGCCTTGGCAGTGCAGTGGCTGTGGCACAGTGGCGGCCGTGGCGATGTCCTGGTCATGGTAGTGCAGTGGCTGTGGTGCTGTCGTGGCCGTGGTAGTGTCCTGCCCATGGTGGCTGTAGCAGTGCCCCCTCATGGTGATGTGGTGGCTGTGGCAGTGCAGTGGCTGTGGTGATGTGGTGGCCATGGCAGTGTCCCTTCCATGGCAGTGTCCCATTTGCGACAGTATGGTGACCATGGCAGTGTTCCTTCCATGGCACTGTGGTGACCGTGGCTCCATGGGGCTGTGGTGACCACGGCGGTGCCCCGTCCGTGGTGCCGTGGCAGTGCCTGGTGCATGCCGGCAGCGTGTGGTGTGCGGTGCAGGTGCCTGATCGGGGAGGAAGGGTACTGCCTGACGTCGCTGCAGGGCGCCCTGGCCTATGTGGAGTCGCTGCAGTGAGGAGGCGGCCCCGCGGGGTCCCGCTGCCGCCACCCTCCGCAGGTACCGACGCGCCGCGGGGGCCGGGCCGGGGGGTCCGCGCTGCTCCCTCCGCGCCGCTGGGGGGCGCGGCAGCCACGCGCGTGGGGGCGTGGTCTCGTGGTGGCCACGCCCCTCCCGGGACGTGTCGGGCGGCGGAAGCGGAGCGCGGGGCCGGGGCTGCGGGACGGGTGCGGGGCGGCTGCGGGGCGGCTGCGGGGCGGCTGCGGGGCCGGGGCTGACGCTGCCGCGCCGGCAGGATGTGCGCGGGCTCGGCGCCGTGGCAGCAGCGCGGGCAGGAGCCGGAGGAGGAGTGCCGCCGGGAGTACCGGCGCTGCCTGGAGCGCGAGTGGTGCCGGGGCCGCTCCGAGCCTTGCTCCGACCCGTCGTTCGGGGCGCGGCTGCGGCAGCGGCTGCGGCGGGAGCCGGCGCTGCTGGCGGCCCTGCAGCCCGACGGCCCCGCGCTGCTGTCCCGAGGGCTGCGGGGCCACCCGGACCCGGGCCCGGCGCTGCGGGGCCTCGCCGCCGCCTTCCGGCTGCTGGAGCGGGCGGCCGCCAACCTCTACCTGTTCCCGTGGCGCAGGGAGTTCGGCACCGTGCGGGTGAGCAGCGGGCCGCGGCGGGGATGGCTCCCGGGCCGCGGTGGGGAGGGCTCAGCCGCGTCCCGTCTCTCCTCGCAGACCTTCTCCGGCGCCTACGTGCACTCGCTGCGCCCTGCGTTCCCCGAGCCCGACCTGGAGCGGAGCTTCGGCCGCCTGGGCTACGAACGGCGCGACCCGCAGTGCTGGACCGTGTCCCGGCTGCCCCCTGCACCGGAGCTGGCGGCCGCCGCCTGCGGCTTCTTCGCCTGCCGCCTGGAGTGCGAGCTGCTGGCCGAGGTGGTGCGGCGGCTGCAGCCGCGCCGGCTGCGTGCACAGGAGCTGCTGGAGGCGCGGCGGCTGGCCGCGGACCTGGAGGCCTGCGTGGAGATGCTGCGGCAGCGCGCGGCTGCCGGCGCCTGCCGGGACAGCCAGGAGCTCTACCGGGAGACACTGGACAGCCTCCAGGACGCAGGAGGAGAGGATGCGGCCCCTCACCTTTCACTGGAGCAAGCCCTGGGCCAGGCTGGGAGCCCCATCTCCACCCTGGCTGCGGAGAGCAGAAGCCCCCAGCTGCCAGAGGAGCCCCAGGCTTCGTCCCCCCTGGCAGCCCCCGAGCTGCCCTGCTACCAGCTGCACTCCTGCCTGCGCCCGGGCGCGCTGCCCTCCTACTGCTGCACCACGTGCCAGCGGCTGCACGCCAGCGCCTGCAGCGCCGGGCAGCTGTGCCGCAGCCAGCACCACGGGCAGGAGCTGCGTGGGGAGAGGCAGCGACGGCTCTGGCTGCAGCGGACTGAGGTGGACATGCTGCTGGCTGATGGCTCTGGGCCCTGCTCCTAGTACCCACAGGGTGCTGGTGCTGCCCATGCCCGGCTCCCCGTGCCTGCAGAGAGACGGGAACAGCCACTGCTCAGCCCCAGGGACTCCACTGGACGTAATGACCCCGTGCTCTGCTCAGACCTCCGCACGCTGGGAGACTGGGAGTACGGGCCTGCCTTCAGCCCTGGCCGTCCTGCTGTAAACAGCTCTGTGCATCTCAGTAAAGTGTGGCTGCCTCACAGTGTGGGGGTCTCCTGACAGGCTGGGGGTGTGTGGGGGAGCAGCAGCCCCCCTGTGCCCACTGCTGGGGAAGGGGCAGGGCCTGTGCTACCACCCACTGCCCCATCTCTCACCTCACAGGGGGTGTCCTGGGCCCCAGGGCTGGACACACGGCCCAGCTGGGGCCAAGGGACAATTCAATTCACTCACCTCCACTGCTCCTGGCACATGCTTTTATTGACAGCACAGCTGGGGTTACCTCACACAGCCAGCACCCAGGGACCCCCGGGACACAGCCCTGCCAGCACCCCAGGCCCCCATCCTCAATCCTGCCCCCAGTGCCACAGCACAGCCTGTGCAGGTCTGGGGCAGGGGACATGGATGAGGTGTTGGGTCACAGCTCTCCCTGCCACAGCCAGGCTGTCTCTGCCCCACTGCAGGGGAGACTGTTCAGGAGCTGTCCCGGGAAGGGCTTTGCTGTTGTGGACAGCAGAGGTGGCGTGGCCAGAGCTGTACCTCTTCCCCTGGGACACAGCTCAGGGCTGGGGCTGTGCCTCCTGGCATGGGGCACAGCTCAGGGCTTGCTGCGCTTGGCCTGGCTCTCGGGCCCCGTGGCGGCCGGCCGCTTGTTGCGGTGGTGGGGGAAGGTGGGCATGAGCTCTGGCTCACAGGCTGCAGGGCAGGGGGCGGGGGTCAGCAGGGCCTGGGCTGCCCCAGCCCTGCCCTGCCTGGGAGGGGCTTTACTCACGGAGGGGCTTCTCCTTGAAGTAGGAGCTCTCCAGACAGTCTTTAGCTGTGGCCCTGTGGGGATGAGGGGACGTGGCACATGGGGGGAGGGTGCTGCCCTGCCCCAGCCCTGGGCACAGCCCCTGCCCAGGACAGCAGCCCCTGCCCAGGGCTCTTACCGCTTCTTGGGATCGTACATGAAGAGGAAGTGGAGCAGCCGCAGCCCAGCCTCCGACAGCCAGGGGAACTTGTGCTTGAGGTTGTTGTAGGGCTGCTTCCGCAGGGTGTACTGACTCACCAGGGGCAGCTTGGAGAAACCCTGAGCGGGACGGAGCGTGAGGCAGGGAGGGAGGCAGGGAGGGAGGGAGGGCAGGCAGGCAAGGGACTGCTCTCACCGGCCAAATGTTTTCGTTGGGCGTCCCCAGGAGCTGCACAATGAGGTCAATCTGGTGGATCTCAGAGGTGCCCGGCAGCAGCGGCTTGTGGGCCAGCAGCTCGGCCAGGATGCAGCCCAGGGCCCTGCGCAGCAGGGAATGTGCAAGTCAGAGCAGCCCCCTCCATCCACCCCTCCCCTGTGTGTGGGTTTGCAGCTCCAGCCCCCTCCTGCCCTCCCCTCACCACATGTCGATGCTGGTGGTCTGGGTCGTCATCCCCAGCAGCAGCTCGGGCGCCCGGTACCTGCGCAGGGACGGCGGTGTGGGGGCAGCACTGGCACACAGGAGCCTCCTCCACGGCGCCGGGATGCGCCCTGGCTGCCCCAGCACCAACCACTCACCACAGCGTCACCACCTTGGGGGTCATGGGCTTGGGTGGCAGCCCGTAGGTGCGTGCCAGTCCAAAATCGGCTGCAACAGAGACCTGAGGTCAGGAGGGGCTCTGAGTCGAGCAGCAGAGGGAGGGCTGCAGGGGCGTGCAGGGCAGGAGCTGGACCAGCAGCTGTCAGGGCTCACCTATCTTCACACAGCCTTTGTCAGTCATGAGCAGGTTGGACACTTTCAGATCCCTGTGGGGGAACAGAGAACAGCCAGGCAGCACCGTCCTTCAGCCCCAGCTCCTCCCGTACCTGCGCAGGCAGCCACAAGAAGGGAATCTCCTCATTCTGTGGGCTCCCTGCCCCACCAGTGCTCTGCCACAGAGCCACCGAGCCGCCCACAGTTGCTCCACACCACGCTCTGTGCTCCCAGGCCGTGGGAGGTGCAGAATCCCACCATCAGGCTCGAGGACCACCAGGCTCCCTCCCGTCAGCCCCATCCCACCACCTCCGTCTGGCTGCTCCCACCTGTGGATGATGTAGTTCTCGTGAAGGTACTGCAGGCCCTTGAGGACTTGCAGGATGATGCACTTCACCTGGAGACAGAGGACAGGAGCAGCGGCCAGGCAAACCCCCGGAGCTTAACCCCAGACGGGAGCCCCGTGTCTGTCGCTGCTCTGCAGGGCGTCAGTCCCCGTGTCCTCCCAGGCTGGCTGGGGGCACGTTTCCTCCCAGTTCCATTTCCCTGACGGTTTGCTCCAGCCAAAACCCAGCCTGGAAAGTCCCTGGAGCGTTCTGTGAGAGCCAGCTAAGGCCAGGCTCTCCAGGTGGCCCAGGGATGCAGGCGCTCCCCAGCCCGGCTCGGTGGCCGGTGTGCTTTGGCTGCAGTGCCAGCACCCTCTCAGGGGTGATGAACTTAAAGCCTGGCCCAACCTTTACCTGAGCCTCTGAAAAAGGTGTCTGCATGTTCTCAAGAAGGCTGGCAAGGTCCTGCTCGCAGTAGCCCATCACCAGGAAAATGCTGGGGTAGAAAAGACACGGTCAGGAGCCTCTCCGGGACAGCACTGCGGTGTCCCAGTTCTGCTGCCAGAGGCGGCTCAGGGGACAGGGAAGGGTGAAGAGGGGCCCTTCACCTCTCCAAATGGTTCCCTACAACCACCTCCTTCAGCTCCACGATGTTGGGGTGCCGAAGCTGCAGGAGCAGGGTGATCTCCCGCAGGCTGCTGATGGGCATTCCTGTGGGGAGCAACAGCGGTGCTGCAGGGCTGGGGCTGCAGGGCTGGGGCTGCAGGGCTGCCTCAGGTCAGGGGGAACCCCACGCCCACCACTGGGCCTGCCCCTGCTCCTCTGTTACCATCTTTCTCGTTGTCCATCCGCACCTTCTTCAATGCCACGGTCTCGTCTGTCAGGGTGTCCCGGGCCCGGTCTGGAGGAACAGCACAGGGCCCGTGCTCAGCACCAGGAGACAAATGCTGCTGCAGTGGTGAGCCAGCGGGACCCCTCTCGCTGGTGAGCCTCTTCTCAGCCTCAATCCCCCCGCCCCAGCACCCCCTGGCTGCCAGGGTGTGGGCAGATGGGCTGCAGCCCACTCAGGAGCTGGCTCTGCCCCAGCCGGCACCACACTTACACACTATGCCGTAGGTGCCCTCCCCGATCCGGTTCAGCTTCTCAAACTCCTTCACACTCCGGCATCTTCCCAGCTGGAACCAAACAGCCAGGTCACAGGCCAGCACCAGCCCGGGGGCAGCTCTCAGGGCTTTCTCACCAGCCCTGACCTTGGTGATAAACTCACACCCCAAGCTGCATCCCTCGCTCCGGGGAACAGCCACGTGCTCTGGTGCTCATGGAGCAAACCGGTGTTTCCAGAGCACCGGGGCTCAGCGGCTCAGGCAGGGCAGGGACAGGGAACCACAGGATCCTTTGGGTTGGAGAAGCTGCTGCAGCCCCAGCCCTGCCCTCACCCTGCCCAGCCCAGCACTGACCCACAGCCCTCAGCACCTCACCCCACGCCTTTGGGGTCCCTCCAGGGCTGGGCACTCCCCCAGCTCCCTGGGCAGCCTGGCACAGGGGCTGACACCCCTCTCAGGGAAACAGTTCTGCCTCAGCTACAGCCTCAACCTCCCCTGGGGCAAATGGAGCCCCTTTCCTCCTGTCTTATCACTTATTTGGGAGCAGAGCCCGACCCCCAGCTCCCTGCAGCCTCCTGTCAGGGAGTGTCCGAGAGTGCTGCTCTCTGCCCTCAGCCTCCCTTCTGCAGACCAAGCCCAAGCCACCGCCGGCCCCTCAGAGCCCCGCACGCCGCTCCCGGCCCCCAGCGCCTGGCGGGGAGTGGGGGAAACCCTCTGCCATCGCTCCAAGACACGTCCGCAAGCGCAAGAAGCCCTCGGCTGCCCCTCACCCGATCAGCCGCCGGCACCTCGAAGAACCCTTCGCCCCGCAACCGCCGCAGCCGCAGCGGCGGCTCCAAGTCCCCGTCGGCCGAGCCGCCCTCCGCCATGGCGGCCCGACGCCTGCGCGCTCCCGCACCATCCCCCCCAAAACACACACACACCGGGGCACGCGCCTGCGCGCTCACGCACCGCCCCCCCGACACCCGCACACGTTAACCCCGCCCCCAGTAACGGCCGCCAAGCCCCGCCCCAGTAACAGTCGCCAAGCCCCGCCCCTCGGCCCGGCGCGCGGGTTCCCTGCCACCTCCCGGCCGCCAGGCGGCGCTCCCGGCCGCGCTCGGCGCGCGCACCCCCGAGGGCGAGAACCCGGAAGCGCGGCGGCGGCGGCGGGGCAGGATGGACGGTAAGGGCGGGCGGTGCTCGGGGCTCCGCGGCACCGGACTGCGGAGGGGAAGAGGGGCTGTGGCTTGTTCTTATGGCTGGGGCACCCCTGGGGGCCGGTGACCGGAGGCTGGGCTCGGGCTTTGCCCCGGCGTCGGTCCGCAGCCTGCCGGCGCCGGCGCTGTCCCCCGGCCTCAGTGCCTCGTGTTAACTCCTGGCTCTCCTTCCCTTCCAGACACGCTGTTTCAGCTGAAGGTGAGGGCGGCAGCGGGTTCCTCCGCACCCTCTCCATCACATCTCCCGTCCCGGGGTGCCGGTGATGGCGTCGTTGGCTCCGGGAGGGACCCGGGGCTCGTCCCGCCCCGCTGAGTCACGGCTGCTCGGGGTTTTCTCCCGGGGAGATCCAGAAGGCGTGGAAGGGCCCGTGGCTGTGGGAGGAGAGAGAGTCCTTTATCCGGGTTGGGACTCTCAAGCCTCATCGCGGGCTTCCCGGTTTGGTGGCCAGAGCTGGGGCTGGAAGGGCCCTGCAGAGCTGCTCCAGCCCCAGCCCCTGCTCCAGCAGCTTCCCCTGGCTCAGGGGGCACAGGAACGTGTCCAGCTGGGGTTGGAAACCTCCTGAGAAGGAGCCTCCACACTCTCCCTGGGCAGCCTGGGCCAGGGCTCCCTCACCTCAGCACCAAAGGACTTGCTCCTTGTGTTTATGTGCAAATGTTTGTGTTCCAGCTTGTGCCTGTCACCCCTTGTCCTGGCACTGGGCATCACAAAGTGTCACCTCATCCTCTCACCACCTGCACTTCAGGGATTGATCAGTGTAGCTGAGGTGCCCCTGAGCTCAGGCTTCTCCTCTCCAGGCTGAACAGCCCCAGGGCTGCAGCCTTTCCTCCTCACACACATGTTCCAGCCCCTCAGCATCTTGCTGTCCCTGCACTCGCCTCTCTCCAGCAGTTCCCTGTCTCTCTCGAGCTGGGGAGCCCAGAACTGAACACAGGATCCAGATGAGGCCTCAGCAGGGCAGAAGGGTCATGACTGGTGCTGCTTGGGATGGGGGCTCATCTCCCTGGGGTCTGTGTTCTGTGCTGCTGTCTCCTGCCACTGACCCGCTGCTTTCCCTACAGTTCACAGCAAAGCAGCTGGAGAAACTTGCCAAAAAGGCTGAGAAAGACTCCAAGGCCGAGCAAGCCAAAGTCAAAAAGGTGGGTGAGTGCCTGGGCTGGCAGGTGGCACCAGCCCTCAGTGCTCTGTGTGTGTGGCTGGAGATGCCCAGAGAGTGTGGGGAGAGGGATGGGGCTCCCTGGGCCTCCAGTGTCCTGAGTCTTGCCGCTCAGCTCCTGGCTTTAATTCTCCTTTCACAAGAAGAGTCCCAGAATGGTGAGGGTTGGAAGGGCCCTGCAGAGCTGCTGCAGCCCCAGCCCCTGCTCCAGCAGCTTCCCCTTGCTCAGGGGGCACGGCAATGTGTCCAAGTGGGGTTGGAAACCTCCCGAGAAGGAGCCTCCACACCCTCCCTGGGCAGCCTGGGCCAGGGCTCCCTCACCTCAGCACCAAAGGGGTTTCTCCTTGTGTTTAAGTGGAACTTCTTGTGTTCCAGCCTGTGCCCATCACCCCTTGTCCTGTCACTGGGCACCACACAACAAAGTGTCACCCCATCCTCCAGACACCCATCCTTTAGGGACTTGTCAGCGTAGCTGAGGTCCCCCTGAGCTCAGGCTTCTCTTCCCCAGGCTGAACAGCCCCAGGGCTGCAGCCTTTCCTCCTCACACACATGTTCCAGCCCCTCAGCATCTTGCTGTCCCTGCACTGGCCTCTCTGCAGCAGTTTCCTGTCTCTCTCGAGCTGGGGAGCCCAGCACTGGACACAGGATCCAGATGAGGCCTCAGCAGGGCAGAGCAGAGGGGCAGAAAGCTCCTTCCTGCTGGGAGCCTGTCAGGCAGAGCTGGATCTCACTTGGTTACCAGCCTGCAGTGGGTTCCCTGTGTGAGCAGCTGCCCTTGGCCCCTCCAGGCCCTTCAGCAGAAGAATGTGGAGTGCGCCCGTGTCTACGCCGAGAACGCCATCCGCAAGAAGAACGAGGGGCTCAACTGGCTGCGCATGTCGTCTCGCGTGGACGCCGTGGCCTCCAAGGTCCAGACAGCTGTCACCATGAAGGGGGTAAGAGCCTCTGGGTGGCACAGAGGGCGAGGCTGGTGCCCAGGGCGCTGCAGATGCCATCCTCTTTCTCTTGGCTTTTTGCTCTTTGCGCCTTGCTTTGGTGCCAAGCAAATCTCCTCGTGCAGGTGACCAAAAACATGGCCCAGGTGACCAAGGCTTTGGACAAGGCTCTGAGCTCCATGGACCTGCAGAAGGTGTCTGCAGTGATGGATAAATTCGAGCAGCAGGTTCAGAACTTGGATGTGCACACGTCGGTGAGTGCCGGAGGGCTCCGGGAGGCTGGCCTGGGGGCAGCGTGGCCTTGGCTCCCTGCTGCCTGTCTGGAGAGCTGGGGCCGGCTGTAGCTCGGGTTTCTGTGGCAACCACAACCCTGTTCCCCTTGGGGACTCCAGGTCCCGTTGTGGGGAACCCCCCGAGAGCTGCCCCGGTTCTGTTGTACGTGTGGGAGGGATGTGAGAGTCCTTGGGGCTTGCCGTGCAGAGGGGAGGCACGAGAGGGAGGGTGGCTGTCACCCAGAGGCAGGGCTGTGGCAGGACCTTGTGCCCCTCTGCTCTAGTGCTGCTGTGGGGCCTGAGGCCGCCGTGGCCGCGTGGGATGTGCAGGGCAGGGGCCGGGCGGGCAGCTCCGTGCTGACGGGCCGCGTCTCTCGCAGGTGATGGAGGACTCCATGAGCTCGGCCACCACGCTGAGCACGCCTCAGGAGCAGGTGGACAGCCTCATCGTGCAGATCGCCGAGGAGAACGGGCTGGAGATCATGGACCAGCTGAGCCAGCTCCCCGAGGGCGCCTCGGCCGTGGGGGACAGCTCCGTCCGCACCCAGGAGGATCAGCTGTCCCGGAGGTCGGTTCCCTCCCGCCCTGCCCCTTGTGTCCAGGCGCCTCGAGTCCTTCCCGGGGCCTGGAGCGAAGGAGTTGCCCCAGCTCCGCAAGCTGAGAGGGTGCTGAGCCCCCTCCTGAGGCAGCCTCTGTGCTGGGCTGGGGCCGGGGGTGGCTCTGCAGGTGGCAGCTCTGGGTGCTGAGGTGCAGAACGGTTCCCCCCTGCTCTGTGCTCGCCCTCACGCAGCTGCTGCCGCTCCGGGAACGCTCGGGCTGACCTTCAAACAGCTCTGGGAACAGCCTGTCTCCCTGGAACTGCCCCAGCACAGGCTGATGAGCTTCCTCTCCCCGCTCCCTCCCGCTGCTCGCCGCGCCTGCCGCTTGGGTCCCTCTGGGGACGGGTCCCTGGCAGCCCCAGCGGAGTGACAGGGTGGGCTTTGGTGGTTGAAGCACCCAGGAGGGACCTCCTTGTCTGCAGCATCTCTGGCAGACACCCCCCAGCAGGCACAGCCGCTGCTCCAGGGAGGGATTTCTCGCACTCCCCAGGCAGAAGGGGGTGTTTCTGGGCAGACACGTCAGCCAAAGGGTCCTTCGGGGTCGCGACTGTTTCCTGCTGCTCTGACGTCGGTTTCCTCCCGTGCTGTCCCCTCCAGGTTGGCTGCTCTGCGGAATTGAAGCCTCCTGCTGCCGGCCTGTGGGGTGGAGGGGCCTGGGAGCCCTGGCAGCACGACCCCTGCACTCTGCCTCCTCTCCTGGGGTGCCTCGGTGCCGACCTTTCCCAGAGCAGGCAGGTGCCGGTGGGGACTCTGAGCAGAACCAGCCTCTCCCTGGGACGCTTCGCTGGGTGTGATTTTGGGGTGTTTTCCACGTGATGGTCGCTGCTGGTCTCGCCTCTGACTGAACACTGAAGGAATTGGGGTGGTGGCGTGTCCTGGGGTGCTCACCGCTCCGGGTGCAGCTCCCTGCCCTCGGCATCTGCTCTGGACAGGCTCTCTGGGACGTGTTTTCCTCGTGGCCCATGGCCTGGAGCTGTGTATGGGGAGCTGGGTGCCCCCCGGGGGCTGACCCCGCTCCTCACAGGCTCTGGGAAGGGTTGTTTCCCCGGCTGTGGCCTTCCCGGAAGGTTGGTGCCTTGCAGGAAGAGGAGATGACGCCGTGGCATCTCTTCCTTTGCAGTGACCTTCCTCAGCCTCCCCTTTCCCAGCCCGTTTGCCAATTGCCAGCCCCCTGTCCTGCTGAGCCCAGCCTCCCTGGAGCTCGGCATCACAAAGTGCCCTTTGACACGCTGGTCCTGTCCCACCACGGGGGCAACACCCCCCACACACACCTCCCCCGGCACTCTGGCAATGATTATCCAGGCCTTGGCCTCCCCTGGGGGCTGGGCCAGCCCTGGGCTGGCAGCTGTGGAAGCCTCAGCCCCATCCCCAGACGGGTGGGTGCGACAGCAAAGGCTGAACCAGCCCCAGAGCGTGTCTGGCCGTGGCTGGTCCCCCGGAGAGCTGCTGCCATTTCCCCTCCCCTGGCCCCAGCTCGCTGCATCAACCCTGGCTGCAGGAGGGGGCTGCTCCCTGGGGCCCCTCTCGCTGCTCACAGGGAAACGTGGCTGCTCATCCCTTGGAGCTTGTCCCCTTCTCTGTGCCCCTTCCCTCCTGCAGCTCCTGGGCTCTGCTGAGGTGCTGGATGGCTGGGGATGAAACACAGCTTCCCTGGGCTGGCAGGAGGAGGGAGGGAAGCTATCCTGCCCCTGCTGGGGAGGATGGGGGGTTCCTGGGGTCGCCTCACCAGTGCTTGTGACACAAACACTTTTCTAGTGGTTAGATTATTTCTCCAGAGTTCAGTGGCCTTGGAGTGTGTGGCTGGTGCCTGACAGAGCCTTCTGCCTTGATGGGGGGGGCTGAGGAAGAGGAGGAGGCTTTGGGCTCCAAAGTCACTTGGCTTCCCCCCCCCCCCCCCCCCAACAAAGGGATGGGTAGAAAGCAGGAACCCCTCCAGAGCCTTGTGCCTGTGCTTTGGGGTCGGTGGCCTGGCCCTGCAGGGGCGCCACCAGCAGGGCTGGGGGCTGGCATGTGCCCCAGGGAGCCCTGGCAATGCTCCTCCTTTCTGTGTGGTGTCTGTGGTTTCATTTGTCTGGGTTTTAAAGCTTATCTTGTCTTTGCCTTCTTGTTCCCCAGCCCCGTGATGACCTCCTGCTCTTTTAAATAAACAGCCCCTGGCCATCCTTCGTGCTGGGTCTGGGGAGGGGGCTCTGGCAGGGGTCACGGGGTCAAGGGAGGGCTGGGCTCTGCTTTGGGGGCTGCTCGGCTCCCCACACCTTTCCCCAGCCCTGTGGGGGAAGAGGCTGAGGTCCCCATCTCATCATCCCAGCGAGGGAGCCCTGGGGCTTTCCTGCAGCTTCACCCAGGGATGGGGCTGTGGTCCCCTGTGCCCACTCTCCTGCCAGGGACCCGGTGTGTCCCATCCCTGTCCCTTCCTGGGCTGTGCTGGCAGCCAGAGCTCTGCCTCAGCCAATTTGCAAATGCCACAGGAAGATGTCTGTCCTTCCCCTGCCTGTTCTCCCGGTGCCCAAAGCCGCCTCCGCTCCCAAGACAACCTGTTCCCAAATGTGAGAGGAAATTGCTGGGAAGCTAATTGAGTAGACAATTAATTAGCTGATGATGGATGTAAACATCCTGTGGAGGCAGCTCTGCAGCCCCTTCCCCCGCAGCCGGGGTGGCCACTGACGCGTGGGCACGGCCAGGGACGTGCCAGGGTGGCTGGAGCTGGGGCTGGTGGTCCCCACAGGGTCCCGGCACAGCTCGAGGCACAGCTTTATTGTTGTGGGACACGGGGGAAGGGGGGGTCAGGGGGTGTTCAGCCCGGTGGCCACCAGGCCAGCCCCCAGCTCCTGCCGGGCAGGGCAGTGCTAGGAGAGCAGGGAGGGGAGCAGGGCCAGCGCCAGGGCTGCGGGCGCGAGCCGGGCTGTGCCGGCGCCGTTGCTGCCGTCGCTGTAGCCGTAGCGGGTCCTGCAGGTGTCCCCCAGCTCCTCGAAGGCGATGGGGGTCTCTCGGGCAGCGGTGCCTTGCAGGGACGTCTTCACCTGCCGTGGGGCACGGGCTGAGCTCCCGCAGCCAGGGGCACGTCCCTGTGCCACCCCGTGTCCCCACACAGCCCCGACTGCCACAGCCTGTGCCCCCCCCGCCCGGGGTCCCCACTCACCGCCTCCACCTGCTTGAAGACACGGAGCAGGTTTCCAGCCAGGGCCGCCTTCACCTCTGCCTCTGTCCAGTTCCTCGCCAGCAGCTCGGCCACCAGCGCGGGGTACTTGGACACGTCCTCCAGGCCGGTGGGCATCCTGTGCCACGCCGCAGGTCACAGCTCAGCCCGGGGCTGACCCCCAGCCTGACACCCCCCACACACACAGAGCGAGTCCCCAGGGCTTGGGGGGGACGTGCTGCGCCAGCCCATCACCCGCCTCACCCCGTGACGCCGTCGTAGTCCCCGCCGAAGCCGACGGAGTCGATACCGGCCACGTTCTTCACGTGGTCCATGTGGTCTGTGGAGGGGCTGGGCTGAGCAGGGCAGGGGGGGATGCTGCCGCTTCCCCCCCCACCTCACCCCCAGGCTCCTGCCTCACCTGCCACATCAGCCACCGTGGCTGTGTTACTGCACGTCACGTAGCTGTTGTAGAAGTTGACCATCACCAGGCTGCCCGTGGAGGCCTGGGGGAGAGGCAGCCCTGAGCCCCGCGGCCTCCCCCTCCCGCCAGCCCCCTCCCCTCCTGCCCCACGCTCACCACCCTCCGCAGCACGTCGTCGGGCACGTTGCGGTAGTGCGGGCAGAGGCTGAAGGCAGACGAGTGGCTGAAGATGACGGGGGCTTTGGAGAGGTTCAGCACGACGTTCATCGTGTCCAGCGAGACGTGGGCCAGGTCCACGATCATGCCCAGGCGGTTCATCTCCTCCAGCACTGTCTGCAGGGGTGGGGACAGGAGGGGTGCACAAGGGGCTGTGGCAGCCCCACGGCTGGGGACACACACACACACATGCTGTGTGCTCAGGGCACCCTCTGCTTGGTTAATAACCCATCATGGGGCTGGTGAGTGCCAGTGCCGTGCCCCTTCCCCAGCTGCTGCTCCCAGGCACCCTCTCACCTTCCCAAAGGATGAGAGGCCGTGGTGCTCGACCGGATCCTCCTTGGTGTCCACCAGCCAGTTGTCAGCCCTGTGGCATGGGGAGCCCATCAGCGTGGCCCCCTGGCTGCTGCCCCTGCTCATCCCCCAGCCCCCTCGGTGGCTCTTACCAAGGGGTGTTGCAGCTGTGGGTCAGAGTCATGTAGCGGACGCCCAGGCGGTAGAAGGTGCGCAGGACGCCCAGGCTGCTGTCGATGGAGTGGCCGCCCTCCACCCCGATGAGACTGGCCACCTTATTGCTCTGCATGGCCTCCTGGATGCCTGTGGGACAGCGAGCAGGGGGCATCAGCTGGGCTGGGCACCCGCAGCCCCCTGAGCACCCACAGACCCCCAGAGCACCCACAGACCCCCGGGCACCCGGCCCCCTGCCCACTCACCGGCGCTGTCGACGACGCAGGCGAAGGTGTCGGGGTAGAGCTCACACATGCGATGCACCACGTCGATCTGCTCCAGCGTGCGCCTCACCGCGTCCTTGTTCTGCGTCTCGCAGGGCACGTACGCCGACCAGAACTGCCCGCCACGGCCCACAGTGAGCATCAGCAGCCTGGCCCCGTGCCCCTGCCGCCCCTCACCCTGCTGCCAGCCTGGCCTTGTGGCCCCTGTCACCCCAGCCCCGCCGCCAGCCCACCTGCCCACCCACGTGCCCGCTGCGCAGTTTGGGGATGTTGGTGTGGGTGCCGTTCAGCTGCGTCAGGTTGGCCTCTGGCAGCTCCAGCTGGTTGTTGAACCTCTTGAGGAGCTGCCAGGGCAGGTCGTTGTGCCTGGGCAGGGGAGAGAGTAGGAGTGAGGGGTTGTCTGTCCGCCTGCCAGTCATCCAACGGGTCCCCTGGCTGCCCTACTCCCCGTCTCAGTGCCCACACGTTCCCTGCTGAGTTGCCCACCTCTCCATCCATCCCTCCCTCCGTCCCTCCTGGAGCTGGGATCAGGTCACTGCCAGGGCACTTTGCCTATGTCACTGCCAGGACTCCCTTTGCTGGCCAGTGGGAGGCTGAGGGGGAGGCTGAGGACCTTTTCTTTCCATTCCCCCATCCCCAATCCTCCCTGGCACCCGGAGCAGCCAGCCTGGCATCCCTCTGGCAGGGCTGTCCCTGTCCCAGCTGCAGGGATGTCACCAGCACAGGGACGCCACGGCCACGCCGCATCCTGCACGCCACAGCATTGCTGGGGAGGTGCAGGGGGACAGTTTCCTCCTCTCCCTTCCCACAACACAGTCCCCACATCCTGCAGCTGCCCTGCCCCCACAGCCACTGCCCGTGGCCACGCTGGGCTGGCACGGCACACGGCTGCTGCTCGCGGGCTCCCTGCGCAGGACCTGGCTCTCCCGAGGGTCCCGATGTGAGCCTGGGGATGTTCCTGAGGCCAGAGCCCCGTCTCCCTGAGCGAGGACTTCCCCAGGGGCAGCCTGGCCTCTGGCTTCCCAGTATCCAGTCAGGGCTGTACAGCCCGGGGATCCCCATGGCTGCGTGAGCCCAAGTGTGCCCAGCACGGGGATCCCCCGGCAGAGCCAGCCCCCCATGGCCCCGGTGTGCCCAGCACAGGGATCCCCCGGCAGAGCCGGCTCCCCATGGCCCCGGTGCGCCCAGCACAGGAATCCCCTGGCAGAGTCAGCCCCCCATGGCCCCGGTGTGCCCAGCACAGGGATCCCTGGCAGAGCCGGCTCCCCATGGCCCCGGTGTGCCCAGCACGGGGATCCCCCGGCAGAGCCAGCCCCCCATGGCCCCGGTGTGCCCAGCACAGGAATCCCCTGGCAGAGTCAGCCCCCCATGGCCCCGGTGTGCCCAGCACAGGGATCCCTGGCAGAGCCGGCCCTGCTGGGTGTTTTTCCAGCCGGGGTTTTTGTCAGGCTGCCGAGTGCCGCAGGGCCACGCAACCTTTGCTCACCCATCGATGACCGGCGTGGTCGTCATGATGCGCTCGGCCTCCTCCTGGTACTGCTGCCCGGCGCAGGACAGGAACAGGCACAGCGCCAGCACCAGCACGGTCCCATCCGGCATCTTCGGCCGCTCGCTGCTGCCGGGGGATGAGCTGAGGCGCCTGTCCGCTGCTGCCGTGAGGCTGCTGAGCACAGCACCGGGTCAGCTGCCCCGACTCACGCTCTGGCCCCTCTCGCCGTAAATAAATAACCAGGAGCCCCATCCGTAACCGCACCCCGCGCGCCCTGCGCCCCAGCCCTGGCAGCGCCCAGGCGCCGTGGGCACCGGGGCGGCACAGCGGCGGTTCCCCCAGCCCGGCCCCGGTGGCAGCGCCGTGCCGGGGCCTCTCTGCATAGCTGTGGTGACGCTCCCGGCACCTCTAATGCAGCCCAGATTTTTTTTCTCTGGGAAAGTGCCGGTCCCATCCCCGCCTTGCTAACTGCAGCTGCCACACACCGGCACCTCAGCCCAGCTCTGGCAGCCCCGGCCAGGCGCTGGCACCCCAGCTACCGACGGGCAGGGCCCAGCGCCCCTGTCCCTCGCTCACCCTGTCCCCGGAACGCTCGGGCAGCTGCTGTCTGTAACGGCTGTGAAATATGTTTTCCGGCTTGCATGCCGGTGGCGGGGCTGGGATGGGCTCCAGCCACCCCAGAGCCACCCCCTGACATGGCGTCGAGCGCCGGGGAGCGGCCGGGTGCCAGTGTGCCCCGCGGCACGGGGCGAGGCCGTCCCGCCGTGGAGGGGCCGGCGAGCGGCCCGGCACGGCTGTGGGGCTGCCCACGGTGCCCTGTGCCCGCCGGGCCGCCCCTGTCCCGCTGCAGCAGCGTGGATGGGGAAACTGAGGCAGGTGTGGGTTGTGTGGCCCAGCAGCGGGGCTGCCCACGGGGCCGTGCGGTGTGTGGCAAGAGGTGCCGCGAGGCCGCCGGGAATGGCACGGGGCCACGAGAAGCCGGGCAGCCCTGCTCTTTGTCCCGGGGTGCGCCAGGATGAGACTCCCCACCCGCGACCTTGGGCGGGCTGGCCGACAGGCACGGCGCGGGGCTGGCACCGGGGCCACCGCGGGCTGCCAAGGCTCGCTGGCATCCCTCCCGGCACCAGGTGAGTGCGGGGCCGGCTCCCCCGGCTCCCCGGGCTGTGCCGGTGCGTCTGGCGGCGCAGGATCCCCGTCCCGTCCCGTCCCGTCCCGGGGCTGCCCCCGTCCCGTCCCGTCCCGTCCCGTCCCGGGGCTGCCCCCGTCCCGTCCCGTCCCGTCCCGTCCCGCAGACCCCCGGCCCCTCCGGCATCGCTCTCCCGGCGCCGGCCCCAGCGCGGCCGGATCCGCTCCCCCCGGCCAGGAATGTGCCGGGAGGGGAGGGAACGGCCCGGGCTCGCCCGCAGGGACGTTTCCTCTTTTGCAGCTATTTAAGAGCGGGCGGGCGGCGCCGCGGCCCCGCGGCGGCCGGGCCATGGAGCGCATGGAGGTGACCGAGACCTTCGCCGGCATCCCCCTGCCCGGCCACCTCCACACGCAGGACTCGCTGCGCTTCGCCGCCGCCTTCCCCTTCCGCCCCTCCGACGTGCTCATCGCCACCTACCCCAAATCGGGTGAGGGCCGGCGGGGCGGGGGGCGCCGGGGGCCGTGGGGTGAGGAGGGGCAGGGATGGGGCTGGGGGTGAGCGGGGCACAGCCGGGGACCCGGCGGGGGCGGCGCGGGCGGGCTCTGCTCGGCGCCCGGCTCTCCGGCGGGACCCGGCGCTGCCTGCGTGGCCGTGGCCGGGAGCTGCCAGGCTCGGCGCCAGCCCCTCCCGGGCAGGGACCCCTGGCACTCTCTGGGCACAGCACAGCGGGGAGCGGCTGCCCCCACACCCTCCCCGGTCCTGAGCCCAGCCCCGGACTGGTGTGGCTGCTGGGGGCTCTGCGGGTCCCACACAGCACTGCCAGCCCCGCTGCTGCCCTGGGCCGCCTGGTGTTGTGCTGAGCTGTGCCATGCCAGGCCACGCCATGCCAGTCTGCACCGTGGCACGTGGTGCCGTGTGGTGGCATGCCATGCTGCTCTGTGCTGTGCCATGCCCTGGCATGCCATGGGGTTCTGTGTCACACTGTGGTGTGCCATGCCGTGGCATGCCATGCTGTTCTGTGCTGTGCCATGCCATGGCATGCCATGAGGTCCTGTGCCATGTTGTGCTGAGCCATGCCATGCTGTGGCAATGGTGTGCTGTGCTGTGCCATGCTCTGCTGTGCCTCGCTGTGCCATGGAGCACTGTGCCATGCTGTGCCATGTTGTGCTGTGCCATACTGTGTCATGCCCCGCTGTCCTGAGCTGTGCTCAATGGCATGCCATGCTGTGCCATGCTGTGTCATGCTGTGTGGTGCCACACTGTGCCATGGGGCACTGTGACATGCTGTGCTGAGCTGTGCCATTCCAGACAATGGCATGCCATGCCGTGCCATGCCCTCTTGTGCCATGGAGCACTGTGCCATGGTGTTACACGCCGTGCCCCGTGGTGCCTGATGCCCTGGTGCCCACCTCCCCAGGCACCACCTGGATGCAGGAGATCCTGACGCTGCTGTTCAGCCATGGGGACGCCCAACCGGCCAAGACCATCCCCAACTGGGAGCGGGCGCCGTGGCTGGAGCAGATCTACGCCAGGGAGGCGCTGCAGGACGCGGCCCCTCGCCGCCTCCTCACCACACACCTGCCCGCCCGCGTGCTGGCACCGGCCCTGCAGCAGAGCAAGGCCAAGGTGGGTGAGGGGGCGGCTGGGACGGTCTGGGGGGTCCCCACGGGGTTATCCCCTGCCCTCGGGGCTTCCCGCAGCCCGGGTGGTTGCCGGGGGCTTTCTGAGGGGATCCCCCCGGCTGACTCTGGCCCTCCCCAGGTGATCTACGTGGCCAGGAACCCCAAGGACGTCGTCGTCTCCTTCTACCACTTCCACCGCCTGGCCAAGTTCCTGCCCGACCCCGGCTCCTTCGATACCTTCCTCACACAGTTCCTCGAGGGCACGGGTAAGGGTTGAGGGGGGGTCCTCGGGGTCCCGGGACTCATCCACAGGGGCCCCCCATCACCCCCCACCTCCCCCCAGTGCACTATGGCTCCTGGTTTGACCACGTCAAGGGCTGGCTGAGCCAGAAGCAGCTCCTGGACATCTTCTACGTCACCTACGAGGAGCTGCACCAGGTGAGCCCCAGCGTGTCCCTGTCCCATCCCCGTCCCGTCCTGCCCGGGCTGCCCGGGCTGCCCGTGCTCTGTGCCACAGGACCTGGGCGGCACGGCTCAGCGCCTCAGCACCTCCTGGGCTGCCCCCTGGCACCGGGGACGCTGGCAGCCCTGGAGCAGCACTGCAGCTTCGCCGCCATGCGCGACAACGCCATGGCCAACTACACCCTCATCCCCACCGAGATCATGGACCACAGCCAGGGGCGCTTCATGAGGAAAGGTGAGGGGGGGCTGGGGCAGGGGGCTGCGGGGGCTGCGGGGGGCCCTGGCTGCAGCCTCCCCTGGCCCCGGCCCCTCTGTCCCTCCCGCAGGTGTGGTGGGGGACTGGCGCAGCCACTTCTCCCCGCAGCAGAACACCCTCTTCAACCGGCGCTACCAGGAGGAGATGGGTGATGCCGAGCTGCCGGCGCCGTGGCCCATGGCCTGAGGCCCCGCGGTGGGGGACAGTGGCTGTGTGGCCCCCCTCCCTGTGGCTTCCTTCCTTCCTTCCCTTGCCCTGGCCTGGGGCCTGGCCCTGACCCCCTTTTCCTCCCCACGGAAATACATATTTATTGCTGTTTGCAGCCCAGGCCTGGGGAAGCAGCTGCTGTTATCAGGAGCCACATCGGGGTGTGGACCCAGCCCCAGGGACCTTATTGGTGCTTTATTGGGCAATGACCCTGTGGGCAGCCTTGGCAGCCACCCTTTAGGGACTTGTCAGTGTTGCTGAGGTGCCCCTGAGCTCAGGATTCTCTTCTCCAGGCTGAACAGCCCCAGGGCCTGCAGCCTTTCCTCCTCACACACATGTTGCATCCCCTCAGCATCTTGGGAGCCCTGCACTGGTCTCTAGATGAGTCTCCTTGCCCCAGTTCATCCTTTGCAACCTCTTCAACATCTTGTGCCCCTCACTCTGCCCCAGTGCGCCCTGTGATGGCCCCTGCACCCCATGTCCCCCAGCTAGTGCGCTCCTCATGATGCTCTTTGGGGGGGGGCTGCTGTGACCTGACCCCAATCACTGCACCCCCACCCCCATCACTCCTCCTGGGGGCTTGCAGCCAGGGCTGTGTGCCCCTCACCCAGGCAGGCAGCACCCTGAGCAGCCCTGCAGCCCTTGTCCTGCTGTGCCTTAAGGAATTGCTGAATCACTTGGGAAGCTCAGGTGCCGTCAATAATTAACCCCTACCTTAATTAACCTAAGCTGGGTCAGTGTGGTATAGTGCTGGGGCTCAGCCCCAGTGCCAGCAGGATCCTTTGGCAGGGCTCAGCTGAGTGGCGAGCAGGTGGTGAGACCCTCTCTGGAGACAGTGGCATGGTGGCACTGGCAGTCACCCCTCTCAGTCACTTGTGTCACCCTTACTCTCCCCATCACTCTGCCCCTCCATCTCCCTGCCCTCCTGTCACCTTGACCCCCATCACCCTGCCCCCCATCTCCCTGCCCCCCGTCCCACTCCCAGCCCCGTCCCCTCCCAGCCATGCCCACTCCCCCCAGCCCAGCTCAGGCCCGTTGAGTGCAGCCCAGCTGGATGACACCAGGCACCCCCAGCTCTGTGAGTGCCCCCTGCAGCCATCCAGCCCCCCGCATGGGGGTGCCAAGGCAGACCCCTGCCCACGCCGAGGGCCGGTCCGGCTGTGCCGCAGCCTCCTCAGCCGATGGGTTTCTATGGCGACGTCTATTATCTGCTTTATAGCGATGAATCAGCAGCTATAAATACTTGGGGGGCACGAGGCAGTGCGGGCAGCACTCTGCCCGTGTGGGGGACAGCGGGGCAGGACGGGGCAGCGGCTGCTCTGATGGGCACAGCCTGGCACCGCCTTGCCGGCAGCATCCTCGGTGCCAGGGCTCTGGAGTCGCCTCGGGTCACACCACACCCTGGTCGGTGCCACCACCCCAGGAGAGTGCCACACAGGGCACAGTGTCACACAGCACGTGGATGGCACAGGGCGGGAGGCAGCTGGCACTCGGCACACACGGCACACCAAACAGATGCTCGTGGCAGCAGCTTGGCACAGTGGCACGTGGCACACAGCACTCAGCCCATGATCCAGAACATGGCTCAGGGCACATGGCATGCAACAACACATGGAACATGGCACATGGCAAACACCACATGGCACATGGTGAGACATGGAGCGTGTGCCACGGAGGGTGCAGCACATCGCAAGTGGCATGTGGCGCACGGCGCATGGCAGAGTGCACGCATGGCACACGGATGGCACATGGCACCGTAGGGCACACAGCACGTGGTGCAGCTATGGCACACGGCGTGGGGCACACGGCACGTGGCAGATGGCACATGGCAGCAGCCGGGGCAGGGGGAAGGTGCCGTGCCCTGGCTGCAGGGGCCGCGGCACGGCGGGGCTGGCAGCAGCTCCGGCACGGCTCGGCACGGCTCGGCAGCGCCGGCACTGCCCGCACGGTGCCAGCCGCGGGTCGTGGCAGCGGTGAGGGGCGCGGGGGGCGCCGGGCAGCGCCCCGTCGGGTCTGTTCGGGGTCGGCACGCAGAGAGCACGGGCACGGGCACACGGCTGGTTGCTTTATTGGGGGGGGACCCTCCCCAACGCCGGGGCGGGGGGTTTGTCATGCAGCCTCCAAACGACGTCACAGCGACAGACAAGCGGGGACAGAGGGGATGGAGCAGGAAGGGGCTGTCGGTTAGGGACCACCGAGGTGGGGAAATGCCCGCTGGGGACCCCCAGGGCAGCGCGGGGCGGGGGGACACCGGGACCGTCCCCATGTCCCCGGCCAGGGGCCGGTGGGGCGCGCTGCCGGCTCCCGGTGCCCCGTGCCCTGCGAGGAGGGGTCTGCGCCTGGCCGGGGACCCCCGTCCGTCCCCGTGCCACGCTGGGGGGAGTGGGGGGGGCTCACTGCGGTGAGCTGAGGTTGGAGTCGGGGGTGTCGGGCTGGGGGCAGCGGGGCGGGAAGGCTTTGTAGCTGTAGTACTCCACCACCTGCTTGGGCACCTCCGCCAGCACGCACTTCGCCAGAGCCGTCGGTGACGCCTGTGGGACGGGGGGGACACGGGGGGGGGGGGGGGACACGAGTGGGCTGGGGGCGTCGTGGCACCTGCACAGCCCCGGCGTGCAGAGCAGCACCCGCAGGGCACCGGCCCGGGCTGCCACGGCGCTCGGTCCTCTGTGGGGACGGGACGGGACAGGACGGGACGGGACGGGAGGGGAGGGGAGAGGATGGGGCGGGAGGGGACGGGATGGAGCGGACAGGAGGGGATGAGCAGGGACGGAGTGACAGAGGAGATGGGAGGGGATAAGGGAGATGGGAGGGGACAGGAGGGGATGAGAGGGACGGGAGGGGATGGGAGAAGGTAAAATGGGACAGAAGGATATGAGGGAAGGGTTTGAGGGGGGACAGGAAGGCACAGGAGGCGACGGGAGGGGATGAGTAAGGACGAGGTGACAGAGGAGATGGGAGGGGATGAGGGAGATGGGAGGAGACAAGAGGGAATGGGAGGGGAAGAAGGGGACGGGAGCCATCAGAAGGGGGACAGGAGGGGACGGGAGGGGACGGGAGGACCACCAGTGCCCCACTCACGTTCTTGAACTCCCGGAAGGGCACGAACTGGACGATGTCGCGCAGGACGGGCTCGCCCTTGGGGGAGCGCAGGACGCCGTCGTCCCCGTCCAGGATCTGCATGTCGGTGAAGTCGGCGTTGCCCACGCCCACGATGATGATGGACATGGGCAGGTAGGACGCGCGGACGATGGCCTCCCGCGTGTCCGCCATGTCAGTCACCACGCCGTCCGTCAGGATCAGCAGGATGAAGTATTGCTGTGGTGGGGAGGGGGGATGCTCTGGGGGCGCTGCCCGGCCCCTCTGCCGGGGCAGCCGGGCCGGGGCTCGGCTGTGCCGTGGGAGCAGCCACGGGGACGTACCGAAGCCTCCTTCGTCCGCTCCTCGTCGGCTGCCACACGAGCCACCCGGGAGATGATGGGAGCCACGTTGGTGGGGCCGTACAGCTGGATCTTGGGCAGGCAGCTCTGGTAGGACTCCACGACGCCCTGGATGCCTGCGGGGGGATGTGAGGGGTGAGGGGGCAGCATCGGCCTCCCTGGTCCGGCTGGAGCTGGACTCACCCTCGCACTCATCGTTGTCAGGGTTGAAGTTGATGGCGAAATCATGGGAGACCTGGAGGGTGAGAGGGGAGGGGGCAGCCGGTGCCCACCCACCCACCATAGCCCCTGGCACCTGCTGAGCAATGGCCAAGGGTGCCCAAGGGTCTACGGGGGCCCAAATGCCCCCTTACCTCGTACTTGGGGGGGATCCTTGCACCAAAGCCCAGAGCTGAGAATTTCTTATCACTGCAAAGGAAGAGTGAGGACCCTCAGTCCCAGCAGTGCCAGCACCTGGGTGGCCATCACCAGGGCGTCCTGGTTCCAGGGTGGCCATCACCAGGGCATCCTGGCCACGAGGGACCTGCTGAGCAACCAACCTGTCATAGTCCTGGCAGATCTCGCCCACCGCGACCAGCGCCTTGAGGTACTCGTTGGGCTGGTAGGGGTTGATGTAGTGCAGGGAGCAGCTGTTTCGGGGGTCCCCGTTGGAGGCTGTGAAGTCGATGGCCACCTGGCAAGGGGGGTGTCAGTGAGGGTCCCCCAGGGTGAGCAGGGCCCCGGGGCACAGCTGCAGCTCCAAGGAGGCAGGATGGGCCTCCAGCAGCCCCCAGCCCCAGCTGAGGGTCGGTGCTCACCGTGAAGTGGATCTGGCAGCCGCCCATGATGTAGTCCAGGAAGGAGTAAACCCTGTGGATCTTCCAGAGAGACTCACATCAGCTGGTCCTACCCCCTGGCAGCCGGGCATGGCATGGCATGGCACGGCATGGCACAGTGCAGTGACCAGCACTCACCTTCAAGTCCAGCAGCACCACCACCCCTGAGTTCTTGTAGTTTCGCTTCTTGACCTTGTACTTGGGGTTCATGCAGTCCCACTGCACCTGCGGCACGTGGCACCCGCGCTGCCGGCAGCCCCCAGCCCCGGGGACGCAGCCCTGTGTGCCAGCACCCCCCTGCGACCCCACACCCCCCACCCCATGGCTCTGCAGCACTGGGACCCCACAGACCCATCACCCTGCAGCCCCACAACCCTGCAGGCCCACATCTCCAGGCTGCAGCAGCCTTTCCCTGCCCCTGACCAGCCCATGGGCTCCAGCCAGCTGGGCTGGGGCCAATTTCCCCAGAGGAGCTCAGAGCCACCATCCCTTCTCCAGAGAGGAGAGAGAGAGGGGAACAGCCCCAAAAAGCAAAGGAGGAGCTGGGAGGTGCCTCTTGGAATGGGATCTGCTGGCAGCAGCCAGGAGTGACCCCACGTCTCCCCATCCCAGCACCCACCTTGTTCTCCCCCATCGCCTTCTGCATCTCCTCAAAGGTGGTGAAGAACTCCCCGATGAAGTCGTGTTTGCCCCGCGAGTCGTAGTCCCACACCACGCCCTGGGGAGGGGGACAGCTCAGCCCTGGCCAGGGAGGGGGCTGCACACCCACACCCCCAAACTGCACCCGGGGGGAGCTGGGGGGCACAGGGGAGCTGGGGGGCACAGGGGAGCAGGGGCCACACATCCCCAGGGTAGGAATGGGAGTCCCCATCGCCCTTCCTCACCCTCAGCTTCCTCTTCTCCTCACAGCTGCAGAGGGAGTTGAGGGACACCTTGAAGGGCTCCCAGATGGGGCTCAGGTTGTTCTTCACCACCTGCAGGGTGAGGAGCTGAGTGGGGCCGGGCAGGCGCTGGGGCAGCCGTGGGGCAGCCGTGGGGCAGCCGTGGGGCGACCTCACCTCGGTGCGGTACACCAGCTGCTCGCTGCCGTCATCGTCGATGCGGTAGATCTCCAGGAAAGGGTCTGACTTGCTGAAGAGATCCTGGGGGAGGGAGGATGGGGCAGAGCTGCCTGTGCTGCCCTCCCCAGCGCCGCTGCCCGCGGGCCCCGGCTCACCTTGTCGTCCAGCTTCTTGGCACGGAAGGCGAGCTCCACGTAGCCGTTGTTCCCCGAGATCTCCTCTGAGATGACCTGTGAGGAGAGGCAGCCACAGGGTGCTCAGCACCCAGCACAGCTCCATCCCTCTGCCCTCCCCGCCTGCATGGGCAGGATGGTGCCCTGGGAGGACACAGGGTGCCACATGCCTCCCCTGGCATGGCAGGGACCTCCCAGGGTGGCTGGTAGTTAGGCGAGACCCTGAGCCCTTCCCACCCCCAACAGCTGGATGAGAGCCAGCACAGGAGGAGGAGGATCATTGTGGACCCTCCATGTGCCACAGTTTAATGCCCCCTGGTGTGGTGCCACCCACATGTCCCAACTTGATGCCATCCCACTGCCCCAGTCCAGTGCCATCCCCACTCCCCACTCCATGTCACCTGAGCTGGATGCCACCCATGTGCCCCAGCCCAGTGCCACCCCAGGGTCCCAGCCCAGTGCCACCCTGGGTTCCCAGCCCAGTGCCACCCTCCAGCCCAGCCCGGTGCCACCCCAGGTTCCCAGCCCGGTGCCATCCCAGGTTCCCAGCCCAGTGCCACCCTCCAGCCCAGCCCGGTGCCAACCCAGGCTCCCAGCCCGGTGCCACCCTCCAGCCCAGCTCAGTGCCACCCCAGGCTCTCAGCCCAGTGCCACCCCAGGGTCCCAGCTCGGTGCCACCCCAGGCTCGCAGCCCAGTGCCACCCCAGGGTCCCAGCCCAGTGCCACCCCAGGCTCCCAGCCCGGTGCCACCCTCCAGCCCAGCTCGGTGCCACCCCAGGCTCTCAGCCCAGTGCCACCCCAGGCTCCCAGCCCGGTGCCACCCTCCAGCCCAGCCTGGTGCCAGTGTGGCTCTGGCTGCTCACCGTGATGGTGGATTTGCCAGCGAACTTCCCGTACTTGAGGAACAGCGGCTTCGTCACCCTCTTCTGTGCCACGATCTGCAAGCGCCGAGGGGTTGGGTTGGGGTTGGCAGCAGCGAGTGTCCCCGGAGGAGGGGGCCCGGGCTCACCTGCCCCACGGTGCACTCCATGCCCCCCAGGAAGTCGTCGTCGTGCGTGCCCACCCCGGCGTGCCCGTGGCTGTCGTACACCTCGAAACGCAGCTTCTGCACTTCCTCGAAGTAATAATCCACTGTGAAGATCTTGGCGAAGACGGGGTTGAGGTTGCTCTTGATGACCTCGCTGCGATCCACCTGTGGGGCGGCAGCAGGGGCAGGGCCCAGCTCGGGCTGCCCGGGACCTTGGGCTGCCACAGCTCACCCTGAGCTGGGCACGAGGGTGCAAGGGCCCAGGGACGTGGGGTGTGGGAATGGAGGGGGGATGCCAGGCAGCAGCTGGGAAGGATCAGCCCTGCACAAGCATTTACCTGCCTGTGGGGGTTCCCAGACAAACAGTACCTGGAGCAGTGGTGGCACTGGCAGGGGCAGGGAGGGCATCCCTGGGGGCTCCAGCCCTGCCAGCCCCCGGCTCCCACAGAGACTGCTCCCCCCAGGGCTTGGGATGAGTCCCATGGTCACTTTGAGGGGATGCTCTGGCTCTGGCCTGTGTTTGCCAAAGCTCCACTCAAGCAGCAGCAATGACCTGGTGCCCAGGAGCAGCCCCTCAACTCCCCCCCTGGGCTGGCCAAGGGCAGGGGCCATCAGGCACAGCATCTCCTGGCCACACTGGCAGTGGGTGCTGAGTGGCTTCCAGGAGCCTCCTCCACACCATTGACTCAACAGGACACATCCTGGCCAGGGCACGCTGCCAGCCCACCAGCCCCTGCCCCACGCAGCCCTGTGCCTCCTGCATGGGCACTGCCAGCCCCACGGCCCTGGCACGGGGCTCGGTCACGGTCACCTCAGCCCTTCCAGTGCCAGCACATCTGGGGCTGCTTCAGCTCCCAGACCCGGTGAGTAGCATCTGAGACGCCTTCAGCCACCATCCTGCTGGGCTGGGGAACGTGCTGAGGGTGACAGCTCACAGAAAGGGGACACAAGAGGGGCCCTCTCACCTCTTTGATCTGGCCCTTGCATGGCACGGCATGGCACGGTACAGCACACTGAGGGTGGCACAGCAGACCATGGCAAGGGAGGGCACAGCAGGCTCGGCACAGCCCAGCCTGGGCAGCTGCAGCTGGCACAGGCTCCTCGCTGCCCGCTCTGGCTCTGGCTCGCGGAGTCACTGACACTCAGAGGGATTTAGAGCTAAATCTGCGCCTGAGCAGCGGCGATTAGCGAGTGTGGAGCTGCCGGCACCAGCCCAGGGCTGAGCCAGGCAGGAGCGAGGAGAGGGAACGGTGCCAGCCCTGGTGCCAGCTCCAGCACCAGCCATGGCTCCTCTGGGCACCACAGCCCCCCACTCAGCACAGTGAGGGGCACATGGCCTTGACCTCGCTCTGGCTGCTGCTCCCCAGCAGGGTGAAGCCAAGCCATGAGCCCTGATCCACCCAGGGGCAGCGGAGCCGTGAGGGACCCACACAGTGTGAGCAGTTCATTCCCCAGAGCCCTGGAGAACTCTGAGCAGTGTGCACTGTCCCTGTGTCCCACAGCACCCTGCTCTGTGCCCTGCACCCTGCACTGAGCTCTGCACCTTGCACCGAGCATCTGCCTGCACCCTGCTCTGCACTGTTTGCTGCACCCTGCTCCCTGCCATCTCCTGCACCCCATCCTCTGTCACCTCCTGTACCTCACTCTGCTGTGTCCTACACCTTGCACCCTGCTCCCTGCCATCTGCACCCCATTATCTGCCATCTCTTGCAAACTACACCCCACTCTCTGCCATCTCCTGTACTCCACGCAGCAGCTACTGCCCCATCTCCAGCCTTGTGAGCATCACAGACACCCTGGGGCTGCCTCTGCTCCTGTCCCCATCACAGAGACACAATCCCTGCCCCCTGTCCCCAGCCCCCAGCCCCGCCAGATCCCAGATGACGATGTCCCTCTGCGGTGGGTGCCCCCCACCCTCCTACCTCCATCCACTGGCCCTGGGACTGCATCAGCAGCAGGACGCAGGGGTCCGACTTGTTGAGGGTGTCGCGGTCCAGGAGGTGTTTACAGCTCACCCGCAGCTCCACCTTGGACAGCACGGCCAGCGGGGCCTGCGGGGCCGGCTCGGGCGCCTCGCCCATGGCAGCGGTGCGGCGGGCGGCCGGGCGAGCCGGGGGGCAGGCGGCCCCGTGGGCGAAGGGCATGTGGGGGGAGCGGGGCGGGCGCTGCCCTGGCTGCCGTCAGCGGGCCGGGCAGCTGCCCGTCATGCCCGGGGCGCGTCGCCCCGCGGTGCCAGGCGTGGGGCTGGAGCCCGGGGCAGGGGGCTGGGCAGGGGCCCGGTGGCAGTGGGGTGCTGCGGCGGGTCGGCAGCACCCTGGGGATCTCCTGAGCCGGGGGTGGTCGGTTCCAGTCCCAATGGCTGTGCCGGGGCCCTGCGAGGCGTCAAAGCAGGTGGGGTAGGTTGGAGCTGGGTCACCCCTCGTGACCCCAAGCCCCAGCCGGCCCCAGGGGTGCTGCTGACTCACCCACCACCCCCATGGGCTGGTCAGGGGTCCCGTGAGGCTGTGCCCGGCTCTGCCCCAGCCCCAGGCAGGATGGGTCCTGCAGGAGCAGGGTCTGCTCAGGCACCCATGGACCCGCCCAGCCCCTGTGCCCCGACTGGTGCTGGGGAGCAGAAACCCCCGTGGTCGTGGGCAGCAGAGCCCCAGCCCGGGCAGAGCTCAAGGGCAGCAGTGCCACCGGGTGCTTGTGCACGGCACTGGCAGCGCCGGCCACATCCCACCGCCCTGGGCAGGGCTGCGGCACCCCGGGGCGACAGAGGGATTTCCCTCGGCTGGGGACAGGGAGCTCCCGCAGCCGGGGCTGGTGACACTCAGCCAGGCGACGCTGCAGGGTCACCGAGGGGCTCTGACAGCTCCAGCCCGTCCCCCCGGCTGCAGCCCGGGATGGCTGGCTCGGGGAGGGGCAGGGGCAGAGCAGCCCCCTCCCCGTGCCCCGGCATGCCCAAACCGGCCAAAGTTTCCCGGTGAAGCCACGCAGGGCCCCGGCCGTGCCCGGCACCTGGCTGTGGCGCCCCAGCGCCGTCGGGCATCGTCTCGATCCCCGGGACGGGGCGGACCCCGCGGCATCCCCCAGCCGAGGGGCACCGGCTCCCACCCTGCCCGGCCGCCCCCTCTCACCCGTGTGCCGGTCGCCTGGTGTCCGTGCCTCGGTGTGGCAGTCGGTGTGCCAGCCGTGCCGGTGTGGCAGTCGGTGTGCCAGCCGTGCCGGTGTGCCAGCCGTGCCGGTGGTGTGCCAGCCGTGCCGGTGGTGTGCCAGCCGTGCCAGCCGTGCCGGTGTGGCAGTCGGTGTGCCAGCCGTGCCGGTGGTGTGCCAGCCGTGCCAGCCGTGCCGGTGGTGTGCCAGCCCGAGCTGCCGCCGCTGCCACCTCCACACAACTGACTCAAGCTGCAGTTCGGGAGCGGAGCTCTAAGCGGGAGACGACAAGCCCCGTTAACTGCCTCGCTGCCGGCGCCGCAGCAGAGCCCCCCCGCGGGAGCCGGGGCTGAGCGGGGTCCGCGGGGGTCCCCGACCCGCTGCCCGTGCCAAGGGCAGGACATTCTGCTCCAGGCCCGTTCCCCCGGGCACGGCCCTGGCTCCCCGCACCCCACAGCTCCCCGCCCTCCCCACGGGGTGCCCGAAGCCCATCCTGGTACCAGCCCCCCCCCCCAGGACGGGGTGCTGCACCCCTCCCATGCCGGGACCCCCAGAGCAGCGCCCCACAGACACGGGGCGCCGGGTCTCCATGGCGGGGCTGCCCCGGCACCCCCGTGGCACCCAGCTGTGTGGTGCTGCCAGCTCGGCTGGATGGCAGCTGATGGCATTAGCCGCTGTTGGGAGGGATTAAGGAGCAGGAGGGCAGCGCAGGGCCCTGGCAGCTAATCCCCAGCCTGCCTGGCAGAAATAGGCCGCTCTCCTCCCTGCTCCTGCCGCAGCCCCTGGGCACGGCACAGCCCGTGGCAGGGCTGCAGGAGCCAGGGGTGGGCTGCTGAGCAAGGGGCTGGCCAGGAGAAGGCAGCCCCACGCCAGGCAGCTCTTGCTTGGGGGTGTGAGCAGCCCAGAGGGCAGCCAGCCGTGCCTTGTGCTCCCCCAGCCGTCACCCCCTGCTAACGAATACAAACGACCCCATTATCCTCCTGGCAGGGGAGCCGGCTGCAGCACGGCCCCGGGAGTGATGAGGCAGCACAGGGGCCGGCTGAGTGCTCCCGGGAGGTGGCCAAACCTGTCAGCACGGCCCAGTCAGCCCCCAGCCCCTTCCCGTGGGCTGCCAGGCTCCTTGCTGCTGCCTTTTAGCACTTTTCACTCAAGAAACGGGCTGAAGGGCAGGGAACAGGAGCAGGGCTGAGGCTGGGGAGTGCAGGCAAGCAGCAGTGGGCAGAGCTGGTGCTGAGCACCCAACCTCATTGCCCCTGCACCCCTCCAAAATCAGGGAGCAGGACCCCAAGGGGAGGGTCAGGAACTGCCGACATCACAGTGAGCACCCAGGCGTGACATCCCCTCCAACACCCCTCTTCCTGCAGCGGGGACAACTGCTCTGACACAGCAGCAGATGCAGAAGCCATTAAATGTGTAACACTGGCCTAGAAGAGGTGAGGAGGAAGCACAGTGTGACTCGGAGAAGGGATCCCAACAACCCCACAAGGAGCAGCCCCACACCCAGCAGCGAGGCAGGCTCCAGCACGAGGGAGCCCAGGCTGTGCTGCTGGAGACAGGGCAGAGCCTGGCTGAAGGAGCTGAGGCTCGAGCTGTTCCCTTCCCGGGCTTCCAGGGAAACGCGGTGTCTCTCCCCCCAGCACCAGGCCCCGTCCCTCTGCCGCAGCAGCGCCTGCGGCTGGCAGGGCTGAGCCACCCCACAGCCTTGCCCTAAAAATCACAGCGCACACTCGCTCCTCTCCCTCCACTTTATTGGCAGCTCTAGGCAGAGCAGCTCATTTCTTCTTCTCCACGTCCTGCTCGGCCGCCTCCTTGGCGCGCTTGGCGCGGATGCCGAAGAGCCGCGCGTTGGCCCTGGCCATGCGCAGGCTGGCGAAGGCTTTGAAGTTCTTCTCGTCCTCCGAGATGACACGAGCCTTCTCGCGTTTGAAGACCTAACGGGAGAGAGAGCGGCGCAGAGTCAGGCTGCGCAGCACAGCCTGGCGCAACGGCCCCACTGGAAGGCTTTAAGGCAATTAACGCGGTTGTGTTGGAGGCCGGGCCGCGGGAGGCCGGAGCAGAGCCTTTGTGCCTGCCGCAGATCCGGCCCCGCACCCGGCTCCTCACACGTCAGCCCTGGTGAAAACAGCAGCTCAACGTGAGCTGTGACTCAGGCTGTGGTGTGGGAACAAGTGCCCAGGGAAGCAGCGAGGGCTCGAGGTACGCAGTGACCACACACAGCCAGCCCAGGCCGTTGTGCTGCTGTGGCCCCGCTGCCTCAGCCCCCACCGACACACTGACCCAGACCCTTCACCCTGGAGCTCTCCTCTGGACCCCAAAACATGGCTGGAGGAGGCTGAGGGGAGACATGCGCACTCCCCACAGCCACCTGAACTGGGGCTGCAGCAAGGTGAGGGGTTGGTCTCTGCTCTCCAGTAATGAATGACAGGGAAGGGAGGAAATGGGCTCAAGTTGCTCCAGGAGAGGTTGAGGTTGGAGCTGAGGCAGAACTGTTTCCCTGAGAGGGGTGTCAGCGCCTGTGCCAGGCTGCCCAGGGAGCTGGGGGAGTGCCCAGCCCTGGAGGGATCCCAGAGGTGTGGAGCTGAGGGCCATGGTGGGCTGGGCAGGATGAGGGGAGGGCTGGGACTGCAGCAGCTTCAGGGGCTTCTCCAGCCCAAACGATTCAGTGATTGTCTGAGAACACAGCCCATGACATAAGGGCTTCCCAGCTGGTAACAAGTGCAGTGGAGCCCCAAGTAATTAGTTCTTTCCAGACTGAACTAAACAGATCACGACCTGGCTCCTGGGTGGGAAGTGTATGGAGACAGCAACCCCAGGCTGCAGACAGCGAGGAGAGAGCCCGCTGCGGAGCTCAAGCCCCGTTACGTGGGACAGAGCACGAGGCAGTGACACTCACATTCTTGATCGGCATCACTGGGCCCGTCAGCTGCGTTGCCATCTTGAGTTCCTCAGCCTGTGTGACAAGAGGACAAAGCACATCACTGAAAGCACCTGAGAACAGGCCCTGGGTGCCAGGGCCCAGCTGGAACACGCTCTGACGGGAGGCTGAACATCCAGCAGGACCAGCAGCCTCTGGGAGCTGTGCCCCCCACAGCAAAGCTGACACCCATGCTGCTGCTCACACTCTGATACCCACTGCACTCCCCAGCAATCCCTTCTACACTAACCTCAACCTCTTGCAGGAGCATGGCATTGCACAAAGATGGTTCAGTTCATCTCAGAGATCTGATTTCATGTAAACAGCATTCCAGACACAAGCATCTGCACCTACTGAGCCTTCCTTCCCTTTCCCTCCCAGCTGGGAGAAGCAGCTGAGCAGGGTTTGCTCCGTGGGCTGCAGAGGGACAGAGTGTCCAAAGGACCAGTGACAGCCCAAGCACAGCCCCTCACTTCAGGGCTCCAAGTGTTTACCACAGCAACAGCCAAGGACACACAACTGTGCTCTAGGGGGGTCTCAGATTGTCCTCAGAAGCATTTCATGCCAACAGCAGTGCCCTCCTCCAGGCTGCCCCACACACAGCTTTCACTGAACCTCTCCTGTTCTGACAATTTGACTGGTCAGGCAAGGACCACGGCTCCAGCAGAAGCCCAGCCCCACGGGTGAGCTGCAGCCCCGGGGCAGGGGCCTGGCTGTGCTGGGGAGCACTCCCCATGAAGGTGACTCCCCCAGACCTGGCCTTGCATGCTGTGTGTCCCAGCAGGGGAAGCACACTGCCCTGGGAGGGCTGCTGCCCCCAGGGCTCAGGGGCACTGCTCCAGGGCACAGCCCAGCCCTGCGAGCGAGGGGCTGACCACCACGACCTCTGAAAACGCTGCTGCCAACAACCCCCACGCTGACAGTCCCAGCAGCCAGGTACTCACAGAGCTGTCTCCCTTCTTGGGCATGGCTGGCTTCCTGGGGAAGAGGATGAGTTTGGAGCGGTACTCCTTCAGCCTCTGCACGTTGGCCTGCAGGGACTCTGTGGACTTGTTGCGCCTCCGGGGATCCACAGCGATGCCAATGGTCCGGGCAAACCTCTTGTTGATGCCAGCGAGCTGCAGAGAGAGCACGAGGCATCAGCACCCAGCAGCACCAGCCACTGCGCCCAGGGAGAGGCTCAGCACCCGACACAGCACTCCCCAGCAGAAGGGACCCACCACCCCCAGGCCAGGGGCATCTCTGGCCTGGCACAGAGGGATCTCACGAGATTCAGCCAAGGGCAGAGTCCTGCAGCTGGGGAGGAACAAACCCATCACCAGCACAGGCTAGGGGTGACCTGCTGGAGAACAGCTCTGGGAGAGGGACCTGGGAATGCTGGTTGACAAAGAAACTAAACATGAGCAGCGACGTGCCCTCGTGGGCAAGGATCCAACGGCAGCCTGGGGGTGAGGAAGGTTCTCCTCCCTCTCTGCCCTGGTGAGGCCTCATCTGGAGTCCTGTGTCCAGTTCTGGGCTCCCTAGCTTCATTTAAACACAAGGAAAAACTATCTCACTGTTGCAGTCCATTTTTGCAGCTGGATTTCCTCGGGAGAGGAAAGAGCAGCCCCTGAGCAATGCTGGGTGGCACACACCTCTCACACCTGAGGCAGACATTTAGGAACCCAGCACAGGGACTGACTCGGGGTCACCGAGCACTACAGCTCATTACAGTAATTTCTTTGTTGTTACCACCTGAAGGAATAAGCTCATTTTGTGTTTGCAGACAAACATCTGGGTACTAGTTCACATCCCACCATTATGCAAACATTAAAGAAAAATAAGGTAATGAAGCATTTGGCATTCAGCAGAACAGTGACTGCTCCAATGCACCCATTTCACTGTTATAAATGTTTTAATTACACACTAAACAACACACCAGAGAATGCCAGCTGCCAGCAAGCCCCAACACTTACTGCTGCCTGCAGCGTGGGGGTCCCTGCAGAGCACCACCCCCAGATCCTAACAGAGCCTGGCACACCTGGGCAGGTCACAGGGTGTGGTGTCTGCAAGCGCCCCCCAAATCCCCTGCAGCTATTGCATGAGACAGCTGCAGCCACACTGTGAGGCCCCTCTGAGCTGTTCCCTCTCCTGGCACTACGTCACAAGGGTTGGAAGGGACCTGGAAAGCTCATCCAGTGCAACCCCCCTGCCAGAGCAGGACCACCTAGAGTAGAGCACACAGGAACTCACCCAGGTGGGTATGACTGTCTCCAGAGAAGGAGACTCCACAGCCCATCTGGGCAGCCCCTGCCAGTGCTCCCTCCCCTGCTCCTCTGGGAAATGAGCTGAGCAGGATCCACCTGAGCCACAACACCAACAGGTTCACATTGGCTAAAACCTTTAAGATCAGCACAACTGTGTTTCACAAGCCAACTTGGACTTGATACCCTTAAAGGCCTTTTCCAGACAAAACGATTCCAGAGATTGAATGAAGGAGCTATTAGTCTTGTTCCCATCCCATCAAAGACACTGAGGAGACTCAGGACTCTTCCACAATTCAGTTTTAATGGAGCTTTATGTGATCACAGGATCTCAAGGGCTGGAAGGGACCTGGAAAGCTCATCCAGCCCAACCTCCTGCCAGAGCAGGTCACACAGGAACTCACCCAGGGGGGTTTGAATGTCTCCAGAGAAGGAGACTCCCCAGCTCAGATGAACAGACAAACCAACACATGCTTTTCAAAGCCACTTCTCCCTAACACCACCACTGCATCCCCACCCCAGGGGTCAAAGCAGAGGCACAGGCAGCAGCACCAGCCACCTCCCTGGCTAGGCTGGCACGGAACAGGAACATGAGCCCAGGCTGGGAGCTGAGGGCACTGGGATCAGGGCTCTGTACTTACTTTAAGCTCCTCCAGGCTGAAACCTCTGCCAGCACGAACTTTTTTGTGGTATCTGATAGTCGGGCACCTCACTATGGGGCGGATGGGCCCAGCCACGGGCCGGGGGGCGATGCGGCGAGCCTTGGCCTGGCGGGCCTTCCTCCTGAGGGATGACACGGGACAGCCATGAACAAGCAGCCCTGCCAGGTGCTGCCCCCACAGGGACATGTGCCACACAGAGAGCCCAGACACAGGCACACCCCTGGCCTGGCAGCTCACACAGGCCCATGCTGCTCCTCTACAACAGCTGCAGCCATCAGCCACGAAAGGGTTCAAGGGAATCATCACAGCGGTGCAGCGATTCCGGAGATGTCTCATCACCTGACTGCAGCTGTGCCGGCCCGGCCCCGAGCGTCTGCCGGAGCACAGCCCTAAGCAGCGGCAGCGCCTCGGCTAAAGACGCAACACCTCAGCTTCTGAACTGGCCGCCACGCGACGGGACGCGGCACTCACCTGCGGTTCTTGCGGGCGGGCTGGTTGAACCATGTGGCGACCCGTCGCTGCCAGTCCTTGTGGAAGTGCGGCTTCAAGATCATGCCATTGCGGCTGGGCGCCATGGCTGCAGGGGCCTGCGGACACGGGCAGGGCTAAGAGCGGGGCACCGGGGCCGCGAGGCCTCCCCGCTGCGGACACGGGCAGGGCTAAGAGCGGGGCACCGGGGCCGTGAGGCCTCCCCGCGGCGACCCGGGCAGGGCCCTTCCACGGCCCTCGCGCCCCCGGGACACCCCCGACTCGCCCCACCTCCGGCCCGCTTCAGGCCGGGTCCCCGCCAGCGGCCCCTCCGCGCATCCTGCAGCCCCGGGCTCCCGGCGGCCCCAGGACACGGCGCCGCCCGCGGTACGGCCCCGGGGCGGGCGGATGGCGGCGGATGGCGCCCGCCGGCCGCGGCAGCGTCCGCACTCACCTGTCGCCAGGAAAATGGCCGACCGGAAAAGGAAGCGGCGCCGCCGCGCACGCCGGAAGTTTGGGCGCGGCGACCAATGGGCAAGCGTCGCCGCGACCGGCCAATGAGGACGCGGCGCCGGAAGCGCCGGCGGCGGCTTCACCCCACCCGTAGTAGAGATGGCGGCGGTTTAAAGGGCCGCGCACGGCCGGGCAGCGGCGCGGGCAGCGGCAGCCCCGGCACGGCGGGAGCGAGGTCAAGCGCCCACCACTCGCCGGGGCAGGGCCCGGGCCCTGCAGGCCCCAGCACCCCACCGCCGAGCTGCTGCAGGCCCGGCCCTCTGCTCGTGGGGCTGCAGCCTCCTGCAGCGGGTTCATGCAGGAAGCCCGGCCACAGCCCCGGCTTTGTAAGAAACTGTCAAACACCGGAGCTTGAGCTGGGAAAGGGAGTGCAAGGAAACAAACAGGCGTGAAGGAGTTATAAATACAGGCAGCAGCATCCCAGCAGTACAAACCCGCTTCTGCACCAGACAGCAGGGGAAACCACCCCCAGCAGCAGCGAGAGACCCCTGGGAGGGCTCAAGGGCCCCTCGGTCTCTGCTGGGGCAGAACATCCTCCCCCATCACTGGGGGAAAGGAGAAGCTCTGATCCAGGAACAGCAGCCTGGGGGCTGTGAGCTGAAAGCTGTCAGAGCCTGGGCTTGGGCCCTTCAGGTTCTCAGGCAATCCTCATGGAGTAACTCAAGACAATAATCCTTCCTAAAGGATTAACCAGGCAGAGCACAGCAGGTGCCAGCCATCACGTTAATGCTTTCCCTGACGAATGGCAGACAACCATGTCACCACAGTTTGTTTTGCAAGAGCCATGAGAATGGAGACAGAGCAACCAGCACCTTGCTCCTGCAGTTTCCCAGCAGACACATCTGCTTTTGCTCAGTTCCTGAGAGCACCTCTCCAGCTCTCAGCCAAGCCGTGCTTCCAACGTGTAAATCAGAGCTGCAACACTACTTTCCAACACCTCACTGTGGGCTTACACAGGGTTCTGCACACAGGTTTTCCTCCAGTTCTACTTGCAAGCCACTTGCTGTAACAGCGGAATCTAAGCCAGTGGCCAGGGAGAACAATGCCCTTGTCTTGCCCAACTCCAAAGCTTCCATCAGCTTCCCACGTGCCAACACACCCCCCCCCCCCCACCTCGACACACTCTCCAAACACAGAGCACAGTTAGGGACAGTTTATTCCAGCAGAGCCTGGATTTCACTTTGCAGTTTGTATCCAGCAGCAGGGATGACCAAAGGTTGCATTGGAGTCACAGAACAGGAACGACAGGACCAGAGAGCCTTGCAGGTGTTTCAGTGCACTGCCCAGGCTGATGCTGAAGGGAACAGCCCTGCACTCCTGCCACGGCACAGGCACAGCCTGGGAGGGCTCACAGGGACTCCAGGGGCTCTGTCATCCTCCAGAACACATGCACTGCTCCTCTGTACAGGGAATCCTTCCAGTGGATCAGACTTACCCGACTCTAATCACCACTACCCTGCTGAGCATCCATTTCAAAATCCTGAGGAGTTCTCCTTCCTGCAGGAAAAGGCTCATTAAAGGAGCCAATGCAGCCAGCCCTTAACTGTTGGGTAATAGCAGCACAGAGATGCCCTGCTCAATGTCTTTGGTTCTGGAGCTGACAAAGGAAAGGCTCTGTGTCCAAAAGAAGCTTCTAGAGTCCTCCCATTCCTCATCAGGAGAGGGCTTCACACAGGTCTCAGGCGTGGTTCTTCCTCCTCCTCGTGGTTTGGTGGCTGCTGGGGCATTTCTTCATCTCTGGTGTCCTGCTTGTCTCTCTCTGCTTGAAGCCAGCTCTGAGGAGCTATCATTTTCTTTGGCCCATAGGGTGGAGGCCCAATCAAAGCTTCAATGTCATCGTAATTTATCACTTCTTTCTCCAGGAGGGCATTAGACAGCTAGAAAGAGTCAATAAGGCATTAATGAGGGGCAGGGGTTTAAAAACAGCTTCTGTGAATTGATCTGAGCTCTCCCTGCCAGCTCAGATCTCCACATCTGGACACAGTACGTGCAGCAGCCCCCAAGGAGCAGAGGCCTGGCCAGCACACCACGGGCAGGGTGACCCCAGGGAGCCAGAACAGAGCTCTGCAGGCTGCTGGCGCCCTTCACAGGGGTGGGCTTGGCCAGGAATACACACTGCAACTGGAGGCAATGAAAAACTCTGGGGGGATGATTTGGTGAGTCACATCTCCAGCAACAGTTAGAGAAGTGCCCTTCCTGCCACTGCACTTGTGGCCCTGCCTGAGATGCCAGAGCAGCAACAAACGAGTCCTGACAGACCTGTCCCCCTCCCCTGTGCACAGAGGATAACAAAGAGCTGTCTGTTCCTGCAGGCAGGGGCTGAAGGTCATCTACAGAAAAGCTGAATCCTCTGCCTGCACAAGGCCCACACGAGCAGCAGGTTGCTGTCAAAGCAGGGACTGCTCAGCTCTGCTGACTAGATGGGACACACTGGCCTGGCAACTGACACACTGGCTCTGCAGATACTTTGGCTTAACTTGAAAAGTCTTTCAGTGATGAGCCTGTAGCAAACATCTGACTGCTGTTAAATGAAAGCATCGGAACACAGGCCCCCTACCAAGGCCTGCCTTCAGAGCACTCCCAGGGCACTGTCCTGGGGCCAGGGCTGACCCAGCCAGCAGCAGGGTGTCTGTGCAAGCACGCCCTGGCTACCTCACTGCACACAGGAGGCCAGTGGTGTGTAGCTGAAGGGGTTGTTGCTGTTGTTGTTGTCAGTTTATAAAGAAGATTTAAGGAAAAGGATTGTTTTATTTCCAAAACATGCAACACTAAGTTGACTTGTGGTCAGTTTGGATGTAGGCTGGACTTCTGAAGGAAAGATCAAGTAGATAACACAGGGTGCTGCAACCCAAACATTGCTCAGCCCAGAGCGATGGGTACAGAGCTCCTGGCAGAGAGGTGGGGATACACCAGGCATGGGGACTGTCAGGACACAAAGCCCTACCTCTGAAACAAGGACTCTTTGGTATATCAGGTGGCAAGGTGCTGTCAAGGTGAAAACTGCTTGGAGTCACCAGAAAGCCTGAGACAGCATCAAGTTAAGCCCAGGTGACAGGTCCCATGTTCTTCTGCCAAAGCCAGAAACTGTCCACAGATTGCTGCACATCTAACAGGAGCTGGATCAATGGGCTGCTCCTGCCTTGGCAGGCTCCACAACAGCAGCCACTGTCCAGGAAATTGCACTGCCCAGAAGCTAGCAGAGAAGCGCTGGTGAGGGAGACACAAATCTAGCTTTCATCACTTCCTCAGAGCACTCCTAGTCCTCTGACCCTGCAAATACCAAGCTGGTCTCAGGAGGAGGACTACTCAACTGCTGGAAAAGGCACACATTCCTCCCTGTGCCTGTCCCTGACCTTGGGGACAACGTGAGCCCCAGCACTCCCACTACAAGACTTTCCAGGGCCACAGAGCTGCTGCAATGCCTGAGCTACAGAGCACAGAAAGCAGCAAGACAAAACACACCAGTTAAAAACCAATCTACAACCAAAACCAAGAAACAACCCCCCCAAAGGCCCAACTCACTGCCTGCAGCTTGTCCCGGTTCTCCAGCAAGAGCTTTTCCGTGCGCCTGTAAGCCTGGGCCACCAGCGCCTTGGCTTCCTGCAAGACAGCACCAAGGAGAGAGATTTGGAGTGCAGGTGGCAATACACACAAGATGGGTCAACAAGGAGAGCACTGAGGGATGGAATCTGCAAGCTGAGCCAAGTCAAAGTGGATCCCAACAACAGAAGATCAACAGTGTGCAAGAAGTCCCACAGAGCACAACCGTGCTGGAGTGCAGCTGGTGGGAAATGCAGGCTCATTAAGGAGGCTCTGCAGCTGCAAAAGCTGCAGCTCAGCACAAATCCCAGGGAAGCACCACCACAGTGCTTCTGAACCATTTTTCATTTCCAGCTATTTGACTTCTAAAGCAATGGGGTTTTTTTTGTCTCAGTAATGAAGCCCAGTCTCCTGTGAAACGGGCCAACGCTTCCCAGCCAGTCTGCGCCATCCTTTGGTTAGGCAGTCTCTCTGATCTAGAAGTGGAGACATTGAAATTGTGCAACTCAGACTTTTAAGACATAGGTTTCTTGTCATCAAAGCATTGCATAGCCCTGCCTAGACAGACATGGGACTCCTGAGGCTCTGGAGAGACTTCACACAATAGGATCCTTCCCATGCCAGGTATTTGCCCACAGTTCCACAACCCCCCTTCCCCCAGGTTATTCCTTCTAGCCCTGCAAAGCCTTTCTCCCTCTCTCCAAACATCACATTTGCACTCAGTAGGCTCTTGTCCATACTGGAAGCAGGGCTGCAGCTTTCCCTGTCAGTTTTCTGCCTGCTGCAGCTTCAGGCAGTGCAGTGCTGCTGGGCTGAACTTGCAGCTACATGTCCCTTTGCCTGCTGTTAATGCCTCACTGCACAGCTCTGACACGCTGCAGCAGCACAGGGAAGTGCTCAGCTGCTGACAGTTACTATGGGTTGGTGAACAGAAAAATGCAAATGATTTAGGTGGATCTGCAGAAGGAACAAACAAGGAAGTGTAGCAGAGGGTGGCCTTACATGGTCCATCATCTGCTGAAGTCCCTGGCTGAAAGGGCGACGACCAATCCCAGCTGCACTCTCCGGGTCGGGGAAGGAGAGCTGCCCGATGCTGGGCACCATCCCATACTGCTTCACCATGGAGTAGGCTATCTTGGTCACCTTCTTCAGGTCATCCTGTGCTCCTGGCCAGGAGAGAGAGATGCAATGCTTGCCAGCTCTGGGCTGAGTGCAAGAGAAGCACATCCTGCACAAACATGCATTCTGCTAGCCAAGAGACCAGAGGACTGACAGGAGCCCACCAAGGTGAACCCTCCACCTGCTGATAGACCTTTCTACACATACTTCATGCCACTGAGTGACTTCACTGTCAGCAAGCTCACATGGGCTGCCTAGCTGCTTATCCCATTTGGATGTACCTACTTGGAGACAAGGCACAGGACGCTCTAAGGCCCTGCCATAAGCCAAGAGTCTCACTCACCAGGCATCTGTGGCTTTGGGACAAGCCTAAAACAACACAGTGGCAACCAACAGGAGAGCCCTCCATGGTCACAAGTGCAAGCCAAAGACCCAAACACACAACTTGACTTTTCTTCTTCACAGAATAGCAAACTTCCATTTCTTGCTCAGATCACTCACAGAGCCAGTGCAGAGGCTCTGGCTCAGCACAAACTCCACCTGCCCATGTTGGGACTGGCTCCTTACCTGTAGTGACTTTGTTAAAGGTGAGGGCCTCAGACACTCTCCCCCCTAGTGCCATGCACATCCTCTCCAGCAGCTGCTCCTTGGTGAAGAGGTACTGCTCTCTTGGAAGGATCTGAGCGAAGCCCAGCGCTGCGTTGGTCCGAGGGGCTATGGAAACCTGCAACACAGAGCAGCTCCCTCAGGTCAGACAACAAAAGAGCTTCCAACTAGGGCAGCAGATGGAGAAGAGGAAGAGGCCTGCATTCCCAGTAGAATTAGTCAAAAGCTACAGGGCAGGCTGACCCTGAGAGGCACAGCCAAGAACTGCAGAACATTCCTGTGCTGCAGGCTCTGCCTTCACAGCCACAAGCAAAGGCTTTCTGCCACTTGCTGCTTGAAAAATGAAAGGACATCGTCCTTAAGAGCAAGCCAGTGGAATCCTGAGATTTAAGAGTTGCTTTGGAGGGTATAAGAAAAATAGAGTTCACTTCACTGTGATCCAGAATCACTGAGACTACCTGGAGAAAGACAGGTTGTCTTCAGAAAAGCGAGAGCCATTTCCCCCCACCGTTAAATGGGAGTTACTAGCAATGGTTCAGCTTGTACAGCAAGTAATTGGGAGTGAGTGTGCTGCTGGTGGCATGCCAAGGAGCCATTGCCCTTGTTTCCACTCCCCACCTCCCTGCAGTGTCAAGGCTTTTGGAGGAGATGTGTATGTGAGAGAACACACCCTGGGGTGCCAGAGACCTTTCCCTACAGAGACAGGCTTCAGGCAAACTCCCAAGCGTGCCAGTCTGAAAAACCCATCTCTTCCCATTAGTGTCAGAGCAGTTCCTGCAATGGCAGCTCCACTGGCTGAGCCATGGCAGGGAGAGGGATCACGCACGCACGCTCCAGCAGGGCTTTGTGCCTGGAGGAGGTGCACAGACTGAGCAGCAGCATCAGAAGGCTCAGTTGCTCCAAACAGCTCCACAGCTGGCTTTTAACTGTAAGGGCTTCTCTTACAACTGGCTCATCAGCTTTGCACCATCACTATCAGCAATGCAGACCAACAACAGATTTCTCCACAGCATATTTTAGGGACATAGTTTAGTGGTGGACGTGACAGTGCTCAGTTAACAGCTGGACTCAATGATCTTAAAGGTACTTTCCAACCTAAATGATTCTGTATTTGCCATTTATTTCTTCCCACCCAGTGACAAGCTCCATGCTGCAACAGCTGGCAGTGCTGTTACCTTCATCACAGCCTCGGTGTGCTCCAGCAGCCAGCCAACCAAGGCGTGACCCGACTCATGGAACGCCACAACCTTCCTCTCTTCTGGTGACAAGATCTTACTTCTTTTGGCAGTGCCTACAGGAACAAAGACAAGGATTCGCTAAGAGAGCTGGCAATAGGTGTACCCAGTCATGCACAAGCTTGCACAGCCAGGTACACAAGCTAGTACAGTGACTGAAGAGCCAGCGAGCTTCATGTTGCCATCTAGAGAGAGGCAGCAAACAGCCCTCCAATGACATGCTGTGCAAGGTGCTCCCTGGCCCTGCAGGAGAAAACAATCCATGCTTGGGTTGCTTGCAAACCCTTGCAGAAGCTTTCCCCCTCCTTCCTCCTTACAACAGACTTAATCATTAGAAGAGCAATTTAACGTTTGATTAGGTCCCAGCTCTGGAACACAAAGCTCTGCTCTGTTCCCAGCTCTGCCAGCAGCACGTTGTGCTGTATCTCTGCCCAGAGACAGATATGCAACAAGTCCATCTACCATCTGGAAATAACCCAACAAAATAAACAAAAAACCCCTCCAAAGCAGAGATTAGCTGGAACATCACACACTGGTATTACTGCATGGCCTCTCAGTCCCTTCAGCAGAACACGAGAGATGTGAGATGAGAGGTCCCAGCTGAGGTTCTTGTGCAGTGAGAGTGTTCAAATCAGCAAAAGACCAAGAGTATATACAAAAATCTTGCTGCAGACCCTGGAAATGTTCTCTGATTACACATGGCATCCTTTGTAGGAGCACACTCCCAGGAATAAGCAAATTAAGCCATAACTCATACTTAATACTTGCTCCACAAGATGGTTTTTGGCAGTGTCAGTTTCCCAGCCCAGTGCCCTGTAATGCAGAACGAGTCCAATTAAGATCTTAGAAAGATTTTTAAGCTGCTGAATGGAAGTAAAACTTGCAGCATGTGTTAAGTACAGAACACACTGCCTGTCAAGCACTCAGAGCTCTGCATGTTGAGTGCAGCAAGGTACCAAGAAGTTAAAACTGCCTGTTTCCACAGTACCAGGAGCAGCAGGGGTGGAGCAGGCAGAGTCAGGAGCAGCTTCACACCACTGGCTTCGTGGCTTGGGAAACAACATTCTATTCACATGAATTTTTAAACAAAGTCAAGAGCTTTATTAAACATGGAAACAGCAAAATCAGTGTAGCAGACCTCGTACAATTCCTGCTCAGGGACCCTGGAAGGTGCTGGGCCCTGCACAGCACCATGGTGATGGGACAGCAGATTCATGGCAACAGCCTCTGTTTCCATCAATCAGTCCCTAGGTTGCCCTCAGCAGCGTGTGTGCATGTGCCTGGATGGCTCCTTCTGTACAGAGATGTGTAACATACACACACCATGTCTGGAAGCATTCATCTGCCAGCCCACCAAGGAGGGAGGGAGGGAGGGACAGCATTCCCACAACAGCACACAGTGTTGTCTACAAAGATGATTTCTTTCCCTGCATAATCTCCAGGCAGGAAAATGCTCTGAAGGCCTGTACTTATCACATTTATGAGACAAACCACCCAGGAGACAACTCGGGTGCATTGCTGCTGGCCTTACACTGTGTACACAAACCCCACCAAGAAAACAGGCTCCACTACATCTTCTAAAGACAATCCCTAAAAGCCTCTGTGCACTCAGAAGTTTTCCTCCCTCCCTCCCTCCCTCCCAGGAGATCTGACTTACTGGCTGCTCTCTGTTCCCAAGCACAATGGGGACTACCACAGAGAGAAGTTCTTACTCCTCCCTCACAGCAACACAAAGCTTTAAGGCTGACAAGGCCTCTGGACTTGCAAAGTTCTCTTTTGATTCCACACCACTCTTATTAAAACCAGAAGCTTGTAATGGAAAGCACAGTAACATTTTCTTTCTTTCAAGAAAAGCTTTTGTAGCAACTGCAATGCCCTCTGGATTGTGAAACCCAGAAGTGTTCCTATTACATGGCAAGAGTACACTTCACATATGGGCCTGGAAGGTTGTCTGGGGTCTTTTAGACTTAGTCTACAAAAAACAGCCAGGTCCTGCTAATATAAAAGAATCTGATTAAAAAATAACCAAGTCCTCCTAATCGAAAAAAATCTGATTAAGCAACCAAAAGACTTTCTGGCCTCCTGCACGCCACAGAGCCTCAGTGAAGCAGGGCAGCTCGTCAGCAGTGACATGTCCTGCAGTGCCCCACCACATTAATCACAGATACCCCTTTGCTACACATCCCCTGGAGCTTTACTTGCTTTTTGCCTTATCTTCCAAATCTGGAGAACTAAGGCAAGGGTGGAAGTCACAAGAGCCCAGTGAATCCCTACAAGTCTGATGCTTTCTCCCCTGCAGATGGGAAGAGTGAAGCACATCTTTGCTCTGGCTAATGAGGACTTCTGCATTACAGCTACAGTCACTCTGCTGTCCACTCCTGCACTCCTGGGAGCTGCTGAGGGCTTTGTGCAAGCCTGGCCAGTTACCAAACCAAACCCCTTGGAGTGCTTTCAAGAGGCAGGTGAAACTGTCAGGAATTTTCTCAAAAGTCTTCTGTTAAATGAGGAATTGTTCAGGCACTTTCTGATGAAGCAAACACTCAAGTCTAAATTCCAGGATCAGGAAACAAGTGACCCAGTACAAACATCCTGTTCCACACACTCTAAGGAAAGTGCAGAAAGCCCTTCTGTTTGCCCAGGCTCACCCTGAGAATGGCATTGCAGCCTGGAAGCAGGTTAAGTGTCTGATTATGCAAACCACAGCTTGGCTACAAGGCACTTCAGACCAAAGCCCACCAGATTCAAACCTCTCAGGTGAAGTCAAGAGTTCTGGGAACTCTTTTTTCCCCTTCCTATTATATACTGCTGCTGGGTAATCTCCAGAGGCTCCTCTGCTGGCAATCACACAAGCAACGGGGAAAGGCCGACAGGATGTTCTCAGAGGGAGAACAGTACTCTGCTGTCTTCCAGTTTGTTCTGCCAACTCATCAAAGCCTGGGCTTTGAGGCCAAAAAGAAAAATCTTTAATTTCTTGCAGTTGAGGATGAGTAGCCTGTTTCCTATTCATGTAGCAGGTGTCCAGAGCAGCTAGAAAAACCCAGAGATACTTCCACTATTTTTCTCTTTGAAAACAACCAAAACCTTTCTAAGCTAGAAAAGCCACATAGATTTTAATTCCCCTCTTCACTGTTGTGCTGAGCATCTCCCCTGAGCTATGGGTTCAGGCTGCCTGCAGATTCAGGAAGAAAGATCCATTTGGGCTCTTGTCTGGAGAACTCTGTGCTCCAGGAGCTTCAGGACAGAGCACGGGACCCATCTGTCTTCCTCAGATGTAATCCCCTCACTTGAGCCTCCTCTCAAGAAGTGTGGCACAGACTAGTAAGACAACAGAAATGGCTGGGTCACTCACCTGCAATGACTCTTTCCACAGCATACTCGAAGTTGGAAGTATCGATGGATTTGTGACCTTCTCTCGCAGCGTGGAGAGCAGCTTCGTTACATATATTTGCTATGTCAGCTCCTGCAGACAAGAGTTCACAAGGATTACATTGGATTTTGTTATGTGACAGAGATTTCAAGAGACAGAGGAGGCAAAAGCAAATCTGGAGAGGGCCCTAAGGGAGTCAGACAGCCTGCACTTTTTCTGCTCCTTGGGAACAGGGAGCAAACCCGGTCTGTGCTGTTCGTATCTGAACAACAAACTGCCTTGGCACGAACGTTGCGGTGCCACACACAGGCCAGGGTTCAAAAATCAATGCAGAGGCTGAAGCCAAGGCCGGTTCTCAGCAAGAGGGGAGTGCTGTGGGCAGCCTGGGTTGGCATGGGCTGCTGTGCTGCTTGTACAGCAACCCTGTGACCTCTCTGCAGCACAGCAACATCTGCTCCCAGTTTGTGTGTGAGGGGGCGATGGTGGCAGGGGGCTGCTGAAGGAAGTCAGGAAGAGGAGTGTGCTGGGGCCTGTTAGAGGGGAAGCCCAGAAAGGATATTCCAGGAACTCCACATTAACAGGAACTTTGGAGCCCCTTGCTCAGCACTGTTTCAAACTCCCAGGGACCTCCCCTGGGAACAGGCTCAGTGCAGGAGCCAGGCAGCACTGTCCAACTTCTGCTCTAACAAAGCAGTTGCTCTTCGTTCCTCCTATCGATTTCCTGGTAACAGGTATCAACAGAGGAGTCTTTCCCCTGAGGTGCAACATCTCATCCTCAACAGCCTGGAGGAGAGTGTGAGCAGTGGCTCCTCCCCTGAGTAATCAGGAACCCAGGCATTGCAGAAGTGTGTTTTCCCTCCCCCCACATTCCACTGGCCCCCGATGCTTCAGAAGATTGAAAACAGCCATAAACAATTGCTCATCAGAGCTCACCAGGGACTTGGGTCAGGTTCTCATTATTTCCACAGAGATGGAGGCTTGAAAAAAAATGAAGCCCTTTAGACTAAAATGCCCTGTTAAAACTAAGCAAGCAGGGAGCTGCAGGCTGAGGTGCTGAGCTGGCAGCAGGCAGAGCAGCCCCCGAGGACACGGCGCGTCGTACCGCTGAAGCCCGGGGTCAGCTCAGCGAGGCGCTGCGAGTAGAAGCTGGCGTCCTGGATCAGTTTGAGACCCTTCAGGTGCTGCTCGAAGATCTCTCTTCTCTCCTGTAAAGTAGAAGAGAGAGAGGGTGCCTGAGCCCAGCCGGCCGTGCCAGGGGAGGAGGAGGGAGCAGGGGTCGGTGACACTGCCAGCAGAGGGCAGGGCTGTCCGTACTGCGCGGTGGCAGCCCCATCACAGCCAGCCCTGCGCCTCGGAACAGATGGAGAGAGGCTCACCCTGAGTCACTGCTTTCTCTCTCAGGGCCGCTCTCCCCTCCTAACTTTCACTCTGATCGGTTTTAACTTTTCTCTTACCACAAAGGCACTCGCAGGAAGGAGCAGCTTCGACTGCCTCGACCTGCTCCCTCACCCACTGCAGACTGAACCCCCCAACCCTCAGCTACTTCCCCAGCCACCATTTCCCAGACCAAGGTGGTGGTGGTGGGGGGGTAAGATGAAGGCTGACAATTAGCCAAGGAGTGACTCATTCAGCTGGTCCAGGAGATCCTGATTAAAACAATGAGCTCAGTTGCCAGGGTTTTTTCCCTTCCTCCTTCAGGGCAGCTGCACAGTTCATGCTTCCGTGCCAGATTCTATCAGGCATTTAAGGTATTTTAACTGAAAACTCTGAGGAGGACAGTAAAGCACAGATGGGAGAAGAAGAGCCTGTGCTGGCAGAGCAGACAGATCTTCACTGCAGCTGAGCCTATTCCCAAAATTCTGCTACAAATGTCAACACAGCAGACATGTAAGACTCCTAGTAAATAGATTCAAAAAGCCTTCAGAAGGAGAAAGTTACTTAACAGGCTGCCTAAAGGAAAATGAGGAGCCTTAGAACAGTGAAGACAATGAACCTACAGAACAAATGGTGCTCAAGGCACATGACAATTTGAGCTCCCACATGAGCCAACTTGACAATTAGGTGGTTCCCAGTTTCCTGGAGAGAACACACAAACAAGAGTTCTGCATCTGCACGGCAAAGAGAATTCACAGGAGAATTCCCTGCCAAAGCTCCTACCAGAGCAGAGACACTTAAAGCCAGGGAGTTGTCATTTCAGAGAAACCAACAACTGCATTAGAATGCCAAATCCTTGATTCAAGGCACATAAATAAGAACAAAGGCAAGCAGAACCTTACCATCTACATCCTTTCCAAGCTCGGCCTTTGGCAGGCCAGTGAGCCACCGGCAAGGACAGGGACACCTTAGTCACTGGGGTTTGGTAAGGACAGGGCAGCAGGTGGGGTGTACCTGGAGTGTTGGAAGGTCAATAAAGATGTGCCTGTCGAGCCTCCCAGGTCGCATCAAAGCGTTATCCAAGACATCAGCACGGTTGGTGGAAGCCAGCACTATGACGTGATCCATGGTCCCCATTCCTGCAGAAAACCAAGCAAACACCAAGGTGAAGGTTTTCACTGTCACAGATGTTGTGTTGCAAGCACACAAAGGGACAGGGCAAGGCAGGATGCAGGCAACATCTTGCACAGCTTTATCACAAAGCCAGAGGGTGTTCACAGCATCCTCTGGGGCAGCCGAGGCTGAGAAAATGCAGCCAGGAGCACAAGGCAGGAAGGAAGCTCCCGAGTCACCCCAGCCAGCCTCTGGTCATCACTGATACTCTGAAATTCCCTTCTCATTTACTTAAAAGCCTTGGCTTAAAACTTTGTTTTCCCCTCTTCCCATTGCCACATTTGGAAATTGCTCCAACTAGAAGCCAGAACAGAATCTCTCTATTCTGAGGAGTTGGCAGATGCTTCCTCACCCCCGGGCTTAAGGCAATTCCTGCTCCTTCAGCTCCAGGTTGTACAGACAATGTTTGTCAGCTGAAACAGCCTTTCCCTCCCAAATATTTCTGTGGAAAGCCTTTGCAGCTTTCATTTTTAGCCCTCAGTCACACATAGGCTACCAGGATCACCAGGGAAAGGACAGGCTTCTTCTGACCAGCTCTGGTTAATGCAGAAAGAGAGGATGCAGCCCTACCACCCAGCAAGGAGCATGTTCCACCATCATTTGATCTTTGTCCTCTCACCCAGCCATACTGCAGCCCAGAACAGAGACCAACCCCACAGAACCCGTATCACGGACGTGTAGGCAGACACAAACCACCAAACAGCTTTGCACTGATGATTAGCACACACAGGCTCAAGCCACAATCAGAAGGGTTTTGTCTCCAGGTCTTAAAAGATGAAGGGAGCATCAGGATTTACAGGCTGTCTGAGAGCAGCCTGCAGCATGGAGCCATCAAAGGCACACGGGGCTTCCTCGGGAAGCTGGAGCACTGGCAGCTGGCAGAGGGCAGGAAGGGGCAGGCGGTTGTGCTGCTTGGGTGGGGAGCCAGAGATCATGTTGAATCACTGAACCACACTGCTTATTTATTACATTCCACCAGGTGCCCACAGGCCCCTGGGTATGAGTCACCTGCTTAGAGCAGATTCAACAGCCCTGGCAAGCAACAGCCTTCCCAGGGAAAGGACGCCTTCGTCCCATGTGCTTCCTCCGCTGCCAAGTCACACGCTGCGCAGAGGCAGCTTTGTGCACGTAAGCTGGGTGAGTTTCAGCTCTCTCCAGCTCCACCAGAAGAGCTGCCAAATGTGTCAGCGTATGAGAGCTCAGCAGAGGGATTAAGGTTACAGGTAAGTCAGAGGACTGGTTCTGTCAGCTTATGCTACTGCAAACCTGAGTTCCTCCTCTCTGCAGGATGCTGTCTAAATAAGCTCCTGGAGAGGATGAAGCCAGCCGTGCTTCAGGCATCTATTACACTGCACTTTGGAGTGTGATAAATAAGCAGAGAGACTGGCAGGCACTTGGGGGATAGCAAGCTGCACTCACACGGCCGGATTAGATGGCACAGTACATGATCTGCTTTGCAGTTGGGAAGATTCTCTTAAAATAGGCCTGACTATTAGGACAAATATAAAAAAAAAAACCCCAGAACCACCAAGAGCATCGTCCTCACATCAGCTTCTGCCTCACTTGCTGTCCAGCCTGTACCCCAGCAGCGTGAACACTGCTCCAACACATCTATGGCCGTGTTACCCTTCCTGATGCAACATCACCTGGTATGTCACAGGCTTCAGCTTCCCCAGGCAAAGGGCCAGCCAAAGGAAGAGTGTACAGAAACAACACCTCAGTCACAACAACAAATGGAAAACAGCTCTGAAAATTTAGCCTAAGGAGAGCCTTCACAGCTCCAGTGCTTACAATGCAGCCACTTCGGAAGGAAAGGAAAAAAGGGGTCTGCTTGAACTGGCGAGTGCTCTGCGCCCCACCAACACAGCATGTTACTCTGATGGTCATCTCAGCTGCACTACTGCACCGGGCAATTCTCTGCCCTTTAGTTCAAAAGCCTTTTGGACATCATCTGAAACAGAGACACCTCCATGAGCAAAGCCTCGGGATCAGAAACCCCAGTCCAGATGAGGGCAGGGGTCTTGCCTGAGGATTCAGGTGAAGAGCTGCTACCACAGGATGTCCTGCATTTGCATTCCCCAAACTCTGGTCAGCCCAGGGCTGGCGAGCTCCTCAGACACATTCAGAACACAGCAGATATTTGGGTTACATTCCTCTTCCGCTTGTTTGCGGTTTGGGAGGGAAGATTCGCTATTCAAAGCAAGCACCTGTTTTGACAAAGACTGGAGTGTGTGTGTCACTGGTTTTAAAAACAGCTTTTCTACATCCAGGCTCCCTCCAGCCCCTCCCCTTCTCCCACCAGACTCCCAGTGCTTCCAGAACACGAAGCAAGCTGTCAGTGAGGAAACCAAGGTCACCTGTAGGAAGAGCACTACAATTACCCTCAAATCTGCGTACAGCATCACCGCCTATCAATCTGCACATTCATCCCATACAGCCTCACATAATGGCTTTTTTCTTGGTGTCCTCATCCTTCCTCCAGCCTGCAGAGATGGTTCCATATAGTTCTGACCCTCCTTTTCTTCCTCTCTCTTACCTCTGAGTAATCTCATTGGAACACACAAAATCAACAGCCGCTGCTGATGACTCACAGAGCTACTTTTCTGCAACGACTCGGTTTGACGGCGTTGCCTTGCACAACTCCAACCATCCATTTAAGCCAAAGACAGCTAAAACATTGCTCTCAACCTTTCATTTCAAGGCCTCCTCATCACAAACACACACTACACCTCTGCTTCTGCTTGAGTAGAACTGTTAGCCTCCTCAAAAACCTTATTCACTACCATCCCGAAAACTGTTTAGCCACGATGCAAACAGCTCAGTGTTTGTTTAGGTAACACGATCCCTTAGGTAACATTTCAGCTCCACGGGCCAAGATCACTGCTGACGAGCACAAGCCAAGAGTAAGTGCATGTTTCTTGTACCAGCCTGACAGCCCTGGCCAGCTGTTTCCCATTTGACACTGTAAACTCCTGGGGCTGTTTTTCAGTGTGTGTTTGATAAAGCACGTAGCAAAACGAGGGACCTGGTACATGAACTGTAGGAAGCACAAATAAATGACGAGGCAGTATGAACTGAAAAACAAAAGTAGGCACCATCCAGCAAACCAGGGGCCACTTAAACACACATTGGGGGTAAATCTTGTCTTCTGAACTTGCTTTCTAGTCAATTTGTACCCTAATTTCTGAATTGAGGCTCACTGCTCTAGAAACTGTCCCCAACTTCTACAGACCAGAACAAATCAGACAGTTTCATTTTTAGTAGAGGAATGTAGATTGTGCCATATTCCTGAACAGACACATGGGCCTCCATTTCACTGAGTGTAAACCTGGGGCCAGCTCATCCTGCAACTGTCAGGAGAAACAAAACCCAACCAAGCCAGGATCATTGTTGTGTGTGTCACTATTGGCCTCTTCTGCTGACACCCCTCTGCTGTACACACAGACACAGCTGAAACCCATTACAGCCACTCCAAATCTATTTACCTGCTTGGCCAAGTTGCCCAAGTTAATGTCTGTGCAAGGTCCCAGGGAACTGCATACGTGTATTTAAGGGGATTCTGGTATCCATGAGGCATTGTGTGTTCCAAGCATGTTCCTCTGATAAACAGATTTCTGTGTGGTTATTTAGGACCTCCTTTAAGCTCATTCCTCTCCTTCAAAAACCTCACAGCCCCTGTGCTGAAGCCGAGAGAAGCCTGGAGGGACCACTCTACCCTGGCTGTACCATGCTGTGCTCCTGCTTACAATTTCTCTTCCTTCTGCAGCAAGGGCAGAGATCCAGAATCATAGATCATGTTGCATGCAGTACAGAGGAGCACCTACCCTTTGCTGAAAGCAGTTTTACAAGTCCCACCTTCTCTCCTTGAAAGGGGAAGGCTGACTCCAGAGCACTCTCCAGAAGGCAGGCTTCCTGCTGAACTGTAGGACATGCTCTACTGCAGCAGGGCTGCATCCCCATTTCAGGGCAGACATACTGTAAACAACTAAGTAGTTTCAACCCCTTTAATAGGGTCTGGAGAAAGAGCAAGCTTTTAGTGCAGGACAGCTTTTCCTTTCTGTTATCAAGAGCATGATGAGACAACATGCCACAGTTCCAGTTAAGGGAGGAGACAGTTCTGTCCCATCAAACAGCAGGCTGATCCAAACACTCCCTGATGGGCAGGTAGGCAGTTGTTCCTTACCCTGCTCTGCAATAACAAGATTTAGCAACAGAAACATTGCAAGTTGGATCAGTGCTCTGACAGAGCTCTGATACAGAATAGCCAAAGGATCCTTCTTTTTGGCACTCGTGTCAAAGTGTCTGAGAAAAGGGCTGATTCCAGGTGCAGTACAGCCAGAAACCATCCAGGAGCGTGCCATCAAAGCAGGACTTGTTTGCAAAGCTCCTCTCTCTCAGTTCAGGCAGGGGTGCGGTAGTCAGGCAGACAATGTGAGAATAGGCCAAAGGATGGGAGAATCGATATATTACATTGCTCATGTCCCTTTGGGACAGCTGAACTTTAAACCTCAATAGGCTCTAAAACCACTACTTGTCTTTAACTGAATACAGCAAGTATCTGACAACATTTAAAGGCCAGCTAGACCTAAAAGTTACCCTCTACAGGCAGCAGTGCCCTTGCTGCCAATTCATTTGCTTTTGGTTCCCCAGTACTGTAAATAATTCTCCAATTGCCAATGGGAAAACATACTCTCATAGCCATTTACTCCAGGAAGAGTGTTTGAGGTTGCTGCCCTCTGCCAGCCATGGTCTCTAATGCACATTTTCTGATGATTTTAGTAGCAGGTAGATGCTCAACATGGCTGTTGGTGCAAATGCCCTTGGGATGTGATGCTACACTCTCTTCTGACTCAGTGTCTTCAGCAGAGACACAAAACCAGTTGGCTTCAGGGCTTTCAGATGTAGTAGATTTAGCCTCAAACCCTTGAAAGCCTATATAAATGTCTAGATTTCAAGAGGGTTATTGCCACAACTTGTACTGAGAGATCTGAGAGCCATCACTTCCCTAGGCACCACCATCTCTGGAGTAGTCCTGCCTAACTAAGGGACAAATGAAGAAAGATGGTGCAGTGTCTTCAGAAACCAGGAGTAATGATGGGGTACATGGGCTCAGACTGGTGCTTAAGAGGATTCTTAAGTGTTCTGCAGGAAAGCCTGGGTCAGGGTGAAGCAAGTACTGAGCACACAACTTCCACAAACCCTGTGCTGAACAGCAGCTACTGCTGCTTCTGCTCTATGCTCAGTGCAGCAGCTGGTGAAGGGGGAAAAGAATAGAGGAGGGATCCACTTCAAGTGAGTGATATGACAACCTCTGAAACTGGAGGAAGGCCAGCCAAAGGCACACTGGTGTTCACATGGGGAAAAAACATCTTGACTTTCAGGGACAAGGCCCCTTCCCTAAGCAGCTGTCTGAAACACAGTCATCACTTGTTCACACACCTCCTGTACAACAAGGACATGAACCAAGCTGCAGTTCTGAGCTCACTCCTGAAGAGGCTGCAAAGTGCAAGCTATCCCTGTCCCAGGGAAGAGGGGAATGAGATTCGTTTCAATACAATGGCAATTGCTCCAGCACAAAGAGAAACCTCAGGAGGCATGGCAAGCTCAAGCAGGAAAAAGATGTACAAGTCAACAGCTTAGATCTCTAAGGTGATAAGGGTCCAACTGCTGAAAAGGAGAGAGAAGTACTGACCATCCATTTCCACCAGCAGCTGGTTTAAGGTCTGCTCCTCCTCAGCATTGGCAAAGCCAGAGATGTTGGTTGAGCGCTTCTTGCCCACGGCGTCGATCTCGTCGATGTACACGATGCAGGGCGCGCGGGCCTGGGCCTCTCTGAAGAGGCTCCGCACCCTGGCAGCTCCCAGACCTGGAGAGGAAGGGAGGGAGAAATAAGCCTCGCAGCTAACATTGTTAGCAAAGCTGGAGGGCAGCAGTACTGGCCCTCAATGAGACACCTAACACCAGGCAGACTCCCAGCACAAAGAAATAGCCACAGGACTCTCATGTTCGGTCCTAGGCCCTGCTCCTCCTGGGGAATGCTGGCTCCCAAAGCTGCAGGGACTCCTACAGTTGCTGCAAGAGGAGCTCTGCTCCCCATTCCTAACATGAACTCCTCCTTCCTTCCACAGGTCAGAAGCAGAAATGCTTAGCATTTTCCAGCACACTGGCCATTGCTGGGTCTTGAGATCTAGGAGGAAGGAACAAAAGGAGAAAGATGGAAAGCCCAAGGCAAAGAGGCCATACTTTCCCCATCAGCAGGGAGCAGCAGAAAATCCATCAGCATTCTCATACCAGGAAGGATGCTTCAGTCAGTGACTTTAATAATAGGTACAGGGAGGCCAGAGATAATGCTTTCAGGTCTGCACACTGTCAGAAAGGAGCAACTAGCAATTCAGAGGGCATGCACTTTAGATACTACATAATTAAGTACTCTGTTGCTGAAAACCTTTTATCTCCTCAGCAGAAGTATCCAACTCGTCCTCCCCATGCAAAGACAGGCTAAAATTGTCCTTTGCAAGAGGCCCAGGCAGCACCCTGAACTCTGGAACAGACCAAGTAACCTCAACAGCCCTCCTTCCCAGAAGCTCACCTCCTATCACCTCCACAAACTCAGAGCCTGCCATGGCCAGGAACGGCACCTGTGCTTCTGTAGCCACGGCCTTTGCCAGCAATGTCTTCCCACAGCCTGGAGGTCCAAGTAACAGGGCACCCTTGGGCACTTTAGCCCCAAGCTGAAGATAGCGATCGGGACTCTGCAAGAACAACACAGCCACAGCTCTCACAGAGCCTCTGCACAGGAACATGCCCTCCCACAGCTTCCTGACACTGTTCCCAGCCCCAGCAGCTCTGAGCTGCTAATGGGAGCAGATACATCTGCATTCTTGCCACAGCATTGGAAACAGGGACTGAGTCACACTCATCACGGCATTAGAAGCTGGCAGCTTATTTAAACAGAGGTTACTCAGCATCATGAAGGATGAAGATACCCTCCTCCCCAGGTCAGCCATCTACCCCAGAAGACAGGTGGCAGGCACTGGTTTTGTTCTGCCTTTCTGTACCTTTAAGTAGTCCACAAACTCTTTGACTTCCAGTTTCGCCTCGTGCATTCCCGCCACGTCCTTGAAGCCAATCCCTTTGCCCGATTTCCCATCCACAATGGTGAAACGAGCCATCTTCAGCTGGTTCTGTGGGAGGCAGCACAAGTACTGAAGACACACTCTGACTTTGGACAAGGCAACAGTCTGGAAAGGCTGTTTGTAGTGTGGGAGACAGCATAGCACAGCACAAGCTGCCCCTAACAGGCCACACTCAAATGCCCACCAATGCCTTGGTGTTTTACTGACTTGCTTTGGAAACATCAGAGGCAGATTGTGGACTCAAACTTTATCTAACCACGTGTTTTCCCAAAGAGACAGAATAAAGCTGCAGTAACAGTCCCAACACAATGCAGCTCAAACTGCAGCTAGACCAGGCAGGGATAATTACTACAAACATACAAGGGTCTTCCCTTCCATTTCTAAATGCTCTGATCCTTAATACTCAGGTCTTGTTTTGAGGAGTATGTAGTGATGGTAAATAATTACCAATAGTGTCTTGTGAATGCATACAGACAGACACTTGTGCACCATTGTCTCATGCTGCCACTGCTTTCTACAGCCCAGGGCAGAACTATAGGTTCTCGAATTTAACAGCTACCACATTTCAGCCTCTGGGTATGTGTTAAGCCACAGTGACAGTCACAACAAGGCTGGAGTTAAATGCCCTGCTTATAACTGCTCATTAGTGTTCTACTGAAACAGCTACTTGGGATGCTTTTTTTCTTCTTTGAGAATAAAGTTTCCAGCTTCTGAGACTTCAGAATCATCAGCTGATCCAAACAAAGAGTTAACCATGCAGGGCCTGGCTGTCTGCACTCATGCAAGGATGGAATCTGGTCCTCAAAACTACTTTAAAATATTCCTCTCCTCTGAGCAGCTGCATCCCTTTGCATAAAGCAAAACCCAACACCAGAAAGGAACCGCAGAGGAGACTGAGTGGGAAATGTAACAAGGGACTGGATTCACCGTGTTCTCATCCCCGAATCCCGGCGGCCAGTGGCTGTGCACCCTGGGGCTGATGGCTACACAGCTTCATCAGCTGATCCAGGCAGGATGGAAGAAGAGGAGATGTGCCTGATGTTGCAAGTCAGGCATGTGGCATGAGCAGAACAGGCCAACACGTAATGAAATCCAGAATCTGAACATGTTTTATAGCTTGAGAACTCGTTTTGCAGAAAGCAGCAATTCCTACTTCTGGCTGTATGGGAGGCATATTGGCAGGGCCCAGTGAAAAACACCATCTGCAGCTGCAACTCATTAACAAGCTTTGAAAACAGCAGAGCAAACCGGACTGCAAATTCACTGAGCTCAGCCCTTCCTGCCACCGGGGAAAGAAAGGGGCTCAGCTACGGCCAGTCACTGTACAACCCCGTCGGGGGGGTGAGGTGGGAGAAGATGCAAGATGTGTCAAGACTGGAGAGTCCTTGGCACAGGTTAATTCTCATTGTGCACTGACTTTGCTGGGGAAAGGGGAGCAGATGATAAGACTACTGACAGGCTGCAAAACAACATCAGATGCAGGGTACTCACGAAGGCGTTGAATCCTCCTGCCCGGCTTGCAACCCTAATGAGGCGGAAGATGCTCCACAGCATGGACACAGCCATGAGCGTCACTATCAGCGAAATGACATCACTGAAAGGACAAAAGCAAGACAGGGACAAGCTGAAGTGCTTGGCCACACCTTTAACTTGTACTCAACATAACCATTTCCAGTATTTTCAAGGCCCCAGCACTGAGGCTACGAGTGCAACAGTGAGCAGACATGACTAAGAAAGTGGAACCTTTAGAGGTTTTGGTATATAAACCACAAAAATCCAACAATTACATAACCTGAAAAGTTAAACAGAGGACACTGGCAAATACTGCTCACAGCTGTGGAAGAAATCCAACCTCACCATCCCCTTCAGAGGCATTTCCACTTATAAACCAAACAGGACCTTCAGGCAGTCAACTCACACCCAGAGCAGAATCCGGTGGGGCTGGCAGCCCATCCAAAGGCAGCTCACCACAGCAGACCTGCATCTGGCAACATGGGAGATTCCAACCCCCCTAATCCTGGCAGAAATCCCAGTGCATGTCTCCCATTAAAAGGCTGCCCTGCCTAGTCTGGTTGGCTCTCCCTGGTCAAGTCTCTCAGAAGTCCTGTATGTCAGGAGGAAGTGCTACAGCCATCAACATCATCAATTTTCTGGATCCTTTGCCAATTGCATTAAGAGGGAGACGAGGAGCAGAGATGATACTCTAATACAGTTACAAGACAAACATGCTGAGGACAAATATCCTGTGAGCTCCAAACAAAGGATGCTTTCAAGAGGAGGAAAAATGATCAGATGTCAGATGACAGGTTAAGATTTGTGGGACCCTGTTCTGCTTCACATGCCTGTGAAATCATCCGGTCTCACCACACTTGTGTCTTATCTGTGAACCAGGAACGTGTGTTCTGTCTCTCACAGAGGGATGATTTACTGAAGCAAGGAGACCAGCACGCACTCTATACTCAGAAGCATTAGTTTCTTCTGGGTGAGAGATCCCAAGCAACACTGGAAACTGAAAGTCACCTTCAGTTTGTCAACTATGCAAATAGGATTAATTCTGAAACACACCCAAGTGCCCACATGTCAGAGGAAACCAAATCCAAGCTGCAAGCTCTGCACCTCACAGGTTCAAACTCCAGATGGAGGCTCTGAATTCTCCAGACATTCCCCAAGTCTCCTGAGAGACTTCAGACCTTAGAATATCTCTTTAAAAAAATACTTCAAACAAAACCTCTTTTCAGGGGCAGGGGAAGCAGCTTGTGTTGGTGGCTGACTAACTGTTCAAGTCTCCTCTTCCTGTTACACACAGGGTTGAAAAAAAACGGCAATTTCTGCATTTCAGTGGAAGGTCTCATACTGCATGAGCCAGTTAAAGAGCTTTATCTGCAGATAAAACACATATTAAAAACGTGCAAGCTGTTCAGAGGACAAGTAGCAAGATAAAACCCAGTCCAGGGCCATCCCCACTGCCAGAGGGCAAGCCCTGTGCTCCCAATCCTCCGATTGCCAAGCTCTGCACAGCACTCAAGTAGGTGCCCAGGCCACCTCAGCAGGTGACTGTAGCAGCACGATGGTATTTGTTGTCAGGAACTGGAATTTCTTTATTTAGCAGACTTCTGTTCTATCTCTCTGTAAAATACATCTCTTGCTTTAGAATAAGCAATTAGTTGAGAGCTCTCCACACGCTGGAGCCTCTCCCCACACTTACAGAAAGCAGTGATGGAGGTGGACTTCTTTAACAGCCAGTGAGTGAGACTCACAAATCTGCTTTGTATTCTGAGCCCCACAGATTCTGTTCTGCAGAAACAAGCTGCCCATCTCAACAGAAGGGCAAATAACCACAAAACACCAGCGTGTCACATGAAAGCCAGTGCTACAGTCTTTTGAAAGATCTTCCCTCTTCTTGCTCATTAGAGCTTATTTCAGTCTTAAAAGCTTTGAGCACTATTTTTAAGCAAAGACTCTTGGTTTGAAGTAAAGGAAAAGGGCTGTAGGTTTAACAGAAGTACTTCTCTCATTGAGATTTTGTATGCCAGCATCAAAGCTGCTCTGCTCAGTATGTGGCTCACAGCTGGAGCCAGCACCAGCGAAGGCTGTCCTCTGATCCACAGCTGTTGGAGAAGCAGGCCAAAACTAGGTGTTTATTTTTACAGACTGAACCACCACCCCTGGCCTTCCTTGAAGCATTTTGATGGGGGAAGGCTTGCTGCACCATCAGCATTCTCCACAGACCAGGGCATAACATTTGCTTGTTGAGTCAGAATTTCTGTTACACTCTGCACTTCAATAATTGATTATAAGGCGAAAAAGTGCTCAGCTGTGCAGGAACGCACAGCAACAGACACAGGCTCTCCTCAGACTGGCCAACACTGACCCAAAACACTTTGCTCTGCTGCAGCTCCAGACACCTCCTTGGGTGAAGGTGTCACCCTCACTTTTGAAACGTTCAAGTCCACCCAGAGCACGCCCGTTTCTGAAAGACAGGGTGAGTGCTCTAAACCTGAACCACCACTGTTCTGTATTTATAGCAACACTTAGCTGAAAGTGACTTTTTCTTCCAAGTGAGGGATGTTGCCACCAATAAAAGATCAACAGCAAGCACAAATTTGTATCATACTTTCCATAAAAGCCAGGATGCTTGTAGGAAACGGGGATTCTCTCTCTCTCATCAATATTCAGCTCATCCTCCGCAGCTCTCAGCTTCTCTTCAAATTTGTCAATGTTTGCCACCCGCATTATGTACAGCAGGGTAACGTTCTGGGGACAAGCAACCAAAAGCAGTGTGTAAGTATCAGAGGATTATGAGACAGCAACGAGCAGGAGCAGCGTACAACACGGACAAGGCAGATGAAAGTTAGCCTTATGCTACACCCTTCAATACTGCACCAGTGAACTCGGGAGCAGATCACAGAACCCCAGCATGGTGGGGGTGGGCAGAGCCCTGCAGAGCTGCTCCAGCCTCAGTCCCTGCTCAAGCAGGTTCCCCTGGCTCAGGGGGCACAGGAACGTGTCCAGCTGGGGTTGGAAACCTCCTGAGAAGGAGCCTCCACACCCTCCCTGGGCAACCTGGGCCAGGGCTCCCTCACCTCAGCACCGAAGGACTTTCTCCTGTGCCAGTGGAATTTCCTGTGTTCCAGCCTGTGCCTGTTACCCCTTTGTCCTGGCACTGGGCACTACAGAAAAAAGACTGGCCCCATCCTCTCCACATCTGCCCTTTTATTTATCAGCATTGTTAAGGGCCCCTCTCAGTCTTCTCCAGGCTAAACAGCCCCAGGTCTCTCAGGTAAGTGACATCAGGACTCCAAACAAACTTTGAACACCTCTAGTCTTTTCAGCACCTTATGGAAGTCTAAAAGAACTCTCAGCTCTCCAGAAAGAAGGAGATGCACAGTCTTGTAGGTAAGCCCAAGGATGGCTCATTGTAAACCCAGTTACACTGACACCTTGGGCTCAGGCAAAACTTTGTACTATACACGTACTGTACAGCACAGGAAAGGAGGTGCTCTGGGATTTGCTTGGACTTCTCAGATCTTGTTTCTGCATCTATCAGAAATTACTTTCATCCAGCCCTTTGAAAATGGCCTGTAAGTCACTGAAAAAACTGGATGCATCCAAGAACAATGATTTAATCCCTCAAGCCAGTTTATGATGATTCCTAGTGACAACTCCTGGAAGTGAGCACATGATCAAACTGGGCTTTGTTTCCATTTTGGAAGATTTAGGAAGTTTGATGGAGTTTGACAGAACTCTTGAAACTGAAATCCAAAGGGGTGAAATGTTTTGAAATGAGATCTACTAGTAAGTGTTTACAATCTTCCTGACACTTTCTCACACACCAAGACTCAGACAGTAGGAAAATAATCACTGAATTTTTCCAGCCTTTCAGACATCTGGAAGAGTTTCCTCACCGCCATTATTAATTATATTTACAATTTAAACTAAAAGTCTCAGTTTCAAGGTTGGTGTGAGTCAGGGATGTCCCCTGACCCTCAAATACAAGAGAGAAAATTTACCACAGAGCAACTTCACCACTAGAATGTCACTGAGCACACACATCCATTAACTCAGTTCCCTTCAACAGCCTAAGCTACGCTCGTTCCCTGTAAGAGCAGGAAGCCACTCACAACTTGGCCACGCGGAGATCCTCCCGGGTGCAGGTAAATCTCCACAAAGTCACTCTCGGGCACCACCTCGATTCTCTGGACCTCTCCCTTTGCCAGCATCTCATTCACAAAGTAGTTCCAGGAGATGTTGGTGGCTTCTCTGTTCTCGCTGACGGTGAAGCGGAACATCAGCACTATGAAGGTGATGATGAGCAGCACCCGCAGGCGCTCAAGGTGCATCTGATTTTCCCTTTTCCTCCGTTTCTCTTCCTCTTTAGGAAAAAAAAGATACCAGAGAAAGAAACATATGAGCTTGTATTTGCAGAGCTTTGTAGCCCAAAGAAGGGACAGCTAAACAGCAGAGATTAACACACCGGTACCTTCAGGGGTTTATTTTGGTTCCTCCCAAAGGACTAGACCCAGAACCCAACTGGTATTGCACAGGCAATTTTCTGCTTTGGCTCAGAGGAGGTTGTGTGACTTGCCCAAGCTTAAACAAGTGAGTTAGTTGTTTTGGACTACATGTCATTTCCAGACCTTTCTGGCTTCTAGGCTGTCAGACCACAGGGCCTCAGCTGTACACGTGACGCAGCAGCAGCTCAAAAGCCTGGTTGTGAAAGGCCAAGCACTGAAGATATAAACTTAACAGGTGCCTGGAAAGGGGCAAATTTTGTATCCTGCTAGCCAGAAAAACCGAATCTGCTGCCATCACATTGTGTCATCATTCAGTGGTTCCCCAACACCCCAAAAGCCGTGCAGGGAGGCACTGGGCACGCAGGGAAGATGATGGAAGATCACCTCTGCCACTTTAGTCGTTGCTCCAGTAAAAGGAGGAATTGAAGCATCAGCAAGCCAAAGAAAGTCCCTCTCTCCTAGAAGTTATTGATTGTACTAAAACAGACAGCAATCTCAGACATATTTTTAAGAGCTCTGATCAGCGTTTCCTCTTTTAAGGCAGCCCAATTCCGGTCCAGGAGACTTCAAGATGGTCACAGTCCACTAGAGCCATTACAATCCCATCAAACAGCATTTTATTCTACAATGAGAGACTTTCACTTGTTGGCCTAACAGAGTGTAGGCTAAACAGCACCATCAGACCCCTGCTGCTCACAATCAAACTCACAAACAACTACAGCTCACTTTTATAAAACATCCCTGTGCACTGCCCAGCCCTCAGGCTGGTGCTAACACCAGATATTAGGAGCGAGTCAAACCAGTCATACTGTCACCAGTAAATCACAGAGCACTGTATCAGAAGAGAATTGCTTCCTGCTGAGCTCCTGATCTGCTGCCACCTTCTATCATGAGACCAACGATGTTTCTACTACCTGACACAGCATCTGCACTTGCAGTAAATCTGAAGAAGCACCGAGACACACAATATGCTGCTTACCTGTGCACACAAACACACTGCAAAGTAGTCTCATTGTCTTAAACTTGCATGGGTTTTCTCTCCCTTTTAATAATGTGCCCACACTAAGGATCTGGATCAAAGATCATTCCCATGCTCGGTGAGCTTTCCCCTGCCCTTGCTGTACCACTGATGACAGGACAAAAAGGGATGATTTCCTTTTACTTGCCACCAAACCTTTCTTTTTTTCAGACTCCTAACACTTTTTGCACTGCTTAGGCAAAATTACAGCCCTGTGGTGTGCAGAGGACTGCCACAGCACAGCTGACATTGAGCTGCTCACCAGCGTTTAAGACAACGCAGACCACCTTCTCTTTCCAGTCACACGTAGCACTTGGTATACAACTGAACACCACCAGCAACACAGCATACAGAAACACTGCTCTGCACCCAGCAAGACATTAATCCTGTGCCACTGGACTGCTACTGCCTCTGCTTGCTGCAGCCCAGACCCCATTTATTTGCAAATTCCTCACAGATGTTGTGACACCAGCATTTATCACCAGCCACCAATTAGACCCTACACACACTGCAACAAAACCAAGGGACAAACACACGACCCAGTCAGATGCTAAAAAAAGTACTCTGTCCTTCAGATCCACACCATCATTTTTCACTTGCTTCCCAGCTCTGCTCCACACTGAACAGGAAAGGCTTGTTCCTAAATAGAAACAATGCAGCTTCACAGATAAGGTCATCATTTCAGAAGCCTGTGACAAGCTCAGACACTGTGTCCAGCCCATCCACTTTGTTCTTCGATGCCATCTCCTCATTTCTGCGTTATCTGCTAGATCCAGCTTTATTAGAGCAAAGCCATTTATCACAAAGCTGCAGGATGACATCCACTAGACTCTTATTACAGAAAATTAAAATAGAGTATGATAGAGGCCTTAGTCTGGGTGATATCTTGAAACACTGAAAAGATTCTACAGAGAGAAACTGCTCTGGAAAGGTGAATACTGACAGAAACAAAGTGCATCTATCGCTCTGCAAGGCCTTGGAGAAGTCAGTGTCAACTGCTGCTAAAGCACTGTTCTGTGTTCAGTTGCAGATGAAGGGAGGAGGCAAACAGCACGTTCTGAGGCACATACAACTGAGGAGATGATCACAAAATGATCACCACAGGGTAAAAGCTGACCATTAGATACCCTGACACAAACAACTGCTCCGGTTTCTAGGAATTAGGCTTGTCTAGGACCTTTAACCTACAGCTGAATCACCAGAGGACAAAACACCATTTCTAGAAAGCCAGAAGACAACACAAAGCTTCTGTCTACCCTGAATTTAATTGAGGGCCAAATCAGACTATTTGTAGGCTTATGTAAAGCATGACTACCCTTAGAGCACAACATCCACGCTGCACCATAAGCTGCTTCACAGTATTCAGTAAGAGAGACACAGTAACTGGATGTGACACTTGGAAGCAACAGCTGCGGGAACGCTTCCAGCCCTTCAGTCCCAAAAAGCCTCCATGAAACAATGATTTGCCATTAACCCCAAATCTGAACTCACCAATTAAAATCTTGCAAGGGCTGCAGTGACAGTTTGAAGTGTTCCTTTTAATAATTACTGCAGAGACAAGTATTCCCCTGGAGACGTGGGGCAGCATTCCACCTCCCAAAGCCAAGCCTGCCATTAATCACAGGAGAAGAGGCCACGAACACAGCGTGTTCCTGTTTACTAATTTGAACAGCTACAACACTTCAAGGCACTGTGCTTGCAAACACAGAGGGAGGGCCCTGACCTCTAAGCTCTGACTTCCTTCACAAGCAATACCTGTGCCTGCATCCCACTGCAGACCCTGACCCAGTCAAATGGATCAACCAGGCAAAGCCGCTGCTCTGGTAATGACAGGAGTCATCAGAAGCTGACTGCTTTTACTTCAGAAGTTAGTTAGTCCAAAATGATTTGACCATTATGTTTAAGTCCAACCAAGGAAAAGCCAAACTATTACTCGATGATACTTAGCTAAGAGTTTATAATTTATAAAATGGTATCACAATCTGTGACTTCAGCATGATGTTACATGGCCTCCAAGTCACACAACAAAGGAGCCAGCCCTCCACCTACAGATCTGTCACAGAACCTCAAGGGCTGGAAGGGACCTGGAAAGCTCATCCAGTGCAACCCCCCTGCCAGAGCAGGACCACCTAGAGCACACAGGAACTCACCCAGGTGGGTTTGGAATGTCTCCAGAGAAGGAGACTCCACAGCCCATCTGGGCAGCCCCTGCCAGTGCTCCCTCCCCCTCACGCTGAAGAAGTTTTCCCTTGTGTGTTCCTCAAGCAGCTCAGCAGACATTCACAAACTCACTCAGGACATCATCAGTCCCTGCATCCATCAACTAATGTCATAAAGCAAAGGAAATGCTCAGGTGTGTTATGCTTCTGCAAGCAATACTGACCAGACAGAGGAATGAGACTTTCTCCTTGGCCACTCCTAACATGTTTCTTAAAGTGCCTGACCAGGTCAGCAGACACAGGACATGTTGTCAGCTGTGGGTCTTGACAGCTAAAAACCCACACCACAGAGTCTGAAAACGTGCCTTATCCAGAGCCTAGAACATCTTCACAACCACTTCAGTTTTTGGGAGGCACATCCTCACAAACAAGCAAAGAATCTTTTTCACAGAAGTGGAAGAGTCAAATTACACTTTTAAATGGAATGCAGCTGTTGTCCATCCACAAATAGCAGGAAGTTGACCAGAATATCAAGGCTTAAGGGATACCCACAAATACCATTGCACTTGGAAAACATCACCCCTTTAAGCTTAAGGTACAGAGAGAACATGCCTCTACTTCTCAACATAATCTGCCACAGCACACAGATCCCCAAGTTCCAGAACACATTTAGTGAGATAAAACTGATGTTCAGAGTGCTGCACAGCAGGATGCCTGGGGCTCAGTCTGTAAAACACGAGCAAAAAACAGGATCTAGGAAAACTGATTGTAAAAAGAAGAGAAAGAAAAAATCTGAGCAGGTGCCATGGGAAACACAGCTAAGAACTCTGGAAGGAAACTATTTTTAACTTTGAGCTCTGCAAATCACTACAGACACATCCACAGTGAAGTGAAACACGGGAAAAGTGACACAGAATCCACCTTCAAGAACTGAATTTAGCTAATACAAGTTGAAGTGAAAATGCTCTACAAGAAAACCTCCAACCCAAACTCAGTTAATACCACTGCTCCCCTTTGTAAAGTGGCAAAGCAAACATCTGTGACGTTATTTGCAGAGGATGCATGGTTTGATTCTTTCATATCTTTTTTGGCACACACCTTCCTCTTCCTGTGGAGTCTTCTTTTTGGATCCTCCATTCCTCTGGGTGCTCCCTCGACAGCTTGAAGTCGTAAAATAGTAAGTGCTACCTGCAAACAAGCAGAGTGAAGTAGTTACTGTAACCAGAAGACCTTAGTGAGAGAGGGGGGCTGAGGATGGCAGAAATGGATGTGAGCTCCACACTGAAGGAGCCAAGGGAACAGGGCAGCCCGGGCAGGGGGAGGCAGGGCAGGGCCACACTCCTTCAGTCTCCTTGGAGAATACATATTTTTTGACAATCTAATGAAAATACAGCTTTGTCCAGAGATTATTTTAACAAAGAAAGTCATTTGGGGAAATTCACTGTGCTTCAGTGCTTGAATACAGACACATCTGCCAAGGCACAGCCAGAGTTAACCCTGGGAGGGTCACGTCAGAACAGACTCACTCGAGGACCTCTTAATGCTTATTAAAGGAAATACGTGGACTGGAGTGAAATGCAGGTCTCTCAATAAATGCTATTGGGGTACTCTAATAAAACACAAGAAAATATGGCTACAAACTCTAAGTCTCACAGCTGCTGCTACAAAACTATAAGCAAAGGCTTTTTCCACCAGGAAAACACAGAAGGTGGTCCAGGAGCAAGGCCTGATGCCAGCAGCTCCCATTCCCCACGCGCTCTTTCATGAAGGCTCCAGAAACAGAAGTAAGCCCAGAAACTGGACTGCCTGCCCACAGCCAGCTCTGCCAGAGGATTCACTGCCACTTCAAAGATCATGCATGTTTTTGATTTAAAAACCCCACCATCCTCTCAAAGGAGAAGCAGCCCTGGCTCCCCAGGCCCACACTGCCCACAACAGCTGTAATTGGTTTTGTTCAGATCTCAAAGGCAGCAGCAAATTTGTCTTTCTGGTTTGAAGAGGGGAGACAGCATAATAATTGCCTTTGTTTTACCGTTCTGTGCCTCTGCTCTAAGAATTCAGTTAACATTTTCTAACATACACTTCTAACTTGTTCCAACACGAGGCTTTCAGCGAGGTCACACCATGTGATTTCTGACAAGGGTGAACAACATTTTTGTCTTAGGCTTTGCTAAGAAGGCACAGAAAGATGCTCTCCTTCAGAGTCTGCAGTTTCTAAATTAGCTTTTAGGTCTAAGTAAGCACTTGAGTCATTAATCACACTGAGCATCTCGTGGAGAGGTGCCATTATTCATCCCTGTCATCAAACAGAAACCTAGAACCCCTGGAAAACACGCCCAGCTCCCAAAGCCAAGACTAGAACAGCCTTAGTTCAGTCTCAGGAACACAGGTAGCAAAGGTAAGGAAAAGTCAATACTCTTACTAAGACAGACCCTTGCCCCATCTCTGTCTTTACAGTTGCTTGTCTGGACTCACCTAAGAGGTTCCAAAGTCTGATTGGCCCTGGAATCACGTGTTGTTTCAGCAGGACTCCATGGAGACCTCGATGTGGCAGGAAAAGCCTTTGTGATAGGAGGCTCTGAGGAAGGAATACAGGAAAATATTGGGAGAAAAATGTCTTCCAAGACACTGGAAAGCTTCTGTGACTGCCCAACCTTCCTGTATGCCACCACAATACAATTCCTCAGCACAGGAATATTGTGGGTAAGATGCAGGACCAGCACCTGGGAGACCTGAATGTTCCTCCTGGTTGTGCTGTGGCCCTTGAAGATGTTTTTTATAACCCAGTTTAAAGAAAACAGAAAATGTACCCAGAGCACTTGAAAATTGTATCTTTATCCTCCCTGTATCTCTGTTCTTCATTTTAAAGATGTGTTCAAGTCTTTTTTTAAAAGATACAGACACCCTCCCCCAACAGGAAACCTTGAGGACTACACTCTGTAACCCTGCTGCACAGCAGCAGGAACAACACAGCGACTTCCCCACAGCAATTCAGTGCTAATCTTGCAGTTGAGATCCACTTAAAGGCAGCTTCACAACATTTGATCTAACATTTGCTAGTACTCGCACTTATCACAAGCCTTGCTCCTTCTCCCATGTGTTATGCCCTATCTCACCACCCCTCTCCTGCACAGGCACAAATTTCTCTGCAGCAAACCAGACAGGGACACTGATGAGGCTGAAATTCCTCACTCTTTTTCTGGGTTTGCTGGGCAGCAACACAACTGTTTGTGCTGATCTGAGAGGGTAACCTCTTGGGATTGACACATTCTAGAACAGAACAGCTTAGACTAGTTTAAAATGATCACAGAAAAAGCCTGGCACGAATCACAAAGCAGTCCTACAAACGTTCTTCCTCCATCACCTGTCTGGACAGCCACTTAACAAACTTCACTGCACATAAGAAACACAAAAAAGGAGATTTGAATCATGTTGGAGACCTCATTTAAATGAGAACCTTTCCTTGTAAAGTATGGGCCATGTTGGAGAGCCATTCAGTACATAGAAATCACAGAAATCATAGAAAACATATAGAATCACAGCATGGTGGGGGTTGGAAGGGACCTTTAGAGATCATCCAGTCCAACCCCCTGCCAAAGCACGTCTCACCTAGATCAGGTCCCACAGGAACGTGTCCAAGTGGGTTTTGAAGACCTCCGGAGAAGGAGCCTCCACACCCTCCCTGGGCAGCCTGGGCCAGGGCTCCCTCACTGAAACAGTTTTTCCTCATGTTTAAGTGGAACTTTTTGCGTTCTTTCCATCACCCTTTGTCCTGGCACTTGATACAACAAAGAAAAGTGCTGCCCAACCTCCTGACACCCACCATCTAGGAATCTGTAAACATGAACGAGGTCCTCCCCCAGTCTCAGGCTGAACAGCCCCAGGTCCTGCAGCCTTTCCTCCTAAAGAAGATGCTCCAGTCCCCTCAGTGGCCTTGTGCTGGACAATCTGCAGCAGTTCCCTGTCCCTCTTGATCTGAGGAGCCCAGAACCAGACACATGTGTGGCACACACCAGTGTGGTGGGTGTTTCTATCACAAGAGCTGTAAAGAGCCAGCACAAATGCACTCGGAGAAGAACAAATATTTAACTACCACTGTCTTGCTTATGGCAGCCAAGATGTTCTCTGCAGGGGGTATTTCCCTCACGTTACTGCTAGGCCAGACCGATTCACGCACAGCGAAACGACGGGCCTCTGGGACGGTCTAACCTCAGAGCCCTCCAAGCTTCAACACGAAGCTGTGAGGGCTGACGCAGCTCTGCCCCCGCCCGTCCACCTTCTCCGGCGCTCCCGGCCCCTCAGGCAGGACACCCTGGGGGGACGGGCGCTCTCCGCGCCCGGCGCAGCTCGGGAACGCCGCTGAGGGGGTTCGGGGCCGTGGCCCGGCCGGGCGGGGCCTGCACACGGCGGGGTGTCCGCGGCCCGTGGGCCCCGCGCAGGTGCAGAGCGCTGCCGTCCCCCGGAGGCGAGGCCCCGCCCCAGCCCTGTCCGCGGGCCCCGCCGCCACCCCGGTACCTGCGGGCCGCGTCCCGCGCCGAGGGCTCCGCCGCCGGGCAGCGGGCGAGCCCAGGCCCAGGCCGGGGCGGGCGGCGGGACGGGCCGGCGCCAGCAGCTGCGGGGCCCCCGGAGCGGCAGCAGCCGCAGCAGCATCATGCGGGGCGGCGTCAGCTAACGGGCGCCGAGCGGCCGCCGCGGGGAGGGCCGAGCCGGCGAGCCGCTGCGCTCGGCGCCGCGCCGGGAAGCGGAGGCCTCAGCGGGAACGGAAGCGCTCCGTGAAGGGCGAGCAGCCATCTTGGAGTGGGGCCGGCGGCGGCGACACCGCCATGCCTCAAGATGGCGGCCGCAGGCGGCGGCGGGGCGGGGCTGAAGGGCGCCCGTTGGCTCCGCCCCCGGCCGCTGCCGCGCGGGGGATCACGGGAGGCCTGAGCCGTTACCGCGGCAACGGGCAGCCCCGGCCCTGGGCGGCCGCCGGCCGCTCTCCTGAGGCCCGGCAGAGCCCTGGCCCGACCCCCGGGCCCCACAGCTCGGCCTTGAACGGGCCCGGGGCCCGCCCCGGCGAGATCCGCGCGCCCCGGCTTCAGCCAGGCACGTCCCTCGGCTCTGCCTTGGCCTCGGCCCAGCGCAGCTCAGCCCGGACAGGCCTCGGCCGGGCCCCCCGCGGCCCTGCCCGCTGCTTTCCCAGGGCAGGAGGCCTTCTGCAGACGAGCCGCAGGCCAAGCTGTGCCTGGGCGAGTACCCTGAGGCAGACGACTTCCACAGCCCAGTCAGGCCCCCACAGCTAGGCCTTGTCCAGGGCAGGCCGATCTCCCAGGCCAGGCCCCCCCAAAAGATTGAGGCAGAACAAACACATGGGAGGAGCAAGTAAGTTCCTGCTGGCAGAGGAGAGAGGCTGCAGCTTCGCTGGAGGCCTGGCACTAGGGAAGCAGGCAGTGCAGCTGGGTGCTGTCAGGGCACAACAGGCCCCACTCCAGCATTTTTATTGTTCTTCGTGTGCCACACAATTTTAATGGCTGGGAAAAGAAGAAAGAAACAGCCTCTGCAGTCTTAGATTCAACAGAAAGAGACCACCTCCCTCTCTCTGCAGCTATTGCTGAGGAAGACTCCTGATAGCTCAAGGTATGAGTTAGCTCTGAGAGAAAACAGCACTTGGGATCAGCAGCTGAGCACGATGGGTTAACAATTAATGCTCAGAAGTAAAATGAGTGAACAAATATGTACACTTTTACATGTTTATATATGTTGTCAGGAAAGCTGGCTGGCTCCTGTGATGTACTCTGAAAAGCCATCACAATGTGTTTGTCAACTCACAGCAGCCAAGCTACAACCACAACCACCAGTTTGCATTTAAAACTGTTCTGTTGGTGCACATGTGTGGTTCTGAGAGTGGTGGAACCTCCTCAGGAATTACACCACAGCATGGCAAGGTTATGAGTGGTATTAAGTTCCTTATGTACAGATAGCACAGAGGTCATTGTATTTTAAGTCTCTGATCCTAAATCTTGTGTAATCTCTTCCTATTTTGCACTAGTGCACAGCAGTGGGTGGGCTCGGTGTCCTCTGCTGAATATTGCTTTGGTGTGGGAAGGTATTGCAGGGCCAACACTTCCTGCCAGTTAAACTCTTCTTGATGTACTGAAATGAATATTCCATCTACCAGGCCTGCAGGTCTGAGATCTGCCCACTTCCTTTGATGTGTCTTCAGCAAGTCACCTTTTACTCTCCTCTCCTGTCTTGTCGATCAGGATGGTTCCTGCTGCTTTACCCCACTCCTGTCCATGTTTCTCCCCCTGGGTGGCTCCAGGACAACTTTTAGGTATCATCACTGTTGCTGTTTCTCCTAACTTACCTGTCCTAGAGTATCTCAGGCATTTTTGAATGGGAGGTTGCAGGGCTACATAAAATAACAATAAATAATTATCTCCCTCCCAGCAGGTCTGAATTAGCATCCTCTTTCTAGAAGAGTCTCTTAGGATGCTAATTGTCATCTGCCCCCTGGGATGTGTCTAAGTAAACCTTCTATCAGTAAGGTCTATTAGCATGTTAATGTCCTCCTCACTCCTGGAAGTCTCTTTGTGTCACTGGCTTAATCGTCAAACAGCTTAATTTACAGACACAAAATTAAACTGGTTGCAATGAATCCCTCTTGGCCGGTCATGGCAGCAGTGTGGCAGCAGGGATGTGACTCCTGTGACTCCTGCACCCCACAGATCCCCCCTGGCACGGCTGGACAGGCCAAGCTGCCCAGGGAGGTGCTGTGTGGCTGCCCACCTCTGCTGCACGCTGCAGGGGCTCTGCTCCTGGCATGCTGGCTGCCTCTGAAGTGAGGGTCACCTGCACCAGCTCTGCCTGGGGAAGAATCTCTGGCCAGGACTGGAGGTGGTGAAACCCAAGGCTGCCAGGAGCCCTGGTGTGATGTGGGCACACATGAAGGTGGAGGAGAGACAGTGCTGCAGAGTGAGATGTCCCTCAGGGACTGGGCTGAGTAAGGACAGCAGAAAAAGCTCCATCTCAGCACAAACACAGGCAGAGCGTGAGCTCTCTGTCCTGCACCAGCACACTCACAGCACCCTGCTGAATGGATCCCAACCCCAGCACAGACAACACCCTGCTGGGCCTGGCTGAGCTCAGAGTGAAACAAGCAGGGTTTCAGGTCTGTAGGGCAGCTGTGCTCTTGCTGTGATGCTCCCAGACAGAAGATGCAAGCCCCAACACGATGAACCCACGCTCAGCTGCGAGGGCTGGCTATTTACAGCACCACATAGCTGGAGCTGACGTGATTCCTGTTCCTCCTTTCACGCTGTGCCTCAAAGGCAACCAGATGATGAAGCACCAGGAAGGAAGGCTTGGGGGTCGCTGCCTCACTGGTGCCAACACAAAATGATGCCAGAAAGGACAGTCAAGAGGCGCTGCCCTCTGTGCAGCCAGCACCCGCCATGGCAGCGCTGTGGCTGAGCGTGGGTGGCTCAGGCTGTGCGAGAGGTGACCTTGGGAAAGGTGGCTTCAGTCCCTGCTCTTGGACTGGCAATATGCTCCTCTGGGAGTAAGCCAATACTCTGAGAAGACAGATATAACCTGATCCAGGCTTGGCCTCGCTGGGATGTGCTCCAGCCATGACATCACTCAGTAATGCCATGTGTATTTACTACTGGGGAAAGGTGCTGGATTGGAGTCTGAAATCCCTGCTTTATCTCCTGAGCAGGTTAGGAACAGGAAGCAGCATTAGCAGCCCCATCTTGTATTTTTCAGGCCAAGAGAAATCAGTTACCATAGCCAACACAGCTCTCAGCTCTGCTACACCTGAGAACTTGCACCTCCTATTTCCATGCTCCCTGTCAGATGGTCTTGCTACCCCTTGCTCTTCCCCCACCGAGGCTCAGGAAGCTCCCTGCAGGATGCCATCACCCTCCAGGCATAGTTCAAACTCATTTCAACACACCACTTTGCAAAGCAAGGGAATAGATACCAGGAATCAGACGGCCACTGTGCCATCCACAGGCTTCACATCAATAATGAATCAAAGGATTAAATGCAGAGCTGAAGCTGCTGGGAATTAAACCCAGAATTGTATTCAAAAGATGAAAAATGGCTCTGATAGCCCCCAGAAGCATAAGGCAGGACTGGAATGCCCAGCCTGGTGCTGGCTGGGAGGCCGTGGAGCGTTCCAGCACTGCTCAGCAGTGTTATCTCTGCCACATACCACATGGGGGTTCGTTTTCAGGTGACTTCTTTGCTGATGACAAGTCAAGGTCAAGGGATTGATGCTCCCCTTCAGCATAGCAAGGCCAAGTATCCAGGAAAGCCTCAGGCTCAGGAACAGAGGACATGCTGAAAAGGCCACACGCCTGTCCCTCAAGCACAGTGAAACTCCTCACCAGGGAAAGACCTGTTCAGCAGATAGCTTTTTCTACCAGCTGGTCCAAATCCATCCTACCTATTCCTCCATGCTTCCTGCTGCCCTTGCCAGACCCACTTCCTGACCTGCTCCTCTCCATACACAGAGGACAGGACGGTGCTTAAACCTCCCCTGCCTGAGGGCACCTCAGCCCCATGGCAAGGCAGCCAATGGGCTTACAGAGAACTAGGACAGTGCTGGGGTACAAACTTTTCCCTTTGAGTCGCCTCTAAAAACCAGAGAGTTGAAGATAGGTGGGTGACAGATGGCTCTAGGCATGGGCTCACAGGGAATCAGCCACACAGCAGCAGCCACTGAACCCTCTGCCAGTCAGAGCTTAGGAAAGCAGAGCAAATGTAATGCTCTGACAGTGACATGGGGACCTCTCAGCTGAGCTTGGGGGGGTAGAGCAGGAGGAGGGAAATAGCTTGTTTGTGACTCAAAGGCCACGAATGAGCAGATTGCTCCCTGGGACTGCTCCCTGGAGAGCTGCTGAAGCGTGCAGAGCTTGGGAGAAGCCCAGGCATCCATCTGTGTGCGGGAGGTGGCTGAAGTCATCTCCAAACCCCGCAGCCTGGAGGAGGTCAGTAAGCTCCAAGTGAGCAACTGTCACTCCACACCCCTGGAATCCCTAAGCTGACTAGAAACCTAAAGCCTGTCATTAGGAATCATAAAAACAGTAATTAGAACAGGGCTGTCACGAGTTCACGCCTAGAACATCAATACAAGGCATTTACCCAGCAGCAGGGGACCTCTACCCTTGGAAAGCATCCTCCTCCAGGGACACAGGAGGCCTAGAGCTCTGTGGACTTGCTATTTGCATGGGCAGAAGGTTCTGCAGGGAACCATATAAACAGACTTATACCCAAGAGCTGCTCAAAGCTTTGAGGGGTCTGCTGCCGAGGGCACTGGCTCTGCCTAAACTCAGCTCTGCTTGACTCAAACCCAGTGTGTGGTCCTGGTGCTTCGCTGGGACTCAGCTGACTATGCCATGGGCTGCTGCATCAAGGAGTTAAACCTCCAGAGGAATGCTGATTTTGGTACAAGTGAGCTGTTGCCTTAGCTTAGCATTATTAATCACATCTCACAGAGCTGTGAGCAACCAGCTCAGTAAAAAGCAGGTGAAAACCCCATCTTTTGTTTCTTAATAGCATCACAGGGAGAAGGGCTCGTTTTAAGCTGGAGTTGTCCTTTAACAACAACAGAAAACCCAAAAGGATAGCTTAGAAGTAGTTTTATTTAAGACAAATGAGATTGCATGCAGTTAGTGAGGTTGCTGCTGCAGTACCAAGAGCATCAGCTGCACTCCTTGCTGGCTGCCTTGATAAATGGCTGCTCTGCCAAAACCATCCCTCTTCAAAATGTTAATAGATGATATTAATTAAAACAGGAGCCAAGCTTAAAGTAAAGGTGCTTCTAATCACACTTCTTCTAAAGTTTTATTCTCTTGGCCTCTCTGATGTTGGCACTGGACAGGTCACACAGGATTTGCCCTGATATGTGACTGTAGTAGTGATAAATCACACATTGCCTCATCTATTAAAAATAGATTCCCATCTTTCCATCCTGATGGGAGCTGAATCAGCAGAGAGCTGCACCCACAGTAACACAGACCAGGTATTTTTGCCCTTATGGCTGACATCATGGTTCCTGCCATCATGAGACAGTTGCTATAGAGCTGAAGTAGTGAGATGAACATGGTTCCCCACAGGCTGCAGAAGCATATGAGCTGTTCACACACATCTCCTGACTTAGATGGGGAAGGAGTAACAGAGCAAGGACCAAAGGGCCAAAAGAGCTCTTTCCCCAAAGTTGGTGTCCTTTTAGCTTGCTGTGACAGAAATAGGCCTGAAAGCATATTCCCCAAGTGGCCCAGTTTCTCTGCCCTCATGCAATGTTCTCCTTCCTTCAGCACCAGTGTTTGTTTTATTTTAGGATTTGAGAGCTCACAGCCTTTAGTGAAGGAAAAAGGTCCTCAACAATTAAACACAGGTAGTTTTAGGTTGGATTTTTCCCTCTTAATTACTGCAATTAAGTTGCAAGGAGCAAAAGCCATCTCAGGGTAACAAAAGCAAGCCAGTGAAACATCCACATGGCAGAAGTCTCAGCTAGAAAACAGCAGAACACCACCCAGCTGAAATCCCCCCTCTGCTCCTCCTGCTGTGAGCTTGCTTTCACCCAGAACTTTTCATGTCCCTCCCTGAAACAGACTGATGTGCCATGCTGTTGTGTTCAAACAGAAAAAGGTCAGGATGACACAGAAAGGATTTAACTTCCTCTCCAGCGCTGGATCTTTGACCTGGATGACATTCAAGGCTGTCAAGGCAGCAGTTACAGGCAGCTATATTTAGGAAATGAAAAAAACCATGTTTCTCCTCTCATCCCCTCACTGGGAGGCACCGAAGAGGCACACACTTCCTTGCAGCATTTTCAGTGAAGTATGACAAGAAGCTTAATGGAAGAGAGGACAAAAAAACCCACCTCCTTTTATTGTGACTAGTTTAGTAGGTCTTATGGAAGAGGAAGATGGGCAGAGATAAAAAGACTAAGCCTAAGCAGAACACAGGACCAGCTTAACAGGCTCAGGATAAATCTCCCTCATGCTGTTATTTAACAGTGAAGCTGGACACGTGCTCCTGAGCCACTCCTTCATCACTGCTGAGCCCAGCAACGAGATCTTCCTTCCTGGGGGACCTCTGGCATCCTCAGCCCATGCAGACAATCCTTAGGCTGCCAGAGATGTGACTCAAATTGCAAATGCCAAGGAAGCAATCACAGTTATGGGCCATACTCCTGGGAGAGCAGGGTTAAAAGCCAGAGCAATTACTGCTGAGGTCACCATAGAGCTGCTGCCTCAAGGGTTCCCCATCCTCAGCAAACACAGAGGCCTGCAGTGATGCAGCGGCTGCCACCCACACCAGGGCACCTTGGCACCTGCTCTGGGCAGGGAGCCACGCACGTGTCCCCAGCTGGTACGTGCTGTGAGGACCTGCTCCAGGAATAGGATCTTTCCCCAGGGGACACTGCAGTGTTTGGTGTCCCTGGATGACATGGAAGAGGCTGTGGCACTGCATCTGTGATGCTCCTGATACCCACCCTTTAGGTATTGATCAGCATTGCTAAGGTCCCTTCTCAGCCTTCTCCAGGCTGAACAGTCCCAGGTCTCTCAGCTTTTCCTCATAAAACAGATGTTCCAGTCCCCTCATCACAGAGGCCTGAGGTGCTGCTGCAGCTGGACAGGAGGACAGGCACCAGTGGCCTTGCCTCAGGCACAGGAGCTGAGCCTCGTGTGGCTGTTTGCCTGCACAGTACAGCCAAGCACACTGCACTTACCTCTACTGCTTCCACAAGCACAGCAGGACAAAGGCAGGAGGTTCAGCCATCCTTTGGAGAACCAAACATCTGGTTGCTTAGAAGAGACCCTGTAAACAGAACCAGCACAAGATCTTCTGGGTATTAAACAACCAGCACTTGAGAGGATCAGAGGGAAAAAACCCACCAAACCAGGCAGAACAAACGTGGCCTGTGGGGAGGAAGCGACCTGTCCCAGGGCTGAGGGCTCTCAGGTGCCTTCAGTGTACGGCAGAGGAGCCCCGTGGGGCAGCTTCCTCTGGGGACAGCGCAGGAGCTGCACAACCTTGCACTGCAGCGAGTCCTCCACGCCCTCCACCCCAACCGGGCCTGGCTACAGCTTCAGCTCCAGCTCCACCACCCCTTCCCCGCCCCCTGCATTCCGCGAGTGACTCCCGGGAGCAGCGTCTCGTCAACACCGCGCCTCTGGAAAACGAATGCAAACATGTGGCATCAGAAGCCTCCTCCTGAGGACGTCAGGAAGGAACTGAGCCCCGATCACCGGGTGATTCGCAGCACAGCGTCTGCTGAACCCGAGCCTGCCGACACGGCTGCGCTCTCCCTGCGCCCACCGGCGGGCCCAGCAGCCGGCCCGCACCGAGCTGCCACCGGCCGCCTTTCCCAGCGCGTCCGAGGCACCGGCCGCCGGCCGCGGCGAGCCGAGGAGTCCCCGCTCGCGGCGCCTCGCACAATCACGCGGCGGCAGGTGGAACGGAGCGCTCGGGGCCGGCAGAGGGGGGGCTTGAAGGGCCGGTGGCGGCGCGGCCTGAGCCCCGTCACGTACCTCCGGGCCCGAGCCGCCCCGCGGCCGACGCCTCACGCACAGGCCCCGCCCCGGAAGCGCCGCCCCGGATGTTCCGCCCCCGCCGTGACCTCTGCAGAGGCGGCCAATGGGCTGCCGCGCAGCCGCGACACGTCTGCCAATGGCGGCCGTTCCTCCCCTTGGTCCCGCCCCCCGCTCCCGTCAGCCCTCGCGCGCGGCGAGGAGGCCGCCGCCGTGCCGCGTTTCGCTTCCCCCCCCCCTCCGCCATGTCTGCGCCCTGACGTCACGGCGGCGCTGGCCGCGCTCCGCCAATGGGGCGCGCCGACGCGGCGGGCCAATCGGCGGCGGCGTCTCAGCGGCGGCCGATCGGGCGGGCGGCAGCTCTGGGAGCCGAGGCCGAGGCCGAGCGCGGCGGGGCCATGGAGCGCGCGGCCGGGAGCCGCCGCCGCCACTGCCCGCGCCCCCTCCGCTAGTCCCGCGCCGCCGCCGCAGCACGCCCGCAGCCCTCCCTCCCCCGCCGCCTCCTCTATGCGGCGGGGCTGGCGGAGCGTCAGGCCTCGCTCCCCCGCGAGCCTGCCCTCGGCCCGTTGAGCCCGGAGCGCCGGTAAGGGGCGGCGGGGGCGGGGGTGGGAGAGGGGGCTGCCGCGGCCTGCTGCGGGAGGAAAGGGGCCTAACGCGGACTGCGGGGGGCGAGGGTGTGGGAGAGGAGCCGGGGGATGAGAGCAGAGTGGCTGAGAGAGGGGGCACCAGGAATAGGGAGGAGGGCGGTGGGGTGGGAGGAGAGGGCGGTGCGGGGTTGGGTCGAAGGGAGAAAGGGACGGACTGAGGGTGAGAAGATGCGCGGATTTGAGGGTGATGGTGAAGGAGATCAGGGGCTGTTTGAAGCGAGAAAGGGCTATTGAGGGGCCGCGAGGTGAGGAGGGAGTCACTGGAAGAGGAGAGAACCTACTGAGGTAGTGAGGGGGCTAGCTGGGGTAAGGAGGGTTGGAGAGGTGGTGTGGGGGAATTTACGGGGGAGCTGCAGAGAGAGCTCGGGAGCTGGTAGATATTTAGGGGTTTGGGAGGCTTGTAGGGTGTGTTATGGGGTGGGAGGGACACAGGGCTCTGGGTCGAGGCCACAGCGTGTGTTCCCCCGTCCACCTCTTTTTTTGAGTGATGTGCCAGAGGCGTGCTGGGGGTGGTAGGAGGGGAGCACGCATTTTGGGGAGAGCGTTGTGCTGAGAGGAACAATACCAAAAGTTGTCTGAAATGGTAATTTCCGTTTCCCATTTCATCATCCCCGGGTAGGCGTTAGCCCTGCGTGTGTGCGTAGAGGATGGAGCTGAACCCAGCTGCCGCCAGCCAGCCTGCCTCGGCCACGTTTATTTATTTATTTTCGAGTTTAATCTTTAAATTGCCTGGTATTTTTCTCCTTGGAGAAGCCTTTGTGTGTCGGGGAGGAGCTGCTTGACACCTTTGCCCCTTAGCAAAGAGAAGGGAAGAAAAAAAAAAAAGAAGAAAGAATCTCAACCCAAAACAGCTGCACTTCTGCAGCCCAGAATGAACCTCCCCCAGCCCAGCAGATTGATTGCGTGTTTAGAAAGGCAAATCGCCTCTAAAGGAGCCGGGATGAGCGGGGCCCGTGGTGCCCTCTGCCCTTTCCCAGCCAGAGCAGCTGTCCTGCGAGGGGCTGTGCCTGCGGGTTCAACATTGGCCCCTTCATTGAGGTGCAAGTCTCGGTGTGTTTATAGATTGGCTTCTACTCAAAGCTTGGAGATCTGTTTTGATATCCAGTTGCAGGAAAGGGTTCCTCCCCCCTCTTGGTTTTGTACACAAAGTGCTCTCTACCACAGGAGACGTGGCCCTATAGGCAGAGAACGCATTCCAGACAGCTCTTGAAGCAAAATTCCCTCCTGAGATGGCCTCTGGGATCGGGTAGAGACCATTTCTACTTCTGCTTTTTCCAGCGCAGGCAAAGGTCGTTATCTGTGAACATCTGAAATGCTTTGTAGTGGCCCTGGGCTCTCCTGAAGTGTTGATGTTTGTGTAAATTTAAGGAAACTGGACTTAAATGTGGTTTTTCCCTTTTTTCTGATTTTCTCACAAAATGGGACATTTTTATATAATCACTCCAGTCGCTTCATTATTTTTTTCTCCTGGGGAAAGGGAAAGCCCCGACCCAGCCCTCTGTGGACAGGGAGATTAACTCCGGCATGTTTTCAGACGGCAGGGACACGTTCTTTGGTGACTGCTCTACCAGGAACGAAATACTTCACTCGATTAACTTCAAGAGTTGGCGTTGTTACAGAATGGCTTTGCTGGCAGATGAAGGGTGTGTGTTGGAGCACTTACACGGCTGTGCTGGTGTGAGGTTAGTAGGGCTTCAAGTGCTACATGGAGCGAGACCTACAGTGACTTCCTTGTCTCTGCAGGGAGACTGTAGGGCATCGTGTTTCCTTGTGCCTGTGAAATGATGTTGCTCCGAAGCTGTGGGACCTGTTTCCTTCCCGTGGGAAGCACTCTGTCAGGGGAAAGGCCTCGTTCTGGGGAGTGTGCTGTGTTGGTGTGTGTGGCTCTGGTTGAGCTGCTCCTAAAGCCCAGTTACCTTCTTGGCCTTTCTGTCCCTAAACTGGAGCCTTGCCTGCACCACCGTGTCTGCTCTGGCTTAGGAGTGTCTGGAGTTGGTAGAGCTGAGCTGGTTTTATGCAGAGATGCTCCCTGGCGTCTCTCTCTGTAGAGAACTCCTCAGCCCTAAAGGAGGTAGTGCAGGAAGGTATGAAACTTGCCAGGGCACATCTTGTCTGTGTCCTGCCTGGCAAAGGGAGTTTGCTGCGAACCTGTGTAGTCAGGCTAGCTGGGACCTGCAGCACCTCCAGACGTGTCTGAGTAAGCGAGAAGGATTTGGTTTGCGAAATTCCCAGCAGGATGAGTTGCCAGTCTAGGGAACAACATGTTGGCAGTTTGGAGCCCATATGAGCCCTTTGATTTCTGCCCTGGATCAGTTTCCAGCTGGGTTTTGTTTTTTCGCTTATTTCTATCCTAAAGACTCTGGGAGCCCCGGTCACATCCCTTGGCTCTGACAGACTGCAAACTGGAGATGTTCCGTTCAGTGTTTCACAGCTGGGTTTGCCCTTCACAACTACTTTTAAAAGTGAACTCTTTGTCTGTATCTCTGTTGCATAAACGTGGCTCAGGATGTTTTTTTTTTTTTCCCCCCAAATGTGCTGTTTTAATTTTTTCTGATGCTCTAACAGCATTTTCTCAGATTGTCCCAAACAAATGTTGGGTTTGGACAGGGAGGGAAACTCAAAAAAACACCAAACCAAAAAGCCCTCCAGCAAAGCACTTGGGCTTCACTTCTTCGGGTGTGGGAGACAGCCTGTTCAGGCTCTTTTTATTTTCTACTTATGTTTTAATGGGCTGTAAGTCCCCCAGAATGCTTCCAAACAAAGCGAAGCCCATGTGTCCTGGTGCGTCCTGTGCTGTTCGGTAGAGCACACAAATGTGTTTCTGTAGGGTCAGTGAGGACTGGTGGTGTTAATCGATACTCCACCAGCAGTGTTCCCTTTGCAGGAAACCAGATGGACTACTTACAACTGGGGGTGATTATTTTCACCGTCTAATTGTAACATGGCTGCGTGATGACAGCGTTTCCTGCAGGTACTTCAAAGCGAGGTTCCTGACAAGTATATCTTTACAGCGTTTAATCTCTACTCTTTGTCTTTATGTTGTGGCTTTTGGACATGTGTTTGAAGTAGTAAGAGGGGATTTTTTTTACCTCCTGTTTTCTATACATTAAAAGAAGGTGATATTCTGTCGTAATGGATGGGAATAAAGCCTGGATTTTGAGACTCCCACAGCATTGTGTTGGTTCCAGTGGTTTTAGATCCGTGCAGTGACTGAGGCAAACATCACGATGAGTTTTCATTTGCTTTGAGGAAACAGCAGTATTTTTTTGGAAATAAGTGCATGAGTCTTCTCTGTAGCATGCATGTGGCTTTGCTTTGGGGAAAATACATTCTGTGGTGACTTGAATCTGAACTGGGACAGTCTAATTACTTGGTGAAGAAATTCTTCTCCAAGGGAAGGAAATGCACAAGCCCGGAGCTGGTTAATTACATTTTGTCAAATAACAGAGTGGCAGATGCCTTGCGAGGTCTCCCTCCCTCCCTCCCTCCTTCCCTCCCTGCACAGTACCTGAATTTCAGGCCTGACAGTCTGCCTTATGGATTGAAATTCTTCCTTGGTATTAAGATTTAATGGTGGTAGCTGCATAGCAAGTAGTGACAGGTACTACTGCTTTTCAGTACAGCAAAGCAAATAATACTTGGGAATATTTCCATGGTGGTTGTTATTCTGATGGTGTTTCCTTGATGAGGCTCCAGTAAAGCTGCCTTGTCTGTTACCTCCCTTGCCAGTGAGAATTGCCTGTATTGCAGTTGAAAGAGGCTGGGGAGAGAACACAGTGCCTCCATAGCAGAGGTTGGAGTGTTTCGTGATAAACTGGTGTTTATTTTTACCCCATCTGAGTGAGAGCAGCCTGCACGACGCTTTGCAGGAGGGATCTGGATGCGGCTCTTCCATATTTCCCTTTTCCTGCGAGAGAGAGGAGCAGCACCGAGCTGCATTTTCTGAGGACGCAGAGCACTGGGATTCTCAGCCAAGGATTATGCAATTTGTGTGCCACCGATGCACCACGGTGAAAAATACTCACAGAAATGTTAAAGGGAAGTTTGCATAGTCAACTGTTTGAAATCACCAGCATCCTCTACAGTACAGGTTTGTGCAGCTAGAGCCTTTATAAAGTATGCTTGAGCAAAACAGTGTCTTTGGTGCCCTGCTGTGAAGGAGGGCAGGGAGCTGTCAGCCAGGTTTGGAGGCTGGTTTTGAGTGTGTTCGGCTGTGCCTGGCATTTTCAAGCTTTCTGTATGGGAACTGGTGTTTTCTGGTGTATTTTCTCACGCAGCTGTTGGATATTTAACAGTCTTAATTTGTCTGAGTCTGGGTGGTGGTGCTGGCTTCATCTGTGGCTAGTTATAGGTGATACCAATTTGTAATCCTTTACAAGTGTATTAAAAAAATGTAAAGAAGCTTAAATGCTAACAGCAGGGGCAAAATCTGTGGAGCGTGTGGTGTGTGTGAAGGAAGCAGGCACACACCTTGGTCCGTGTAGTCTCCCTCAGCTGAACTGAGGCTTTTAAAAATCTGGTCTAATTTTTGTGCTGTATGTGGAGTGGCTAATCCCATAAAAGCCTTGCACCTTTTGACAGATGAAATGCTGCTGTTCTTAACTTATTTGAGCAAAATATTTTTATAGATGGTATTAGCTGTGTGGCTCCAAGGGTAATGCAGTCCTTACGTGAGAAAGATCTTGCTTTGATCTGACAGCTTTCAAGATCCATTTCCAATCACTGAGTTCCATTAACTCTGTTTATAATGGTGCCCTCGGACTTTTTTCTGTTTATGTGACTCTTTAGGGTGTTAACATTTCTGTGTATATGAGTTCTTTTTAATAAACTGAAGGAGTAATTGGGGTCGGGAAAGGAAATAATCCTGTTAGAAGGTGCAGTTAATTATATCGGGTATTTTGGGCTCCAAAAATCTTCCTCTTGATTCTTTCATGTTTTCCCCAAACTGTGGGACGTAGAGAAACTGTGAGATCACTGCTAAAGTAGGACAATGGGGCAGAGTGGTGTCAGCACAGCTAACTTTGGGCGTGTGAAAGGAGTGCAACTGCAGGCTTGCTGGCTGTGAGGGTTGTGGAGGAGAGGAGCCTTCCCCAGCGAGCAGCCTCTTCCCTCTCCCATGTTGTCACTGCCTTCAACATGTTCCATGTGGTCCTATGTCCACTGAGTGCCCTGTAGCTTGGCAGCACCCTACGTGGATGGTGGATGCCGACTGTCTGTGGGAACAGCCTTCTTTCTACCCCTGCTCCTTTTGAGGCACTGCCAGAGTCTTGCCAGGCCTTGTGGCTGACAAACTGTTGTGGGCCTTCCCTCCTCTTTCACTGTTGGTAGCGAGAAGGTGTGAGTGAACTCCTGAAGAGGACTTGTGAACCCTGCATCTCTTCTGGTTAATGTTGGTTTTCTTAAATCCCCGTGGGTAAGTTGTGCTCATTGCAGGTAGTTGTGAGCAGAGGCTGAAATGGCAGCCTGTGGTGGCCGAGGGGTTGGGAGACAGAACCCCGAAGTAACCCAGAAGCATGTGGTAGTCCTCAGTGTTGTGGGGTAGCAACGGTGGAGAGTGAATTAGCTGTTGTAGCCAGAACAAAGTGATGTATTTTTCTAGGTCAGGGTTGAAGGCACTGTCAGGGTGGTGATGTGAAGCATATATTACTGTCTGCATTGTCCCTGCCATATGGATGTGTGCAGCACTGCCCTTGGCATTCATGCGCTGAATTATTTATCCTCTAAAAATCTGTAGGCAGCCTTTCTTCCCCTGTCTGTAAGAAAACCAAACTTAGCTGATGAGTAGTTTTAAAATATATCTTCTACTGTAAGTTATTGCAGTGGCAGGAGCCAAGCTATTGATTGTGTACTGCGTTTGTGTTAGTAAACCAAAGGCTATCACATCCCATCTTTTGTGGAAACATTGAAGTATTAATTCTGCTGGTAGGTGCAAGAGTGTTCATGGGTTCCCGTGGCCCTGAAGCACGTGGCTGTTCTGTAACAACAGCATTTACCAACGGGAAATGGAAAGGATAGAAAGCTTGTTGGGAATTGCAAAGATTTGTCTCAGCTGTGTGCTGAGGGAACTGTTGTTGTTCTCGGGTGAGCAGTGAGAAAGCGTCTTCTTTCCTCTTGCGTTGAGTTGGGCCTTTTTGGAGTGGTGAACTTCAAGTCCTCTGCTGAGGACGTCAGTGTTGGCAGGGTGTCACGGCAGGGGGGTTCCGTGGCTGTGGGCAGTCGGGGCAGGGAGGCTGGGGAAGCAGACTCTGAAGGAAGCTGACTCTGTAGGTTGGTGTTTTTTTTAAGGTACTTGACAGCCTTGCAGTCTGAAAAAGGTCTAAAATAATTTACCTTTAGAGCAGCACAAAGCTGCTAAAATTGTGTCACAGGCATGGCAAAGAAGGGAGATGTTACCCTTTGAAAAATTCACCAGAATCCAGAGGCAGCCTGTCCCTGAAGGCTTGGCAGCCTGTGCAGCACAGGACTGAAGAGCTGGGTTTGAAGGTACTGTGCTGCTCTGAATATCTTGATATGACATGAAAGTATGTGTAATTAAGGACTCCTAAAAAACCCAAGCAAGCCAACATTAAATAGCTTTAAAGGAAAATGAGTGAATGGAAACAGTATGATTATGTATAAAATGTTTAACTGGAGTTCCTGGTGCATCTTTGTTTTAAATAAAGCTGACATGAAAGTGCTCCCCTCCCCCTCGAGCACAGAGCATTATCGGCTTATCTGGGCAGGAGTTCAGAGCCATAAAAACTATATCCTGCTTACACCTTCCAGCCTTATCCTATGACCTGCTCTGTGTAAACAAGTTGTACCAGGAGCTCCAAATGACTAGTAAGTAGCTGGGTTTCTGTGGGCCGGTTTGGTCCAGGAGGAGCCCAGATAAAGTTCCAAGAAGTTCTCCGTTGGGAATGGTCTGATAGCTACCGTCTGCAGGGGGGAGCTGACAGATGTGATCCCTGCTGCCTCTGGTCGTGACCGTAGCCTATGCAAAGCAGTAATCTTTCGGGTAGACTTTACACCTTTGCTCTGGTGTTGCCCACGTTCTTCGGGGTGATGGCTGTTGCAGATTGTGAAACGTCAGTGTTGTAAAAACACAGGCCGCTTGCAGTGCCGACTGTCGCTCTGTGGTTGCAGCAGGGCCTGGATGGACTGAAGACGTAAGTCTATTTATAAAGTACTGCTGTAGTTTTATCTTTAGATAGATGGATGGATGAGATTAGCCATGCTGATGCTGGGAAGAGACAGAGGTAGATGCAGGGAAGGGGGTGGGGGAAACAAACATCCTGCCCATGGCTGTGCTGTGGTTGTTTAAATACCACTGGATGAGCTGGTGCTCTAGTTACAGTGTTTGGCTGCCTCCCATAGCTGTCTCCTTGGTTTCATCTTGCAGCTAGGCACAGGCAGATAGATTTATCTGAACTAGATCGTGGGTCTGTAATGAGCAAGCCTGGGTATTTTTGTGTGTAAAACTTCACCTTTCTGAGCAGTCCAGGCTTGAATGCACTGGCCACGTTTGAAGACAAAAGCCTGTTCTCCTTGGACATTGACTTTCAGCTCTTGTGGTTTCTTGTCCTGTCAGCTCAGAAGGGACATGTGAGAGAATGCTGGTTTTGAAAATTGGATAGCTGATAACTGCTGTGTCTTCTCCAGTTTACTTCCTTGCTGCTGCCTGTCTCTCAGGGTGCTGCACGATGACTGTCCTGGTCTCTCATCTGTTTGACACTCTGTTTTGCCAGCAGCCCAGAAGGCTCCTGCCTTTCCAACCAGCATCTGAGCTGTCCTGCATTACTCAGAGCTGCTCTCAGTTGTGGGCGATGGTGGCAAATTAAGTTGCCTTCCCCTGTGTGAGCAGCACTGGTTCTGGGGTGTTAAACTTGTTCTGTGGTGAGAGCTAAATTGCCTTTGAGTTAGCCCTCATCCAGGGGAGAGGAGATCAGACAAGTCAACCTTGTGGCTTTTTCCTGGTGTGCTGAGTAGTGCTCCTTCATTAGAAAGCTACAGGTTATAGCATTTTAAGAAATGCTGAATTGACTTTTGCAGTCTGCTCTGTCTGCTAGCTTCCCCTGCTTCACCCATCATAATTACATTTCTTCTCCCTTCTGGCTGTCCCTCCCCCTTCCTGGGAGCCTCATCTGATGGAGGTTCTGCTCAGCTCTACTCTTGCCTTGGTCCTCCTCATCCGGGATTCTTGTCTCTAATTTTAGCTGTCTGCCTCTTGATGTTCCCTCCTGTCTGTTCCTGCCTTTCTCCACTTCTCTGAGATCATCCTGCATCTTCATCTTCCTCTTGAGATTTGAGCCATGTTTTGCGTGGTGGGAGGAAAGGGCTTGAAAATGAAGGTGTGGCAGCATTGAGAGGTGAAGGATCTGATGGTGTGGAGGCTTCTGCCAGGGAGGAGAGTTTGGGGTGCTGGCAGCTTGGGTCTGCTGTTGTATGCCTGTTGTGCTCACCACTAATGGCTCATTTCCTCTTCTGCATCCTCTGTTGTGTGTGCTTAGTTCAGCTCTTTGAGTTTTTGTCTTGAGGATCAGTCCTGTATTGGCAGGACAGGGTCCTGTTCCATGGTATTATAAGCAGTAGTCATAGGTAGAATTTACTCTTATGGAGCAATGCAAGTAATTGAAATCTGATAGAATCCTTCTGATGGTCTCTTCAGAGTTATCTCATCTGTCTGGTGCTAATTCACTTGATGCAGCTTGCAACAGAGAAGGGTGCATGGGAGGTCTGCTGGCAGAGGTGCATGCTTAGCACTGCCTGGCAGCTTGGCTTTCCCCTGGACCTCCTGCTGCTTCCCAAAGCATGAAACCTGTGTGGTTTTCTCTAGGGTTTTACATTTACAGAGAAAATGACTTTTCCAGTGCAGATGCATTTTGACACAATAAGCTGCTTCTCTGCAAAAGGCTGCAGTGCACATCAGCAGAAAGCGAGGTACCCGACCTGAGAGCTGTGGCGCCCAGGAAGGTGGCTGGGCCTGGTGGGATTCAGCTGCTTGAAGACTGGTTGTGTGTATGCATCACCCGATCTGTGCACAGAATAGAAACTCCTGCTGTGGCAGCTGTGCAGCCTGTGGTTTTAGAAGTTCTTTTGTAAGAGCAACATTCAGCCCCTCTGCTGCTGCAGCAAGGAGCTTCAGTAGAAACCCCATCCTGGCAGTTAGCGAAGGTTCTGAGAGGAGCCGAGCAGCTATTGCTGCAGGTCGGGTTTGCATGTTTATTAATGGGTTTTTTTTTTAGTCTAAGGTTTGTAGCTGTTTCCTTGGCGTTGTGTGGAGATACTCTGCATATCACTGTAGGGAGAAGGGCGGAGGGAGTCGTGGATCAGTGACTCAATCAGTTGAAATGATAATGGTAATGCTCATGTGGGCTCTGCAGCAAGCGATCCGCGGGGAAAGTGGAGCATGACTGGAATATATTTGGTGGTATGCGAACTTGTTGTTTGTGGGTAACCTGAGCTCACCTGTAAAGGGTTTTGTTACCCAGATACTTTCTGACCTGACTCACTTTTGTCAACAGTCACAGGGAATGATTAAGGAGTGATGCTTTCCGGGAGCGTGCTTATGCAAAATGTTACTGCGCCGCCTGTTTTCAGATCAGCTTTATAACGCAGGCAGGGCTCTAAGGCAGACTTCAAAGAGGGTGCTTTGCTTTATGGTTGAACCTATGAGCAGTTTTATGTGCAGGGTGGAGTGAACTTGTGGAGAATATTGCAGTTTTCCCACTGTCATAAAAAGTTACGATCCTCATGATTCAAATATTGTTCTGTAGGTGGAGGCAAGAGACAGATGCAGGGGTCAGTGGGAGCGTGTGGGGAGTAAGCTCGGATGTGCCAGTGGAGTGAATGCCGTCCTCTGTGCTCCCAGCTTGCTGAAGCGGCTTCAAAAAGCGCCTTGTGCTCTTTCTGGGTCTTCCTAAGAAACCTGCACCTGTGTTGCTCACGCAACAGGCAGACCATTTCCATGGGAGAGGAACTTGGCAGGGGGAGCCATGAAAGGCAGCTGAGAGGGGTGCTTTTATTCCAGTGCTGTATTTTAAACCGTTCTTAAAACGTGGCGCTTCGGCGTGGAAAAGAGACTGTAAGTCAGTTTATAACCTACTTTCTTTCTTTGGGCTTTTCTTTGGGGTATGAGCCAAGTCAGTTAAAGAAAACAAATAAGTGGCTGCCTCTTGAAGGAGCCTCATTCCAATTAACTTCACTCATGCCTCAGAAGAGACTTAAAAACTGAGATTTATTCCTTAAAAAAAGGACTGTTTAGGCAAAGTGGTTGTGGTGGGGGAGTAAGATAACCTTCTGAAGCCTTAATTCTGGGCTTTTCTCAAAGTGTCTGGCAAGGGGCTCTCATTGACCTGGGCTGCTTTGAAACCCTGTTGAGATGTAAGACTCTCCTCGCTGTAGAGTCAGTACTGCGAATTCTGAGGTATAAAACGCTTTTCAGTAAGTCACAACTGATTGAAATAAGTCAGTATTCCAGTTTCAGTTGGATCTCTATAAATATTCGGAGTGACTTGGCCTCTCATTTAAACCATTTTCTCCTGGGATTAGGAGGCATAAATGTGCTCTTTGTTTGCAGCCAGAGAAATTAAGGGATCACAACATTCAAAAACATGCGTGTTAGATCTTGGAGAAGATGTTTGTTAAGGATGTATCCTGTAGCTAAATGGACAAATACCTTTGTTAGGGTGGTTTGTTTTCCATTCTATTAGCTTGAAGAATTTTACTCTGAATACATTAAAACTTAAAAAAAAGCCTGGGCTGGGTGTCTCTGGATGATCCATTAGCTGTTACAGCCTGCCTTTTATTTATTTTTGTAAACACATGTGTGAATGTAAACATTTTATCCAGAATGGCCTTGCAAATGTTCCTGCATTAACATATATTGTCATGGAGAATAATTTTCATTTAACTGTAATTTGCTTTATATTTTCCTGCCTGGTTGCCATAGAAACACAGTCCGATGTGGCAGCGACTACTCACAGGAGCTAGGTTATGCATTGCCTTTATAATGGACCTCTGTTAATCATGCAGCAGCTCTGGCTGAAGGAACCATGATTATTTGCAGGAGGCACGTTATTAATGTAAACTGTAAGATGGCAGTGGTACCTCAGCTTAAAATTCAGAGTTATCAAAGGTGCTTTTCTGTTCTGCAGAAGTTTTGTCGTAATAACAGTCTGTGTCTAACTGATGATGTAGGATTGATGTATATTTACTTAAATGCAATATCAGTTAGACTTCAATTTTCATTTCATTTGCTGTAATAACCTAACCAGGAACACTCTTTCCTGTGATTCCTCCTAAGATTTTACAGGTTGGAAACAGCAATGAGACTTATCTATGTGTAGAAGGTTGACTTACTTTCCATAATAATGTGTGTGTGTCTTGGTGGTGGTGGTTGCAGCCACACAAACACCATCTTTTCCACCCTAAGCCTGGCACCTAAGGACAGCGAGCTTTGTCTAACAGTGATACCAAAGCACTTATTCAGGCTTGTGATTAAGTGCTTTTTTTTATGGAAAGAAAAGTGTTGCCTTTTGATTAAGAGTAAATAGAGAATGAAGATAGATTTCAGTCACATCTGTTGACTGTGGGGTTTAGGTCTCTCTTGTACCTCTTGTTTTTGGCTGCCTTGGCCATGGCTGCCTTACACCACAGCTGTTGTTCTGGGCTGTGCCCACATTTCCCTTTCCTTACTTCCACTCGGAAGCTCTAAGGAAATGCAGATATGATGCTTCTGTACAGTGGGCCATCCCAAGGCAGTGGTGGTTTCGGGCTGCAGATGCTCCCTGTGAATTACAGTGGTTCTGTAGTGTGGTGGTGGGCTTTGCTCCCATCTGAAGGGGACTGAGGACTGTAGTGGATCCTGTGAGTGTGTAAGAGCGAGTGCTTTCTTGTCTTTACTGTCACTCAAAGGGTAAAGTACAACGTGATCTCTGGGAGTGTCTGTGCTCAGATGCATGACATTTTAGGATGCACTGAGAAAACAGAAGGATGTTGATCTCTGCCTTTGTCCATGGCTTATTGAAACCTTGGAAGGACTTGCCTTCCAGCTACTGAGATGGAACCACGGTGGCAGGGTTCAAACTGAGCTCCTTGGTTAGCAAATGATTCCTTTTTGCTTAATGGGACAAGCTAAAAGAGAGAAAATTAACCACATGGGATTCTCTTTTGTCTGTGTCTTTCTGAGACATGGATTTCGCTTGCCTCCTGAATCAGACTCCTCAAAAACAATGTTTAGTTCAGTTTTAAGCTTTAAAGGGAATTTATATATTGGCCTTGTCTGTTAGACGGCCACTGTCGGTTACGTAAGGCTGGATTACTCCAGCACGTGGATGCGTTCAGATGCATATGGTCTCACAGTTATTTCTCGGTACTGTGCAGAAGGAATTGGGTAACATTTTGTTCTGTAATGCAGTCTTACGAAATTGAGCAGTTTTTCTGTAATGGTGTATAAACAAGTAGTGGTAACATCCTATTTAAAGCCCTTGGAGGAGGTAGGGCTAAGGAGGGGAGGCAGGGCTGAATCAAGCTTTATTTTTCTTATACCTACACACCATATTTTCATGCAGTTTTTCATGCCTTCGTGAAAGCTGTGAGCTCTCACAAATGAACTATTTTTGAGGTGTACGAGCACAGTGCAGGTTGTGGAGTAGCCTTGTTAATAGACATTACTCACCTCTGTTCTCTTTGCGTACCTCTGTGTCTTCACGCTGTGATGTTGGTGCTCTGCTGTTTGCAGGAGGCAGATGGGATTCGCAGTCAAAGGCCAGTCTAATAAAAGTCTGAGGAATGGCTTGGTTGTTGCCAGGACTTTGGGTCTCTTGACTTGTGATATTGTCACACAAATGCCCAGCATTGACCCATAGTTTGTGTTCTTCAGTAGCACATTTGGGCACTGGGATGCACCTGTGCTAAGGGAGCAGCTAATGTATTCTGACACAGTCAGCCTCTCTGAGCCATCAGATGGGACACTCAGAAATTGCTGGCAATTTAGGAAGTAACAAAGATTTACTCTCTGTAATTCAAAGGTTTATCCAAATTTTATTCCATTTTTGCTTGTTTTCAGCTACCCGAAAATGAAGTGTTCCACACCAAATGCTTTGTGACTGTGAAGTATTTTATTTGACAGCTAAGTATTAAAAAATGTAACTGTGTAAGAAAATACTGGGAAGCAATATCTTGAGCTGGTGTTGAGTGGCTATTCCCATTACCATAGGAACAGCCTCACATGGCAATGAAGGTAGAGGTATGTGGTGGCTGTTTAGCCTGTGGTTCAAGTCCAGGGGATGCTGGGCAGTCTGCTTAACTTGCCTAAAACAAGCAAATAACCAAAAAACCCCCCTGACCCTATAGTCCATATATGAATGTATGTGTGTGATGGCTGGTTTGGGGGCAGCTGATGTTTCTCCTTCCCAGCTCTGAGGCAGCTATCTCAGTAAACCTTGGAGGGTTCTTTTCTTGCAGAGGTGTGGTTCAGAAGGGCTGCTTGATGGATTGCCATGTGAGCACAGTTGTAGGTGTGAACTAATGCCTGTGGTGACTAAGCTGCCTTTTGTGAACTCACTGAATAGCCTCCTTTACCTGGTAATTGGGTTAAACAGTCATTCCTTAGCACAAGCAGCCTGGCAGTTGGTGGCAGAGAGAGTGTTTGACTTTCTGAAACTTCACTTGGGGATTATTTCAAGGTTCACTTGTTTGTGCTTGGGCTTGGACTGACAGCTAATCCCTTATCAGAAGTTGTGAAAAATTGTTAATTGCAGATAAAACATTATAAAAGCCAAAGTGACGTTCTGCTGCCTCCTTCCCTTGCATGCTTGGGTTTTCGGGCCACTGTGCATCCCGTGTCGTACCTTGAGCTAAAGGCTGAATTTCAGGAGAGCTCTGTGTTCTGACACAGCCTGCACACCAGGCTGTTCCCAAGGCAGCTGTGCATGTCAGGGGGAGATGTGAGGCGTGGAGCGTTCAGAGGAGCTACCTTCAGTGCAGTTGTGGGAAGAGGGATTTCTTCAGGGAGTGGGTGAATTGTTTCCTTCTGCTCTGAACAGCCTCTTAATGAACTGCCCTCTCCAGGGTGTACAGAGATTAACCTCCCCCAGCTAACTTCAACCTAGGAGACTTTACCATATTGCTGCCTTCAAGTGTTTGTGTCTAAAAATATGTTTGTGCTAATGCACAGCAGACTAAAGGTATGTTCATCTCTCTTCTTTAAGAAGACTTGTGTTACTGGAGGAACTACTGTGTAAACAGCGTTTTTGCTGGGCAGTGTTACCATTTTTCTTCTTCCAGCAGAAAAATGTGGTGGAAATAATTGTTCTGGTTGGAATTCCCTCTCTGCAAACAATAGCAGAAATGGGGTGGGGTTGTTTGAAAGTGTTTAATGATGAAAAGTGTTGGAGGAACAAGCTCTCCCAAGCTGCACAGGCTTCACCATGTGATTCCTCTTCTGTGTTTAGTCTTCTGCAGAAACGGCAGCATTCTTGTGACTGCCTGTGGGAATAGTTTTGACCACTTCTGCCTTTTCTGAGCATAACAACTGTTTTAAGAAGGTTTTGTATCGGGTCTTGCTTACTCTACTACTTTGTCTCATTCAGCTGCTTTCCTTTGGTTGTAAATTAGCACTTCTTTTTCTTCATCTGAGGAGGAATGAAAGCCTACCAGGCTCACACCTATAAGCAGTACTTGGAGTTATTGCTACCTCTGTGTGTCGTGATTCATCTGGGATGCAGGCAGCTTGCTGCCCTCAATACCTCGTTATAGTTCCAGACCAATTCAGATGTTGTGCCGGAGCGTCGGTGGCGCAGGAAGTCTCCGCGGTGATGCGGTGTTTATTGTAGGGCTTTGTTTCTAGGTAACTTCGGAGCGTGTTTGATGGTAGCGGTAGCACAAGGACTAGTTTAGACACGGCACGGATAGCTGTAGGTGAGTTTACTGCCTTGTGTTGAACAACTCGGTAGCTGATATTCTCGCGGCGAGTTACAACTTGAATCCTTGCTGTTTGTGCCACTGGGGAAGCTGCAGTGGGGCGTTTGAGGTCTGGGACATAAAATGACTTGCAGCCAACATTGTGTAAGTTTGTGTAGCTTTGGTCTCAGCACTTATTGTTGTCTGTGTGTTCCTGAGACAGAGGTTTTACCCATTAAAGATTCCGAGTGTATTTTCCTGCTGTCCTCTTTGGCTCACCTTGGCTCATTTTGATACAGGAGCTGATCTGTGGCACCTCCCAGCCTTTCACCTGCTGCGCCTGCCCGTGTTTTCCTGAGGCCTTGCGTTGATGTTAACCAGCAACAGGGCTCAGTCCCAAGCTACTTAAGACAACCTAAGCCATTTGTAAGGAAACTTTCTTTAAAATAGGAATGGCATTAGAGGGATTTGGGCTTAAAATTAGAAACTGTTTATGATGCACAGTTGTAGTTGTTTACCTTGAACCATAATTATCTTATTTCCTGAGTTAAAAACGTCACGTCAGCTTGCCCAAGCAAGATTTGATGACAAAGGAATTGTTTTTAGCCACTAGCAGAGCAAAGAACGCTTCAAATGTGTGTATAAATATGATTTTATAACCTAAAGTATAGCAGACTCAGGATTTTAAATTGGCTCTGGAAGTTGTGTGGGCTTATGGGTAGACCATTTGGCCGGGGATCAAGGGACTGGGTTTAATCCTAACGGTGTCCTTTTGTCCTCTGAGCGTTTTCCTTGCCACCCCCTGTGCTGTTTATTTGGATGGCGATGTGTTTGAAGGAAGGGATATGCCCTTTCACTAGGTGTTTGTAGATTTTCTCTGGGTGTGGTTTTGTGGCACGGCCGGAGCCTGTTCCCAGTTGCTGCGGGGGGTGAAGCGCTCTCACCCTCCCTGGCGAGTGCTGCCTCTTCCTCGGGCACACCAGCCAGTTCAGCCCAACCTGCAAAGGGAGCCTGCTTGGCAGAGGAAGATGAGTAGGTTTTGTGCTGGGCTGGCAGATTGACGGACAAGTTCCCAGAAGTGGCCTGAGGGAGAAGCAGGGAATCCAGCAGCAGAGATCTCTCTGCTTGACTGTAACTGGTAACTTCACCCACAGTCCTCGAGCCCCTCCCGAGGAGCTGGGATACCATTAACGTACACAGACATTTGACTTCCTTATTCTATTATTTAGCAATGCTCTCTGGTGGGGCTTTATGTCTGAGGTGGCCTGTGCCCTCCTCTTGCCTTTTCCCAGACCTGCTGTCTGTAGTGATCTGAGTGAGCCTGCAGCAGCATCCCAGTTACCTGGTGCTGCCAGGATGTTCATTTTTCAGGAGAATGGAAAATGGGAGGGGAGTCGCTTCTTTAATGATGGCAACTACTACTTAAACCTGTTCAGGGCTTATAATAGGAGAGGAAAAACATAATCAGTGGAAGCTGTAGGTGCTTTCAATTTATGTGGTATTTTTAAAGATTCTTTTTATCGTGACCTTAACTCGCCAGGACCGAGACAATGGGGGAGAGATGCTGTGTGTAAATCAAGGAGGCGCTTCCTTTGCGGTTTGTCTGCGCTGTGTAATTTGAGGTGATTGTAAGGTACTTGTAGCTCTGCAAACTGAAGACTTGAGCACATTTTAACAATTGCTTTTTTTCACATTGCTTTCTGGGCACCTCCTGGGTCATCAAGCCGGGTCTGCTGCGATGACAGGTAACGGTGACACCTAGTACTTGTAATGGCTGCGGGCCTTTGAGTGTGAGCCTTTGAGTGAGTCCTGCTTGTTCTGAAGAAAAGAAACGTGTGTCTGAGTTGTTGACGTGTCTGGCTGTAATGTGGATGAGGCTACACAGAATTTTCTTGACTAAGAAGGTTGTATACTGCTGCTTGGAGTGGGTGGTCGAGCATTCCTTGGATGAGTTTGCTCTGTTTTTTTCCTCTTTGAGAGAGACTCTGTGTGTGTTCTTGAAGGCTGAACGGTGACTTCCTTGAGTCCTCCTTGGCTAATTACTATTTTAAAATAGGATGCTTGTATCCTTTTCACAAATCAGCTTTTAGAAAGGAAAGGAAATAGTTCAGTTATTAATAGCAACCTGGATCCAATTTGCCACTGAATTGCATGGTTGCAAATACCTGAGACTGTAAAGGTGACAAGTGTGTCTGCCACTTCTCTTCCATCAGGTGGTCTGTATTCTCTCAATGTGTTAAAATTGAGTGTGGAGTAAGAAATTGCAGATTCATGTTTTAAATAAGATGCTGCTCTTCCTAGCCTGGTATCGTCGTTCACCCTCCTGCCTTGGCTTAGGAGAGGTTACAAAGGAAGTTTGCATGGAATAGATGAGTAAAGGGCTTTGAGTAAAGTTATAGGGAAGGTGTTCAATCTGATGACTGTGTCCCACTTCAGACTCATGTTTGGGAGGAATGAAAAGAGGGTGCCTGAAACATGACAGCAGCTGTGAGCTAATGTTAAATTACTGGTTTAATTCCAGAGAGCATCCTGTGCATTGTCACTGGGTTGTTGAAAGCCACTGCCATGGAGCTTAATTGGGACAAGTTGGAGCTTTGGCATTTTTTAGCTTGGCTTCATTCTCTCCAGCATGGGGGGGTGTTTTGAGCTCTCAGAGGTGGGCAGCACTTTTGGTGGTCTTTGAAATTCACCTTTGAGGGTCTGTTTGAATGGCAGATCAGTATATTCCTTTGTATCTCAAAGAGTAGGAATTCCTTGGGTTGCTGCGGGTTATTGCTGGTTTTAAGTGTGGCTGGCAGGTTTCTAGAATGGCTGTGGCAAATGGTGGCTGCAAAGCTGACAGCTCAGTTGGTTTCCCTGGATGAATCTGTGGTGATTCTTTTACAGGTACCTGTGGACAAGAACTGAGTAATTTGGGTTTTTTTGTTAAAAGCTTAAGTTCTGTAGCTTTTGAATATCCATGAAGTTTCCTAGTACTTGATTAGTTACTTTGAGGTTTTCCCATAAACCTTTCTAATTGTCTGCATCTGGGAATGTTACTGCTCGTGCTGTTGATTTCAGGGTGCTGGTTTTCCTTTCTCCCTTCTTGTTGGTACACCCAAGAAGAGCCTTTCTTGTCCTTGTTTCCTCCTGTCGGTTTGAACTTAATCTGCATTGGTTTCTGTGTTGACCTGAAAGTCTTTTCTTTGAATGCTTTCTAAAATGTTTTGTTTTCCAACTGTATTATGCCCTTCACTTATGCCTTACGGGTATGCTGCTGTACTGAAGCTTTAGAAATGCTACTTGAACCGTCTTCATATTATTTGACTGTAGGATAATTGGCTTGGAAAGTTACAACTTCTCAGATGGGGCTCAGCAAATGTTTAGGATGAGGAGGTTACAGTTTCTTCTCATTTTCATGTGAACTAAAAATAATCATGGAACAGTTCTGCCTTGAAAATCCACACCATTGTGCATCCTGTCTTTCTTCCAAATGGCTTAGGAATTAACAGCTTTCTATACACTAAAATAAACAGCTTGAGGGTTCTGTACATTGTGTTGTTGAGTTTTATGGCTGGGTAGCTCACCAGTTCAGGTTGTTTGAAGCAGATACGATGCTGCTGTTCTGTGCCCGTGGTTTTCTCGGAAACATTCTCACGTGCCTAACGTGTGTGTTCATTTTTGCTGTGTAATAATGACATGTTTTTCCAAAGCAAGGCAGTGGATCTTTGCTTTGCATGTGCAGATCATTTAATAAAGGAGCGAGCCTGATTATGCATCTTTTTGGAAGAGATTCAGCCAGGCTGGAAAGACCCAGCAGTCTTAAGTAATTACATTTGATATTGCAGCTCTGAAAAATAAAAATGGAGGGTTATTCATAAGCATTGGGGCTGACAAACAAGGATGCCTGGAGCCCCCTGGGCCCCCGAGGTGACAGTGGATAACTGGTTTTGGGTGCCTAACCATTGGCTTACTTCCGTCCTTGCCAGGGACGGCCACTTGATGTAAGTCAACATTTCTGGTGTGGTTAAAGCTTCTTTCTCCATTTGCTGATGAAAGTGCATCATCTTGAAGGTATTTAGCTTTTTTTTTTTTTTTAAAGAGCTAGGAGAGTTGTTTTTTAGATCCTGCAGACTAAATGACAGCATGGCAAACAGTGTGTCCTCAGCACTGGCAGAATCAGTCTTGTCTCTGCTTGCCTTGTACAGAAGGGCAAGCTGTAGCCTTGAGCTTCAGTCCAAGGCTGGTTAAGGAAACTGCAGAAGCTGTATTTTGACTTAATACTTTCCACTCATCAGAGAAGCCACAGAAGGGCGGTAAGGGTGAAGGAGGAGCCATGAGGGAACATGCTTGTGTATTTCTAGAGCTCTTAATTGTGTGCACAGAATTGAAAAATCTGGTTCAGTGGAAAGTGTTCAGGCTTGCTTTACTCTCCTGCCACATCATGCCAAGAAAAAATGAGTTCCTTCAGTGGTTTGAGCTTTCAGCTTGTGCTGGGAGCTGAGTCTCTTCTGATAGCCCCGTTTTTTACCCTGTGAAGTACCTTTCAGGCTGCTTTCATGGATCTTCCTGAGAGAAACAATAGATAATTTTAGAGGTTATCAATTTTGAGATGTTATTGAGGGTAGTGAACCTAAAATGTCTGATGTGAAGAAACCAGATGACTAATAATAGACTTGACATGTCCAGTCATTTCAGAGTTTATTGCTCAGCTGCCTATTGTGTGTTTGCAAGAGTTAAACTCATCAAAATGTCAGGCTTCTGCTGATAATTAGGTTTTTTAATTTAATGCAATTCAAACATAGAAGGAGTTAAACACCTTTCTGCTGTCTGGCGACCCACTGACACCAACTGCAGAATCGTATTGGAGTTTCTCACCTCTTGTTTCTGTAAAAGGAGACCCAGAAACCTGCCATACCCAAGCAGCATTTCCCATTCTTCTTGCTAGTGTGATGGTTGGAGTATTTATGGAGTAGACAACAGTGACATGTAATAAATCCTCAGGGTCAGCCATGACTGGTGATGGAAGCTGAGTCCGATGGCTGTAGCAGTGTGTTGGTTAATTAATTGAAATAAGCCCAAATCTTTTGAAATGCCTGAAACTCACTAGAACTAGTTATTTGATGTCACAAGACATGGATTCTTTTCTTTCACTGGAGGTCTCTAATCAGCTTAGCTGCTCCTGAATTTAGGCTACCATCAACCTCCAGTTTCTTGTGGACTGTGATGTCCATGGCAGACTTTCAATTAAAACACTTAAAGGACAATTTGATTCCAAAGGAATTGCATCTTTCCCTTCCTTGATGCTTATTTTGGTGGGATGAATTGAGCCTTAGGCTCTTCAGCCCATACCTGAACATCTTGATGTGTGTTTCTGAGGACAGTATCAGGTTATTTTGTGTTTTTATCAAGTGGCAAAGATGACAGGAGCTTCGAAAAAGGTAGATCTCAGCATACGTTTTGTCTGCAGGGCAAAATAAAGGAACTTTGAGATGAAGAATGTATTACCTACTTTGTTTCTGAAAGTTATCAAAGTAGATTTTACTTGATAATACAGTTTTGTCACAGTCAAAACCATGGAAAGGTTCTGTTTGGTGTTTCCATAAGCACTAGTGGCATTCTCTCTGCACTTGGGTTTTCCTCTTTGGTAATTGGTACCGTATGAGCGTAGCTGGCTATCACCACTGCTGCAGAAGTACTTGCTGCTTTGTCAGTTCTAGTGACTGGCAGTTTCTGTAGCTCACAACGCTACTGGAAATTTCTTCTTAAAGTGCAGGAGCAGCTGCACGTGTGGGTGAGTGTGCCTGGACCCACTGCTCATCGCTCAGCACGCGTGGCTTTGGAGGTGGTTTGTCTGTAAGCTACTGATAGGCCATAGGGCATTTCAGTTAAAGGCATGCTATTTATCTCCAGTTTCTGGGAAACAGCTCCTTTCTCCAGTGCAACACCTCTCCTTTCTCCTCCTCTTTCTAAATACTCCTTAGCTGTGTAGAGTGCTGTGTGTGTGTGCTGTTCCAGGCTCTTGAGTGAAATTGCCACAAATCTGAGTGTCTTCATTAGCTGTCCGTCCCCTCGAGGGACCAGGGGAAAGCATTCCCTGCTGTGGTGGGCAGGGCTGTTCCTGGCTCTCGAGGGGATATGAGCCAAACCTACAGAAGGGAGCAGAGGCAGTCATTTCTGCACTGTTTCTGTATGTGTGGCACTTCAGTTTCTTCCCCCAACTTCCACAGTTGTTGTTTGGATTCTTAACTGATCTGAGTGCTGTAACCAGGCAGGGATAGAGTCCCTATTGCAGAACATACCTATAAATATTCCCGGAAGGCATGTAGTTGGTGATAATAATGTGGGGTTTGCAGTGCTGTCCGCTGATGGACTCTTCCCTCCAACCTCCATTCTCTCAGGCTCTTGAGCTGTCTGTGGTTTTACAGTTTCAGAGAAGTATTTTGCCTCCTTTCATCAGGGTCAGTGTTTGTGTACAGGGTGCTGTGTGAAGCTGCGCAGGCAGCCTTGCTGAGCTGTTCTGAGCGTGCCTGTGGAGTGCGTTGGAAAACATTTCTAGATTCCCCCTCCCTCCCAAGTTTCTTGTGCTCATTGCATTCTCCTCCTTGAATTCTGCATCTGAGGTAATGGAGCTTATCTGAAAGCATAAGCTCATTGGTGTTGTGTGTGTTCCCCAGTGTATATTTTTACTGAAGCCCTCAGAGAAATGCCTCATTGAAATTCTGTCACTTCCTGAAATGATTTTGGGGGAAGCAGACGAGTGCTGTGGAAAAAGGCCATCCTACTCCCTGGAGATTTTTTTCCATTCAGAACTTGGTCTAAACCAGAATCTAAATCTCATGCTGGTACCCTGTTAGACTTGGATCTAGATCACCAGAAATTCTGAATTAATGCCACTCAAGTCCAAATACAACTTTTTTCTTCAAAGCAGCACTAATAAGGAAAAATGTACTTGCTTGTGGAGAGGTTGGCCTCTTGATTACTTGTAATGGTGCTTTAGCAGGCAAATTCTTTCTTACTCTCTGTAAAATGGAGGTATATAAGCAGAGCCTTTTCTGCATTTAGTTGAATTTAGAATTATCTGTATATATAAAGCTGTTGGATCTTGAACATGTTTTTGCTTGGCTCACGTGTGGTCACTATATCAGTGTTACAATACTTAATGTATATTCAATATGCCAGCTAAGTAATGAATAAAATGACAGTATGTAGGCCAGGATGCAGATCACAGCATCAGATGTAAATAGATCTTCAGAATGGTGTTATCTGTATGTCATGGGACAAGATTTCTGTAGGCTTTTATGGTGATTTTGTTTGCAGTTGATCAGTCACCACTGGCAGCAAGCAGCACTGCTGATTTTCCAAAGAATGTAGCTGGATGTTCAGCTTTCCCCTCTCCCAGTTTATCTTTTATGTCTGTTTAAGTGGATAGCTGTGATGATAGTCATGACACTCACTGTGGAGAAGAGTATAAAATGGGTAAAGGAGTCATGCTGGAAAAGATGCTGAGCACGTATTGTCATCATACTCCGTGGGACTGCAGTTCCTCACTGGGATCCTTTGGTGCTGCAGGACTCCCATGCCTTGGAAATAACCCGTGTGGTAACTCTATCCCTTCAGCTCCTTTGCTCTTTAGAAAGACAAATGGCAGAAAACTTCCATTGGTTTCTCTTTTGCTCACCTGGGAGTTTACCTGCTGCAGGATTTCTTCTTTTTGAGTCGGGACTGTACATCCTTATGTGTTCCTTTGGATTTTTTGGTTCTTTTTTGGGCTGCTCCTTTTCACTATGGTTCCTAAGCCTTCACTTAGCTTAGTTGGCAGCATCTGTAGCCTGGATGCAGCTGTGTTTCTCACTAGACATCTTCCCTTTAACTTTTCATTGGGGAGCGAAAGTTTCTCAAAACAAACAAAGCTGTCCCAGGATTCCCAGTCTCCTCCCCCGTGTGTCCATCCCAGTTAGCCTCATGGTCTCTCTTGGGTTGTTCTTTAAAGACCATCCTGTTGGAAGGCGGATGTCCAGATTCAGAGAATGTGATCATAGAATGGATTGGGTTGGGAAGGACCTTAAAGATCATCTCGTTCTGTCCTCCTGCCATGGGCAGGGACACTTCCACCAGACCAGGTTGCTCCAGCCCCATCCAACCTGCCCTTGAGCCACTTCCAGGGATGGGGCAGTCACAGCCTCTCGGCAGCCTGTACCAAGGCTTCACTGCTTGCACAGTGAAGAACTTCTTAATGTCATAAATCTTTCTTCTTCAGTTTAAAGCCATCACGCCTTACCATTCTGTGATCCCATAAGTACATTCTCGTGTACAAAGTCCCTTTCCAGCTTTCTCATAGGCCCTTTTAGGTACCAGAAGGCTGCTGTAAAGTGTCCCAGAGCTTTATCTTCTCCAGGCTGAACAACCCCAGCTGTCTCAGCCTGTTTTCATAGGAGAGGGACCCCAGCCCTTGGATCATCTTGGTGGCAGCGGTAAAGCATAAAGTTGAACTGCATGTCGTGAGCTCTGCCTAGGCCAGTCCTGTGTAAAATTTGTGTTTAGAACTCCTCCTTTTAGCAGGAAAGGTAATTTGGAAGAAGTACAAATTTTGTGTTGTCACCTGGAGCAGAATTTGGTCATTGTGGCCCTCAGTGTGGTTTACAGAGTCAGAGATCAGATGGGACACAGGACTGAACTGGCTGCGAACAGTATATGGAGTTGGCAGTTAACCTGTTACTGTGTTTGTGCAGACCAGGGTACCTCTGGGTGGCTGTGGGTTACTGCTGCTCGCCTGGCACAGCTCAGCTGTACCAGTTTTAGTCAGCAGCAGGTCAACAGCCTATTTCTTTTAATAAAGTTGCTTCATTGAGCCCCTCCTCTGTGGAAGCATAACAGAAGTTCAGGTTTTGCTGTTACACATCTAACCAGGTTTTGCAGAGGTCCTGCATGTTTTTTGCTTAGAGCATACGTTGACTCTTTCCATATTTACAGGTAGAAGTAAGAAACTGCTGATGCTGTGCAGATATCAGGTGTTTTGGTTCATCACGGACATAAAATCTGGGATGAGACAGTGTTTTAGATGTGGCTCTGCCCAAGCTCACTGTTCTTCCACACTGCAAGCCCTCAAACATGCTTATTTGTAGTTCAGGCTTGCCCTTGCTCATCAGGACTTGTACTGACTCCCGCTGGGCTGTGCTGTCCGAAACCGCTCCCCTCTGCAGTTGGAGAGCAGGCCAGATCGCTTCAGAAACGATCATGACTTCTGTGGAGATCTCATCTGGAACAGACTAGTTTGCTCTGGCTGGGAAAGAAATTTATTTGTGAGCAAACGTGCTGGTCAGGCGTGGAGGCAGCGCTGGGTGAGTCAGGAGATGGGCTGGCTCTGATGCCTGTCAGGCAGCTCAGGTTTCTGCCTGTGCCAACGTGACAGTCGCCCCAGACTGCTCAGCACCACACAGCCCAGCGTGCCTCTGTCGGGAGAAGTTCTGGAGAGTTCAGGGTCTGGGTTTTGGACTTGGAATCGTTTGCCAACCCTTTTGTATGCCAATTCAGTCACCCAGTTAATGAGTGTAATTCCCCTTTGCCCTACCTGCTGAGAACTCCTGCTGGTTCCTGCTCAGAATTTGTACCTGGAAAAATATCCTTGAAAAGTGCAGCAAGAGGTGTTTAAGAAAGAAAGAAAAAATTAGAGGTTTATAGTAGTTTGTCTCCTATTTGGAGTAGGGATCCAAGGCTATGCTTGGGAGGAAAGCACTTGTGTCACAGGTAATTCCACCTGAATTGTCCAAGGGAATTGCCGGCATGGCACGTTCTGGGCAGTTCACTATTGTCTGCACAGTCTGTTGGTTCATGAGTTGCTCACAGCTTTGGGGGTGACATACCTTTTCTTTTGGTAAATAAAATACATGTGAAACCACGCAGATGGCTGCAGAAACCTTGAGACAAATAAACTGATGGGTTTGTAATCTGTTACTGGGAAGTTGTGGAACTGGGTTGATGCTCAGTGGAGCTTTCCACAACTCCTTATTCTTCTGTTTGTGCAGACTCCTTATCAGAAAGTTATTTCTGGATTAGGCAAGAAGTTGTATTTAGTAGCCATCGTGTACTTAAATATAACATGCTTGGGAATAAAATTCAATGGTGTTTTCATTTTCTGATGAACCAATTTCTGTGTTTCAGGTTACACAGCGTTTTTGGGACACACCTCTGTTGGATTTTAATCTATGTCCTGCTAAGAACAGCTTTCAGCTATGGAATCGGTAAATATTTACCTTACTTATATTCAGATTTCCTGTTTATTACCCAGCAGGTGCTTGTGTCCATGTTGATGCGTTTGTGGTTTGGCTTTGTTTCGTTTTCCTTTATTTTCTGAAATCTGAAGGAAAAAAAATGCACATTTCCATGGAATAACTTAAAGATGCTAACTGAGAATGTCTTAGGAAGTGTCTTTATTTTGAAGCGTCCCTTTCGTGTTATTTCAAAGGCAACTTCAGTGAAAGCAAAAGTTCTCTGCCCTGGGAGGAGGGCAGCTCCAGCCCTGGTCTGTGGAGCATAACGTGCAGCTTGTTGGTGCTGTTCTCTGCTGAGTATTAAATATCCTCTTGTAGTGCATGCTACTCCTCTCTTTCTTTTCACTTTCAAAATGTCTTTTAGGAAGAAAAAAGTCCATTATAAAGTGCCAGTTTCACAATGTTATCTCTCCTTGTGGTTAGTGTAATTGAAACAGATGGCACCTATGTTTCATTTTCGGCAGAGAAACCTCCCATTTTGCTGAGACTACAGTTTGATTCAGCGTTAGGATGCAACTTTTTGGTAGCACTAGCAGATGTAGAAATAATGGGCTGCCTTAGAGTAGAATTTAGAGAGGAAAAGATTTGTTGCTTGAGCATTTTGTGAGAGGATGAAGGAGGTCGGTGCTGTCCTCTGGAAAGCAAAATGCTAGAGATGTAGCTGGTAGGAAGGAGTTTGCTCTTGCTGTGTGTTCCTGCAGTCCCAGCAGTTTGGTGTGTTGCAAGCTCAGGAAGAGCTGTTGGCTGCTCTCTGTGAGCTGAGCATTACAGTGTGTGTCCTGGCTGGGTTATGGAGGGGGAACCAGCAGCAGAGTTCAAGGTCATCCTCAGGCATGCCCAGCAGTGCTGTGGAGAGGGCTCTCCGTGGAGAACCTGCAGCGCGTTGCTTCTGCTGTGAGCCTTTGGGTACGTGGCTGGCCTCTGGGTTTATGCTGCAGTGGGATTATTTGTGTTGAAGTTGTCATTCTGACAAAAGCTGTTACTGGATGAGAGTTACTCTATGTAGAAATACAAGTCTGCTCTGTCAGGTGGGTTTGCAAGCTGGTAGGTTTCTCTTGGCTGTTGAGGAGAGAAGAACCCATACATTTGTATTTAGCTTGCCATAATAATTCCAGAGTATTCAGATGGAGACAAGACGCTATTCCAGTTTCCCTTGGTGAATATTAATAGCAGTAGAAGCCTTTCACTGTGAAACAAAGCAGACTAGGCTTCAGTAACTCTCCCCTGCTGCAGCTAAGTAATTAAAGTGTATCAAGTGCGAGACCTTTTGCTGTAGTGTGCAGTAACTCTTTCCTTAATGGGTGCTCTGCACTCCCCTGAAAAACTGAGCTGAATCCTCACATCAATTATAAACCAGCTTGTTTACTACCTATTACATTTCATAGTTGAGTCCAAAGACTTTCCATTCTGAGCTGTGAAGTAAATGGTGTTTTGCTGTTTTTGAATGTGATCTATGCTTTTTAAAGCAGGGCAGTATTAATTGCAGTACTTTTCACTTAAACGAATACCAAACATTCAACTGTATTTGCACAGTACTTGCCCACTGGGCAAAACAACTTGCTTCCTGACAGATTATAGAGCATTATGGCAGAATGCATCTCTCCAGGGCTGTCTCCAACACTTGCCTTTTGGCCATGAATATCTTTTAGGATTATTGCTGAGAGCTTAAATTTTTCACTACATGGCTGTGGTAGCTGCCCTGTGCCAGTGCCCCTGTTTGTGATGGTGAGCTGTTAACCTGATCACTGGCGTAGTCTGTGTTCAAATAAAATACAAATGCCTAGAGGTTTATGTGGATTGTTTGTGGCATGATCTGCTGACCCAGGAGTTGCGTAGACACGGATGGAGGACCAGAAATGCTGCACTACGTTGTGGGGAGGGAGCAGAGGGCCTGTTGCACTGAAGGAAGCGTTATGAAAGGCTGAGATGTCTCCATTTGAGCAGATAGCTCTTTCATTGCGAAATGCGGGAGTTGCTACAAACATTGCTACTCTCAGTTCCCTCAAACAGGCTTGGATTTTTTTGTTTTGTTGTTTTTCATCCCCCCCAGCTTCCTGTGGTAGTAACAGCAGAGACCCTATTGAAATGGGTGGAGAAACAGTGAGTTGAGTGGCCTGCCTGAGACACCGGCTTTCCCCAGCTCCAACGTGGCAGCTCTCACACTGCAATGAGGACAGGCATTTTCTCGCTAAGCTGCTTGCAAGGGTCTGATCACAAGCAGCCAGGTTCATCCTAGTAGCCTCTTCATACTTGTTGACAGCAAGAAATGTCTGCATCACACCAGGCTAGCTCCGGGCTTTGGTTACTCGGTGGGTTTGCGGTGCCGGGGCCAGCAGCTGGTGCAGTTCACATGTTGCCGATGTCTTCATTAGGGAAGCAGAGGGTCAAGGCTTTCTCTGAGCAGCAGAGAGATTGCAGTGGCTTTCGATGGTGGTTTTGGCACTGGTGTTTTATGGAGTTCATAATGAATATGTAGGTGTAAGATTAAAAGAATGAATAACGTAGAGCTGCTGAACAGAATTGCTTTTCAGAGCTGCAGCCGTGCCTTGTTCTGACCTCCTGAGAAGGATACAATTGTGAAGCTGAGGCCCGTAGTGGAAAAGCAATTACAAGACGTGCTTCCAGGATTGAATTGTCCTCTGCAAGTCAGGTGCTGCGGTAATGGTAGCGTTGTTTAGGTGGAACGTGACTTAACTGCTTGGTGTTTTTCTATTGATACTGTTAAATGTGTTCACGTACAGGTCTCAGTTTTTACTGCTTTGGGGGAAACAGACCTCAGTACTGCACAGAGAAGATATTTCTTTGCATGGAAGTGTTGTTCTAAGCTTTCTGGCTCTTTTTTTTTCCCCCCCTCACATGTTTCAGTTCTTATCCTTTCCAAATTAGAGGGCTTGGAAGATAACACCATAGAAGGGGAATGTACATTTTTTTGCTTATCGTGGTGGGTCACAGCTGAGCTGGGTGCTGAGACTCTCTGTGGGGTACTGGGATATGGTTGAGAAGTGTGGCTTGTTGGGCTGAGAAGCTGATGTGTCATGATGTGGGGCCTGGAGAGGGGAGGAGAAGCCACATGCCAGTGGAATTGTCTCATGTAACATTAAAGTTATGGACCTTGTAGGTTCAACTGTTGTGGTCCTCACCCCACCTCTGAGATAGCAGAGTCCTTTCTCTTAGAAAAAGTTCAGACTTTGCAAGTGCAGTAATGCAGTGAGTGACTCTTCATGTGCAGGTTTGCCCAGAGCGTTTCAAACAAGGCAGTTTGGGCTCACACTGATGTGAGGCTGGGCCTGGGAAAGGCTGTGGCTGGGCTGGGCGGGAGGTGGGTGGATGGAGAGCGTTTCCTGCCTGTTGCTCTCCTCTGGCACTGTGCTCATTGCTGTCGTACCTGCATCCACGTGTGATGGGTTTCTCTGACCCTTGGGAGCGGTGAATTTGTGCTCTGTAATGGGCAGCATTGAAGTTAGAACCTAAATTGCATTTTAAAACCCTCTTTTCACCGTAAGCAGGGGTGGCTTTATTGTGAGCCTGGATTTCTTTGCTGGTCAAACAGGGCTGGAGATTTTTGGACACAAAACACTGCTGAGACCTACAGAAAAGAGCTTTCAAGTCCTTCTCCCCGTCCCAATGAAGCAGCTGGATTCTCAGATGTAATCTCAGCCTAAGCATTTGATTTGAGTGTTTGAATTGCTGCTTTTACAGTTCTCTGTATTTTATCGGAATTTGTTAAATTGCCAATGTTATTCACATGCCACTTTTGGCAGATGCCACCTACAAGCCCTCAATTTGAGTGTACCTTTTAGGAGAAGTGTAGGTAGGGAGGCTCCTTTCTTGCATGTCAAATGTTAAGAGTGAAGCACTTCCATTAATTCCCCTTCACTCACCTTTCCTGTGCTTAATAAGCTAACCTGGCCCACGTGCACAGCACCTTTGATCAAAGCTAAGCAGAAACTTCTTTGAAATATGTCTTGCCTTGTTCTTTGGGTGTTCTGCAGCTCTGGGTGTTCACCATGGCTCTGCTACATCTACAAAACCCCTCATTTTGAAAACCTTTGAGTGAATATTTTATAGATTTGTATCAGCTGATGTACACTACACCTAAAAAGCACAGCTGCCTTTGGGAACAAGATCCTTCAGCCACACTTGTGGCTGGGGGACAGGATCGTCATTGCTGGAGCTGGCAAAGTCAGTTATTTCACAGGGAAGCCTCCTAGGAGATACATAGCTCTGGGACCTGGTGCCATGTGGAGGCACAGCTCTGGGAAGGGAATCTGTAGGTTATTTGATACTTACCGCTTCCACCGTTGTGCAACAGCATTCCTGGGTGCGACCTCTTCTGAAAGTAAAAGCACTCTGAGGCAGGTTCTGGTGTGGGGAGAGAGGTTTCATGTTGTTTGTGTTGTGCAGTACCAAGTGTATTCTTAAAAGGGGCTGAAGTTACGGTCTCTGCCCTGCAGAAGTGAGTCTCAGGGTGTGAGGCGACTGGCTTTGGAGTGGAGCGGCAGGGTGACACCGAAGATGGCTGAAATCGCTTGTTTTCAGAAGATATCCATCATACCATGATTAAGTGCAGATGATGCATTTGGCAGCAAGAGGTGTGCAATCTGTTCCTACCCTGAGGAGCTTGCAGACCAAAGGCCTGCTGATAAGATCAGACTCACTGTTGTACTTCTTGAGGCAATAATGGTTTAGGACACTGTCGTTCCCCTGTCTGTTGCTTTTTTGAATGGTGCAGGTAATTGTGAGCCAGGTAATTGTGAGCCTGGTCATTTTGACATTCAAACCTCTGAGTTCTTTAGAGGTGGGGGAAGTGTTTTTTTGTGTTATGACACTTCCACAATGCTCTGTGTTATTCCTGTTTTATAGTAGTTGCTGGACTTCTCTGGAAATTCAAAGATAACTTCATTGAACTGTATGAAACCAGTTTATGTTTTAATTAGTATGTTGGTCTTGGGTTGGGACTGCATGTGCTAATTGCTTCCAGATGCTGGAGATGTGAAAGAGGTGGGAGAAGGGATTTCTTGGGTGTTTTGCAGAAACTTGCATCTCCTTGTGGACTTTGAAGGGAGCAAGGATGCAGACTGTGGCTCATGCCTACCATGGCAGAGGCTCTGAGGGCTTGAATTGCTGGAGCCTCTCTCAGTGCCCTGGCACTTTGGGAAGCTGGCATGACAGGTGCTTCACTCTTGAGAAGTGGCTTTGGTTTGGTAGCCAAATACCTAAAGCTCTGCTTTTACTCAGAACTGTTTAATCCATATTGCCTGCCTTCACCACTGCTCAGGCTCATCCCAGGTGCGGGCAGATGGCCATGGGCAGCCGTGTCAAGGTGTTTTGGGAGGTCACAGCTCTTTGATGAGGGCTGTGGCAGAACACAGCGGTGAGTAGAGCAGACTGCTGAAGCACCATAGGACTTCCTGAAGCTCTCTGCTTCCCCCAAGAGCGGTGGTCTCAGCTGTAATGTTTTTAACTCTGAATTTGGAACAGACTTGGTAGCTCACCTTTGGGGGTGGAAGCTTGTTAAGTTGTCAATACTATTGCCTGTAACCATCTGCTCCTACCACTAAGTAGCTGTGAAAATCAGTAATTCATTCTTTATTTCAAGTTTGGGTTTGTTTTTTGAGGAGCTTGAGTATAAATCTTCTCCCTTGTTATGTTTCTGGGCTCCCTCATTACAAAAGACAAACATCTCCCCAGTGCTGGAAAGGCAGAACCACATTCTTTCTTTAATCTTTCTTCTACATTTATTTGAAATTTAAATTGGAGTAGTTATCAATAGTAGAGGTTACTTTGGAGCACCCTAGCTATTTCTGGTGAAGTCACTGCATGGGGCTCCCTTATCAAACAGGAATGTGCTTGTGTAACTCCAGCTTTCTGGGTTCAAAGGAGAAGGTAGGCATGTGCACGGTTCATTTTAGGAAGTTGCCACTGTAAATGATGTTGTGTTTGCTTTTGCAAGTAGAACTTGCCATGGGTACTTATTCTTTATTTCTTTATTTTCACCCTAGTGAATCAATAACCCAGTGGGCTGGCTTTGGGGGTTCTGAGGGCAAGTTGCTGGTGATGATAGCTGGGGTCACAGTGGGAGAGGGGATCTGGGGGCAGCTCTGGTCCTTGTTGTGGGGAGGCAAGGGAACATCAAACAACATTGATTGTCAGACAGACAGACTACTGTGTGTTGTACCCTGAGTTACTGGGGCTGGGCTTTCACTCCTAAACTGCAGAATCAAAGTGCATTGACATCAAATAATGATGTTAGAGCTCTGGGACATGAGATCCCAGTTACTGGGGTTGTCTTCAGTGCTGTCATGTGGCGGGTGGTGATGACACTTGTGTAATACCGAAGGACTCTGCAGCCTGAGGCCAGCTGCTCTTCAGAGTTTTTATTCTCTCCCTTACCGTGGCACTGGAGTTCATTTTTCTGAATGTTTGTTTTGGTGGTTATCTGAACTAAGAGTGTATGCCTGAGGGCTCTGTCGAGGTGCTGTCCGGCTTTCCCAGCTTTATACCCTCTGTGCCCTTGCCACCGTTGTCCAGAGTTGGGTTTTGTCTGATCTAAAGAACAACTGTTGGATTTTGATGGAGTTTGAGATGTGCATGTCTGGACTCTGGACTATGATACAATGCAATATTGCAATATCACACGAGCTGCAGAGACCTGACCAGCCCTGTCTTGGCTCAGACACACACTGCTGCGTCTTGTGTCTCTGTGGGCTCTCCTGGAAAGGCTCGAGCAGTGTGTGTGGGGGAAGACTGGGAGCAGCACTCAGCTGGGGGTGGGTCCTGTGCCTGCCACTGCAGCCTTGATACAATGAAGAAACAGGAGATGCTCTTGAAGGGTTTAGTCCTGAATGTGATTAATGATCTGGAGGATTTGTAGGACAGGAATGGTCTCCAAGGGTTGACAAGGAAGCCCAGAACAGTGTGTCTGTTGTTCTAGTGGCTGTAGCTGCCATAAACAAAGGACCTGGCATGGCACTGTCAATTCCTTGTGTACCCTTGGAAGATCTTAATGCTTCCATACTTCAGAGGTTTTTAGGAAGAGTCATTAGTGAAAAGTTGTCGTGCATCTCACAGCAGGGTTTGGGCTCCATGGGGCAGAGCTCAGGGGTTTTTAAGAGGACGTTACCTGTGCTTTTTCTTGGCTTCAGGTGGTTCAGCTGACATTTAACCCGAGTTCTGACTTCCCTCAAGTCCTGCCACTTGCTGTGTTTCCCAGTTGAGTGGAAGGCAGGATGGCAGTGTGAGGTGTGTTTATGTGCACTTGGGCTCCTGGAGCTTCTCCCCAAGGCTGACTTGCAGCCTGGTGCAGCTGAACTTGAACAGTCGGCCAGATGCCAACAACACACAACATGGGTGGGAACTTGGAGGAGCTGCAAAGCTGAGAGGGGCTGGTCAGTTTGGGTGTGTGCAGGTATGGCAGGAGCAGTTCTTTGATTTTGGTATTTTCTATCCTTTTATATTTTTTTTTCTGCCATTTAAAGTAATGTCACAAGGATTCCAAGGTCCATGCTGAAGAGCTCTGGTTATTTTCTGCTGGACCTGGACGTATTGCTGGTGTCGTGTAAGAAATGTGCTTCCGTTTTATGTTACACAGTCACAAGAAAATGATTTTGTTGTCTTCAGTAGTTTTTACCTCATTCTTGTAGTCTTGCCAATATCCTGTATTTGTTTTTTTGCAGGAAGCCTTTCAACATTTTCTTAATTGGAATTAAGTGTTGTAATAGGAATACACATTTGGGTTGGAGATAATGTAGGAAATAAATATTCACAGAAATGTATTTTAAGTTAGTGGAAAAAACATTTGTTGGAGAGCTTTGCTTTGGGACTTTAACTTCTGAGAGTTTTAATGAAAGCAAGCTTTGCTATTGGGTAATAAAGGAATAAACCAACTTCACTGCTTCTGAATTATCTTGAGCAACTACTGTCAGAGCCTGACAGTAAGTCTATTTGTTATTTTACTGTAGATGTTAGTTAGCAGCAAGACACAGATTTAAATGCTATATAAAAACTGTATGAAGTAAGAATCAAATGACAACAGGTAGTAAATAATGTGACAAAACAAAATAATGAAAACAAATCTGTTACAAAAACCATCATGTATTCTCTTCCTGTCAGCAGTTAGGACTGCATCTGGCCATAGCAGCTGGCCAGTCCTGAAGGCTTTTTTTCCTCTGTTTTTTAACGGTGCTTTTCCAACAGTCTAAAAGGAAATCTCTGTCAGAACGAGCTGGCAGAGGGATGTAGCAGTTCCTCTGGGCTTTGCATTCAGTGAGGTATTGCAAAGCTGAATTCTCCTTTCTTTCTTTCTGCAGTGTCTTGGTTATTTAGTGCTTTAATGTAAGGAGAGCCTGAATATATGAATTAGGTACTCGAAGGTTGGGTTAAAGATAGAGAAACTGTCCTCCTTTACTTAACCTCAGTCTTGCTGAAGGTAGGAAAATGTTTAAGGTCCCTACATAGCTCTGGCTGTCCAGATGCAGCTGTGTGTGTGTGTGTACATGCAGATGGATTTTTAACTGTCCCCTATTTCAAGGTTGTCCACAGTTGAAATGCAGACTGGGCTTCCTGTACCAAGAGACCTGTTATTGGGGCTAATTCCCATGGTCTGAAAGGAGTGTGAGATGGGAACCAAGGGGAGATTTTCATTAGTCCCAGTGATGCTTTGTACCTGCTTTGCTGACAGGAACGCGGGCTGTGACAGTGTCTCTTCCCCCAGCACTCTGCAGAGCTGCCTAATCTATTTTCTTTCATACTTGCGAAAGGACACCAAGCTTTGAGACACTCCTGTGTAAGCTGAGGCAATGATGAGCAAGGGGATTAATGGGATCTTCCAAACAGATAGCTAGAGCAATGAGTTGTGCATAGCAGTAGCCTGGAATCCCAGTGACGTGCTTGCAGGGCGCTGTGCACCACGCATGTCTTGGCTGAAGCATCATTGTTTCTCAGCGCTGGATGCCCAAATGCCTCTGGGCACTGAAGCAAAATTTAGCAAGCAAATTATGTGAACAGAAAAGCTCAACTTTGACGGTTCTGCACACACCAAAATAGCTGTCAGTGAAGCGATTATCTGCTGGGTTGGTCAGTTATTGGTGGTCCTTCCTGGTGCCTCAAGCTGAGAGTTTGAAATCTTGCTTCCTCCAAGGTGCTGCTGTTGTTGTAGACTTAGACCTAGTGAGTTGTAGTGCTAAATTAAGGTGGTGAAGGGGGGGAGTTCAAATCAGTTTGCAAGTTATAAGGGTTTTTTGTAGCATTACCATCCAGATGGTCCACTTTGACCAGGGTCACCAGCAAGCCTAGCTGCCCTCTGAATACTGTGCTGTGGCTACCCCTGCTGCCCCAGGGAGAGTGGGCTTTAAGGTTAGGTGTCACTGAAGTGAATGCTTTTGTTAGTGAAACTTCAGTTCACAAAAAATAAGAAACCTCTTCCCCATGCAGAGGCTTCCTCCGCTCACTGAAGCAGTTTCTGTGTTCATATTTGATTTACAGTAGCTCAGAGGAATGAAGAAAGCACTAGACTTCTTTTTTTTCTCTCTCTTTTTTTTGGTAGAGTCCTTATTAAATTTCTCTGGAACAGCTCTGGGATATAAACAAGGAGGACAGAGTGTACTGGGCACAGTAGTGAGACATTTTTTGTTAAAACCGTAAGTGTTCATGGCTTTAGCTTTTGAAGGTGAAAACCGGTGAAACATGTCCAATACCTCAGAGCAGCGCAGCGGCTGCCTGCACGCCTCTGTTCCGTGCCTGCTGGGGCTCTTCCGAGTTTTCCCTCCATGCAGATGCAGGTTTGGTTTTCATGACTGAAAACCTTGCACTTCCAAGGGTGACAGTAGCGAGCTGTGCTCTGTAGCTTGGGAGGAGGTTTGGTCAGCATTCAAGACGTGGTCCTGGAGACACTTCAATTAAAAGCTGTTGAAAGAGGGATGTATTTTGCAGTTTTGCAAAGCTGGAATTTTTTTCCCTGTTAAGACCTTGGGGATCCCTGGGAAAGAAGGTTGATCCTGGCTTTTTCTGCTGTGTGAGTAGGAATTTAAAACTTCCCCCCACCCTCCCCTGGCTTTGACCTAGTTATGAAACCCTTGCCTGTACAAGCATTAGTTTGTGGCCTCTCGGCCATGGCAGAGCAGTGCGTGCTTTCTGTAGAGCCACCTCGAGTTTACACACTGAAGGATAGTGATAAATCTGATAAACTTAGTAGGACATAGATTCCAGCATGCTATAAACTTCTCCATTACTCTGGAATTAATCAATGACTTGTCGTCTTTTTTCCCCTGCTCAGCCATACTTTCAGAAGGTATCATTAAAAAACCCCAAAACCCAAACCCCTGAAACCCAAGCTATAGTTTTCCTTTTTGTTCAACTCTGCTGTTGTTGAACTATGTGTGGTTTGGACTTCAGCCCTCCAGAATGTTGGCAGAAATCCTTGTCTGGAAAGAAATGGTAATTCTTTTGGGGTTGAAAAATGGGGAAGGAAAGATTGCTGTAGCAGAGATGATTTAAGGCAGAACAAGTCGATATGTGTGTTTATATATCTTAATGTACACTAAGGTTTGTGTAATTTTTATACAGTGTTCCTCCTTTTTGTTTGGTTTGTTTCTTTTCAGTTTATTGTAGCTAATCCTATATAAAAACTTTTTATATTTAGCTGCTTATGCTGGCCAGAACTGCAGCAATTGAAATCACTGCAATTTAAATATTACATTGGAATTCAGCTAAAATGGTACAAAAGTGACCTTAAACTGTCTTTTATATGAGCTGCTTTGCTTTTGCCTTCTGAGTACGTAGCAGAAGACTACACCCATCCCTCCCAAGCTGCTTGTGTCCTCTCTTGAGGTCATGTTCTTAAGCCAGTGATCTGTGTGCCAGGCTGTTCTCAGGCTGTTCTCATTTGCTGTGGAAACATCGATGAGAGGAGGAGGAGAGGACACAGCCAGGCCTGGCTGCCTCGGCCATGTCACATGTGGGTGTCAGGGAGCAGCTCTTATCCAGTACAGAAACCTTCTTGGGTTGATATGTTGGAGCTCTGAGCAGTTGTCGTCTTGCTGTGTCTCTGGTCCTGGGGCATTAACTCATGCTTAACTCTGTGTTGGTGGTGGGGAATGATTGAGCAGCTGGGCACACAGCAATGCTCAGCCTGTGGAGCTGACAGCCCCATACCTGCCGGTGCAGGCCAGGCTGAGCTCGGGGGGATGTTGTGCTTGCAGGCTGGTGACCATGTTGGTGATCTGTTAGTGCCAGCCTGAAACATGCTGTGAGGGTGCAAACAGCACTGTGCAGCAACACAAGATGGTCTGTGACTCTGCTGGAGGTGATGAGGCGAGTGCTTCTGCTTTTGCTTCAAAACCAGGCCAACTTTTGAAAATACATCTATGAGTATTTACGGACTGAAAGGGGAAACGTCTGCTTCTTTCAGCTGAGAGTGTTGTCATCTTCTTGTTTTCCTGGACACAGTAAGAATAGTTCTCTATCAGCAGTGCTGAAGCTTTTGTACTGGTAAGGTTATTGCCCTGGTGATACTGGAGGTCGGAACAAATTCATAAACCTTTCAGGTTGGGCTTCCCCATCATTCCCGGCAGAAGAAACACAGGCAGCAGCTTTCCAGCTACTCATCTCAAAAGAATGAAGTTCTTGTGGCAATCTCTATTCAAATACAGGATCGAGCTTAGAGTTACTCTTAGTCTAACAATGTTAACTCTTGCATAGTTTATTTTTGTTCTTTAAATCAGCTTTGTGTTGCTGTGTGAGTGATGTAAGTGCTCTGGCTGGAGGGATGGCCGTGTCGCTGTGTGCGGGTGGTGCTTGCGGCCAAGGCAGCGTGCCCAGCTGCTCCCTGCTCCCAGCAGAGCTGGAGGCAAGGCCACAGCGCCCACGTCCAGGGGCTTTCTCGAGGTCCCTGTGTGAAGCTAGGCTTGGATTTTCAGCAGAGTCTTATCAGGGATTTATTTTCTGATGGTGTGTTGTGAGGACTTGCACCCTTTGAAGAAAGCCGACGTGGAACCAATGTGAAGCATGAGACGAGTGGGCTTCTGCATCAGGCTCACCGTTCAAACCTGGGGAGACTCAGGACTTGATTTTGCTGTAGGGCCATAATACAAATAACTCTGGTTTAGAGCTGTTGCAGCTATTTGTCTGACAAGTCGGAGATGCAGATGTCATGGTGGGTTTATGTTCAGTAGCTCCCTTTGTACCTTTAATTTTAGGCTGCTGCTGTAGTATGGAAGTCCTTGAACAAAGACTGTATCTGGAAGTGGCCAGTGGTCATTGTGGCAGATAGTTAAGACCAAAGCTGCTATTGTTTTTCTCTTAGTTAAACAACAGTCAAGCTCATGCTGTGGCTTTTTTCTTTTCAATTGCAGTATAATGTTAGCTTTTATATATCCCCCGGGCCCACACCCGGGCGTGTGGTGGGCCAGCACACAGATGCATTGTTCGGGGTCCTGCATTCCAGGGAGATCAAATGCTCTGTGCACCACATCAGCTGCACATCTGCAACTGCTAAAGCCTCCACAGTCCTTCCGGATCCAGGTGCCATGCAATTACTAGGTTAAAGGCATCGAGAGCTGCTGCTTCTAGGTCCTTTCTGTTTAATTCTGCCTGCTTTGATTCACTACAGCTGGTGAAACAGTTAGACTTGGTTCAGGCATGTGTGGAAGGGAGCTCATTTCATGCTTGGAATTGTAATTATGTTCTTTTCTTTCAAGCTGCCAGCAGTAAAACATGTCTTCCAGTGTGTATTATCTAAATAAGCTGTAGTGTTTAAATGTTTTCTTATTTCATTTTAAGAATGTGGCAAAATAAATTGTGCTTACTCTTGTAGTTTTCGTTCTGGAGCGATTAATTCCCCATGGCTGTGTCCCGTGATTCGGGCACGCTCGGTCACTGGGAGGCTGCTTTTAAATAGCTGTGTGAGGGAGAGAATTGTGCAAGTGTAATGTCACGGCCCGGACTTGCCCAGTTGTCTCTGACGTCTCCTGTTGTATCTGGTGTCGGTGATCCATTCCATCCCAGCCATCTTTTATGCTTATGGTAGTAGCTGCTTAGTTTTAGTGGATTTTAATCAGTTGTACGTGAGCAGGATGAGACAAGAGTGCAGCAGAAACATTAGTTCTCTCTCTGAAACAAGCCTTTTCTGCATCTGAGTTTTCCACAAGGAAGGGCTCCATCCCAGTGTGCCTGTTAACAGCAGGCACTGCAGGGATGCTCCAGGTTTACTTCTGGAGGCTGTAGGTGTGAGATGTCAGGCATGCAGGTTTCCTTGTTGCACTCTTGGGACTGTCTGCTGGGTTTGGGGAGGAAAGAGCCTGACAAGATTGCAGTTGGTTTTAACTCATACTCGTGGGTGTATCTGCAGCTTGGATCTGAGAACCCGTGTAGTTAGCACATATTATCTCTTTTCTCTCTTCTCAACTTGATTTTTCGTGTAGAGCCAGATGTACAGGTCAGACCTTTCCCTTCCCTTGGAGGATAAATACTGTTCCTTGAGTGTCCATCTTCAGTGGCCTGGTTTTTGGGAGGAGTTTGACCTCTCAAAGCCTGTACACAGAAGACAGCTCGCTTTTTTGTCCTGATGGGTGAGAGTGCTGTTGCCTTGGGACAGTGGCTGACATTTAGCATGCAGGGTAGTTCTCCAGTGGGGAATTTGAAGGCAGCTGTGGGGCACTGCCTTGGCCTCCTGCCTTAGGCAGGGAACGTTCTTCTCTGTGGATCATGCCAGCAAATGGTTTGTCCCTGGATGTACTTGGTTTTCTGGATGTGCCATGGCCCAGGTGAATTTCTTTAGAGCTCAGATTGTGCTGTGGACCTGGGTTTTTTATTTTCTCCCACAGACAAACACGGGTGGGGTTTGAGTATGAGGCTGTTGCAGCTTTCCTCTGATTTTTGGGTGTCTGGAGTCAGCTCTCTGATCTGCTTTCTCTCGTCTCTGGAGTCTGTCTGCTTGTCTTGTGGTCTCGAGATGAGAGCGCCTGATAGCCATTTCAGTGTCTCTGTGATTGACTGGAAGTCCCACTGGATAAATCTTTCATGATTGGAAACCACTTAAGCCATGAGGTGGCTGATGATCGCTGGTTATTAGTGGAGAGATTCTACCAAACAATCGGAGAAAATTGAGTGGCAGGGCATATAATTTATGACTTCATCCCAGCACTGTGGGGGCAAGTCAGTGAGAATCGAAACAGTGAAAGAATTATGTGAGACAGATATTTTAAAGAATGACTTCAGTTAGTGTCATTTATTGCTGGAATGTGTGGACAGATCCCGAGTCAGAGCCCGCTGCGGGCACTGCCAAACCCAGATCTGAAAGAGTGTGCAGGAAAATGAAAATGAGGGATGTGGCCAAGGGCTTGAATTTTCTGACAATGGGCAAAAAGAATGTTCTAAGAGGGTTTTTTTTTCTTTCAGGCATTTTCCTTTGATAATAAAGTTTAGGGATCCTACTTAGTGTTTGTTGAAACCGCTGCCTTAGAGGGATTTGTTGGAGCTTGTAAATTCAGCAGTACCTGTGTTGTATTACAGCCATTAGCATGGTACAGAGAAGAGCACTTACAGAAACGTCCAGAACATTCTGGAAGACGGGGGTTTTTTTGTATTTAATTAGTGCTTGCCAGAAATGCCTGTGAAATTATCTCTAGGATATCTTAATTTTTGCAATGATATATGGCACAGGAGAAGTGTGTTGCTCTTTGCTGGAATGGGTATTAAAAATACCTGGGCACAGTCTCCCTGCTGCTCAGCACAGTTGTACCTTGCTCTGCCTGCATGCGACAGTAAGCACATGAACTCCAAGGCAGGAAGAATTCAAGAGTAACATTCTTCCTTCAGATGTTTTGTAGTGGTAATGCCTCTGAAAGTATTAATCTCTTGTCACAATTTGGCACTCACTCTAGTTCCCAGCAGGGGTTTCTCGGCTAATCCCTGTCTGGCAGATTTTGCCTTACCTTGTGTTAATTTCTGAGCCCCACCACGGCCTGATGTCGTTTGAGGGTTTGAATTCAGCTTCACATACATCCCAGGGTTTCCTATTGGACATGAGGCTAAAGCATCTGTACAGTTTAGGTACCTGTAAGTGTTCCCAGAGAGCTCCTGTGTGCCACTCACCTCTCCAGACCTCCCTCAAACCTTTGAGCTGTGTCAGTGTTACTCCCACAGGGCTTCAGAGAAGTTCTTTGAGAAATGTGGTTTCAGATGCAGGATTTTCTGACCGTGAGCAGCTCACTTGGAGAGGAAAGTGGCAGATGTTCTCACTTTAGCCCATGAATGACAGCTACTGAATCAAACATCTGCCTTTCTCCTGGAGTTGTCCCCAAATGCTACCATGCTGAAAGCCCATCAAAAACTTGTTGGAGCCAGATATGCCCGAGTTTGGTGTGCTGTTGGAAACAGAGGTAGCTGCCATCAGCATCACTGTTCAGCAGAGGCAGCTGGAGACCCAGGGAGGAGCAAAGCTGTGGGCAGCACAACTCCATGTGCCTCAAGCACTCAAATGGCATCGGGCGAGGACATCTCTACTTTCCACACAGACTGGCTCGTTCCTGGCATCACAGCCAAGCTGTGTGGGTACCTTGGTGTTAGGTCTAAGTCAGCAGTGCAATGACTCTCCACTCCAGAGATGCATTTTGGAGTTGGTAGATTGGTCTCAATGTACATGAAAAATTGGTGCCATTATGTGTTGGTGAGGATTGTCTCAAAGTAGTGTCCCACTTCTCTCTGTGTAAGTGGCCAAAAACGTTGAGGAAAAGAAGGAACCCCAGATTTTAACCTTTTAAATTGTAGTATTTCTCCTGTGGCTGTTTCAGTCCCTTCTGTGCCTAGAAGGGTGTGAAGCTGTGGGCCTGGATTAGGGTTGTGTGCTCCAGGGGCATCCCCATGTGAGCTCAGTGAGTCTTGGGGAACCAGTTGCTGTTTTTATTCTCAGATTTTGTAAGTCTGTAATTCTCAGGGGCTCAAGTTTCTGCCAAGTCTCTGCTATAGACCCAAGTGGAGGGGAGAAAGCCTTCGGCTAATAAAACAGCTTTGATTACCTTTTTGGGGTTTAGACTTGTAAAAACATCTCAAAACAAAGCTTTGGAAATCTTTGTTTTAAGCTTTCCAGGCTTGGCCTGCAAAGAGACCCAACTTTGCATGACTTGTGCTTGGTTTTCTTCCATCGTGATGGAAGTGAAGCTACCGGCCATGCAGCTCGAGAGGCTTGAGCTCCCGTGCAGGCTCGCTGGCTCTGGCACTGCCTCCTTGGCTCTGATCTCAGCCCTGAGGCAAAAATCCTGACCCTCAGGCTTGAGTTCAGACCTAGTCTGCCCTTGTCTTAGCAAAAGTAATCCCGAAACTGTCTGCCTGAGGTGAAGATTCTGCCTGGGCTTTGGAGAATGTCTGCGGCGTCTAAAGAGAAGCCTTGAGAACGGGAGCTGGCAGTCACATGCTGTGGAGGGGGGAGTGTGTAAACTCAGTCTAAAGATAATTTATGGTTTCTAAAGCTGCTGCTGAGTAAAACTTTCCAAGGCTGGCTTCTGACCTAGCTATCATCAGTGCTAAAACTGAGAACACTCAAAGTAGCATTTTTAGTTGTGCTAAGGGGAAGGGGGAAAACAAGCTACCTTACTTCTGCAGCCTTGCATCTGCTCCAGTTCCGTAGCGCATGTGCAGCTTTGCCTTTCAGACTCCAGTCCCGGGGTAGCTTTTCCATTACCTGAGCCTAGTCTGGTTTCAACTTGGCCTGTCACTTAGCGTACCATGGGTTTAGCTGGGTTCATTTGAACAGCAAATGTGATGTCAGGATTATAGCAGCAGCCTCCTCAGCCGTCTCCACGTGGCCGCGCAGCGTGTCTCGCTCCCCCCACCCCGCCTCGCCGCGGTAGCGTGCCGGCACCGCGAGGGAGAACTTCGGGTCACGCCGGGTTGAGCTGTTGGCAGCGGCACCCGTGTGTTGGCAAGAGCTTTCCCAACAAGATGCTGGAGAGCAGAGGAAGATTTCTCCTTGTTTTTGCAAATTAGCGAACGAAACCCTAAATAAGTTGCTAAACTCAGTTCCCTTCTGTTGGGTTAAGAGGAGTGGTGTGCTTGGAAACCTTCGAAATCTTAATTGGCCCGAGCGTGCGAAAAACACCTTCCTTCCACCCCAGGCGCCGCTCGGATCTTTCCAATACATTTGGCTCACTTGCTGGCGAATCATTTCCCTACCGCTCTGTGTAGCTTCAGAGGAACACGATGTGTGCCCTGCTCTGTGTTTTGGATTCGCTTTCCAAGTATTTGTCAGGGCTGCTAAAACAAAAAGCCCAACCCTGTGTTTGGGGAGTGCGTTGGGGCTCTGCCCCGCCAGCCCAGCACTGGCAGGACAGATAGTGGCACTTGGGTGCCTGTTCCTTGAAGGACTGATATATTGGCTTAACGAAAGTGTGGTTTTATTTGAATGTAGATACCGAGGCAGCCTCACCAGCCCTTCCCTCTTTCTGGTTAACTGAATTTTGTTTAGCAAAAGCCAAATGTCTATCAGCTCCCAAGCAGGAGTACTCGCCGAGGTCATGTTCAGATACTGTCCCCCTTCCCCTCCCAAGCTGGGGACAACGAGTTTCTCATCTCCCTGGACTGCTAACAGTGGTTCCTCCTTTCCACGGGAGGATCTGGATGTTTTTAAGTACAGTACTGATGTTAACTTGTCCAACGTTTCCCTATTAGATGGTTGGTGTCTGTTCTTCATGGTTTGCCCATTTAATCTTGCATCTGAGCTGGCATTTTCAAAAGTCTTCCACTCCCTACCCCTGCCCCTTTTTTGTGTGTTTGTTTTTTTCACATTGCAGTTCCTGGTGAGTCGGGCTGCAGAGGCAGGAGAACCACAGTTGTGGTGAAGTCCCATGTGGGCAAGAAGCAGGGGTTACATACAAGCTCTGGCAGTGCACAGAGATGGCACATACAGGGGTTCCTTGGGCTTGGAGAAGGATGGCAGGAGAGGGAGATGGAAAGTTTCACTCCGAGCAGTCAGTTTGTGATGGGACCAGCCAGTCAGAGCTGGAAATGCAAAGTCATTTCTCTGGTTATTAGAATAGGTGTTTGCAAGTAATTTTCAGAGTGCTGAGCCAAAGTTTGGGTACCTTTGAAGGCCGTGAGGTGGTTGTTCTGAACCAGCAGCCACATTGCCCCAAAAGGAGCCAACAGGCACCTGGGCTACCACGGGTTCTTGCAGCATGTTTCCTTCCTGGCAGTAACTGAACACACATCTGCTTATTGAATTCATGTAGTCAGCACAGTACTTCTGTGAGTCTAGGGGTAAGAAAAGCTGTTCAGACTTGGCTTTTCCGGTATGATCAGAAGAATTTTTACTACTGTTTTCTTCAGTTAATTCTGGCTGAGCAATGGGTGGAGGAGGCGCTTGCTGGGCGGTGGGTACTCCCGTCCCTCCCTGCCTGCACACCCTGCCAGGGATGGCAGGAGAAGCCACTGCCTTTCCAAAAGCAACCTCCAGTCTCGGCTTAGGTTTTCTTCCTAGTCTGTGTTTTATTGTTTCTAAGCACCGTTCCACTGCATAACCACGTTATGAATGTTTTAATAGCATGTCTGAGCTCTGCGGAAAGTGCGAGCAGCAGCAAGGTTTGTGGCTCAGGGACTCTCCTGCTCCTTTTCCTGGTCTATTTCTTGTCTTGAATTTTTCTGACTTTCTCCTGTTCACTCTCTTATAGCACAAGGAGTGACAGGTTATTCCAGATCTTGCTGTGTGTTGTGATTTCTTGCTTTTAGGGTTTTGTGTGGAGAGCACTTCAGTTTTTACAGTTCCCCAAGGAAGTGATGTGCCGTTATTAAAAAGAAACCATTGACTTATCACATTTTAGACCTGGCCTACTGGCTTTTGATTGCAATATGCTCTGAAGTGGCAGTAAATTACTTGTTACCATCTCCAGCTGTGGTGTCCCAGGGTATGATGGTCACAGTGCAGTTCATGGGAGTTACACGGAAGAGCCTGGTAAGTCCTGGCCCAGGTGCTCACAGCCTGCTGCCCACAGCTTATGCAGACCTTGGTAACACCATGTCTGAGGAAATGTTGTCTTGGTTTGGATGTGTTGTCACCATGAGCCTGTACAGATGTCTGCAGGTTGTGAGTACAAAGAGGCTTCTGGATGGGGAAGAGGAACACACTGGAAAAATGGTGTTGCCATAGGGAGTGTGCATCTGGTCAGGTACTTCTGACAGTTTAGCCCAAGGTGATTGTGTAGCTTGGCTTGAGTGCAAATGCAATCCTCCTTCTGTACAATTGAGTCCCCATTGCAGTACTTCTCACTTCCCAAAAGCCTCCTGTGTTTGGCAGGACGTGCTGCAGCACCCGGGGCTGGGCTCTCACCTTCCTGCAGGGGTGAGTCTCTCCTGAGCCCCTCACTTCCTTCAGGCTGTGCAGCCTATGGGGAGAGGTGGGCACACTGCAGCTGTGGGCCTCATTTCCTCAGGAAACCGGTCTAAAAATACACGAGAAGTGCAATGGGAAATGTTGCACATGGTCCTCTGAAGCCTCTGTTCAGCAAGTCCCTGTGCTACGTACATCCCTGAGGGCTTGTGTTAAACGGAGGCACTGGCTGCCTGTTCCTTCTGCTCTGTGTTCCTTTCACTGTAGGAGTACAGTCCACAAGCCTGTCTCTTGCCACAACCCCCCTCCACATCCTTACTCCAGTTTTTAGTTTTCTTTTTGGTGATAGGAGAACATCCAAATCAACAGGAGCTTTCTGTGGAGAAAATAAAGCTGCAGTTGGAGTCAGAGGAGTGGACACGGAGGCCGTGAAGAGCTTTATCTTTTAATGAAAACGATGCACTTTCTCTCATGGCTTGCTGACAGTAGAATATTCTTTGATTTGAACATCACAGAGAATGACTTGTGGCTGTGGATGACTGGACTGCAGCTGGGCTCTGCCACACGTTCCCCGTGTGTGTGGGTGCAGGGAGGTTAATATTCACCTGTCCATTCTGTAGAAAAAAAGCTGCACGTGGGTGTTATGTGTGTTATTGCTGGCACAGAGAGCATTTCACCTCTGGTAATGTGAGAAGGTCCAGCCCTGCTCTGCTGACGAAGACGAGCTCTGGAAGGAGGAGGAGGACATGAAGCATCCTTGTGGGAACATCTCGTGCTGCTCCTCCCTGCTGCTCTGCTCCGGTGCCTGCAGCTGCTCGGCGTGAAATAAAGGATTTCAAGTCTGTCTAGTGTCTGGCAATCACATTTACATGCACTTAAATTCCTAAAATAGTCTGTTTGAGTCAAACTGGGCTCTGTAGCCCTTGGGCTCCTGGCGTGTGCTGTGCTGTCCCTGGGCTGGGCAGGAGTTCTGTGAGCAGCGACTGCGCCCGGCTGGGACGCCGGGAGCCCTTCACCTGGGGACAATCAGAGCCTGTCTGGCTAAACTTTTGTTCTAGTGCTTTACTTTGTCTTTTCCAGTTGTTGAACAGAACCTGGCCACAGTCCAGCTCTTTAGGGGATTTTTTAATTTGTCTTTAAAAAAAAAATAGAACAAAACCATTTGCCTCAGTCAATAGGCAGGAGTCTGAAACGGGGACATGGCCTTGGGTGCCACTGTCTGCTGATCCCTGCCCTTGTCCTTCTTCACTTTGGGGCACTGGTGCTGGGAGAGGAAATGCTTCTGTGCCCTAGGGCTGCAACACCCTGACAGTGAAACCTCGACTGGGAGCATGGAAAGGTGTGAAAGGAAACGTGGCAATTGAAGCTGATCTGGCAGGAGATTGGCATGAAGAAAGTTGACTTCCTTGGAGGCTACAAAAGTTCCCATTTTAAAACATCGATTTCTTTCAAATAGTAATTGAAAAATGACTTGAAATGTGGGTGTGTTTTCCTTAAGAGCTTTAAAACATCACACTTAAATAATGGACAAATTGAAGCTGAAAGGTTAGGTTTTTTCCACAAATGTGGACAGGCTCCAGGACCGTAAAGGGCCTTTGGAAAAGCTGTAAAACACATGTGAAAATTTTTTTTTACTTGAGGCACCTCTAGAAATAGTTGTTTTCAAATCAGTTAGATATTTAACTTGAAAAATCATCCTTTTTTAAGGTGACTTTGGTAATTAGAAACAGCTTGTTTCTTCCTTAGAAGATGGAGAGCAAGCAAGGATACAGCTGAATAGTAAAATAAAATTGTCTAAAGCTGTGGTTGTACTTCTGGCTGTTGCTTTCAACAGCAAATGTTTGACTTCACTGCCATAAGCAACTCATGTGGGTTGTTTTTGGACTATTGACTATGATGTATATCCTAAACCAGAATTAGAATGTTAGTGAGCTTTAAAATCTGTGTAGAATTAGGCACCATCCAGGCTGTGTTGCTTTAGCTCCTCATCTGATCAAAGCAGCAGCATATTTGATGCTGACATTCGTTTGTGGCAGAAGCACCGTTGTGTTTTTGGGCTGGAATTAAAGCTGGCATTGCTGCACAGATGAGCTCCTTTTAATTATGTAAAATGATTAAAAAGTGTATTCATCTTAGCATGATTTGAAGAGGAACATAGCCTTTAGACCTCAGCATAGAACATACCACTACAACTCAAATGTAAAAGCAATGGGCACTTCTCAGATTTTTGAGTCTAGATGCAGCTTTGCAGAGGGTTTCGAGGAGAGTTCCTCCTAACTGGAGACAGAGTCAGACTGCATAAATGCCAGTGCTATGTCATGTGTTAAGTATGCATTATTTGCAGTTTCTACAGAGGGAATAAATCTTGCTATTTAAACTTTTCCAATGTCAACTGTTTCTGCACAAAACAATCTTTTGCCTTCAGCCCTCGTGGTAGCAGCCTCACCAGCGGGTGTGTACAGCTGCTGCACCAGTGACAGCCATCCCTTCCACACCGGGAATCACTGGGGGTGATTATGGCCCTGAAGTAGTCACTGGTGAGGCCACACCTTGAAGACTGTGTTCACATTTGGCCCCCTCACTACAAGACAGACATTGAGGGGCTGGAGTGGTGTGGCTGGAGACAGACAACAGATCTGGAGAGGGTCTGCAGCTCCAGTCTGGTGGGGAGCAGCTGAGGGAATGGGGATGTTGAGCCTGGAGAAGAGGAGGCTGAGGGGAGACAGGAGCACTCTCTGACACTCCCTGACAGGAGGCTGCAGGGAGCTGGGGGTCGAGCTCTGCTCCCAAATAAGTGATAAGACAGGAGGAAAGGGGCTCCAGTTGCCCCAGGGGAGGTTGAGGTTGGAGCTGAGGCAGAACTGTGTCCCTGAGAGGGGTGTCAGCCCCTGTGCCAGGCTGCCCAGGGAGCTGGGGGAGTGCCCGGCCCTGGAGGGATCCCAAAGCCATGGAGCTGAGGTGCTGAGGGCCAGAGGTGAGTGGTGAGCTGGGCAGGGTGAGGGGAGGACTTGAACTCCAGGAGCCTGAAAAGCATTGAAAAGCAAGTGAGGCTTTCCTCCTGCCTGTTTCAAAACTAGGTCCTGCAGGAGAGGATGCAGTTAAGGTCTGTGAAGATGAGCTCTCAAGGTTGGATGTGTGTACCAGTCATCCTCTTGGTATGGAGGGGATTGGTACATGGTGAGTGCAGCCCAGGCACAAGGCACTGCCCTGGACTCCAGTGCTCCTCCGAGGTGTCTCTGAGTGCTTGTGGTGATCCCCCGTGGCCTGGTGTTCAGTGCTTCAACCTCACTGGAGCATTAACTTATCTTCAACAACATCCAGTTTCCATCTGAAACAGGGGAGTGAGTACTGTGTTAAATGCTTCCCCTCAGCTTTCTAGTGCCTGGTATGGTCTGAGTAAGTGTCAGCCTATGTAGGTGTTGAAATGTACCAAAATGGGTCAAATTCAGCGCTAGATCAGTCACCTCAGTATGTGCTGGTTTCAGAGGTGGTCAGTGCACTAAACATTCTCATGGAAGCAAATACAAGGCTCAGTTGATTCAGCAAGCCAATTCAAAAGGGTTTTGCCATCATTAAGTGTCTCTGAAGAAGAGGTGACTCTTGTTAGAGCAGCAGTTGCCTTCAGAGCTGCTCCATGGGCCGTGTGCTAGGGAGGGAACACAGCGTGAATCTGTTTCCATAGCTCGACTTGCAAACTTGACCATTTTTTCCCTCGGATGCTTTATTGAATGGAAACATAGTTGGTGTGTTGGACTTAAAAAACAGCCAAACAGGAGAATGGTTCAAGCATTTGAAGAGGGGAAGGTCTCTTATTGGCCTCCCAAATGCGTGCATAGCTGTGGAAGCATGTGCTGCTGCTTCTGTTCATCACCAGGAACAACTTCAAAGCCTCTGTGAAAACACTTACTGGCGTTTTGCAAATGAGACTTCAAAAATTCCCCAGGAATAATGGCTGAATGAAGGTGCTGCTGGCTGTGAAGCCCATCCCTGCAGCTGGGCCTGCTTGCAGGGCAGGAATGGGAGCGCTGATCTCATCTCGGCACCTCTGCAGCAGAGAAATCCTCCGTCCTGAGGCTGTGTGGGAGACTCTGCTCACTGTTCTCTTCCTCTCTCCTTATTTCCAGTCCCCAGCTGCTAAAGAATCACCTTTTTTTTTTAAAAAAAAGTTTTCTCCAGCTGTTAGGAGCAGGGGATTGTTGGCTGCCGTGTGCCTTTGCAGTAAAGCCACCCCAGGTTACTTGGGCTCATACCCTGACAAGCACAGAAACAGCTTTCAGAAGTTCAGCTGCATTATTTAAAATACAACTTCTCAGGAAATCACAATTTCCAAGAAAAATCCAGGAATCATCTGTGTCTCTTGGTGGAATGAGCACTTACCTCTCTGGTGAGGGGTCTGTGCTACCAGCAAGGCCAATATGCTCTGAGCCTTGGTGTAAAACCATGGCTCCAGCCTTTCCCTGCTCTCCCCAGACCTGTTGCTGACGTGGCATTTACACACAGCTGCCGACCTTGGAGCTGAGCTTTTGGGATAATTCACCAGTCTGACCTGTCCCTCAGCAGATGAAGCTTGTGTCTGGTTGATGTTGAGCTCTAGGCAGGGGGAGGAGTTGCCTTGGAAGATGCTGCTTGGCCCTTTGCAAAGATCCTGCCCACAGGCCCAAGGTGGCTGGTGAAGCATCTTTGTGTTCCCTGTGCCGGGTGCCTCTAGTGTTGTGTCCCGTGGGAATCCTTGTGGGACTGGGAATTTCTGTGCTTATTAGTCCCATGCTAGAAAAAATACTCAGTTCCTACTGTCAGACTGAGTAACCATCAGGGCTGGTGACTTTCAGTGTTTTTCCTAAGCCTCAGCAGAACTTAGCTGACTTAATCTTTAATGAAAATGTAGAAAACAGCATACTTGAGACTTTATATATAACCAGACCAACCAGTTCAGTCCTCCCACCTCCCTGGGAGGAATTGCTCAGGAGCTTGTTGGTCTAGATGCTTTTAAGTACGGTATTTAAGGTGTAAATGTGGTTAACCTTTTACACATGAAAGCTTGCTTTTTGGCCAAAAATACCTTTCACACACCCAACCAGGAGAGCAGCTTCAGAACTCTTCAGAGAATTGGTCACAAACCGACTGTTTCTTTGAGAAACAGAGTTAATTTTCCTGACTGGTTTGTTTCTGGACCGTCTAGTCTTTGGGAGTAATGCCAGGGGGAGAAGCCACCATGCATTTTCTTATTGATGAGGAGTGTTATGTGTCTGCAGTTTAACAGCAAGTGCTTTATTCTGAGAAACAGGGTCTCTGTCTTAAAGGAGAGATTTGAAGGACTTTACAACCTAAAAGCAGGGTGATGGATTCCAGGACTGTGCACTTGCTGTGGTCCACAGGCAGAGGTGGCTGATAAAATGAGGCTGCTGAGAGATGGGGAGAGCTTTGTGAAAACAGGTTTCAAGAAAACCAAGAAGACTTGGTTTTCTTCATTTGAGTGATGAAACTTGTCTTTGGTAGAGAGCCTTCTGTTTGCTTCCCAAGCGTGTGGATCCAGGGAGTGACCTGGTCGTGGATGTGAGTGTGAGGAGCCCTGTCTGTGTCAGCTGAAGGGCTCTGTGTGATGGATCGTGTCGGACAGGGCAGCCCTGGGAAGAGGCAGCTAGGTCCTGGCTCTGTGGCCATGGGGAGCAGGGCTGTCTTGCTTGGACCCCTGCAGGTAAAACTCCTGAGCTCCCACCTTCTGCTCTCCTTGCAGAATAGATTTGGTTAAAAAGCCCAAACCCTTGATAAAAAGCTTTGGTTCAGAGTTGCAGTTGAAAAGGCACTGAATTAGTGTATGGGTTTTGCTTCTGTGTGTTTGTTAAAACTCTGCTTTCTGCCCTTGATGTGGTGCATCTCCAAACCCTCAGTGCCGCCAGCTTCTTTGCTGAAGCTGGACTTGGTTTGCTCTGCTGTGGCTCCGTATGGCCTTGGCTTTCCATAGCTGTGGGCAGACTTAGGAGCTGGTAAAGAAACGTCCCCAAAGCAAATGGTTTCTCAGACTGTGTTGAAACCATCTGACTGTGGAAGGGCAAGGTACCAGTGGCTTGAAAGGAGACAACTTGGAAAGCAAACTTTTGTGAGGAGTTATGTGGAAGTGTCGGATCACTGTGATGGGGAAAACTGTAGAAATCCAAAACGTTCCCCAGACACTGCAGAGGCATTGCAGAATGGCTACTTGGGGAATACAGTCATGGGTTTTAGAAAAGCTACTTGGGGAATATCATCATGTATTGTAAAAATATGTCTTGGGGAGCACAGTGGTGTGTGTGCAGCTTTGGAGTGACGAAACACAGCAGAGCAGTTCTGTGTTTGATACAGCTTCTGCAGGGTGTGATTCTCTGTGCAGCTTAAGGAGGATGTGATTTGAGTCAGCTTTTTAATTCCATGTGAAGCACCTTTCCCACACCACTACCCTTTAGGTACTGGGAGGTGGTTACTGGCAGCAACTCCCCAACACAGGGCTGCTCCGTAAGCAGGCTGCTGTGTGAGGTGGCAGCGGGTGTTGCTCTCTGGAGCCTCTCCTCACGGGAAGGCATGGTCCCAGCAGGCTCCCTTGAGGAGGAGCTGGAAGAGGCTCCAAGAAAGGCACATGAGCAGGGCAGCCAGCCAGCTCGCCTCTGCTCTGTGCTGGAGCACGTCGGCTGAGCTGGGCACAGCGGGAACCGCTCAGCTCCAGGGGCAGGAGCGCCTGGCTCTTCCCATAACGCCGTGCCGTGCCGGTTAACATCACGGTTTGGGTGCACCTCAGCTGCCCCGGCCTGGCTGCAGGACACCCTGGAGAGGTGTGTTCCCTGGGGACAAGTTCATGTTTGAGCTGAAGCCTGTCTCGCCTTCTTGTGTGGAGCAGGACTGACCCAGGCATGCATGGGCTGAGGTGGTCACGGCCTCCCTTCCTGCTCTCTCCAGGAAGCCAGACCAGAGGAATTTTTCACATCTGGCAGCAGCGATGCATTTTTGATTAATTTTTATTTATAGGCAGAAGAGCTTTTCAGTGATGTTCATTCAGGAGGAGCCAGCCCAGAGGTACCTACGGCAGCGCTGCGTGCGTGCTGAGGGCCTGGCTGGCAGCGCTGGGTGCTCGCAGTCCCTCCCGCCGCACGCAGCAGCACGGCCGGGGCTGTGCGTGTCTCTGCTCCGTGACTCATCGCATCTGCTCCAACAAGTTTCTGGTCCTGGGCAGCAGCAGAGCACGGTGCTCTTCTCTGGGGTTGCTGCAGAGGTTGTGCAGAGGCCTTGCCTTACGATCTTCATGAAAGAATGCGTCCATTTAATCGGCTTTTTGATTGGCTCCTGCTTAGAAGTTGAGTGTAGAAACACATTTATTGGGGTGGAGGAAATGACCTTTTCTGCATATTGTAATTTCTATCACTGGACTTAGTTTTCTTTAAACTTATGAAAAGTTATACTTGATGTGGGCTCTTTCTGCTTCAGTGCAGACTTACTTTGCATTACTTCTCATAGGTTATGGGCTTGTCAGAATTGGATCAGAGAGAGAAAATCCATTTATCTATCCATCCATCTATCTTAAAACAGGAACTTTCCCTGTCTGTGTTTGTTTCCAGCTGAATTAGTTCCTGGATCTGATGTGCAAGCATGGCAGGTTGGTAAAGAGGGTGGAATAATTTGCCATGGTGATGCTTTTGAGCGAAACCTTGGCTGTGCTGGTGCACGCTGCACTGTGTGATGAGGAGTGAGAAGTTGATTAAAAGGGGTCTTTAAAGATGCGGCACTCATGAAATGCCAGCTGTGGTTTGCCAAGGTCTTGGCTACCTCCCTTCTGTTGAATGATCCACTTGGTGTATATTTAAAAACAAAGCTACAAACCTTAAGGGAGTTGAATAACTGGGTGCATGTGAAGGCAGCAGAGCTGACCCATGTGTCATGGTGTTGGCTGTGCTGCTGGGGTAACCTGGCTGAAGCTCGCTGCCGCGGCGGGCTGCTGTGGCTGTGTGCTTGCCAGCTGTGTAATGCTTTCTGCATGCATGGCTGCTGCCGTGCAGTCTGCAGGGACACGTTCTGGCAATTAGCTGGTCTTTTTCTGCTATACTTAAAAATACCTTATAGGGGAAAATGAATCAAATTGAGTCTGAGCTTCTGGAGATGCAGTGACAGAAATAGCAAACGTTTTTATTGTGAGCTTGCTGGCAAGCGAAAGACATCTCTGCCTTCAGCTCAAAGGGAGGGTTTTTTCCTCCCTCTCTCTACAAATACTTTTCAAATTCTGTTATCCTGGTTGGGAAATGATCTTTCTTTCTTGAGATGAGTTTTGGCTTTCGAAGGCGTGCCCATGTTTTACAGTTCCTCAGACAAGCAGGGCAGTGTTGCAGCTCAGGAAAGCTGGGTCTGCTGGGAGCAGTGATGTGTCCCGATGGAGCCTCTGTGTGTGTGGTGGGAGGGCTGGGAAAGAGGAGCCGTGGGCAAAGGGGCTGAGCATGGAGCCCCCCTGTCTGCCCCAGCCCTCTCGCTGCCTCTCAAACTAGTTATTGTTGGCGTTTCATGTATCTGCTGCCTAGGAATTAACTTGTCCCCGAATGGCGGAGCCGTGTACACACCAATTTGGTAAGCTTCCTTGCACCTGTCTGATGCACTTTACAGCCTCAGCCTCACAAAGCTGTTTGTCATTCAGGAGGGACAATGTCCTCTTGTGTGCGGGCTCCTGGCGGGGAGGGGATGGGCGGCGGGGGCACGGCCCCGCTGGCGGATGGGCTTCCCATGTGAAATGAGATGGGAAAGCAAATTGCTTCCAGAGCGTCGCTTCACACAGTGGGGAGCAGCGATCCCGCTCGGGCTGCGTCACCAGCCCGCTTGTCATCCACCTTCACCTTATCTAGGTTAAATAGAAAAGGCTGTAGATGTGGGTGAAGAAAACACGGGTAAAGAAAAGAGCTTTTCGAGAGCTCCCAAGGGTTGGTTGGTGTGTGGCTGATGGTACTTTAAGTGGGCCTTGAGCAGGTCCAAGGGAGAGGATGCTCAAGGATCCCTGCTAGGGCTGAGGAACTTTCTGGTCACGTTTTCAGAAATAACTTGGTTCTTTTTCAAGGTTTCTTTTCTGAAGAAACTTTCAGTGTAGTGTTCTCCTCACAAGGACCTCTTCTGCCTGGAAACGTGAAACCTCACGTGGCACCTGCCTTTTGAGAACAGCTTTGTGTTGTGTGTGTGCCTGGAAAGTGTTTGATGGTAGGAGAATCCAGTGTTTTTTCCGCATTGTGTAGATATATCTTAAAGAAGACAACAGTGACTTTCTTCTTCTGATCATTAACTAGAAATACAGAAGGTATTGTCCTTGTCTGTACCTTTGTAAAGCACAGATAGTCTCATCAGCTGTTCCAAAGCTCGTCAATAAAAACCTTCATGTTATGTAGCATGAGCTTGCGAGTTAATGGGATCAATGATGATATTGCTACTACATGCACGTGGTTTGTGAAGCTGTTCTCAGTTCATTGTGCTCAGAGAGCGAGAAGCCAGCCTGCAGTTTCTGTCACACACCTTTGCAAACACTCTAGGCCTAATAGTTAAAAACTTCACTAACATTTAAATACTTCCCATGGGCTGGGAGATGCTGCCATTTCTAACTTCTTATAGGGAAGGGAAGAAAGAGGATTCAGTTGGCCACCCCACTAGGGAAGAGGTGAAAGAAAAGTATTTCTGGTTTCTTGGTGGTGCTTTGTGGGTTAATTCCCAGCTTTACCATGTGCTCAACGTGGTGTCACTTTAAGGGCTGCATTATAATATTTCATTAGTGGCAACTGCAGCATCAGCACAGCAGCTGATCCCATTTACTGCCGGCAAGCCCTGGCAGTGCAGCGTGGGAGCAGCATGCTGGGACTCCCCATTCACCCCCCGCCGCCCTGCCTGGGCCCTGGCAGGAGGTGAGTGAGGGGACATGAGCCTCTGAAACCACAGCTGTGCTCAGGAGAGGTGAGAGTCGAGCTGCCAGCAGAGCAAAGGATGAGTAGCAAAGGGAGAAATGGTGAGGGAAGGTTGCAGGGCTGTAAGGAAGGAGCTGCTGCAATGAATTTCCAAATGTCAAGCCAACACCCCATTTCTCCCCAGCCCCCAGAGTGACACTGGCATTGGCAGCACAAACCATTGAGGGCAATGTAGTTAGCAAAGGGTTATTTTCTTATTATGTGTGTTTACTTTAAGCCTCCTTTATCAGTAAGATGGGTAAGGGAAGAGTGCCCTGTTGGGTTCCTGCTGAGGAGAGTCCATGTTTTGGTCTGCTGCTGCCCATGGTCGGCTTTGCTGAGCTCAGGGTTGGGCTCCTGACATTGAGTTGGAGACTGATGCATCTGAAGCAGTTTTGCCACTGTTAGGAGACAGAGAAGCAGAACCATGAGGGTTTCTGACAAGGGCTCTGTGATAATAGCTGTGCTGTTAAGTCCTTTTCGTAGGTTGTTGCTGAGGACAGGGATTTGTGGTCGCCGACCTGCTGCCGACACCATGCTCCGAGCTGCCGTCCCGTGACGGAAAACCAAACACCCATGGAAGTCCTTGGTGTGCTCAGGACCCCCTGTAAGGGAGTGAGCGGTACTTTGAGTGGCTTTGTGCTGCTTTGCAAGAAGCCTTGGATGAAAATCTCCTGCTTCAGGTGCAGTGGCTGCTTGGCACCGAGGGTCATTGTGCTCTGCTGCCGCCTTCGCTGGGCCTGGCTCTCCAGAAGGACCCAGGAAAGACAATGCAGCCTCATTGCTTCATCTGCCTTTACCTTCCCCTGTTCCCATGTGCCCTGCCCCAGGTTGAATGCACTCTTGTTTGCATGTTTAAATGGTAGAAAGAAATGACAGCCTTCGTTGTGGATGTGACTGTGTGAGGGCTGGGGGAGCCCCTGTTCCCCGCAGTTCCTCCTTCTCACTGTCTCTTCTCCCCTGATGCTGTTGGCTGTGGTGCAGTTCCAAACTGTTTGGTTAAAACACAGTGTTTTGGCCATAAGTATTCAGGCAGGTAAACTGACTAAAAAATTAACTATTTGATTGAACCAACATCTCTTCTGAGAAGCAGTGTGGGTGACAGAGGGGTCACAAGCAATACTCTCTCCAGGGCAGATATCCTGAACATCTCCCTGGTTTTTTGTTGGCCAGTCTGTTCCTCTAGTGAAGGGAGTTGAGCAAAAGCCTTGTGTAGTGGTGTCCACAGCGAGGTGATGATGATGAGGTCATGCAGATGTCTGCCACCACTGTAAGTGGCTGGTCTGGAGGTGCTCTCAGCACAGCTGGCAGCCAGAGCACTGCTGTCTCTGCAGCTCCAGTGTGGGAAGGAGGCCCTGGGGCTCGTGCAGATGGTGGGTGTCAGGTGCCCTGCGCTGGCTCACGGGCTCCCTGCTCTAGTGTCTTGTAAGTGGGTTGACAACACATAGCAGGGCCAGGCACATCAAACACTGAATGAAGGGTCTGTGGAGCAAGAAGTTCTGTGTAAGGTACTGTAAGCTTTGGGTTGAGCACCAAAAGCTGTACCAAAGGACATCAGAGGTGGCCCAGTGTACAAGATTTTAAAGGAAATCTCTGATTCTCCTCACAGCTCTGTCTTTTTTATTAGAAGAAGTGGAAGTGCTTTTAAATGTAAGCAAAGTTTTTGTTTGCAGCATGTAGAAGCAGCTCACCATCCACTGTAGTGCCATGTCAAACCTTCACAGTGGTTGTGTTTTGTAAGCAGTGTCTCTTGGAAACAGGCCATTCTCTGGAAGTCAAGTTGGTATTAAGCAGAGTGTTGACCTGAGGAAGGGTCTGTAAATACCGGTGCTGGGGGCTGGCACAGGCTCTGCTTGCACTGCGGGAGCACAGGGACTTCCTGCAGTGCTTTCCAGTCCCGAATCTCTCTGCTAGATACATCTTCAGTTGTTTTCATAGGCACTGGCTTTCTTTTCCTGCCAGAGGTTGTAAACTTCCAGTGTCCATCAGCTCAAGCCGGCTGTGTGCCTGGCCCCCTCCTGACCACGCTGCCCCGGGGCACCTTCCCGTTGCACACTTGTTTCTCCTTCCTGCACCTTGCTCACGCTTCCCTTCTGCCCCCATGCTCATCCTGTGCCTGCCGCTCAAACCGCCCGAGGGCTTTACAACTTTGGTACGTTCAGCTAAGTTTTACAGTCTCAGCACAGCTTTCCTGCTTAGGTGCCTTCTCGCCTGTCTTTAATGTGTGCTCGAGGCTTTAGTCAAAACATTGGTCAGCAGATTCCACCCAAGTGCTAAGATGAATCAACAGTCTTTGTAAATCTGGGTGAAGGAAAGTGGGTGTAGGTGGTTTACGGGAACACCTGGGTGAGGCACTGCTTTTCACCCAGGAGAAAGTCTGTGCAGATGGCTGACCACAAACGAGTCAGGAGTTCTAGTAGAGTGGCTGAAAAATGTGTGTTGCTCAAGCTGCTTTGAGATCTGCTCTTTGTGAGTGTTGGTAACTGGGGAATAAAGCTTTAGCTGCAATTGGGTGTCTGTGCCAGCAGCCGTGCCCAGAGGAGCAGTGCCCCTCTCTCAGAGCCAAGGGCAAGTGCTGGGACACTGCTATGAGGGACTCCAGGAAGATGTGGTTCTTCTTGTGCCCATCTCTTGATCTGGGCTAGAGGAAGGGAAGGAGGAAAAGGCTCAGCTTACTGCTTGTTTTGCTCTTCTCAGCAAACTTCATTCCCTGGGCATCCAGACAGAGGTGGGTCTGTAAGGGACTGGAGGTTGTATCAGGGAGTTTCTCAAAACACCGAGATGCTCGAGGCAGAAACCACGTGTCCTTGTGCTCAGTGACAGGAAAAAGCTCCTGACCTGGGTCTGCTGGATGCTGGCGTGGGCAAGCAGGTCTTGTAGCTCGGCTGTGATGGGAGCAGGGCTGAGCACAGTCAGTGCCTGGGGGGGGTTGCTGGGCAGCACGGGAGGAGGGAGCTGCAGAGAGGGAGGAGGTAGCAAATACAGCATTGGGAAAGATGAAAAAATGAGTGGGTGTCAATGAGAAGGAAGAGGAGGAGACAACCCAGACGATGAAGGAAAACAGGATCTTCTGTGAGAGAGATGGGAATGCTGGCAGGAAGCCAGGAAGGAAGCCTGAGAAAATGGAGAGGGCACGAGGAAGGCCAGTGTTGGCTCTGATAATTTCAGCAGATATTCCTGGCATTCACCTTCAAGAAGCTGTGAAATGTTTGAAAGCTTGGTCAAAACTAGAGTTGAGCACTGAATAATCTGAATGTGTTTGTTTGAGGTAAACTTTTGTTGTCTTGCCCTTTTTTTCCTGAGCAGGATTCCGTGTGTGCTGTTGTGTAGGGAGGAGGGAGCTGACCTTGGGCTCTGGGCGCCTGTGGATGTCATTGTGACTAGGAGAAATGATCTGTGTGCTAGGCACTGTAATGGCTTTTTCTGTGGATTCTGATGGAGAAGCCTCCCAGCCCCCACCAAGTATTTTTCTTAAGAGCTGACTTTTGGAGTTGGTGCTTGTCTGTTTGGGCAGAGAGCCCTGACCTCTGCAGACAGTGCTTGAATTCCCTCCTGATGGCAGCAGCGGGTGCTGGGCTCCCACCTGGGCCCTGAGGACCACCCGGATCCCTGTAGCCGTGCTCAGCCGGGCTCAGAGAGGAGCAGCAGCTCCTGCTCCAGCACCACAACCCATTGGTTAGTAAAAATAGCTCAGCTGCTGGCGTCAGTGCCGGGCCTCGCATCTGGCTTCCCCGAGCGGCTCCAGCGCACCCTCCCTCCAGACAGGGTCTGCTGGAGGACACATGGTGCCTTACGGCCTCAGCCCCGTCCTCTCCCCTCCTTCCCCCAGCCCTGTGCTGTCGTGACAGCGCTGCTGACTTCAGCCGGGGGCTTTGGGAGGGGCCTTTGTGCTGGTGGCTTTCTGCAGAGCGCTGGGAATGAAAGGACAGCACAGCGCTGCTGCTCGGGAGCCCCATCTTGATAAAAGGGCAAACGGCCTTTGAGTGAAGCCAAAGGCATCTCTGCAAAGGCCAAACCCTGCAGCTGGAGGTTTTGTTGGAGCTTTTTGGGCGTTCAGGGAACAGGCAAACACCTGAAGGAGTGTGCAAAGCATGTCTTGCTCCCTTATTGCGCAGTTTTGGCTGAGTAGGTGTTTCAAAACAGTTTTTATGAAGACGACTGTTTCCAGTGTCGTGATTTCTTTTTTTAGTGTTGCTTTTTTCAGCATTTAAGCTACTGAAAGCAGGGAGATACCTAATGAAGGCAGGAATGTTCTCTTTGTAGACACAGACAGAAAACGAAGCAGCCTTGCAAAATTGCTTGAAAATGTAGTGGCACGCTTGCATCTGCTCCCTTGCCTGACTGAGAGTGGACACGGAATGCTTTACATCCATTCCTAAAGCATGAAGTTACTGGGGCTCCAAAGGGTGTTGCAAAGTGTTGAAGGAGACAGGCTGGGAGGAGTGCTGGTGGTGTGGCACGGACTGAGCTCCGTTCCTGGCCGGGGCTGCTGCCACTGCTACCAGCACCAGTCATACTAACTGCTTTTGCCATCTGATCAGGGATTCAGACGGTGTCTCACACGTGCCAGGAAGGACGATTTTCACACTAAAATGTGGTGGATGTTTAGTGCTTTGATGTTGGTCTGTCTCACTGATGGGAGCTCTCTCTGTGCACCGTTCAAAGGCTGCAGAGGATTTCTCTTCCCGTGCCACCGGTGAGCCCGGATGGCCGCCTGCTCCACAGCAGATGTTTCTTCCGTTTGCAACCCCTGATTCCTAATACTTCTTGTGAGATATCTCAAATGGAGCTTTAGGGTCTGGTGAGCCCAGGTGAGCTCATCCTCACACTGTCCTTCCAGAGGCACCCATCCCCTCGGCACAGCGAGGGCAGGAGAGCCGTGCCAAGCCCCACTGCTGCTCCACAGCCATGCAGTGCCCGGAGATTAGTTTCAGAAACTATGAACTGGCTCAGTAGATGAGTGAGTTCTTGCAAATTTAGTAGTATTAGTGCTGCTTGTATGTTGAAGCTGTTTGTGGAAGGCAGAGGGTGACACAAACCCACCCTGTTTCCAAAATCAAGCCTGAGGAGGTTTGCCACGTGCGTAAGGAGGAGGAGAACAAAACCATCCCATGTGTTTTGGGCCAGCACAAGCTGCGGAAGGGGGCCGCCAGCAGACCTTGAAAGCTGGCAGCAGACCTCCCTGCTGTCATCTGGGAATTTTCCTCACTCCTGTGTAAAGCAGAAGATACGTTTTTGTTGTAGTAACTGGAACAATATTTTTAAGTGATAAACAGTTTTGTTTTCAGACGACTTGCTGTGCAGTGCTGTGCAGTGCTGTGGAGTGCTGTGCAGTGCTGTGGAGTGCTGTGCAGTGCTGTGGAGTGCTGTGCAGTGAGTAGTTTTCCTTTCCATGGAATTCCAAACAATTAGCAGCAGGCCTCACATAATCACTGCTCCACTGGAGATGCCGTGGCTCGAACATCCCCGCGTGGCGCACGTTGGGCTGCTGGCATTCGGGAATGCCAGCCCATTGTTTCTGAAATGTGGTTGTTCAAATGCCATCGTATTTTTGTCACACAGGGCTGTTCAATGTGTTAACTCAGGAGAGGACAAAGACTGCCCACTGAACATGGAACTCAGGAGTGTTCAGAGACGTCGGAGTGTTGGAGGAGGAGGAAGGAGGACACAGCTTTTGGGGCAGATTTTGGGTTTCATCCTTTTATACTTCATTCAGTGGAAGGCTCCCCATTACCCAGCAGTACTGGGACCCTGTGAGGCAGAGCTGGCTTTGGGATGCTGGTGTGTCCAGGAGCACAGATAGCGGCGAGTGGCGTTGACTGAGGGTGGGTTTCTGTGACTGTGCTCAGCACCTGCTGAAACTCATGTTGGAAGAGGGACAGGACTACTTCCCACCTTAAGAATTGACATCAAGTACTGCAGTCACATGAGCAAAGTCCAAACTGGTCATTCCTCTGATGTGAGTTCACCCCTGGATCCTCAGCTCCTGGCGACAGGGGCTGCTGTCTGCTGCTGGCCTCTCAGTGGGTGCTGTCCAGGTTTTTGAGACTGCTTTTCCTTAACTGAGAGAATTTAGCAAATACCTGCTCTACAGAACTGTTTCATGGTAGGTTCTGAGATATTTTTTTTAAGCAGTTAAATAACATGGGTTTTAGTTTAATTTCTCCTTGCCCCTTAACTGAATGAGGCCTCAAAGTAGCCAAGCCTGAGCCAGGCAGTCGGGGCTCCTGCCCACAGAGCTCCCAGAACACGTCCCCATGAGCACGTTCTGTAGAGCAGCTGTCTGCAGCTGCACTGCTTGCAGGCAGGTTTGACTTATTTTTTTAAATGAGATTTTGTTCCATAAAAATAAAAACTCTTTGCTTAAAATTGTGCTGTTGCTGGTTTAGTGTTGCCTTAAATTATTGAAGGGTTAGTAAGGAAATACACTCGTATGGTCGAGGGCTGTGATCTACAGAGAGTTAATTTCTCTTCCCTCCGAGGAAGCTCTGTGCATCATGTAAAGCATTATCTTTCATTTCAGTCATTGATTAACGGCTCCCAAACCTACTCTAGAGCCTGCAAATCTTGAATTTTGAATAAGGGAGATTACAGCTTGTAGTCAGAGTGGCATAATTCAGCCTCAACTATTTTATGCTTTCTTTGTTTGGTCAGTCAGCTTGAAAATTTACCTGTCTGCGATGAAAAAAATAATTGTACACTTTGCATGAGCTGAGGCTTTAATTTATTGTAATTCAGAGTGAAGCATGCAGAAGTCTGTCCCTGCAGTTGCCTGGCTCTCTCGGCTGCCAGTTTGCAGCCGCTGGCTTCCTGGGGTACTCCTGGGCCCTAATGTGCTTCTCTTGGAAACTAGTCTTCTTTATTCCTTGCTGAACTGAGGTGGTTATGAGTGCTCTTTGATGCACACCTTAAGAGTTGTCTGGCCTTTTCCCTGCCGTGTGTGTTCTGCTGCCCAGGTAGTGGTGGGTGTCCCCAACGGGGGTGGCTGCTGCTGGCTGACACAGCTCATGAATCTGGTGGTTTTGGTGTGTTTGGCTTCTTCCTTCTGCAGCTCAGCTCAGTGCTTCACTCCAGGCAAGTGCCAGGCTCTCAGCCCTGCCACTTCTCGCCCATAGCAAGAGGCACCCGGTGAGTCCCAGGACTCATTCAGCCCCTGGGAGCTGCTGGTGCTGCTGCTGTGGGCTGTAATTCTGGGTGGGAATGAAACACTGTGCTGAGCAGGCCAGAGAATTAAATCTTATATCCACAGCTCACTTGGCTTTTCATCTCCCATCCTGCCTCTTTGTTTATCGACAGCATTCCCCAGCCCAGGGATTGTCTTTGGGAGTTGCTGCTCCTGGGGAGTCTGGTGACAAGGGTCTGGCTTTGAGCTGAGGTGCAAGTGGTGCCGTGGGGCCAGGGGCTGGCTGTGTGCTTGTACTTTGTCACTTGCTCTAAGTTGCCCAGCTTGAAGAGTTTCAATCTTTAAACTTGAAAGAGGAGGCATTAATTGAAGTAATGCTTTGGAGTCACAGGAGCTGAGATGGGAAAGCAGCCCTTTGGAACACATCCCTGTTGCTGTATAGAAAACACAAACTGATGTGCTGGCTCACAGGCGCTCTTAGGAGCTGGTTGAAGCTTTAACCTGCCCTTGCACCAGCAACAGCTTTACAGTTGGACTCCAGATAATTTCTCCTGGAAACTGTTGGGAGCTTGTCTGGTCTTTTACTAAGGGATTGGTTTTCTTTTGGGCTTTTTTTTGGTGTCTTTTTTTAAATGATCATTCTTCTGTGCTCTAGATTCTGGTTTTTGTGCATTTAATGTGCCATCAGCTTTTTATAATTGTTTCCAACTGGAAATAAACAGCCAGGGCTTTGGTGGAGGTAAAATGCTATTTCATTTCAGTAGGAGGTTGGGGAATCTATCGGTAAACAACACAATTCAGCTTCAAAGCCTTTTCAGCTAAAATGCATTGTTCATCCTTTTGAGCCGTTCTGCCTCACACCCTAATAAAAGTGGAAATCAGGCGTTGGGGGATGGGGACTCAGCAGAAAACACAAGCTGAGAAGTGGAGATCAAAAGGACAAACAGAAGCAGAAGGCAGCGAAAGGGAGGCACAAAGAGTCACAGCTGAGCGTGCGGAGCCTGAGAGTGATGGAGGAGAGAAAACAGCTATTAGAAAAGGCGAGGGAACAATGAGGGGAACGTAGCACGTTTTTAGCTTTCATTTTGGTCAAACAAAGCCGCCTTCCACCAGTGTAGCTCCACTGAAGCAGTGGCCTTAATTCATCTTGAAAGTTGTTGGCTTGTTGCTCACCCGGGCGCTGGCTGGAAACACAGTTTGGCACAGAAACTGCCCCACACGGGGTTTGTGACTCTGCAGTGGACGGACCCGTTGGAGGGCTCCGGTGGTGACTGTTTCCTCCCAGCTCACACCGTGGTAGTTGGAGTTGTTTTGGGTTGGTGAGAGTTGGAGTCGAGGGGACTGTGGGAAAGAAGAGCCACCGCCAGCAGCATCTCTTTGCGGAATTTGAGCCTGGCCATGCTCCCTAAGCACACCAACAGCTTCTCCAGCTGATTAAACCAGTTCTCCCAACCTGGCAGCCTGCGTGCAACCCCAGCTTTGTTAGCAAAGCCTCAAGGCTTTCGGTGCGAGCGTTTATTGTAACAAATAATTTATACTGGATTAAGAGCGAGGAATATTATTTTTGTAGAGCCAGCAGGACATGTTGCTGCTCAGGCCAGCGCCAGGCGAGCAGGACGGCCTGTGGCGTGGCTGCTGGCCGGCTGTGCCCCGGCACCGCGTGCCCCCAGCACCGTGTGCCCCCGGCGTGTGCGGCGCCCAGCCCGGCGCTCGCCTTCCCGGCTTAGCCATGGAAGCTGCTTATTCCCTCTCCCCATCTGCCTCGCCTTGCTGCAGGCTGTGTGTTTGCGGGGGTTGATCCGTGGCAGCCTCTGTTCCTGGGGTGCCCTCGGGGCCAGGGAGGTCCTCAGGGAAGGAGAGGGGTTTATCTGGCAGATGGGGAGGTGATGGCTACCAGTTACCAGCAGCAACTGCTGCTGCTCTGGGCTTTGAGGGGTTTTCATTCTCCATCGGCACACGGGGTGCTGCCAGGGAGGCTGCTGTGAGGCATTCTCAGGCAGGTGAAGCCTTCTTTTTGGCTGCAGGAGTTTCTAGACCTCGATTTGATTGCGAAAATAATAGCTGGGCAGGTCAATGCAGTTATATCCTGCTCCTCCCTTACAGCCCGTGTTTGCTTTCCTTTGTTTGGGTCTCATCTTGCTCCGACTTGCCTCTGTCAGCCTTGCTGGATGCAGCTTTGCAGGGGAAGGCTTCAGTGTGAGCTGCTCTCTACCTGGGCGCTTAATTACAAGGAGGAAAGATGTATTCCAAAAATACTTGGCTTTCTCGTCTGACATCTAGTGTGTTGCCAGGCTTGCTGAGCTGGTGTTTGAGAGAGGAAGCAAACGCAGCATTCAGCTGACATAGCAGCTGAATAGCCGTTTGGGGCCCAGGGAGCCATGGTTCAGGAGGGGGAAGGGAAAGTGAAATGGATGCTGAAATCCTGAATCTGCTTCTTCAATTTCTCCTCTCCCAGGAGAGGGAGGGAGCGAAGTTCAGCATTGTGTGTTTGGCTTGGCTCCCTGTTACCTGCTGCCTCCTCCTTAGCTGTGCTCCTGTGGCAGAGATAAAGGATGGAGGGTTTTTTTATGGTGTGAGAAAGTACTTTTTCCTTCAGTGACATTTGCTTGTTTGTGGTTGGATCACATTAAGAAAAATAATCCAGCATTATTGAAGAATGAGTGGGCGAGTAGCTGCATCAACTGCCATGGTAACTTTGAAAGGGCTTCACCCCTAACTGTCAGAGCTAGATTTTTAGTGCTAGAGTGACTTTTCATGTAGAATAGTTTCCAGACCATTTAATTATTTTGTCTCCTCGTTTAAACCCAAAGCAACACACAAAACCCCACCAAGCCAAGCCTTCTCTTCTCTGACCAGCCTTTGTGCTGATGTTCTTCTTTCTGACCTGAGTACCTCTGCGTGGTGGCATCCCGTGTCAAGCACCCTACCAATGCTCGTGTCTAAGGAGTGTACATGCTGCAAACTGCTGCTGGCCACGTGCTGCGTGTCACAGAGGGTCCTGCCTGCATAGTCCTCAAGGAAGGAAGCTCGGTGGTGGGTCTCATGTCCAGTGAGTGGTTGGGGGGCCTGTCTGGGGACCTATCCCACTGCAGCAGGGCAGCAGGATGGCTCGTGGCCTCTGCAGTGCTGCTTTCTTTTTGCAGGGTGGCCCAGTCCTTCCAGTGGCATAGAGGGGTGTTGGTTCTAGGGCATCTCCACAGCCTTGGGCCTGTGTTTCCCTGATGGGAGCTATCTCCTCTTACCTAACTGTGGCAGCAGCCCACAGCATTGGCATCCTGGGTGTGCCAGAAGGGATTTGGCAATGGTCAGGCTCCACTTGACATCCCTGTTTTCATCTCCCATAGCACAGCTGCAACAATGGACCTGTGGGAGCATCCATGAAGCACATCTGGACATGTGATGGCTGTGAGGCCACCGTGTTGCTCACCAGGCTGCCCTGGCACGTGAAGGTCTCCCTGCAAACCATACTCTACCCAGTTGTCCTTAGTTCTGCTGCTTTGCACCATGCCAGCAGGAAGTAAACAGAGGAGTAAGGGCATTTAGTGCTCAGACATCGCTGGTAGGGCAGTTTTGTGAGAGCCTCCTGTGAATGGCCTTGTTGTGTCAGGTCCCCAGGCCTTGCATCTGAGTTGCTGTTGAGTCTCTGGGTGTGACAGGCTACTCTTGGAGCTCCGTGTTCAGTTATTTCAGTGGTTGGTGGCACTGGGTTTGAGGTGGGATCGTCTGTAATTGCACTCGTAACCCTCAGTGTGAGGAAGACGTGGTTTCTGGTCGCGTTCCTGACAGCTTCCTCTGCAGCACCACCCATCTTAGCTTTGCTCAGCATCCCAACAGAGTTTAAAATGGTTTCATTCTGAATAATTTATCTCCCAGGGAGAGAGAGACGGTGGAGAGAAGCGAGAGGAGCGCAGCAGCCCAGGCAGGAGCGGGCAGCGCGGGGCGGGGGCCGGGGTCAGCCGTGCCACGCATCGCAGCCCCATGGCCTTTGTTGCTCCCGGCATTTTCCACCGAACAAAAGCCCCGGCCGGGGCAGAGGCTCCCATGGGAGCCCTCCCGCCCCCTGACCCGCCGCCCTGCCCTCCCGCCGGCTCCGCCACCCCTTTGTTTCCCCGCAGGCCTCCCCAGCGTGTCCCCCTCGCCCGGGCAGCGGCCGCGGTGGTCCGTGGTGCGGGCAGGTGGCCGACTCACCGGGGCAGGACGTGGCTTTATTGCTGCTTGTGAGCTTTAGGAAAGAGTTTCAAAATGGAGACGGCTCCGGCCGCCTCCCCACCGTACAGCACGGGTGTGCGCTGCCCTACTTCTCGCCGGGATCAGACAGCCCTTTCTGAGCCCATACAAAGAGGTTTGAATGCATTAGTTTACATGGAATTAATCTCCAGATTCCAAACATGCTTTCAAGCTGGTTTGGCCTTATTTTCCTGCGAAAGGAGGCCAGCTCGGCGTGGTAGGCAGCGACTGTTGTAAGTGAGAGTTGAGCCGGAGCAGGGAGAGACTAGCACAGGCACCATATTCAGTCCATTACGAGGAATTTTTGGCTCACGGACAAAACAAATTGAAAAATCTCATTCTTTGTGTCCCACATCAGCAGTGATGGAGAAGCAGAGCGAGGTCGTGGGGCGATCCTCCTGCTAGCCACCGTGTCTTTTGTAAGGGATTTGAGGCCCAGTTTTTTACGGGAAGATACTAAAGAATTCAAACGTGCCCCACACATGTCCAGAAAATGTGGGGTGAGGAGAGCGCTGGCAGAATGGGGATATCAGAGGTGGGGGGAAATTGATGACACTGAGGGGAGGTGAGGTGATCCCTGCAACAGGTTGGTCCGTAATGCCCTGTGCTCCTTTGTGTGCCGCCGGAGCCATGCTGTCCAGCGAGGAAACCAAGAGCTCAGTGCTCCCGCAGTCTTTTTGGATAGCCTGTCATCCCTCAGCGAGGAACAGTTGTGTGGGGGTGGGGAGCGGCGTATTCAAAAGTGGGTGAAATGGAAATGAGCCAAAATGCTGCACATTTATAAGGAACAGCAAACACTGATTTCTTTGAGCAAAGGTTGGTGCGTTTACTTGTAAGCACAGCCCTGGTAGGAGTGTGCGAGGAAATGGAAACTGTGCTCCACTATGCAGGGCTTTTTCATCATTTAGCCAGGCAAAGATACACAAAGATGCTTATTTTGGGAGATGGTGGAATGTTTCTGTAACAATTTCAGCAGATTTTGGTTCACATGGAGCATCTGTAAGAGTAGCACACCCACAGCTTCGTGTAATATGTTCTGTTTGTTTGGGGGGGAGGGGGGAATCGCTTTCCCTTGAATCTCAAAGTGGTTTAACCCAGAAGAATCTCTGCTGCATCGCTTTTCCCTCACCATTTAGTATCCTAAATGTGCCAGGTCAGTGTGTGTCCCGGCTGCTGGTTTTTGGGGGCTGTGCAGACTGTGCAGGAGCACACTGATCTCAGCTAGAGAGAAGGAATTAGAAAGGGAACCGAGAGTGCTCTCAAAAGGAAAGGCTTGAAACGAATGCGGGCATATCCCTGCGGGGTCTTTGCAGTGCACCTGGCAGCCTGCTGTACAGCTAATAACTCTTATTAGGAAGACTTCATTTTGGCCCGACAGTTTTTTTCCCCTTGTTGACATTGAACATGTAGAAGCACGTAGTGTTTGAAACACAATATGCAAAGCACTGTGTTAGTAACCGACTACACAACATTCCCGTGTTGCAGCTAGGCTGCCTACCGTGTGCTGATTTTATAAGCTCCTCGTGTGAGCTGGCAGAGGGCGGACATGGAAGTGGTGAGCTGGAGTCACAGGAGAGCACAAGCCATCGCCTTTAACCATTTACCCAGCACTCAGGCTTCCAGCGGCCGCTGGAGCCCAGAGGGGTGTTTGCTCTTCGCAAAGGAAGGACCGTGTCGGCCTCCTGCAGCTCCAGCCGGCGTCGGGCACTGGAAGCAGGACGGGGAGCTTTGGTGTGGCGCCGGCGGCCGGGGCGGCTGCACGTCTCGGAGGCGGGCGGCCGGTAGAGCAGGAGGCTTCCAGCACGTGAAGTGCCACGAGGTAGAGCGAGGTATCGGCTGGGGAGCGTTTGGCTGGTTGCCTGTGGGCAAGCAGAAACCAGATTTATCTTCAGCAGATAAGGTGTAGCAAGGAAACACGGTGGTGTGCTTTGCTGCATACAGGAGTCTGTTTCTTCTGTAAACAAGTGTTTTTCTTGCAAAAATGTCTGCTTTCAGACAACTGGGGAGGAAACTGAGAAGCCAGGTAGCGTGAACACGTTTGGCTAGACAGCAGGGTTCTTAGTTGGCCATCTTGGTGTGAAAAGGAGGTGCTGCAACAAGCTGCTCTGCCGCTTTAAAATGAATAAACTCCCTAAATTGAGATCAGCAGCGCTGCTGGACCAGAGCACAGCTCACTTGCTACAAATGTATGAAGAAAAAGCCACCAAAATAGAAAATATCATCATTGCTCACGGGGCGGTGAGAGCCGAGCGCAGCACGTTGCTGAGAGCGATTGCGAGAGTGGGAGAGGAAGTCTCCTCCCCCTCCCCGGGCTCCGTGCAGAGCACTGATCAAAAGGATGTAGGGCTTGTTTACAAGATGTATGCAAAATCTATTTGGGAAGATGTATAAGGGCTTTGTGCGCTGAGAAGACGTGATGTTGTGTTAATATAGGTGTAGTCTGAGGCTGCAGAGCCTGTGACCCAAAGTCATCTTGAGGAGCAAAGCGAGACCTTTGTCCCTGGGATTGCATCCGGTGAGCTGCTCGAAATACACGCCGAGAAAGCTTCCTGTGCACCTGCTGATGAGAGCTGGCTGGCAGGAAATGTGAGCAGTGCTCCTAGAGAAGCCCTGTGTCTGCAGCTTCAGGCCCCAGCCGTGCACCCATCCTTTGAGTAGCACTTCCAGTGTTGAAGGTGGCAAAGCGAGGGTTTGGTGCTGGAACGGTGTGTGGTGGCTTTGAAACCACTTCAGAGTCTGGAGCAAACTGGCAGAGGTGTTGGTAGGTCGGTGATGGATCGGCAACAGGCTCACCTGTGTGACTAGAAACAGGTCACTTCTGCAGTGGTAACAGTCACACTGTACAGCCTTCAGCCTCACTCCCCTCCGTTGCTTCTGAGAGAGAGGCTCTTTCTTACCTCACAGGGAGTCTTAAGGCTTAATCCATTGTTTGTAAAGCTCTTTAAGATCCTTGTTTGGGAGCACTAGAATCTGGAGGATTAAAAACAATTTATTTTTGTGTGTCTTGTATAATGTGCATCTCAAAGACCTTCTGAAGAAGGACGAGATGTGAGCGGGAGGGAGACGCAGGTCTGTGAGGGAAACACGAGGGACGAAGCAGCTTGGGCGAACAAAGAGGGGAGAAGCAAAAAGCTGGTTCCCCGTGGTGGAGACTTGGCTGTATGGAGGGCGAGTTTGCAGCCCTGGAGGAAAAGGATTGGATGGAGCAGAGCTGTCTTCCTCTTAATCCTATTTAAAGGCCCATCTGGTTGGTGCTGCTGCCTCGTGAAGGGCAGCAGGCAGATTGGCCCTCTGCTGCCTTGCTGCCCTTTGATGGGAAGCAGGAAGCTCACGTGGTCTCACCCTCTCTGTTTCGTCAGCTCTAAAGCACCAAATAAGCTCACAGGAATTAATGTCAGTGATCTGGACAAAGATGCTTGTTTCAAACCAGCTCTAGAGTGATCAGTGAATGGCCTCACTTCCCCTCTTGCACTGTCTGCAGGTCCCTGCAGTACCTGCCCTGGTTTCTGTTGGCACATCCCTGCCCTGCCCAAGGACCTGATGGGGACATCAGTGAAGGTGTTTCCTCCTGAGGGACCACGTGTGACCCTCCTGAGGGCACACCTTCGCCATCAGGCTCCTCACACCTACTAGAAAACTGTTGCTGGAAGTGTGGCCCTGTCAGGACATCGCTCCTGGCTGTTGTGGACCTCCCCAATGCTGTGGCCTCTCTTCTGAAGAGGCTGTGTGCTTGCAGACATCATCACTCCAGCCTTTGGAGAAGGATTTACCACCTTCCTCATCGTCAACCCCCTCATCCCCGTGTGCCTCATGCAGTACTGTCCTCCAGGGCAGCTTCTCTTCATCTCCAGAGCCTCACGTGCGGGGTCTGAAGCAGTAGAGAAGAGGTGACCCAGTGCTTTGGACACAGGCAGTGCCTTGGCACACATGAAGCAGAAACCAGTGGTTAAATTCTTTCCCTGGGTGCAGGCCTGAGCATTTTGTGTAGGTGTGTTGCCATCCTGTGACTCTCAACATTTTAAACACAATATTTTGCCAGGTGAACTCGTTTGAGGTGACAGAACGTGAATGTTTCTGTTCTTGGTCATAGCTCAAAGTAAGATGGAGCTGAACTCAAGACTGCGCTGTGTGGGGTTTCTGGTTGGAGTTATCACCAAAAGGTGTCCAAAATACTGGTGATGTTACAACCAAGCATCCAGGCAGTGATTCCCAAGTGATGCCCAAGCGTGCTCCAGACCCTCACTGTTCTGTTACTTGAGCCCTACAACTGTACAGAAACGGGAGAGCTCAGCAGAACTGTTACTTGCTGTAGCTCGTGTGCAGGGGAAACTTGTGTGAAGCTGGAGATGGCTGAGGCTCTGGTGTGTGTTGGCAAGGAGTGGTGGTGCAGGGAAATTCTGGAGGTTTGGGTGTGCTGCAGCCAGGAAGGATGAGTGAGTGACTGGTGCCACAGGCTGGGTAAAGCCAGTGACAGGTATTGCTCACCTGGAAACGGTGCTTGGTGGGGTTGGGATGTGATGGAAGAGATGCTCTGGCTCCCTGGGCCACCGCTGTTTTCATTGGCCTGGCACTGTAAGGTTGTGTTTATTCTAAACCCTGTAATATTTCATGTCCCCCAGTCCCCCTGGGGCTGGAGTGCTCCCTGTGCTAGGGAAGCCACCGAGCATTATTTGGGTAGTAGGTGGGACCAACTCACAGACTGGCTTTGCAATAGCATAGCTAATGAGATTAACATAGTATTCACTTAGAAAAGAAGAGGCTGGTTGGTTGAATGGGACTCAGCAGACTCATTTCAGGCGTTAGGAGTTGGAAACACAGGGCTTAGCAAGGAGAAAGTTGAGAGCATCTGGTGGGTTGGAAGCCTGTCCGTTGTCGGCTGCCAGAGCCTGGGCAGGGAGCGGATTCACCTTCTGAACATCTGCTGCCCGGCCGGCCTGCTCTGTGAAACACAGGAGAAGTCCCCATCCCTGGAAGCTGCAGCTAAATACACTGGAAAATAAGGCACCAGACTTGTTGGGAAGGTTGCTGGTATGAGAGCAGCTTAGCTTGTGGCAGTTGCAGATCTCACATCCTTGAAATATGAGGGTGTGAGGCTTTCTTTTAAGCACTGCCTTGGTTTTAAAGTGCCTGCTGTAGCTGGTGGCTGTGTGTAGGGAAAGCAAGGAGAGTTAACTTGGGTCTCTGCATATGTTGGGCTGTTTGCTGAGGTGGCTGCAGCAAGTCCTTCTGGCTTTGAAAACAATTCATTGTATTAATATGAATTGTTTTCCTGTTTTTGCTCATTCCTCACTCCTCTCCCTGGTGTCTGTGACTCGCCCCCTTCACTCATTACTCCTTAAAGCCCAGTTGCTTGAGGAGGACACTGCAGGTTATCCGTCACTGATGCTGCTGGGCTAAATACCTGCACTTGAGGGGTCTTTGTGTTCCTCCCCTCCCAGTGACCTGCTCACCCGTGCTGCTTTCCCCGCTTCCTCCTGGCCCCTTGCAGCCTCAGCTGGGAGTTGCTTGATGGGCACTTCATGTGCTGTTTGAGCTCTAGAGGTAACTTATCCCTCAGAGCACATTTTTCCTTTTGTTCTGCTTGATCTTGTGACTATTAAGTAGTTGTAAATAAGGATTCTTGCTAGTCCCTTGCACCCTCTGCAACGAAGCACAGTTGAGGCATCCAAATGTTCTCTAACATGGTAGAGAAAGAATTCCAAAGGACAGAAACTTTCTCTTCCCAGTGACCTCGTTTGTGTCCACGGAGCTGACATCCATCCCTCACCCCCAAACCATTGCGCCGGGTTGTCGTGAAGCAACGGGCACATTGTGGATGTTCCGGTAGGGCAGAGGAGAGGAGGGAGAGTCTCCTCAGATACCCAGGGCAGTGGGAGCTGAGCATTTCAGGAGGATTCTTCCTTCCTTGGGGTTAATCAGTGGCACACAAGAGCCATGCAGGAGCTCTGCCTTCAGAGCTTTCCTGAAGCTCCACTGGTGACACTGGGAGCTGCTGGCAGTTAAGTTTTTCCTGAAGTGTGATTTAACCTCAGTGGATGTAAAGCTCTGATGCAAAGCTGCTCTGCACGTATGACAGTGGGAAGATTCGCTGGGGTTGCTATAGCGAAAGGCTGGAGATGACTTCAGGAGTTTAAATTAGGCCTGTGCTGGTAAACAAGGGCTCTGCCTGAGTACAAGCTGCTGCGGCGGTGGAAGATGTTTGTGTCGGATGGGGAGGAGGTGGTGTGTGTTTGCTGGCAGGGAGCGTGCCGGGGCTTGCACGAGCCTGTCAGGCCGAGTGTGCCCGGGGAGGAGCGGGCAGGTGCCAGGGGCTCGCTGTCAGACTGGCTGTGTTTAGGAGAAGCTGGAGGTGCTGGATGCATTCAGAAGTCTGCTGCTGATTTTCCATGAGTGAGCAACAGCCGGCTGGTTGTTGCTGGTGCCTGAGCCACCTCCTCTGCTGGGCTGCGTGGGGTCTGTGCCTCGCTGCTTACCTCCCTGCAGTCCAAACCTACCGGCTGCAGATACCCCTGCCTGTGACATCCCAGCCATGCTTTGATTGTCCTCTCCTTCCTGACTTCATTACGTCTTGATCTGTCACCTCTTCAATATGTGTAAATAGTGAAATGAGATTATCCTTAAAGACGCCTTTATTAAAAATGTGCTGACCTTCCTAATCAGAAGAAATGTTCCCCTGGCTGCTTTTCCCCTTCCCTGCATTTGACAAGTAGTGAGGGCAGAATGGTGAATCATCTCACCAGGACGACAGCAGGCAGGTTTCAGAGCCTGCGCTGGTGTGATGCTCCCTGCATGGCCCCATCCCTGTGCTCAAGGCTGACTGCTCTGCAGCACAGGGACGTGGGCAGGGGCCCAGGGACATGCACCTCTGGTTGGGTTTGCAGTTTAAAGCAACTCTAAACCATGTTAGCCCTGTGTGGTGAGCACGGTGCTGAGGACCTGCTCTGCTTCTCTGACTTGTGACCAAGGTTTTTGGGCAAGCAGTTGCTGCGAGCTGTGCCCTAGCAACTGCTGAGGGGTTTGTGTGTGGTGGGCATGGCTGGCTGCTCTCTGGTACATCAGAAGACCCTCTTATGGACATTCCAAACCAGCCTTGACTTCCAGCTGTTCTGGGACCTGCACCCTGGTATTGTGCCAGCAGACCCCTGGTCGGTGAGGCCAGCCAGCCAGCCCTGCTCCAGGGCTTTATCCCTGCAGGCCTCTTGCTGGGAGGGGGGACGTACCTGAGTATGGCTCTTAGGGCCCTGCACAGGGGACTTTGGGTTCCTGGCAGAGAGAGAAAAGACCTACCATAAAAGACTGTCACGTGAGGGGCTCAATTGCAAATAGTTCGAAGCCTTCCTTGAGTGCCTGCTTTTAATGAGAGCTGTACAGTAGTGAGGCAGGGCAGGAACGCAGGCGGCTTCCCAGGCCAGGCAGCAGAGGCCCCGGCACTGCCTGGGGGAGGCTGTGCCTCCGCAGCCACCGTGCTGCCCAGCCCCTGGTTCTCCTCCTGCCCAGGGTAGCAGACCCCTGTTTCCTTAAGGGATCGCTAGAAACTCTCCACATCCATGTGCTGTTCATCACTGGATGAGCAGGGTGGTCTCACTGCTTCGGCATTGGGAGTTATTGGCAGAGCTGATGAGCCTTTGCTGTGCAGTTCTGGTGGAGCCTTGGGCGTGCAGGGATGATCACAGAGGGCTGGGTTTTCTTTTTTTCCCTCTTGTAAAATATATTCCAGCTCCAGTTTGTAACGTGGTGAGAGGGGGAGCGAGAGAAGGGAACAACAGCATTAGCGGATGTAGAAGTAGCTGGAATGAGAAGCTTTTGTGCCATTAATAACAGTTCTGGCTGGCAGCCAAGGCTGGGAGTGTGGGATTAGCCTGAACAATCAAGACTGCAGGATCAAAACAAGGAGGCAGGAACAGCGAGGTCACACTGCTGCCATCTGCGCTGCCGCAGTGGTGGGAGGGAGCGGAAGAGGGGCTGCGCTGGAGGAGCGCTGCCGATAGCGCAGGCGACCGGGCGCCCGCTGCCTCCCCGCACCCGGCCCCGCGCCGGGGTCAGGGCTTGGGGCTTCACCTCCCGGCTCTCACAGGCACCTTCCCGCCGGCGCTGGCCAGGCCCTGGAGGGGAGGGGGGGCTGGAGCTTGTCATATTTAGGAAATGGCTTCTGTAAAACACAAGTGGCTCGTTGGGGCTCGGTCCCGCACTTCTGCGCTCCGGGATGAAGCTCCGAACGGCGTTTGCGGCTGTGGGTTTGGGATGGGTGTCTTCGTGCCACAGCGCCGATAGCCCACCCTGGCGTCGGCGTGGCTGCCGTGCCGTGTGCTGTTTGAGTCCATCTGGTGAGCAGGGGGTGGGGAGAGGTCAGCGGCCGTGTTGGGCTGCAGCTTCGGTGTGGGCGAAGGCAGCCTGGCTGAGGCGGGGGCGTGCGGCCCTTCCCAGGGGCTGCCTGCGCTGCTTTACATCACCCTTTAAAAGCAGCGACTTGAGATTTCTACTGAAAGAGACTTTTTGAAGCAGATGGAGGCAAATGTTCTGTTTCACTCCGGTCTCCATCAGCTTTTTGCTGAAATACCTTCCAAGAGCATCGGAAAGCAAAACGACTCGCATCGTTGGTGTTGCTTCTCGTCCCTTTTTCCCTCTGACCTAGTAAATCCTGCTGTCCTGCGAATGTAAATACAAAAGCTGAAATGCAGTGGAAGCAAAGCAGTGTCCCACAAACAGCCTCCCAGCTCCGGCTAAAAATATCTCTGTGCGGTGCAGTAACTCCCAGGCATTCTTTTGTCTGACTGCTTTTGAATTCCCTAATTGAAGTTGGTTGGAGGGCAGTGCACCAGTTTCCTGAATAGCTCAGATGTTGATTCTGATTGTGAGTTAAAAAACAAGAGCAAAATTGTTTTCCCTTTGTGCAGCCACGCTTTTATAGAAAACCCCCACCCCGTGTTTCATCTCTGTATTCTTCCTTGCAGTTTAGTTTTGTAAGACAGCTGCATTAAATATCTCGGGGGAGAAGGGGCCCGGGAGGCAGGGACAGGACGCGGATCTTTGGGTGCGTGGTGCCGCGTGTTGGAGTGCCGCTCCGTCGGAAGCATCCGGGCTGGCGCAGAGACGTGCTGCAAATGGAGCTTAACGTAGTAGGAAGTGTTAATAATGGTTCCTAATTGCCTACTAATAACTAAATCTGTGGATTTTGGCAGCAGTTGGAATATAGTTTTCTGCTGCAATCTGTCTGTTCCCTCCAGAAAGAACAAAGTTGCTTCGTTGACACGCAGCGAAACCTGAAATTCACTGAGGGGAGTGAGGGAAAGTTTTCCAGATCCCACGTGGCCTCTGTCCCTCCACAGAGCCTGCAAGGGGCTTCCCTGGGAGAACACTCCACGCCTCGGGCCACCATGACAAGATTTATCAGAGGAAGAAGAGTAAAATCAGACTGTGTTCTTCCTTTCTGTTTTATTTTTCAACTTGGGGAAAGCCAGGCTCGTGTCAGGCACCCGGCAAGGCTGAGCAGGAGGCACACACGGGTCCCTGGGCTCTCGTGGGGACAGGGAGGAAAAGCTTGTGACTAGTAATTTGTGATAAGTCATGGCCAGTCCAAGAAGCTCCTTAGCGTGGATCTGTCGGGTAAATGTGACAAACGCGAGTGCTCCGAGCTCCTCTGTGGCCAGTAAACGCACACAAACGTTGCCTTCACTCCAGCCTCAGTAAATTAAAGGTTTGGAACTGTGGTGGAGACTGGAGAGAAGCTGATTGCAGATGCTGCTTCAGGAGCTGGGATTTATTCAGGCTCTCAGTGGTAGGAGACATTTCGTAGCTGCTCAGCAGCAGCAGAAAAACAAGCACAGTTTTTTCTGTCTTGAGGGATAACTGCAGTGAAGCATGCAGGGGGAGGGCTGTGCTGCTGGCTGCTACCAAAATACCTCCCCTTCCCCCGTGCATGTCAACAGGCCCCAAAGCCACCCCGGCACGTGGGGCTGAGTGCTGGGTGTTGCACTCGCCTGTGGGGCAGGAGCAAGTGTAGGGCCCAATACCTGGCCTGAGGGGCCGCAGGGATCTGGGCTTCTCCAGAGCATTACTTGGAAATGGAGCTTCTTCCTAGTTCAGCACACAAGAAGAAGCCACCAAAGGGGTGCAAGCTGACAGCCTGCTCACTGGGTTTGCTGCCTCCTGCTCTGCCAGAGCACAGAGCCGGGAGAGTGTGTCTGGAGGAGCCTGGGCACGTGCAGCGGCGCAGGGAGAGCGGCATCCTGCCGCGGGCATCTCGCTTTCGGGCACAGTGATGGGGGCGCAGGTGCCAGCTTCCACCTCCCTTTCCTTGCCCCCCTTCCCACGGACACATGGACTCTCTAGGTGAGAATTTTGCCCGAAGACTCTGTTCCCTTTCAAGAACATGGCCTGGCGGGTGCCAGCACCTCCTGGAGCAGGAGCAGTGGTGGCACGGCCGTGGAGGGAGGCAGGGGCCGGGTTCTCGGTGCTGGGGCCGGCTCACACCGCTGCGGTCACACACCCTCCTCTGAGCTCTGGGGTTAACGTTTAACCTGGTTGTGTTTCAGTACCTCAGGTTGTTTGATGTTACAGGGCACTTTGTGGGGCTCTGGCAGCCGGATGGAGGGGTGCAGCTTATCTGCTGAGCAGGAATGTAAAGAATTTAATCGAGGAGGATGAGATTTTGCCTTTCCCAGTGGAGGGAACCCAAGTCTGGGCGGGTGACGCTGTAATGTTTTATATACACGGGCAACTCCCTGCTTGGGGAGCCTGTGTGTTAAGTTTCCACCTGGCCAAAACATTTTCTTTCTGACTGTAAACTTTAGAGGGGAGAGTGCTCAAATGGAAAAGCTGACGCAGCCTTATCAGCAGAGCAGCCTCAGTGCGAGAGCGGAATCTGAGCCCTGGCTCATGTCAGACTTGAAGCTTTCCCCTTTCCTTCCAGCCGATTGCATACCGTTGCCTTGGAGCCCCCTTCCTTCATCAGGGCCACATCCTTCAAGGAGCCGAGTTTGGTCAAGAATACAGGTGTATTGAAATGTATCTCGGGGTCCTCAGCAGCTGTCCCTGCTGCCTCCTTGCAGCAGCCCGATGTCGTTTGAATGGGCCTCCCAGCAAACAGCAGCATCCCTCCTCCAGAAACTTTAGCCCTTGCCTTGGCTGTGCAGTTACTCTCTGCAGGAGACATTCAGGTCGTCCGTTCCCCTCGCTCAATAAGCGACACTTGGGCGAGTGACTGATGCTGAACATAGTCAAGGGTCACCTTACGCAGCTCTGGGTGCCGAAGGCTTTCACTGTGCTGTGTGTGAGCAGGCTTCCAAACTCCCCAGCTCTGCTGCCGGCACTTCCTCAGCAGGGAAAAAACCCCGGAACGGGATTTGCCAGCAGCAGCCAGGCCCCATCGCTGGCTGTTGAGATGGGAACCACCTCCAGAGCTCACCGCTGCCCTCGCACCGTAACCCCGATAACTGACCCGAAACGGCGGCTGCGGGGTCGGGCTGACATCTGGCACGCCGCTGCCAGGGGGAGGGAGCTGGAAACGCTGGCTGGAGGGGAAGGAGCTGCAGGAGGATGGGAAGTTGGGGGAAGGACAGAGCCGGGAGCTTCCGAAGCTGCGGGGTAAGACATTAAACTGGAGAGGGGACAGAGTGTAATGCTCAGTGATTTTTGCAAGCGGCTGGCTGCTTCCACAGGATGTCTCAGGGCTCAGGGCAGGGCTTGTTTTCTAGCAAGACACTACAGTGTTCCAAATAGCAGTGGCAGTTAATTGCCACGTATCCATCACGCCTCGGTCTCCACTTGTCTTAAGGCAGGATGTGTTTGCAGATGAATTTTGAAAACAGCTGAGGATCCGATGTTGGTTTTTGTTCTTTGGCACCGACTGTTTCGCTCACTGTTCGTGTTCGCTGATGCAGATCTGCCTGTGCATTCAAAGGCTGTAGCTTATGTTACAATTTCCTTCCTGCTCTGAGCTTCTGTTTGTGATGTGCACACCTTTCTGGAAGCCTCCTTTGGGGCTCTGATGTTCCCTACTTGGTTTTATGTTAAAGGAATCTTCTTTTCTGAAAGGGCTGAAAAAAATCTTTCCCTTTTAGCTTTAGATGCATAAAGACATAAATACTCTTCTCACCTGCTGAAGAACCAGGCCACCCTTTCAGAAGGCTGAGCCTGCTACAGAGAGCTGTGTGGAGGAAAAAGCATTACCCTAAGTGGAGAAGCTTTTGCTGATGAAGCAGAGGTTAAGGGTTGATGGTGTGCTGGGGTCAAAACCCCACTCCCCAGCTCTCGGGGGACGAAGACTCCCCTGCTCCCCTTCCATCCCACACCATCCAGTGCCTGGTTTTAGAGGGTGAGGTCAGTTCATGGCGTTGAGGTGCTGAGATGGGGGCTGTCCTGCTCTGCAGGGCTTGGTGCTCAGATCGTGGCCTGATGCAACATGCCGCTGGTCCCCCTGCACGGGATGAGCTGGGAGGGCAGGCTGCAGTGCCCGGCTGGTTCCGAGGTGGCCCATTTCTGCGCTGAGGTTGCCACACACTGAGGTTCTCTTAGGCACTCTGAGTGCCTCTGCAGAGGGGGACTGGTACTCATGCACCCCCAGAAAGGTCTGAATTTGTTCAGATGGGAATTGACTGTTTGAAAGGGGCTTTGATTATCCCAGGGAAGGATTGTTTACTGGCTGCCCATGTGCCTCGCAGGCTGCATCCCGGGCTTGGCTAAGAATAGCAGGCAGCGGCTCTGTGCGTCTCACAGCTGCGCCCGCTGCACAACTGACTCGCCCAGCGCTCTGTACGTTTGTGGCTGAGGAGGCAACGGAGCTGAGGTTCAAAACGGCCACTTCTCTGCTCAAACCACTAATCAGCCTTGCTTCTGGAAGGACTATAGATAGTGTGTGCAAGCTGATAGTACAGAAATACTTCTCCTAACCTCCCTTTGCTTCCTGTGTATCCCCAGCCTTGCAGGTCTGCACCATTATCTGTAGGCACTCACCAGACCGTCCTCACCACGGTGTTCTCACCACTCAGTTGAATTGCAAAGGAGCTTTCTGGAGTAGCCTTTAAAAATCTCTATCACCCCCACGCTGTCTTCATTAAATGAATGGGGCTGTTGTACATCTGACAGCTGCCATTTTAATGTTGTGGTATTGTATTTCCTCGCAGGAGGCTCAACCTCACGAGGGAGATTAGGACTGAGAAAAATCCAGGTTCCATTAGAAACCATTGGGAACGAGTTCCCAGGTTGTTCTAAGGCAAATCAATGATGCATATCAGCTCCCTGGCTGGACTTTGAGACCAAGCTATCAGCTCCTTTAACTGCTTATTTTTTTTAAAAGCACTTTCAAAATCATTCCTGTTGAGACTCACTTCTCACTCTGGGTTGCTGTTATGAAATTCTCAGGCAGCATTTGAGTGCTGCCAAAACTTTGGTAATTTACTCGTGGCTGTGCTTAGGAGGAGCCATAGTCAGTGCTGCAGTGCTGGGCCTCGTGTCAGCACCAGCACAGCCGCTCAGTCCCCGCGTGGTTGGGAGGGGAGGATGCTGCTGGGCTTCACACATCTGCTCCCAGACGGGCTGCTCAGACCCTGTGACTTGGTCCTGAGACCTCACGTGGTGCTGTGTGAGCCTGATGCTTGGTGTGTCCCTGGGCCCTCTTGCCGTCTGCCAGTCGGTGTGTGTAGCTGGGAGCCTGCTCCTTGCTGGAGGTACAGACATGTTGCTTTGATTTTCTGTGGTGACCAGTGAGAGGATGAGGGGTAACGGGCCCGAAGTGGAACACAGAAAGTTCCACTGGCACAGGAGGAGCAAGTCCTTTGGTGCTGAGGTGAGGGAGCCCTGGCCCAGGCTGCCCGGGGAGGGTGTGGAGGCTCCTTTTTGGGAGGTTTCCAACCCCACCTGGACACGTTCCTGTACCCCTGAGCCAGGGGAAGCTGCTTTAGAAGGGGCTGGACTGGAGCAGCTCTGCAGGGCTCTGCCTATCCACACCAGTGTGGTATCTGTGACCATTCCCGAGCACTCTTTTGTGCCTCCCCAGCTGTTTTGCAGGCTGATCCTGGAATTCAGTTACAGAATAATCAAATTGAGAGAGTTGAAGCCTTTTCAGTGTTGCAATAATGGGTTTTGCTAATTTTTAGTTGATTTGAAATGAGCTTTCATAAGTGCATTGTCCTTTCTCAGAGCAAATGTGCCCAACTCGGGAATCTTTCTGGGTAAATATCATAAAGGACCACTGATTTTTTTTCCCTCTTCTGATTAAACTAATGCTTGAGTGAAGTGAGGAAGATGATTAGCTTGTAAACAAGCGCCAGAATGCAGCCAGCTCCAGTGGCTTTCCAGGCTGGCTGTGCTGGGATGCGTGTGCCTGTCGCATCAGCATGTGTGGGACACAAGCCCTGCCTTGGGCTGGCGTGGGCAGATGAGCCATACCCGGTACCACACAAACAGCCTGGCAAGGGACGCTTTGTTTTGGTACAAATTCGAGGTAATTCATTGGGTAGTTGTACTGGGTAACTGCACTGTGTGGTGTGACAGCCATCCTGCTGATTGTGTAGTGGGTGCCTTGCAGTCAAGTTTATCATTGCTTGGAAACTCAGCCTTAGTCAACACTCCTTGGGCTGTCAGATACTGAAATAACATCTCTTGGACCACTTCAATGGGATAAGGCTAAGGCCTGTGGTTTTAGGGAACCTGTAATTCCTCCTCCTCCCCCCCACATTGATTTTACTATCAGATCTTTCTTTTCAGCTGTGGCAAAGAGAAGATTGAGTTGCTAGAACATGATCTATTTTGACTACTGAAAGTCTTGGTGCTGCTAATTTAGTCAGCTGGTACGTTACCAACGTCGGTTCTGTGTGTTCAAACTGTTCCTGGTGGGTTTTTGCTTAATAAGTTCGCCAGATAGTTGCCATGGAAATAATCCTGGATTGGGAGAGGATGTGGAGGCCTTGCAGACGCCGGTGTGGTGGCAGCAGTGCATGGGCTGCACGCTGTGGGCTCCGCTCCAGGCTCAGCTACTGCTCAAAGCCCAGTTTTCTGCAGGAGGCTGAGCTGTAGGGCAGGAACCAGCCTGTACCTCCCACAGCTGTCCCATTCACCCCCTGTGGAGCTCAGGGTCAGATTCCCCTGATCTTCATCCTAACAGAAAAGCTGAAGAAAATGCTCACTGCTGGTTTTCACTGCTTGAAGGTTAATGACAGTTTTCTGTCCTTTGTTGGCCTGAGTCATGCTCATGTGGAAGGGTTTGGCTGTGAGCTTTGCCTGACACCAGGCTCTGTGCCTGTGCTGGGGGTCTGCGCCAAATCTAGGGAGATTTCCCCCACTCAGCTTCCAGAGTGCTGGGTGCTGATGGAGGAGCTGAACCTACCATGGCAGAGAGTGCCAGCCAGCCCCAGCAGTGCCACAGCAGGAGCCTCTCCAGGCCTCTTTCTGTGCTGCAGAGGAACAAACCTGCTTCCTCTGGGCCTGTGCTTTCTTCTTCAGCAACTTCCTTTTTGTGCAATGCTGTGTTTGCCATCACGTTGTTGTGTGTTGTTTTCAGGCGTGATCATCAGAATTGTTTTGCACATCTAAACCAAAACCTGCCTGCTTCTTGTTGTTTGAAGCAAGACAGCCAGTCTTAGTCATGGGAAAGTCCCAAGTTCTTCTCCTGGCTTCTCAAGACTTGAAGAATGCCTTGCTGCTTAAGCTGGAACTGACTTCAGTTAGAGGCACAGCTCAGATACTTGATGCAGCACGTGAGATCTGGGAGTTGCACTCGGCAGCAGGGTAGGACCAAGCGTGGGAGCTGCAAAAGCAGCTGCTCAACTTCCTGACCCTGATTTTTGATGGAGCTATTTCCTAGGGCAGTGATGGAGACCTTGAAGTAGCTAAAGTTAAAATGGAATTGCCTTATTACAGATTTTGGGCCAAGCAAAGAGTGTGTTTAACAGTATTTCAGAGCTCTGACAAGCAGCCATGGTAGATCTAAGTTTTGGGAGCAGGCCGGAGAGCCGCTTTCCTGCCTGGGGGCCAGTCCAGCAGGACACCGTCCCTTGGGGACAGAGTACAGGGAATCTGACCTTGGCTGTGTACTTTCAGTGTGCAGATGAAACAAAAACCCGTTTGAGGTTTTTTTTCTCCTTTTTTTGTTTTCATTTTTAATCTTTGTTCCTGGGGAGCTGAAGTCCCTTCCTCCTGCCCCCTCGTGTTCCCTTACACTACTGAATAGCTCCTGCTGCCATACATAGGAGGACGTGCAAGGCAGCCTGCCCTTTGTGTGGCATGGTGACAGAGATGGAGAACCCCTTCACACTGCTGCCATCCCACCTGTCACACAATCCGAGATCAGTAGGGGTTGCAGGGGGCCTCTAGAGATCATCTAATCCAACTCCCCTGCTAAAGCAGATCCGTCTAGACCTTTCACCCCCCTGGAGCACACCAACACTGAAACACTCCGTGTTTTGGTCATCCTGGAGTCTCATCCTGGAGAAATGCAGCTTCCAAACAGCCAACACGTTAACAAAACTTATTGAGTTACTCCCCTGCAGCTTGGAGTAAGAGCCCACCTTCCTGTGCCAGGTCGGGGAGGGAAGAACCCAACCACCGTCCTCTTCCCCCGCTCTGTGTGTTTTCAGTGGGGAGCAGAGTGACAGCTGGGCAGGAGGCTGGGAACAATGCAGATAAAGTTAGCTTTCAGCGACGTGACCCTCTCCAGGCTGCACGCCAGAAGACTATAAATAATTGATGGGAGCAGCCACCCTGGGCAGCACGTTAATGTGCGGCGCGGCTGGTCCGGCCGGCGGGGCCGCGTTACCCGTGACATCACCGCGCACAGCCCGGGCTCTCCGATCACTGGCGGCATTTTACTGCTTTTAAATAATACATGGCACTGGGAGGTGAAATACTCCTGCTCCCCATTCAAGCCCACGAGGGTGTGCAAGTGCACAGATGAATTTTGCATAGGCTGAGGGAGAGTTTCTCTCAGGAGGAGTTTGGCCCCGTGGCCTCGCCCAGTGTCGGTAGCAGAGGTTTAGGGTATCAAAGGCAGGCGGTTCCAGAGAGTGACTTCTGATCTGGCTCACGATCCGGAATGATTTTGAAGCTTGGCTTGGGGTCACTGGCCCGAGTTCATGGGTAGTTTCAGGGGGTAAAGTTCTCTGGTGTTTCAAGTCAGAAAAATCCCCTTGGCCGCGGCCGTTTCTGTGAGCGGAAGCGTGAGAGCAGCGTGCACGAGCTCTCGGGGCCCGAAGCACGGGAGCTTTCACTTTCAGTGGCTGTAGTTTTAAAGCAGTGAAAAAAACCTTGATGGTAATGCAAAACTTGTTTCCCCTGAGTCTTTAGATAAGTTCTGGAACCTTTGCTCCTGTGTATATTTGGGTAGAAAAGCTAAAATGCACTTTGAGTGTTGCAGACTCTGGGGATGGGGAGGGACGGGAGGGTCTCTCTGCGTGTGGGGAGGCTTCCTTGATGGACCCTCGCCTCATCCATCTGTGTGGATGTCTGAGGATATTGAAAATACCATTAAAAACCAACCATGTCACTCCTGCCCCAGAATCTGCACAGCAGGAAAATGCACCCAGAAATCAAGCAGGCTGTAGCGCCCCAAAGATAGTGAGGAGTGAATGGAGAAACAAAACGGGGAGCTGTCAGCTGTTAGTGTGGAAGAAATGAGAGATTACGGGAGAGGATGGGCCCGTGGTGTGTGAGCAAGGCAGCGGGACGCGGCGCTGAGGGATGCTGGGGGTGGGATGTGGCCCAGGCTGCTGTGTGCGCTGGGAGCTGCTCCGGCACTGTGAGGTGGGTGCTGGTCCAGTCACAACGTGCAAAGGTGGTCGGTGCTGTGCAGTGAAACAAGAGCTGGGCAAGGAGAAGAGATGTTTGTCCGGTGCTCTGGGGGCTGTGCTGGCAGGCAGGCTCTCAGGCATGGCCACCTCAGGCCAACCAGCCTTGTTTATAGGAGAAGTAAACTACAGGAATGGTATCAGAGGAGATGGCTTGATTTGTGGAGAGAAGATAAGGAGCAGATTTTAGCTAAGGACATGATTCAAGGTAAGATTAGAAACACTTTTTGACATAATAGAGGACTGGCACCAAGGGATTCCATCTGGATGTGGAATTTCTTCTATGATCCCTCTCAAAAAAGCCTCCTCTGCTTTGCTCAGCACTGAGTATGAAGGAAATGTTTGGGGCCTTCTTCCAGGAGACGTGTCCTATGCGTGAGCACCTTACGAGTCTCAAAGTCTGAGCAGGGTTCCTGTGAAAACAGTGGTTTTCACACCTCCTAGAGCAAGACTGAAAGAATTGTTGTTTCCAAATCAGGAAGCAAGCCGTGTGGCAGAGCTCTGTCAGAAAGTGTAAGCTGCTTACAGTGGATTAAAATGAGTGACCATTTAGCTGTGCAATTAGATGGGGAGATGGTGTGATAAATCAGGAGCAACCAGCTCACCTGTCCCGTGATGTTGTTTATCTCCAGGCACGTGAGCACCACTTTCCATACGGGATTTGAGTGTTTGCTTTTAATGGCATAGGTCCCTGAAAGAGGGTGAATGTATGTGCATTTGGTACACTTCTCTTAGCTGTCCTTGAATGTCACATTTGCTGTACAGCTAAACCATAGCTCTTTCCAGAATCACCCAGCCTTTTTGTGTCCTTCTTGAAGTGACACTGCCAGTCTCGTGTCCCACCGATAGCATGAGAGCGAGTGCAGCGCCCACAAGCTGCCTTGCAGCACTTCCTAGCGAGGGGGCAGGGCCTTTCCTAGCTATAGGAAATGAAGGTGTTTCCCAGAGGTGCTGAGCTGCATCAGCATCCCAGCATTGCATGTGCTTATCAAGGAGGTGACAAGGGGATGTTTGTTCTCCCAGCTGTGGAGCATGGACATCCCTGCAGAGGTCTGAAGTGTTTGTAAGTGCTCTGGGCATAGGACAGCTTTTATGGGGCAATGTGTAGAATAGCTGAAGCTGTGTGTTGGTGCTGCCAGACAGGCTGCAGGGTGGTCTGGCTGCCTGGCAGCGCTGTGGTCGGTCCAGCCCTGCCGAGGCAGCCGTCCCTCTGGTGCGTCGCTGCTGGGAGGCCCCGGGACCGCGATTCAGCGATGCCAGGTTTGCTTTTTCCCATCCTCAGGGCTCGGAGTTGCCTTCCCCTGGCTCACCAGTGACTTCTTTGCCTCTTGCAGATGTACAGCCTAGCAAAAGCATTCAAAATGCTTGAAGGTTTTGGCCAGCTCCAGCGTGGAGAGCTGGCTGATCACAGACGTGTACGGGAAAGCAGCCCGTGGGAGATACTGTTCAGTGAGGCTCTTTCGTAACAGTGCGGCTGTTGGAATCAGTCGTTCTCTTGGGTCATGGTGGTGACAGGTCACTTGGTGGCCAGACAGGAGTCCAGCCCTGTGAATGTGCTGGTTGTACCTGAGGGACAGCTGTCCTCATGCTGAAATAGTGATCCAGAATTTGAAGGTCTCTCTGAAGATGTGACCATGAAAGCTCTGAGGGTACTCAGACTGTGGTACAAGATCTGAGGGTACACAGACTGTAGTACAAGCTCTGAGGGTACACAGACTGTGGTACAAGGTCTGGAGAGGGACTTCAGAACAATTACATAGATGATGCCAAACAGACACCCTAGAGCTCTGCTGGGACCCCTTCTGTGGGATGTCCCTCGGTCACATCCTGTGCTGACCCATCCCTTGCACCATCCCCTTGGTTCTCAGGAACTCCATCCTTCCCGTGTCTCACCTCCCCAGCGCTTGGCAGAAGGGCTTTGCTCTTCTTAGCACCTCAGCAGAAGTGCTGCTGCTCCAGTGAGGTGCACACAGGAGCCTTTGATGAAGGGAGCAGGGGAGTAACCATGGCAGTCTCGCTGAGACTGGTAACCATGGATTACAGAAATTAAAGGCATAAAGCAAATAGCAGGATTATCTTTGGAGTGGTGGTTTTCTAGTGAACAGAAGGCACTACCCGACTTCCACATTTAGGTGAGACATGGTAAATTACCTGTAGTTAAAAAATAATGCTAATTAAATTCAAATGCAATAACGATTAACACTGCTGATCTCAATTCACTGCATTTCCTTGCAGCTCTAATTGACAGAGAAAAAACCTCAACCCTCTACAGAAGGAGGGAGGGGGAATTTCTTGCTGCTGGCTCCGTGCTGCATCCTTCTGATGCAGCTGTCAAGTTTGCTGTTTTCCATTTCCCCAGCCCTGTTATTTGTTGGTTTTGAGGCAGGGTGCTGGATTCCATGAGCTTGATTTGCCTTCGCAGGTCAGCGTGCAGCGGGCAGGACACCCGCCGGGCCGGGCCTTCAGGGCAGGTCTCCAGGGACCCCGTCGGCCTCGCAGGGCAGTTTGTGGGGAGCACCCATGCCAGGCCCCCCAGCACCTCCCTCACCCTGCTGGAGAGGACACTCTGCTCTTCCCCAGGAGGTGAGGGCGGAGGAGCCGGTGGCGGTGGGCGGCAGGAGCAGCATTCCCTGAGCCCGCTCAGCACACGCGTCCTTTGCCCAGCAAGTCTTGCTTTCGAGTTGAGCGAGTGCTAAGACTGTGTAAATGGGCCTGCTAAAGATATTTTCTGACATTTGGAAATCCTATTAAACCAGTTTCTCCCCTCTCCTCCATCTCCTTCCCAGCGTGCCAGCTTAACGTGGAGGCACTGCAGAGGTTGCTTTGGGCGGCCGGGTCACGTCCTACACAACAGGCCTCAGAAATATGGGTCACAACGAACCCTGGAAGACAAAAAGTATATTGTCCTCATGTCTTGCACTGATGGCTGATTGAGGGACTCCCTAAACAGACAGTTTAAGGTTTTAATGAGGTACCAAACATGAGGTAATTCAGAATATGCCCCTTTCAGGCTGTCGTGGCCTGCAGGAATGAGTTCCTCCTGCCTCGTCGTGCCTGGTGCTGCTGCAGCTCTGCTTTACCGCGGGCACGGGCCCCACAGCGCGTCCTCAGAGCAGAGTTTGTGCGGTTCCTGTTCCCAGTTCCTGCGTGAGTCAGTGACACAGCCCATGAGCACGTTGTTTATCCTCTCCTTTACAGATACTTCTCCTAAGCTGAGGTTGTTACTCCTTGGCTTCACGCAGCAGGTTGCTGGTTGGAGCGTTCCCCTTCAGCCTCACTCGCTGCTGCATCAGCTTATCTGGAGGTTTTTCTCCAGGCTTTTTAAAGTGCAATTTGAAGAAGGATTTCTGTGAAATCCTTGTTTCTGGGGAGTTTCTGAACCTCAGAGTAGGCTGCAGTGGGACAATCACCGGTTGTGCTGGTAGGTGTGTAATTACACAGGTTTTGGGGAGCAGGGATGCAAACAAGTTTGCATACACTGAATTACAGGCAGTGTTTTAATAGTATGTTTTTTAGGCCTTGGCTTTATTCCAGAATTCTTTCGTGCTATTATCCTCTATTTACAGCTTTCAGAAATCAGCTGATGTCACTGCACATATGTTTAGAGCCGTTGCTAAGGTGATTAGCTCCAGAATTCAACGCCTACGCAGTCCTGATGAAAGGCTGAGAAACTGCTCGGCAGCGTCTGTTCAGAGCAGCGCCTTGTCGGTTGCAACTATTAAGAACCATAAAACAATATTACCCAATTTCAAGGCAAAGACGTTGGCCTCGACTGATAAATCCTGCACCAGGTTTTACAGGAACAGAGGCTTTATCTGGCGTGGTTGAGTCTGGGAGCGTTTTTCACCGAGGAAGGGTTTACAACTGCCTGGTTCCTAATGTCTGTGGGCCTGTGTGATGGGAGAGCTTTGGGGTTTCCTCCACCTGCCGCCTTGGGAGGCAGGAGATGGCAGTCAGGGGCAGGGCTGCTGTCTTGTAGAACTCTTAACATCTGTCCCATTGCTCGGTAGAACTTGCTGAGCACACACAGTGTGGTTGCTTTGCAGAGGAACGATTGCCCAGTCTCTCATTCAGCGACCAGCTGCTCATGTTGTACTGGGGCCAGTCGTGACACCCATCACTGTGACTGGGACACACAGGACAGGGTGAGCTGCTGCTTTCTTCTCAGGTGAAGAGAAATCCCTCCTGAGAGGAGCTGCCCACTGCCTCACCCTCCATGTTTCCCATTTGGGTGCCCAGCAAGGTGCAAAATGTCACAAAAGAGAGAGTTTGTCTCTAGTGGAAGCCCGTTCTGTCTAACAGAAAGGAAAGCCATTTACCTTCCTCTTCCCCTGTAGAGAACGATATCAAGTTGCCTTTACTGGCAGGACTGGGATCCTGTTACCTGCTGGGCTCCTGCTTTCAATGCAGCAGCAGAACAGCTTTTATTCATGGTGGAGAAGCCATGAAATACAATAAAGTTGCCCACGGCCAGCACCAAGAACAAGCTCCCAGGTTACGTGTTACGAGCGTTGCAGATGAAAACTCCTTTTTGGCTGAAGTTGGTGCAGGAAATGTGTGTGAAACATCTTCATTCCAGTCCAGGGTACTTTGGTGTCCTTTAAAAAAGCAAAGAACAACATACCATTTGAGCTGTGAGAAGAGGTGGATGTGGATGTGTATTTTTTCCTCAGTGCACAGCGAGTATCTCAGATGACAGCAAACATTTCCTTCCCTGGGAGCTTGCTCTTCTCACACTGATTGGTTTTTTTCTTTCCCTTGTTTTAAAGGAAACTGGCAAAGGCTTGACCTAGTTTGACTGTCTTCACACCGTGAAGGAGTGCAAACGTTCACCTAACATAGCTACCTGCATTTCTGTTCTGTAGGCTGTGCAGAAATAGCCAGGCAGGACACACAGCTGTGTGTGAGTAGCAGTGCTGCCTGTGGTTTTGCAAGGACCAGGGCTGCAAAGATGGTTTTGCTGCTTCCCTTCCCTGATCTCTGTGTTGGGGCCTCTCTGTGGCTGCAGGCAGAGGTTGGACTTGGGCAGAGGGAGGGGAGGTGTTTGTCTACAGAAGTCAAACCTCGTTTATAGCTCCTGTCCCCCAAACGAGGAGGTTTGGCTGATGGGGTGGCTTTGCCAGCGCTGCTGTGGGAAGCACATCCATGGCTGGCTAATTTTAGTTTCAAATATGAATCATGTTAATTACTGACTGTGGGAGAAACACTTGGGCCAGGGGTGTGCAAAGGCACTTGCATCATCCGGAGTGCATTTGGCCGTCTGCAGGGTGAAGCTGGGCTCCGTACGGCCGCTGCCCCTTGCTGCTGCCCTTCCCTGGCAGGGGTCCCCGTGGCCTGCCCAAGCTGCTCCCAGCACTGCTGCACGTTCCCCCTCCTTTCCTGTGACACCTACCATGGCCTTTTCTTTCCAAAGTGGCCTGTGGGGGGTGAATGGGCTGGGGATGGCTGCCATCTCCCCACCTGCGGGGTCTGTACCCATCCCCTCGGAGGTTTCAAATGAAGAAGGAAAGCAAATAGGTTGATGCATCATCCTTCCACTGAACCTGGCTTCCCAGCTGGCTTCAGGCCCCTTCCCTCCTCCTCCCAGCTTCCCTGTCCTGGGCTACAAAGATGTTCCCAGGGCTCTGGAGGGTGAATGGGGGTTGCATAACCCAGCTCCCTCTCCATGGGGCCAAGAGGCCACGAACAAAACCCAGATTACAGCCTTTCTCTGCAGAGTTGAAGGGGCTGAGGGGACATTGATATGCAGATGCTGTGTGTTGGGGCACTGTGGTTGCATTGTTTTGCAGTGTCCACAGGGAGAGTCAGAGGAGATACAGAAAAGCAACCTAGTGCAACGTTGTGTGCTGGAGCATGTTACGTGAAACGCTGCCGTGATGGGGCAATTTTCAGATACAGCCATGTTTCCAGGAGCCTTGACTACTAAATTGCACTGTTTATATAAAATCTTCACACTTCCCCAACCTTGTAATTTTCCAGGGTTCACCTCAGGCGGGTTTGTTCTGGTTTTGCCAGGCTCTCCTTTTCCAAGAACATTAAAGATGTGACGGTGCAGTTTGGGTGACTTTCGTTGTGCTGTCCCAGGGCCACACTAACGTGCACCAGAGCAAGGGCGAGCATTGAAACAAGATGTTTGTGCTTTGCCCTCTCTCTGGAGCAGCCCAGCCCCGTTGGAGTGTGCCTGGCTCCTGTGTGCCTGTGAGCTCCTGCCAGAGCAAGCGGGGAACCAGGGGCTGCCCATATGGAGCAGCTCAGATCAGTACCTGCGTGAGACCTACTGGTCCTGTAATGCTGTACAACACAGAGGTGAGCCCTTTACCTCGCTGTGACGTGGGAAGGGCAGCGTGGGTATGGTGTGTGCCAGGAAGCTGAAGCCCATCCCGTAACTCTTGAGAGGAATAAATGCTCTAAAGCAGAGGGAAAGTTGTCAGGCTGGGTCGGGCTGGTCCATCGGCTGTCAGCGAGTTCCTCCTTTGGAGTTTGCTGCTTTGATGTTCTGGCCTTGTGTGTTGTGCTGTAGTGGAGAAATCTGTGGTGTCTGCCCTGCTGGGGAGGAGCACAGGCATTCCTTGAAGGGCGAGCTCTGCCCTTGCCAGCGCTGCCGTGCCAGTCGTGTTCCTGACGGCTGCAGTAAGAGGGAAGCGTTGCATTTGTCTCACCAGCTCTAGAGAAATGCTCTGCCCGAGCCTGGCTCCTCTGCAGAGCACTGGGCTCTCCCCTGGCATCGCCCCACCCCTGCTGCTGTGCTGGGACATTCAGAGCTCCCGTGGCTGTGGGTGCAAGGGGAGAATCGGCGTGTGCCTGGCGTGAGGAGCCACACACACCGTCCTGAAGGTTTGAGCTTATATTCTGGGAATCCAAATATAGTTCCATGTGATCAAGTGCTCATGAAGAAATCAAGTAATCCATACTTGGGACAAGTCCAGGGCTTAACATTCATAACAGCCTTGCTGCCAGCATGTGCTCAGCTGAATGCCTTTGGAGAGTCAAGGTCTCTGCTTCTAATGGTTTAATTTGGACAATGAGTATCACTTAATAGTAGCGTTTTATTACATCGGTTTCACTCTTACTTTTCAAGGAATTCTCCTGATACATACAAGTTCCTGCCCTTTGGATGCTAATGCACTTCTGCTGAGATTTTGTTTTTGTTATTAGGTAGCACCAGGGCTCCCATTTGCAGAGGCTTGGTATGAGGAATGCTCTGCCCTGAGACAATGCTGCCATTCAGGGCCCGAGACAATGGGGTGGAACAGTTCTAATGTAAATCAGTATGCAGAGCCCCATCCCAGCAGCTCCTGCTCTGCAAAGGGCTGAGCTGTTCCTTCTGCACAGCCAGACCCTCCTGCACGTTTCAGTACTGAAATAATCGTGTTCCTGAACCAGTTTTTAGAAAGCAGGTGAAAATTCCCAGTTTGCGTGTTAGTCAGAGTGGAGCATCTGCAAAACCCCTGCTAGACGGAGCTGGGCTCTTTGTGATGCCCACAGGGAGGTGACTCCTGCATCTGTGTGGGCTGCTGGAGCAGAGGTGCTGGGCATGGCCTGAGTGTCAGTGCCGTGCTGCTCATCTCCCTGGGAGATGCAGGGAAGCAGTAACTTGCAGCAGGTTGTTTTTGCGACATTCCATGTATTCTTTCCGCCTGTGCACGTTGTCTGTTGTTACTGACCATCACAAACATCTGAGCAGCTCCACCACAGAGGTGTTCTTTGATGGAGTGATAGCTGTTTGGTCCCAGCCCGAAGTCAAGGCTGTGCTTCTGCACATTTAAAATGTAAGAAAACGAGAGGTTTTTTGGAATGACCTGAACAAATCCAGCAGGCTGAGACTGTCACTGTCCTACTCTGTAACCAACGGAGGAATTGAGCCTGAGCAGGGGAAGCCTGGAGGAGGATCTGAGGAGGGGTGAGGACAGGGAATCATTGTGGGCCCCAGGCTGAGGAGGAAGGTCAGGGAGGAGCAGAAAGATCAGGATCCGTATCTATGCTCCCTTTGCAGAGCATTGTGATGCTCTCATTTCCACAAGCCAGCTCACAAACCTGCCCATGGAACAAACCCTCGCTGTTTGACAATAGCCAGGCCTTGAGAGAGTTGTGGCTGATCGTTCTGCATTGCTGTAGCAGGACAACATTGCACGGTAGAGGAATTTGCAGAAGTTGTACCAGAGGAGCTGTAAGCAGAGGCTGTGCCTGAAGTAAGCATAAAACAGCAGAATTTATAGCAACCTTTGCCGAGTGTCATCACAGAGCCTGGAACAAAGCTCTGATGCGCTGGGAAATATCTGTATCTTTTATGAAAGCAGTGTATGGTTCTCTATTTGTTCCTTTGATAACACCTTTTGATCTAATGCCAGAGTAAATTAATCCATCACAAAGTGGGGAACAGAGACTCAGATAAACCCTTGCAGGAATAGGAAAGAAAGGCTAACAGGGGAGCATCTCCTATGTGGCCCTGGCCAGACCAGATTGGTTTGTTGCATCCAAAGGTTCAGCCTGTGCTCCAGAGGAGGATGCTGGATTCCTGTCATTTGCTGTCTTTCATCTGTCAGAGGGCCAATGGAGCCATGATCTGCTGGAATCCAAGGCAAAACTATCCCAAATATCCCAATGTGGGAGCCTGTGGCATTAGGGAACCTCTGGGCCCAGAAAAGCGAGGAGGTTGTGGGGATGACCCAGTGGTGCCAGAGCATCTACTGGAGAGGGCTGGGAGTGAGCAAGGGGTGCTGGGGGTGGCTGAGCTGTACCACTGCCTGCAAAAACATACCAAGATTGGGAAACACACAGCTTGTCCTTCTAGCTTCTGGTTGATGCCTAGAAGAAACAATGGTGCTTTGTGTTGCAAAAGCTGGTTTTAATCTCTCAGCCTCAACCGTGAGGCTCTGAGGTGAAAGGCTTCATAGAGACTGAAATGAATTGGGCCGGTCCCCTTCAGCACAGAGAAGCAGCCACTGAGTGATGGAGGCCTGGAACAACCTGAGTGTGTGACCTGAGGCTGGGGAGGCTGCTCTGCTGCCCAGGCTGGCCTCTGCAATGGTCTGAGACACGGCAAGGCCCACGGCTGGGAGAGGAGGCTGCAGAGGTCCAGCTCCGGCAGCTCCTGGTCCAGCGCAGCAGCAGAGCGGTGCCACTGGACGGGTTCGTTAGCCAGTGGCATTTAAGGCAGTTACAGCTGATGTGTGGCCTTCAGGAGTCTTGCCACTCAAGCTGTTTTCTGTGAAGGCTTGTTTGACCTCTGTCAAGTGACAAATTGGCTGGGCAGTGTGATCTGGAGACCTGGCCCTCGAGTCCCACCACACTGAGCTGACTTTGAGCCGCAGCTCTTGTGAGCGTCAGTACTTTGATGATGTCCATGTGCTAAGCCTGGGAGCGTGAGGCTCTCAGAGCCGTGTCGAGGAGGTGCTGGTGTGTGCCAGCATCCTGCCTCGCCAGCCACAAGTCCAGGAGCTGACACAGATCAGAGGAACTCTGCTGCAGAGGCATTTTCAGCCCAGGCGGGCTCCACGGCTCGGCTCAGAGCATGGCCCTGAAAGCGATTGCGCTCGATGGAACGGGACGGCAAGTGGTGGGGGAAGCAGAGAGCCTCAGCCAGCAGCCGAGCACAGAGTGAGGGCACAGGGCTGAGCAGCTCTGGGGCAGGCAGAGCTCAGCCACCCAAATGCCCACTGATCCGCTGCTAATTCAGGCCCTGGCTTGGGAACTGCTGCTGGATGTCAGCAGTGGCTCTGCTCTGGCTGCTGCACACCCCTCACTGCTGCTCGCCCTGCTGTGTGCGCACGGCAGAGGGAAACTGCGCACACGGGATGGCAAAGATGTGATGAAGCTGAGTAAATTGCTTGGTGTGCCTGGCAGTGAGCAGTTACACTGAGCAGCTGGGGGAAAGCAGGGAGAAGCAGTAGTGATGTTCCACAGCATAAACCACTGTTTGACTGGAAAACAGGGAATTGCTGAGAAGACAGACGGGAAGCCATTGGAAAGGCTGAAAGGGGTGTTGAAAACTTGAAGCCTCGTTGATGTAGGAATTGAATACCCCAGTGGGAGATGCCCAGGCAGGGACTGTGGTAGAAGCACAGAGCAGGGGACAGAGGTTTAAAGGAGATGAATGGGAGCTGGGTCGTGCCCTCACCTCAAATGAATAAATAAGTGGCGTGGTCCAACCTTTCCCAGGTGTCAGGGTGCCGTTTGCAGCAGATGCTCCCTCTAACCATGACCACCAAACATAGCTGCAGTCAGATGAACTGTAAGTCTCTCAGTGGGCATGTGTTTGCAGGGCAGCCATCAGAGGGGAGCAGGAGAGAGCTGGACAGCATGTTGGGGGAGAATTTGTCCTGTAGCAGAATGTAGTGCTGAAATGAATGTGAAGCCTATGGAAGTGAGAACCTGGACGTTTCAGAGAAGTGATGAGGTTTAGGCTTTGCTAAAATGAGTAATTAATGCTGCTTTCTATAAACCATTGCCAGGTGTAATTTCCACCCAGGGGCTACATACAGCTGTGCCCCCAACCCTGGGCCTGGCCTCACTGCTTGGGAAGGAGTAATGGCCCAGAGAGCTTTCCTTGGGCCTCATGGAAACGTTCCCCTTGCTGTCATTGTGTAGAAGATGGCTTTAGGGGGACACCAGCCAGTGGACCCTCCACCTCTGTGAGCAGCAGGCTGGGCTGTGGGAGCTGCTGGAGATGTTTCCCAGCTCAGCAGTTGGGTCTCTGATGGCTGGAGCAGCTCTAGCCCAGCTGAGGAGCTGCTGCAGGAGAGCAGAGCCAGACTTTCCCCACACAGCACTGAGGTGTTAACATTTTCTCTTGGATTTTAAAGGAATTGCTTCACATGCAGGCTTGGTTGTGACTCACACCCTTAGCTGATGGCAGCAGCAGCAGCAGCTTGTTTAACTTGCATTAAATGAGGACAAAACTCAAGTCTTGAGTCACGTGCCGAAGACGCCAAAGAGCGAGGGTGGGAGGAACAGCAGCCGACCCAGTGGCTCCCATCTGGGCAGTGTGGCTGTGGCTGGGAAGCCGGGGAGTGCAGCTCTGGGCCTGCAGCGTTCCCTGGGTGCACACACATGGGTGATACACCATGGCCCATCAGAGCTGGAAACAGACACTCTGTGGCGTTAGATAATCAGACAATTGCTCTCTTCATGGTGTCTTGTCTCTGCCCTCTGTGACATGTTTAGTGTGCCTTTAAAGTGGAAGAGAGTGGGAATGGTGGTGTGGGTAAGCTTTGATCCCAACGTTGGCTTAGGCTCTGGAGACTGTGCTGCTGCCTGTAACCAAAGAAAGAGAAAAGGGTTAACTGGCTTAAATGTTAAAGCCCTTCTTGTCAAATGGTGTGGCCACTTAGGGGTCCAGCAGGGTGGGGAGGTGCAGACAAAGCAGTAATGGGGAGTCTGTTGTGGGAGGTCTGAGGGGAGGGAGAGAAAAGAGGAAGTAAAACACGAGTCCAGGAGGCTAAAGGAATGGGTGAGTTGATGTCAAATCCCTGCACACAGTGAGAATTGACTGTGATGGTGTATAGGTCATACAGAAACAGCTTGGAAATAGAGGGGGACATGAAGATACCTTTGAGTTTGTCAGTGGAGAGCTGCCTGTCCAGAGGAGCAGGGAGGTACAGTGACCTGGAGCACAGAGGGCCCATGTTGAGCCACTGCTTCTCCTCCCTCGGTGGTGGTCTCTGGTGGGCTGGGAGAAGGAGGACAGGGGAAGCCCCTGAAGGTCACCCTGCTCCTGTGCTGTTGTGGGTGATGTGACTGGCAGAGCAGCACCCCGAGCCCGTTAGAGGAACATGAAAAAATGTCCCAGCAGATCTGTTGATGTTGCTGTTCTCGAAAACACAGCGTGTAAAAAGCTTCTGGAGACGCTGGGGAGTTTGTTCCAAGCATTGCAGCTGAGCAGCCTGTACCTTCCTTCCAAAGGGAAGATGGGGGAGCAGAGGCTGCTTGTGCTTTGGTAAGGAGCCTGTGCTCACGCTTCCCACCGCGGCCTGTCCCTGCGCTCCTGCTCAGTCCCGAGGCCGTGTCTGCAGGGAGCTGAGGGCTCTTGCAGAAGTAGATTTGTACAGGATCCCTGTCCAAAGCAGGCTCTGACTAATTCAGTTTGAACCCCGCTGTGTGCAGGCACCTCGTGCTGAGGCTGGGCAGGGCTGCAGAATGCAGCTGTGTCAGCTGCCGTGGAAAACATCTCGGCTTGTTACCCAGAGTGAGATCCCTTCTAAAACAATGCTCACACAACAGTCGTTTTAGAGTGAAAACTGAGCTGCTGCAGCAACCAGAGCATCCTGAAATCCCTGACAACTGCCTTGTAAAGTAATCTGAAAGCATATCCGTCTTGACAGTGCCTCTTAATGGCTCACTAAGAATGCTTTAAGATTTGCTGGAGCTCTGCCACAGCCCTGCTGTAGGTTTGTAGTGATCTACTGTGCTCTCCGTAGAGCTGAGACCCCTTCAGTTTCCCACGATGAAGCTAAATGCCCCCCAAACCAGGCACCTGGGAAGATATTTACCAAGTGCCTTGCTGAGAGTCAGCTGGAGCGAGCTGGGAGGAATCCCCTGGGCTCTGGGCAAAGGAGCTGTGCGTGGTGCAGTGTCCAGGACTTTGTGGATTCATTATCTGCTGCCGCTTTGGCATGGGTGATGTAGGAGCTACTACAATTCCTAAGAGTTAAGGTAATTGCATGAATTCCACAAGCAAAAATTCCATCTCCATAAGCAACTCTTTTGTGCCTGCGGGTGTGGGGAAGGGGTCATGTAATCCAGACGTGCAGCGCTGGATTAAATGACTGTGTGCTGCAGGGTATTAAACCTGGTTTTGCTCTCCTGGCTGTGGGGGGGAGGGGGATGACTGGCACAGACCAGCATCGCTGCTAAGCTGAAGGATGTTTTTAATCTACAGCAAAACAGAACGCTCAGTGCATACCTGGGCTTTAGTCATCGCCAAAGAAGGTTTTGTGTACAATCCTGACAGCTCTGCCGAAGGGGTGGGTGACTCCAGAGCCTTCGAGGGGGAGGAGAGATGTAAAAGCAAAAGCAAATGCTAGTGAAGAGCTTTGCTGGTGGAATACTTGAGTGGCCAGTTGTACTCGGTAGGTGTTTGGGAGAATGTGTAGGTTGGGCCAAGCAAATGAAGAATCCCTGAGCTGGACAGGGAATAAAATGCAACATAAAGCAGGATTTTGTCTTTCAAAAGCAGTGCCGTGCTGCATGGCCCAGCAAACAGATGAGTGCCAGGCGCTCCTCTCCGGCCGGGCTTTCCTCCCTGTCCCCTGGGGTTAGCTTAGCACCGTGTTAATAATTACTAGGATGTACTTTCAGGCAGGTTATTTGTTTTCCCTCCTCATGATGTGCAAGAGCAGATAATGAAATTAATTTGCACACTTTGTGAGTTTGCAAAGCTGGCTCCAGCCACGTTGCCACGATACTGCGCGGGTGCCGGCGGCTCCCGGGGCCGCTGTTTGCACAGCCGGGGCAGCGGGCAAACAGAGCTCGGAGGGGAGATGGGATGTACCCAGCCACGAGAAATGCTCTCTCCAAAGCCAGCACGGAGCGTGCACGCTGTAAAACCCCTTTCCCAGGGTGTTTTAAGTCTGCTGATGCCAATCAGTTAAGCAGGTAAACAGGCAAATGAAGGCCTGGAATTGCAGCGTCGCTGCAGGTTGTGGAGCTCAGGGCGGCGGCGCTGGGGCAGCCCTGGCAGCTTCCCCCGCTGCTCACTTCAATGTCCACTCGTACCCTTGTCTTTAAGTAAGGAGTCCCGTGTCCTCCAGCTCAAGGTGTGTGGCACATAAAGCACGGTGTCCTCTGGGAGTGCTGGGTACTGACCCTCAGAGCTGCTCGGGCTCTGCAGGAGTGTTTTCAGTCAGGAGCTTGCTGGTAAGGCTGGGTGCTCCAGGGGAGGCTCTGGGGAGGAGGCAGGGCAAGTGCAGAGGGTGGGAACCGCAGCTCTGGGTGTTTCCATCTCCCCTGCCACGGCGTTTGGCTGGGGGGCTACAAGCAGCTCCATGGTTGAGCCACTTTCTGCTCCGTCGTTCACTGCACAGGGACGTGCAGCAAGGGCTGGAGCTGGGAGCATAGAGCAGAGACTCAAAGCCTGGTGCTCTGGGCCTGCTCTCGAGGCCCCTGTCCACGCCAGGCTGGATCCCACTGTGCAGCCTGGGGTTGTGTCCTGGCTTGGCAGAGGTTTGGTGCTCAGATCACAGAGACAGGCTGTCCTTCGCAGGCGATGTGGTGCTTGGTGCAGCGTCACCAGGAGGGCTGAAAACGGCTCCTTTGCCTGCTGGGATCCTGCTGAGAGCACGTGTGTGCTCTGCCAGGTGCCAGCCCCATCAGCCTGGCGCAGCCCTGGGGGACCAGGTATAAATAGCACCACTCCGGTTGTGCTGTTCCTACCTGTACCCTGATGCAAGGCTCAGCTCTACGGGCCCCTTAACCTGTTACTGTGATCTGTCTGCAGACTGGCTTTGGGCTGCTCTTGAGCAGAGGCTGCCTTTCACTTGTGGCTCGTTTCTCATCCCCCAGGCTGAGAAGCTTGACTTTCATCCCTCCCTTCTCCAAATTTGGTTACTGAGCACCCTGTTGTCACGTTGGGCTCCTTGGGCTGGGGGAGGCAGGCAAATCCAGCACGCAGCTGGGAGACAGACCTTTCTTTTTTAAGGAAGACAAGGAGGCGGCAGAGAATCTGGGTTTCTTTTTTCCCCTCCAACTTGCCACACATACGTTTTGTCTGAATGTTGCCTTTTCGAAGCTGCTGAGGCTCTGGGTGAGCCGTGGTGGGGACGTGCCATGGGACAGGGACACCTCAGAGCCTCGCTCACGCTTTCCCACACAGCACGTGGCCGGTCAGCTGCTGAAGTGCAGCTCCAGATATTCTTCACTTGGCTTGGTTTTTGAGAGTTTAAGCAGCAGCTTTGTAACAAGTTGCCGTACAAGAGGCCACGTGGGTGTTAATTAGGCCCAAAGTCAGGAGGGGCTCTGAATTTGCTTTGAAGAGTGGGAGCCCATGTCCTTCCAGAAATGATCTATTAAAGCAGGTTCATTTTTACAGCTGCCCATCACTCCTGCTCTGATGGCACCTTCAGCAGTAGCTTTGTAGAGAAAATGGCATTTCCCCTGTACAAGAATCTACCTGTTTTGGCAAATGCGTTCCTGTGCCTTTGTATACACTAAATGGCCTTGGAAAGCGTCGGGATTGGAGAGATGGAGCTGGAGGAAGCAGAGAGGATGAACCTGGTGTGAGGCTTTGCAAACCAGCAGCAGGGTGCCGTTGTGCCCAAACCTCTCCTGCCATCCCCTGGAAGAGGATGACCACCTTGTGCTTACGTGCTTTCGGCCGGGGTCCTTGGCAGCGTGCTGAGCCAGGCGGGAGCCTCCTGGCACCGGCAGAGCCGCGGGCAGGACCCCGGCGGCAGCCGCGGCAGCGCTCGCTGGAGCAGAAACGGGCAAAGCAGACGGGGAATTTGGCTTCTGAAACACGAGGAGCAGAAGTGACAAAGGTTCCAGGCAAGGTGCTTCTCCCCGTACGCCTGGCAGCCGGCAGCCGAGGGCGTGTGGTTTGCTTGGAGAAGCTCTCACTCGACTCTCGCCAGCGCGGAGCCCCACGGAAGCCGTGGCAAGCTTCTGTTCCTGTCACACAGCGGCGTGGCGGTGGTCTGTCGTCAGCAGACGCACAGCTCCAGACGGAGCTCAGCTCCCAGCCTGGGCTGACACAATCTGGGAAATCCAACGTTCTTATCAGCCATCAGGGCCAGACCTTCCCGTGCCCGTGTCGCCGCCGGCGCCCGCAGCACGAGCCTCGCCAACCGCCGAAGCCTTTCCCACCGCTTGCTGCCCGGTGGCGGCTCCGTGCCGTGCTTGCTCCGTGCTGCGTGCTGTGCTCATGAGACAGGCTTCCTTGCCTGAGTGCAGCCCTGGCAGCAACTGGGAGTGCAGTGGGTTGGGGGCTTTGATGCATGGTCCTGCTCCGGGTTTGGGTGGCAGCGGTGGCTTTGGTGGCTGCACCTCGAGGTGGGCAGCGCTGCTTGCGGGTGCTGAAGGTGGAAGGTCTGGCTGCTTGCAGCCCTGTTTGCACTGGAGGAGGAGACTCCTTCAGAGCAGAAGCTAGCTTAGGTGCTTTGGATATTCTCAAGATGGGGACCTCCTGCTGCAGTGTCTGGGGATTTAGGAGGCCACTATTCCAAAGGCCAGTGTCAGAAGTGGTGGGTGTGAGGGCTGTGCAGTGTCCTGGCATTGTGAGCCAAGGCCTTCTGGTTGCCTGCTCCCCCTCTCCACTCCACAGCAAGTTCTTGCCAACATTAGGTTTGCCATTCTATGCTATGATGCTTCTACAACTTCTTTAATACATCATTACCATCCTTGCTGTGTGCTTCCAGTGGTGGGGGGTGAATGAAACTTTTAGCAATCTGCTACTAGAAGGTTTGGGAGCCTAATGTGGCACTTCCAATGTGAACCTCGTGTAACTGAAGTCTTCTGGTTAGTCTGGAGAATCAGAGCATCCCAGTTCTTGCCGTCAGTCCTTCTCTACTGGGATGATGCTTAAAAGTTCTGGGGTTTTCTGGTTCCGTGTATGTGGGGTTTTAATGTCCATTTCTATTCAGTTCTTGCCCTGTCATTTAAAAGCTGTATAGCAAGCAAATAGTGGGTGTGTTGCAAAGTGTTTTGTTTTATAGATAAAACATCAAGTGACCTCAGTTGAAAAGGAGAAGGAGGCAGATGGCCAAAGCAAAACACGTGGCTTTGCAGACCCCAAACGAGAGTAAATCGGTGAAGTTCTGTGTTTGCTTTTTCCCCAAAGCCTGATCCCTTCAGAACCTCTGCCTGGGAAGTGCTGACGTGTGAGACTTCTTCTGTTGCCTGGTCTTTGCTCCTAAATTCACCAAAGGATTCCTGAGGTTCCCACGCTCGGAGGAGAGGAAGCTTTGTGTGTTCTCAGTGGGCATGAGGATGCCGAAATGGGGAGAGGGAACCTGGGAAAAATTGCACAAGAGTGGGGAGGAAGGGAAATGTTTTGCTGAGATTACCCGTGGCCTTTCATGCTCACAGCTGGGAGATGATGTTGCTTGGCTGTTGCGACATTGTGGGCAGAACATGAGTTTAAACACAGACATCCCGAAGCATTTGTTCAAATCCACCAAGGCTGGAGCAGGGCTGTCGTTGGAGCATAGGGAGTGTGTGCAGAGCCTGCTGAGGCTGGTCCCAGCTGACCTCTGAGCTGAGGGTCTCTTCAGCTCAAAGGATCCAGGTTCAGTGGCTCTGGCAACTTCTGCAAAATATTTTTGATTTCTTTATTTGTTGGTCATTGTCTCCTCTCAGGTTTAAGGGCTTAAGTCCTTAAGTAGGTATCTTTGTAGTAAAAGCTGATCTTTGTCTTCCACTTTTACAGACTGGAGCGTGTGGTGTGGAAGATTTGAAAGAGCTGGAGCAAAAGGCTCATTTGGGGTTTTACTGCCGTGTAACTAATATGTTTGTGTGTCTTTGTGCATGTGTATGTATAGAGACTAGGAGTATGTCCTGTGTAGTTACTTACAGCAGCCCAGGCTGACAGGACCAGGTCTGAGTTCAGTGGTACAATCTGGCTGTGGTGCCTCAGCCCAGCTGCGTTCACTCAGCACAGACACCCAGTTCCCAGAGGTGAATAAGGCACAAAGTTATTGGTGATGTAGCCACCTAAGAGAGAGTCCCACGCTGATGCAGGCGGCTTCACATAAGCACAAATGCATTCTGCATGTTGTTACCTTCCTGAGCCTTCCCTTTGTGCAGCCAAGCAGCAGATGGGGCTTGCAGGAGCCCACACGAGCTTTCGGTAGGAATGGTGTTCACCCCGCAGCCTCCCCTTGGGACACGTCACTAGTGCCAGGAACGGGGCGATGGCAAAGGCACAGGTGGGCAGCGTGGAGAAGCCTCAGCTCGGCCGAGGACGAGGCAGAGTGTGCCAGCAGCCCCTGCCAGCCCCTCGCACCAGGTCCCCAGGCTGCCACTGGGACGGTGGGGTTGGTGACGCAGCTCGCTGCCAGGGCACCGTCACTCGCTGCTGCTTCATCTGTTGCCCTTTCCTTGGTGCCATTTAGTCAGCATCAAATCAAGGACAGCAGCGGTCAGGAATTGTCTGTGTTAACATGTTTCTCCATCTTGAAAATCAGGCCCAGCTTGTTTTTGGAGCTTGGCTGATGTTCATGAACCCCTTGAGCAAACCGCAGCGAGCTGCAGCCGTAGCTCCCTGCTGGGCACGGGGTGGGAGGGCACAGCCCAGCTCCCAGAACCATCCTGGGAACAGAGCAGATCGTGCAGATTTGTGGTGGTTGTTAAATTCTGCCAGAATAAAGCAGCCCCAGGGAATCCGTGTCTCTCCCCACTGGTGGGACCTCCAGGACAGGCTCTCAGCAGGTTGTGTGACCCTGTGTGCCGCGGAGCCTTGCCCTGCTCATGGTGAGTGGAGGGTGAAGGCTTTGCACTCCTCCCACCTCTCAGCTCATCAGAGTTGCATTTCTTTCCTCTTTTCTGTTTGCAGGATAGTTTGGCCTGATTTTTTTCTTCTTAAATGCATATGACACATAATACACTGTGCTGCAGTCTGCCTGAAGTGAGTGTTGCCAGTCAGTTACTCTGTGGGTGCACGGTGTTGCTGTGGATCAGTCCTTGGGCTGTACTCAGAGAAATATTCCCCCTCCCCCCATGCAGCAGCAGTGGGAATCTCCGAGCAGAGGTCACCACTGCTTTAAGGAGGTCGATGTTCAAGAGGTCTGGTAGATGACTGTGTGGGCAGATGTGGTTACAGCTCCTCCCTGCCTGAAGCCTGACAGCTTTCTGTAGGGAGCAGAGAGCTGGGAGAAGTGGGAGTCCCAGCCCAAGCCAGGGCCATGAGTGTCAGCTCTTCCCCTCTGATTAGCAGTGGTGTGGCAGGGCCATGTGCTGCTCCAGCCATCCTGTAACACACCAACCACTCCAAAGCTTTCCCCATCGCAGCTGATCCCGCTCCCAGACCACAGCTCAGAAAAACGACTGAAACGACAGTTTTGTAACCTTGGCTAGAGCCCAGATGATCAGCAGCATCCAGAAATGTAGCAATATCAAGAGGCAGCTGCAGATAGATAATTGAGGGAAGGGTTTGTGGGAAAAACTGCTCCTGGGAAAACCACACAGGCAGAGGGGTTGCTTGTGGTTGCAGGGCGCTGTCAGGGCTCGCTTTGATTTCGGACTTCACGCATCCCAAGCACGGTCCCAGCTGGAGTGTTCTGAATCTGGAGTGTTCTGAATCATGGGGTAGCTGGGCAGAAACTTCCAAATATAACCTTGTTAAATAGTAACACTTAATAGGAGAACTGAAGGGTTGTGGCTGGTCTTCTGAGGCTGGGTCAGGAAGTGAGGCTCAGAGGGTCGGAGTGGAGGGGTTGTGGTGTGAGCGTAACCCGGTAGCAGGGATGGTTTCCTGTAGCGAGTCATTGCCAGAGGACGGTTGAGGAGTTGGGCTTTCACAGTGCCCAGTGAGGTCAGGAGCATCACCTCAGCCACCATCCTTGGAGAGGTGGCTGCGTGTCCACAGGCCCCTCGTCAGGCTGAGCTGCTCTGCTGCCGTGTTTTCTGCAGGTCCCAACAAACACCGGGAAGCAGCATCTGCCGTTTCACAAGTGATGGAAGTACCTATAGCTGCTGAGCCTATGTGGCTGGTGTGTTCTTGAAGCCAGCTTTGCAAATACCTGCAGATGTGAGTGGCTACAGGTGTGTCAGGAGGTCGGGAAGCACCGTGGGTTAAGGTGAAATCAACATTTGAGAAAGGCAGAAGAAAAGACGGTTATTGTGGGGTCCAGGTTCTCATCTTGAGAGGAGAAGCCATACAAAGAGGTGGAGAAAGATGTTTCATCTGTGAGAGCTCCTGATTAAGGAGTGACATCCCCCTTCAAAAGCCAGAAACAAAAAGATGGTGAGTTCCCCAGGGGAAAGAGAGAAGATACTGAGTTGGAGGTGAGGATGTGATGGAGCTGTGCAACTAGATGACCCCAGGTGTGACAGGCCAGCGTGCTTCCCTGCTGCCCTCAGAGGGGGAAATACAGAGCTCTCCGTTTCCCTCTGTTTGGGTAATGGCTGTGAGAATTAGCACCTCGTGCTGCACTATGTCGTTAATAGCTAATCTTTGTGATTACCTGGAAGGCTGCTGAGTGAAACACACCTGTGTTTGCTCTGCTGGCGCAGGCCTCCTCCTGCTCTTGGCCTTACCCCTGGACAAAGATGGACTTTACTCTTCCGGAGCCGAGCTGGAGCACAAAGAGTGATTGTTCCTTGTTTTGCAAAGTGCAGGTCCCTGCACGGGCAGTTCTGGGTGCAAATCACCTGTGTGGGCCTGCCAGGTGAAGGAGAAGCTGGTGAACAGCAGGTGTCTGCTGGTGGCAGGGCGCAGGGTGCACACGGGCAGCGCTGGGTGAAGCTGTTAGTGACGTACAGCACAGCTTCAGCGTGGGCTCGGGAGGTAGCAGGGCACTGCACAGCTCAGACAGGCTTCACTGGGTTGACGGGCTTCTCAGTGGAGGTAGCAGCAGGGTGATGCAGAAGGGAACAGTTCAGCATGTTGAAAGACCTCAGCTTCTGTTTTTCTCCCCATGCTTTCCTGTGGAAGAGGTGAGGGGTCCCATTCTGGATGTGACCTATGTGAATTGTTATTTTAAGGCAGCTTTCAAAGATTGGAGGACACCTGTTTCTCTGGGGCAGAGTCTCCAAAAGGAGCCTGAGATGTTCAGATTCCGTGTTTCCATGAGGCTCGTTCATCTTCCACCTTTTTCAGACCAAACAAAATGTGTTGGATTTGTGCAAATGTCTGTGCCTCTAATTGCCATCCTTGCATCAGAGTTGTTTGTACGGGTAAGAGCCTCCAGCCAACTTTCTTCTTATTGTCTGGCATTTAAAGAACTCTGCACAATCCTTTTTACTCCAAGCTGGCGGGATATGGGCAGGCCCCAATGCACAGATCTCGGGCATGAGCTAATTTGTTGTGGCTTCAGATAGAGATGGCAGGAGCCTGGCTGGTCTGCTTGCAGCAGGAGGAGAGAGGCTGAGCAGGCACTGCAGGAGGGCAGGGCTGGAGGGATGGGATGGGACTCGAGCAGAGCTGGGGGAAGCTGCTGCTCCGCCTTGGGTGTGCATCTGCAGGCATTTGAGGATTTCAGCCTTGTTTGTGTTGTCTCTTGTCACAGATCTGGATGTTGCTCCCTGTGCCCCTGAGGGCGGGAAGAGGAGGGACAGGGGGGTTTGTGTACACCGGTGGGTTTTAAAGGAGGGATGTCCTCTCCTGTCAGGCAGGGTGTTGGTGTGGCTGGGGCTGAGAGCAGGCTGTGCCTGTGTGTACACCCGTGCCTGTCCCGATTTGCCCGTCGCCACTGCCGGGAGCCCTGTCTGGCCAGGCTGGCCTGGCGGGGCCAAGCGTGCAGCCAGCACTCCCCTCCTGCAGCTCAGAGGGACAGATCATCCCCTCCCTTCCCTCCCTGTCTGCTTTGGGACCGTTGCCTTTGGAGGTCCTCCACAGAAACGTTTGGTCTTAGTGTGTGGCTCTGTCTTGGCACACCCTGGGCAAAACAAAAACCATTTTCCACTGGTTCCTCGCCCCAGCAAGGGGAGAGGAGAGGACGGGGTGGGGGTGTGTGTGTGTGGCTGGGGCTGGCTCCACAGAGCCCTGCTGTTCCCAGCCGGCCTCGCCAGGCACAGCTCCTGCTCCCACCAGACCCGTCTGCCCACCTCTGCCAGGGTGCTCAGGGGGGACACGGTTCTGCAAAGGGGCCAGACTGGCTGGTGTATTTGCTTCTCCAGCTTCCTCCCTGCAGGCAAGTCATGTGTGTGACACTTGGGAGGCTGGGGCCGCCGTGGCCTTCCCCAGCAGCACCACCATGACCCTCCCCACCGATACCACCACAGTCTTCCCCACCAGCACCACCACGACCTTCCCTGCCGAGGCACCACCAGCTGCTGGCCAGAGCCGGCCGTGCCAAACCCCCGGGAGCTGCCACATCCAGGCTGGCCAAGTCCCAGGGCAGACCCCTCCTGTCCATAGCTGCATTCCCAGGGGACAGCGTGGGGTCTGCGCCTGGCCAGCAGTGAGGGGCTGCTGCTGGCCAGGCCAGGGGCTGGCTCTGGCGTGCAGGGGCTGGCGCAGCCGGTGCTGGCCGCCGGCCAGAGGTAAACAGCTCCTTTGTTTTCCCAGAGAAGTGCGAGGGATTATATTCTGTTGAGCTCAGTCGGTCTCCCACTTCTTATTGTGCAGCAGACATGTAATCATCTAGTTCAAGGAGCTTAGTTAATTGTTTACAAAAGAAGAAGGGTGATGATTGTCTCCTGGTAGGGAGGTGAGGTTGAGAGGGGTGTCGTGGAAAGAGGGTGGCTTGTCCAGCTCCTGTATTAGGAGGGACTGAAGCCAAATTGTAACTCTGCAGCCCTAGATTAGGGACTTTGAAATGCTCAGCCATGGCTCCTGCGAGCTGGGAATAGCTCTTCCAAAGTGGGAATCTGTAACTCCCTTCTGACTCCTACTAAACGTGCTTAAAAATGAAACGAAGACTTGGAGAGTTGTTTGTAATTGTTGTGCAAATGTAATACTCCCTCCAAGCTGTTAAACAGGCCAGTGCTCTGTTTACACGGCGAGGCAGCCAGCTTTCCAAGTGTAATGAGTCAGCTAGATGAACAGAAGGGGTGCAGAATTAATCTGGCATCCGTCTGGCCTTTTCTCAGTTAAACAGGTTTTGGAAGCTCCACGTGAATAGGTACCTACCCCGGTTACCAACAGCCACAAAGACCTCGGGAGTGGGCAGGGCTTTGTTCAGAATAAATGGACAGCGTGCAGGCCATGAGGCAGTTTTAGCAAGGCACTGGAAACGATGGGGGGTTTGGTTTTGACGGGGAGCAGAGCGTGCTCTGGCCCCAGCCGTGCCGGTCCCCGTGCTCAGGAGAGGCAGAAGCAAAGCTCCTTGGTTTTAAGATCCTTTGCAAGAAGTACAAACACATTTGCACTGGCACATCATCTGAATCTCCACTTCTCAGCTTTGCAGTGAACGTTGAAGTGAATCTGTTCAGGTGTCCTCCACACCGCCCCGGTGCTCCTGCCGCCTCCTCCTAGGCTCGTGCTCAGACACTTGCTCCTTCCTCCTTCATCTGCACCTTAATGAGAACCAGTAGGTGAAACGGAGGGGAAACTCATCAGCTGTACAAATGGGTTAATGGTAGCTGACAGAGCCAGGTTCTCGGGGCTGTAAATGGCTGAAGCTGCTTCTAGAGGAAACAATTGAAGCACCTGGGACTCCATCGATGTGCAGCAGCACGGGGACACCTCAGGCTCCGGAGCAGTGCCTGAGGGGAGCATCTCCAGGAGAGCCACACTGCTGGGAGAGGTGACATCTTGGTGGCTGGTGAAGCCCTGGCAGGGTGTGTGGGAGCAGAGGCCAGAGCCACGCGCTCTGGCTTCAGCTTTGGCGAGCTCCTGCCGCTCTGCAGCGCTGAGCGCTCCCGGGGAGGGCTGAGCTGCCTTTTTAAGGTGCTGTTTTCACTCAGCCCTTGTGGTGCTTGAACTCTGGCACTTGTGCTGGGCTGCAGGCCCTCGAAATGATGAAGAGCAGAAATTTGGAGGCACGGATCTCTGCAGTCATTCCCTCGCTCTAACAGCACATTTTCCACTTTCTCTTTATGGACATGCTGGGCTGCTGTGCTGAATTTTCTGCACTTTACCCCCTGTTCTTGCTTCCCAGCTGCACCATGAGGAGGGCTGATCAGCCTGTTGTGTCTCTACCAGTTCAGGTCCTTTCCAGCTCTCATCCAAACAGAAAGGAGTGGGGGCTCCTGCCTGGGCCTCCCACAACTCAGCACTGCAGCTGAGTCCCTGAAGCCTTCATTCATGAAAAAGGGGTTTTCCCGTAGCACCAGCAAAGGAGCTAGGGCAGAGGATTAGCTGCCCTGGAAAGTGCAGTCTCCTGCTGCAAATGCCAGCGCCGGGCCGTATTAGCACTGTCTGTGGCCAGAGCTTTGGTCTGGGAATTTGTGCTGCTGTAGGGCTGGGATGGGGCCTCCGAATCACTTGTGCAAAGGAAACAACCCACAGACCAACCCAGAGGGCCCTGAAGCCTCTGAAGCGTAAATGAAACATTTAAATTAGGAAGGGATTTCCAGGGAACTTCTGCAGACCAAGGCTGCTGACAGCACCAGCCTGCTGCCTTGCCCCGGCTGCCCCAGGTGTGGGCACCCAGCACCCTGTCCTGGCACTGCCCAGCCCGCAGCTCAAGGTCCACACTGCTTCAGCCCCAGCAGCCTGGAGGGTTTGGCTGCTGCCCTCTTGTTTTCTTTCCCTCTCCCCGCCCACAGAATTCCCATCTTGTGATGGAGCACTGCATGACTTTGTTCCTGGACAATTTCCTGCAATTGTAGCTCTGCAGAAACCCGGCAGCTATTATAAGAAGTTAATGGGTGCAATGGGCAGTGTCTCAGGTGGCAATTAGCTGGGGAAAGAGTTTGCCAGTGGTGCCTGTTTGTGCTGTTTCAGTGTAAGTACGAGGAGCCCTTTGCTGCAGGGCTTGGTGTGGGTCACTTCTCACAGACATACTGTTGCACGGATGCTTTTTAGCTTCTGCTCTCGGGAGAGGAGGTATTTTTGTTCACCTAAAAAAGCCTCTGCTGCCTTGGCTTCTGCCAGGGTTTGTGATGGCTGTTGCAGCTCGTGCTTCGCTGTATTTCAGATGTCAGTTGTCTTTTCAGCCCTGTAACCAGGCAACACATGGCAGGAGCAGGGAGCGCTTTGTTATTCTCCAAATTGCCTTCCCTAGGCCCAGGCAGCGCTGGGGCCAGGGGCCGTGGCAAACAGCTCCAGGAGCACCGGGAGCCCTCGGTGCTTTCTGCTCTTGTGATGGTGACACGGTCAAAAAATGCCTTTCTAAGCAGATTTGGTAGTTTTGCGTGCGAGTCCCACGAGGGGCTGGAACTCGGCGTGACAGTGGGGCACTGGGGCTGGCCCTGCCCCACACTCATACCAGGGGTCCCATCCCTGCACCCCTGCACTCTGGACAGAACTGCAGCATGAGAAGCTTTGTGTAGGCTTGTGGTGATGGTGCAGGTGAAGAACAGGAGGGATGGTGCTGGCTGTTTGGGCACAATCCCTTTTAGGCCATCCCTTGCCTAGGAAACGAGTCGTGGCTGCAGCTGCAGGTCCCAGCTCGCTTCCCGTGTGGAAGAGGGCAGAGGCAGCAGCGGCTTTGCCTGCCCTGGCCTGTGGTGTTTGGAGGTGCTCTGCCCTGCTGGGGTTGCCCTTGAAGAGTTCAGTGGGGGTTTATCCCCATGGGAAGAGTCTGTGCCTTTTCTTCCCCAGGCAGAACGATCCTTTTGAGATGTCTAACTCTTGTTTTCCTTCTTTCTAAACAGACTGTTGATGATGAGGCGATGGCAGCATAAATGAAGATCAAGTAAGGAAGGCAGAACGATGCCCAAGGGTGGGTGTTCTAAAACACCACAGCCAGAAGATTTCTCTCTCAGCAACGACATGGTGGAGAAACAAACGGGGAAAAAGGTAGTGTGCTTGGTTCTCTTGTCTTCCTTTAGGGATGCTGCCCCTTGTGCCCAGTCTCTTCGAGCCTGGTGGTGCTTTGTGGAGCAAGAGGTTGCCGTGGGCTGTCGTCACTGGAATCCAACCTGTGTGTTGGCACTGCCAGCTGGTGGGGTCTGCTCTGTTTCTCACTGGTTGCAAAATGGCTCCACAGACCTGCCCTGGCCCAGGGGATTCTCTCCTGGGAGTACTGTGTGTTTTTGTGGCTTTGTGCAGTGAGCTGTGGAAGGGCCGAGCAATCCAGAACTCTCACAACTGTGTGCTGTGGGAGGAACAGGTTTCTCCTCCTCCTCCTCTGACTGTAAATGCCATGTCTGTGTCAGGCTGAGCTGGTCAGTTTCACCCTGCAGTCTGGGCTGTGTGTGGCCTGCCCAGGACTCAGCATGTGAGCTGCTCTGCTGCTGGGGTGTTTTAGAGGCATTTAGGTTCTGAGTTTGAGGTGAGGTTACCGAGATGAAATCCGAGTGTAAGGATAAATAAGTCCTTGCTTCTCTCCTTCATTCCCAGGTTCTCTTTTTGCCCCAGACTTAACCTCTCCTCTCATTCAGCATTTCTCCTCCCTTCTCAGTATCAGTAGTTTCCAATAAACAGTTGTGCAGAAAGCTGTGTTACCTTTAAATACAAATGAAAAGCTACATCTGCTGTATTCTTCTATGGAAATTGATCTCATTTGTTTTCCTTTGCCCTCCTTGCTCCAGTTTCTCAGCATTCCCCCAGGAGCTGCTGCTGGGGCCTGGGAGCTGGAGCTGAGTTTTGCAAGCACCAGTGTTGCCGTGTCACTTGCTCTGTCACTTCCCCTGCACTCCCACCCCTGCTGATGACAGCAACTCCTCTTATGACTGAGGTCGTATTATTGACAAAACGAGGAAAATGACAAATAACCAAGGGGAAAGTCCCAGGCAGAAATGTGGTCATGGAGCACCCTGGTGGGATCTGCCCCGTTCCCCGTCCCGTGTCACTGTGCCCGCACAGGGCAGCGTGGGAGTTGTACCCAGAGCAGGAGCATCGCCTCTGCCCGGGCACTTGGCTGGGCACGGTGTGGGGCTTCAGGAGGGGGACAAGAGCTGGGAGTAGGGCTGTTGGAGGTGAATCAGCTGCCCGGTTGCATTGGGAAGACACCGGCATTGCCCTGGCAAACGAGGCCGAGCCCGGCAGCACAGGATATGTAAATAGAGGGTTTTGTCTGCGCTGGGTAAGAAGCTTATTGTTGGCACAGGTGCTTCAGGAGAGAGGGGATGGCTTCTAATATGAATCAGCTCCCATTTGATTTCATCCACTCCCGGCAGCTCAAAGGCTGTGTGTTATTTACAGAGCAGGTTTGTTGAGCGGCGCTGGGGACGCCGGGAGCCCGACTTATCTCCCGCTGGCTACATAACTAGGACACAAATAATTGTGTGCTTCCCATTCAGAGGCATCAGCTCAGACCTGTGCAGAGTGGCATTGAGTAAGGATGAGCAAGAGCCTCTTTGCTCGCTGAATGCTGGTCTTCTCAATAGAGAAGAAACTTGCAGGCTCTTGTCCTCCGGGGACTGAGCGGAGATCCACCCCAAGTGGCCATGCAAACGGCCCTGCCTCTCCCTAACTCTGGGGCACGGGCTGGAGCAGTGACTCAGAGTAAAAGCACTCGGTCATTACACCTCCTCCTTCCAGACACTGTTGTACCTGCCTGTCAAACAAGCTGCTGCTTTTCATTTATCTTGCCTTTGTCGACGCTTTCAAAGGCCGGAGCCTGCGACTTGGCTGGCGCTGGCTGGCAGAGGCTGCGAGGGAAGGCTGAGAGCAGCGCCCACGCCACACCGAGGCACCCACAGTTGTTTTTACATTACACAGGCTTGACAGGATCAGGCTCTGAAGGTCCAGCACCAAAGTAACGGTGCAGGATGCTGGGTGGCCCCGGTGTCGCGGTGGGCTGTGTGCGAGCTCTGCACTGGCACGTGTTGCAGCCTGGCTCTCAGGGAGGCTGCCCTTTCTGCACAGGGCTCCTGCTTGGTGGCAGAAGATGTGAGCTGCTGCCTTTAAGTTGTAGAGCTGATTCTAAGAGGGAACTGCTCCTAGCTCTCCACTCCCTGCCCCTCCATGGGAGGGACCTGTTAAGTAGTGCGGTGTTGCTCGTGAGAGTGAGCGGTTTGAAGGCCGTGGCTGTTGCCCCATGGCTGACAGCGTTGGGTATGTGTCTGCTGTGGAGTGAGGAGCTGTGTCTCCCGGGGTTAACAGAGGCAGCAGGGCTGGCTGGGCCCTCACAGCCTTATATGGCTGCACTCAGCCTGCCCAGGGCCCGGAGGCTGCTTCTGCTTGAGTTCAGTCTGAGAGGGTTTGTACAAATATGCATGCCATATATGAATAATTCTCCTTCCTGGTGTAGATCCACAGATCCCCATACCAGCAGCAGATTACTCATGACTTAGCCTGAGCACAGCACAGCACCAAGCATCGTATCAGCTGTGGGAACCATCTCCTGCTGTGCCCTGGAGCTGTGTGCTTACACCGTGCGCTCAGAGGCTGCGGCACAGCGCTTGTCCCTTTGTGGGGAGATGCTCCCCCATGCATAGCCTGAATTGCATTTCTGCTGCAGTGGTTGAGCTGAACCCCGAGCAGAACAGCACTGGACTCCCTGTGTTTGTCTGTAGGAGCTAGCAGAGGTTTAGAAAAGCCTGTAGCTTTCTCTCATTCCTCTTCCAGTTTCAGAAAAGGGAACATAGTCTTAATTTCATGATTCTTCTTGAAACCATTGGACTGTTAGGCCTTTGCTGTGTGCAGGAGCCAGTGCTGGGCTGTGTGCAGAAGCCCTGGGTGACTTGGGCACTGAAGACCTGATGTTTTGGTGAAGATCAGCAGCCCACAGTCATTTTAGGGTTGTATTCTTCCAGAGCTCGATGCCTGAGGCACACAGGACCAGGGCTCCAGTTCCAGTTGTCTCCATACTTCAAATGTTTGATTACAGCGTTGATAATGACACAAATTCAGACTCTCTGAAAGTTTGTGTGCATGTGTCCTGCTCCTGGTTTGTTTCCTCCCACATCCAGGATGCTCTCTGGGTGAAACTGTGTCCAGTGCAGGGTGAGAACCCTTCTCCTGCCCCTTCTATCCCCCCTGGCAGGGACTTGTTCAGGAAATGACGCGCTGCTGTCTGTACTAGTGTAGGGAAACTCCTGCTCTCACAGCATTTGCTTTGTACAGCGTGGGCTGTTTTGCTGGCAGCAGGAGTTTGGTGTGCCAGCCTGGCATGGAGCATCGCCCCAGGGCACGGGTGTCGGAGCCCTTGGGCCTCCCATGCTCCCAGTGCTGCTGCTGTTCATTGCTGCTTGCTTTTTACCAGCATTGCAACCATGAAGTACTTTCACCAACTTGTGGAGAACAGAGAGATTTGGGTATTTCCAGGGCTGGTATTGCAAGTCTTTGCATAAGTGGCTGGGAGGTGAGTCAGGGTTTGTCAGCAGAGCCCTGGCACCGCGCTGGGCGGGCGAGCAGAGGCAGCGGGTCCGAGGTGGCGTGTGGGCACGGACTGCACAGCTCCCACGGGCAGAGGGGAGGAGGAGCCTGCAGATGCATGGCCCATCTGTAAAGCAAGCCAGAGGGCCACCCAGCTTCTCTGCTGGAAGTACAGATTCCGTTGCATGAGTTTGTAAGTGACTCTAAAGCAACTACGTGTTGGGTTTTGCTCTGGATGGTGAGATGAAGCTCTGTGTGAGAGTGATTTGTGGCTTTTATTTGTGGATGTCACAAATGACCTGAGCAGATTGCTATCAGGGTCTCTCTCGCTGATTAGAAACCTTTGTTGTAAAGGGAAGTCAGCCCAGAGGCAGTTAAGCACTTCCAGCCCATGCCCAGTGCACATGGCTTCTGTCAACGAAGCATCTCACATGGGGCAGCTGCTGGGGGCCGGGTCCTGACGGTTTTCTGCTCCAAACCATGACAGCCCACAGCAACTTCTGAGTCATCTTTTCACTATAACAAGTGTAACTCAAGGTGGATTCAGTTATTCATACAGCAAACCTTACTAAGAGCAGGACGTGACAGTAGGGGGTTTTTCCTGAAGTCCCGGTCTGCCGGCAGCCCTTGCCCAAGCACCTTTTATCAACACCTACAAAGGGAAACTTGTTTCTGTTGCTGCACTCCTGACAGTCTCACCATTCCCCAAACTCCTCCTCTTACCCTCAGCAAGGGCTGTCCCAGCCTTTGAGAGCCCCAGGCCTGTCTTGCACGTAGGCATTAGTACAAGTTTCCCTGCAATGTCATTTAATTGGTGTTTGTTCCTTCTATGAAACCTGATTCGGGTGAGTCTGAACTTACTTTAAACATGAGAAGACCTAAACATGAGAGTAGCTTTTGCTTGAGGAAAGGACAATGTTCTTCATTACAAAACTGGAAATCATTAGGGAGGTAAAGCTTGAAATAAGAAGATGAAAACACAGGTTACTTCCAGGACTGTGACTCCATGAGCTGCTCTGTGGTGGTTTCCCCGCCAGCTGCTGCGGGTCGCAGCGTTCCAGGGGGGAGCAGACTTTGGATCTCCCTTGCTGCAATTAGTAGAAAAGGTTATCACTGTGGTGCTGTACAAATTAATCTTCAGAGCAGTGCTGGGACTGCCACCACCTCTTCCATTCCTTGCTGTTTAGTTTTGCTGAGCTGACTGGACAAGCAGCTCAGAGTGTTGGGGCAGATGTGAGCGAAGTGTTGCCCGAGCGAACCCATGGCCGTGCCCACGCTGTGCTCAGCAGCCTGCCTGCAGAGGTCTTCTGCCCAGCTCCCCTGCCCTGTCTCCAGCACAGAGCTTTAACAACATCGCAATCACTTCCTAGAATAAGCTGCATTTTCACCTGTCCTGCACTTTCTCTCATTCCTGAGCATGCAGAAGCCCCGGATGGCATTAGCACAGCGGGCCGCTGCCCTGGGTTGTGGGCACCTCAGCCCTCCTGTGCCTGCAGGTTCAGGCTTTGGCTCTGCAGCAGCCAAGTCCAAAGATTAAGGGAGTTTTAGAGAAGGTGTGTTTCAAACAAGCTGTCAACGCCAGATTTAAGTGGGGTGCAAGAGCAGCGGCGCTGCCAGCTGCTGCCAGCGCTGGGTTGCCAGCTCAGCAGAGTGCTCTTTGGGCAGCAGAGGGGATGATGTGATGGGTGTACCCCAGCTGAGATCTGGTTTAACGTTACAAACAATGGGTAATTGGTTGGGGTTTTTTTGCATTCAGCACAATTGATCTCTTGTTGGAGCTCTCAACATGAAAACTGGTGTCTGGAAGAAGTGCTGGGATGTAGGAAATCCCACTGTGGGGTGCTGGGGCCTCGGCCACATCCTGCCCTGCTGCTGCCACAGCGGGTGAGAAGTGTCCTGGCGCTGCAGCACCGGGTGGAACAGCCTGTTTGGAGGGGCTGGGTGAGGGGGTTGCAGTCCAGACAGCGAGCACAGCGGCTGGGGCAGGGAAGTGTCACTTCCAAAGTGTCACTGTGACTGATGCACCTCAGGGTCATGCAGAAGCGTGTCTCTTACCCAGGACTGCTGCCACTAGCACTGGCCAAGCATGGGGCAGGAGGAGGTACCAGCTTTCAGCCTGGTCCTGTGGCTCTGAGTGCTGCTGTGCCCCAAGTCCTGGGCAGCAGAGATCTCTGGTTTGATGCTCTTTTCCCAGGCCCTGACTTTTTAAGGGTAAAACTTGTCAGGCTGAGTCTTGTCTGGAAACACAGTTGAAGCTTTTGAGGGGAACGCTGGGGCCACGTCTCTGCTGTCATTGTGCCCAGGGAAGATGGGGCTTTACCTCCCATTGCCCCAGCCTCTCCGATGTGGGGTTAGGGAGGGTTTGAGTGTGATGTCGCTGTCTGAGCTTGAGCTGGGGAGAAAAGGGACAGACCAACGTACCTGTGTGAAACAAGACAGTTTTGGGAGGTGATCAGGGTCCCTGACCTTCCTACACCTCAGAGCTGGTCAGAGCAGCAGCTGGCAATAAAAGTGGCATCGTTTGTTGTTGCAAGCTGGTTTTGTTCACATCAGAAAAATAAGACAAAAGCATTTAAATCCAGAGTGTTTAAATGAAATGCTGGAGTGTTTATTTTGGCTGCTGTGACTTGGTTCCATCGCTCCGTGACTCCTGTGCCGAGGAAGGGCTGTGGGCAGCTGCTCTCGAGCAGGGCTGCCCTTCTTGGGGCTCTGAACGTGCCTTGGCTCCCTCCAGCCACAACAGCCACCGTCACACAAGTTTGTTTAGTTTGCTTTACCAAAAAAGGGATTCCCCAACCCATTTTTTCAGCCCTGGCTGAAGCGTGGGGGAGAGGGGCCGAGCCTGGGGCTGTCAGGCCACCCCTCACCAAGGGGACGTGCAGACAGAACCCACTGGTCCCAGTAAACACTTTCCCTTTAATGTGGGGGTGAAGCCTGGTTGCCAGACAGAAACTGGGAAAGAGGAAAGAGCAGCGTCCAGGGTGACGCCGCAGTCTTGTGACTGCTGGCACAGGAGCCACCTGCCCGGGTGCTGAGTCTGATGCAGACAGCATGACTGGCCTTCTCTAAACAAGGGACTTTCTGTTAGATCTGCTTGTCTGAGTTTCCAGCCATGGTCTTGCATGATTTAATGTGTTGAGATTCTTTGATTTTATCTAACTTCATAGCTAAAGCTCCTGGTCTGGGCTTTGCTAGGTTACTGAAATCAGATCTACTGCAAAGCTGCTCGTTCTGGCCTTGTTTTCAGAGCACTGGCACAGTGGCTCAGTCCTGAAAGCACTTGCTTGAAATAATATACAGAAACCACCAGTGCATGACTTCAGTCTGTATATTCTCAGCATACTGAGCTCCTGAAGTTTGAGTTATGTACCAGCTCTCACTGCTCATGTGAAAAAGTCTTGCTCACCTTAATACCTGGTGCCTGTCTCAGGGTGTTTCTTCAAAATTTCTTGCTGCTGCTTGTACTGAGCAGTCCCCAGCATCACCTGCTTCACCTCACACAGCCCCTGAGTGCTGGGGCTGGAAGGGCCCTGCAGAGCTGCTCCAGCCCCAGCCCCTGCTCCAGCAGCTTCCCCTGACTCAGGGGGCACAGGAACGTGTCCAGCTGGGGTTGGAAACCTCCTGAGAAGGAGCCTCCACACCCTCCCTGGGCAGCCTGGGCCAGGGCTCCCTCACCTCAGCACCAAAGGAGTTTAAGTGGAATCTTTTGTGTCCCAGCCTGTGCCTGTTACCCCTTGTCCTGGCACTAGACACAACAGAAAAAAGAGTCACCCCATCCTTCTGCCACCCACCCTTTAGGTACTTCTGATTGTTGCTGAGGTGCCCCTGAGCTCAGGACACAGGACTCCAGATGAGGCCAGGGCAGAGTAGAGGGGTAAGAGAACCTTCCTCAACCTGCAGCCCACACTCTTAATGCTCCCAGGATCCCATTGACTTCTTGCCCATGAAGGCACACCGCTGCTCATTAAAATCCAAACCAACCCCAACAAATGAGACTGGTACAAAGCAGGCCTGGGTCTGCCTCTCTGAGGGAGCAGCACACGTGTGCTCAGGCAGCATCTGCTCTGCTTTCCATGTTTTTGTGCAGTTTCCCTGGGCTGGCTCTCAAGGTAGCTTCTCCTCTTAAAGTCCCAGTGGAAACCTGCCTGGGAGAGAGACAGCTTGAACGTGAACCCCCGGGAACGCCTCGGCTGGTGTTTGCTGAGCCTGTGACCAGGCAGGAGTTTGAGCAGCCTTACAGCCTGACAGGCTGTTCCCCAAAATAGAATTGCCATGTGAGCTGAAGTCCTTGTGCTGGAACTGCCTCAGGCCCCAAGGAGAAGCCCACAGCTCTCCACACCGAACCAAGGGCTTCAGTGCTGTGCTCTGTGCACTCCTCTGCATCCCACTTGGGCTCCAGGTCAGGAAACCCTTCCCAAGTGCCGGGGGTGGTTGTGTTAGGAAGTCCCACACCAGCCTGCCTTCCCCCTGTGCTCACAGCCAGGGGCATCCCCAGCCCCAGCTGGGCCTCAGCTCTGGTTTACACATGAGTTGGTTGCAGGTTTGGCACCACAGAGCAGCTTTTCTTGACCTCACTCTTCTCTGATGGTGTTTTAGCGTTTTGGCTTGGTGGAGGCAGCTTTGTGCAAGGGGTTAAATGAAACCCCGGTGCTGGAAACCCAGGGCAGAGAGGAGCAGGCACGTGCTGCGTGAGGCTGCTGCAGGACTTTGTGGGCTGAAGGTGGACACAGCCTGGGGAAGGCTCTTGTTTAATCTTCTCTCTTCTCTTTCTAGGATAAAGATAAAGTTTCTCTAACCAAGACTCCGAAGTTGGACCGGAGCGATGGCGGCAAAGAGGTGAAAGAGCGAGCGACCAAGCGGAAGCTGCCTTTCACTGTCGGAACAAATGGAGATCAAAAAGACTCGGATACAGGTACAGAGATGGCACATTCCACCCTCAGAGCCAAGGGTGGGGGCTGGCGGGGCACACACAGGCTCTGCTGAAGCATCCCTTCTCCTGCACGTGTCAGTTGAAGGAAGAGGCACGTGGACAGCAGGATCAGGACTGTGCTGTGCACGTGCACGTCAGGAGCTGCCTGGATTAAGGCCTTGATGGTGTTTGTGGTGATACATCTCACTGGACCAGGAGATGGCTCTGGGAGGAGGCATCTCTTCCTTTGCCAACTGGTCCCTTCTTCTCCATTTCTAACTAGCCCAGTTCATGAACTGGAGCTTAGAGAAGCTGAGAGGCAGTGCTGGGACTGGGGGCTGTTGGCAGGTGAGGACGTGGTGCTGTGGGTGTCTGTGTGCCAAATGGTCAGTTTTGCAGTTGCCACACTCCCTGTCCAGAGAGCAAGTTGCTAAACATGAACTCACTTGGTGCAGCACTGCCTCTCCCTGGGTCATGCTGACTGCTGTGGCATGGATCCTGTCTCTGCTTGGATATGTTAAGGGACGTCACCTTTGGAGGGAGGATGGCTGGGGCGAGGTAAAGCTGATGAGCTGGAAATAGAGCTTCTGCTTTTTGTCGAGGGTGTTTCTGCCACGTTCAATGCTTGGCTGAGAATTTAAACTCAAACTTGCTTCAGGGCTCTCTGACCCTCGTGACAGCCAAAATGTCATGGTAGAGCTCCACCAGTTCACTTTCCATGGCCCCCAGCAGAAGTTAGCTGCTTTTCAGAGGGCTCTCTCTGGCTGTAGAGATGATGGAAATGATCCTGCTGGTGGCAGTGAGAAGGAAACCAAATTAAAAAGAGAGCAGCAGGGCAGGGAGAGCAGAGTGCTGCTGGGGGACAGGCTGTGGCTGCTGCAGGGTGCAGAGGAGCACCAGTGCAGCCTCTGAGGCACCTCTGCCCATCAGCTCCCAGGCTATCCCTCTGCTTTTGGCACCATGTAACTCTCTCTTTGTATGTCTTCCTCTTCTGGGTTCATCCTTGTTGAGGGAGTGAGTGTGCAAGCGACAGGGCTGAGCTGAAGGGCAGCAGCCCAGCTCCCAGCCTGCATGTAGGACAGCCAGAGACTTGGAGGTGGTCACAGCACTCAGAAAGGCATTTAAAAACAACCTGGCTCGAGGAAGGCTGGGAAGGTGTAGGCGAATCTCTAGCAACCGATTTGGTGGGGACTGAAGAGAGGAAGTGACTCAGCTGCTGGGGAGGAGATAGCAGCAGGGAGCTACAGATAAATGCACACACAGAGGCAGGCTGGCACTTAGCAGGAGCCTGTTTCTCTTCTCTGAGATCTTCTGCTCCACAAGTCAGATGCTTGAGATGGGAGAAGACTTAATGGCACCTTCCTCTCCTCTTGCACCACCCTGTTGCAACCACGGGGCGTTTCAAGCCTTTCTGTTCTCGGCCTGGCTCAAGGCTGGCTCTCATTTAGCAGGTAGAGGCGTGTTTGTAGGTGCAACACAAGTTGCCCACGTCATACAGAGGAGGAGGGATGCCTCAGAGCCCATGCACATGCCATCAGTGGCACTCAGCTAACGTGTGTGTGTGTGGCTACCCAAGGGGCTGCAGTGCAACCCCCCACAGCCCCTGCTGCCTCGGCAGAAACTGCCCCCATCCCCACAGCAGGAGAAGCTGCCTTTTCTTCTTCTGATCCTAAACTTTGATTCCAGCTCTTGTTAGAAGTGGGATTGCGACATCGACGTGCCCATGCCAGTGCAACTTGACCTTAGATGGTTTCTGTAAGACAGCCGTGTGCCCTGGGCTGCTGCACACAGGCTGTGGTAGGTGTCTGAGGGTAGTTTTGCTGGGGTATTCCACAGCCACCTGGAATTTAGCTGTGAGGGTGTGGGAGCTGGTAGAGCTCTCTTTTGCCAGTAGCAGGATATTTTCCCTTCCCCCCTCCTTCAGTGTTTACACAATAGCGTGAGTCCTCGTCCTCATTTGTTGCAGTGACTCACTTTCCTCAGTACACTGGATCTGTTTTCCCAAATAGCTCTGGCTCAGCCTTGATGTGTGTGCAGTGTATAACTCAGCCTTGATATGTGTGCACTGTGTAACCCAGCCTTGATGTGTATGCACTGTGGATGGTGCAGGAAAGCACACAGGATGGGTTTGCCATGCTGCTGAGGGGCAGCAGAGCCCATCCTGGCTGGGTGCTGGGCAGCAGCTGGGTGCTGCAGCGTGGTTGCCTGTGGGCCCCTTCCTGTGCTGGGGCTGTGGGCTGCTGGTGTGACAGCCTCTGTGGTGTGACAGCCTCTGTGGTGTGACAGCCTCTGAGTTACTGCTCCTTTTCCCTGCATGGTGCAGGTGCCACCATCCCCGTGCCGGCAGGTTGCAAACATTGACCTGCAGCTGGTGAGTGCTCCCAGCACTGACCCAGAGCTCCTGGCTGGCTTTTCCACTTTTAGGGGGGCTGGGTGCCTCGTTGCCTCTCTGAGTGCAGAAGATCTGTCTCTGAGGATTAATTTGGGAGAGGTGAGGATTTACGTTGCCTTTGCAGGGTTGCTGCTGGCTTTTTGTGCCTCCAGCCCCTCGACTTCCAGTGCTGCTCCTTGGGCTTGTGAATCTCAAGGGCTGGTTTTGTGTGGCAAATCAGTACATGTAAGGGAGAGAAGCTGAGTCTTGTCCAGATCATGTCCAGGTGCGTGTTTGGGGGCAGAGGTCTGCCCCTCTCCTTTGCTTGTGCTGCAGCAGGGCAGCTCCCCTGCCCTCCCTTTAACCCTGCTCTCCAGCTCACTCCTTGAGTTGGCTTGGGAGCCTGCTCTGCTTGCAGAGTGCTGATGTGTTCAGGAAGCGATTTCCTTCTTGATCTGTTGTTCTTTGCAGCACCCGCCCGCAGCTCAAAGCGTGTTCAGTGCGCCTGGCCCTGGCCCCACACGGGCCTTGTGCTGCTGCAGGGACGGGCTCAGCCTGGGCTCCGGGGCGGCTTCTAAAGCCTCTGCTTTGGGCACAGTAGGTGCAGTGCTAAACCTTTCCAAATTACCTCCTGCAAAAGGGTTTCTAGAGCAACAATTGTGGCTCTGGGGTTCCTCAGAGTTAAGTAAACAAACTGTCTTTAGGGATAGAAAAGAACCTGGCATGAAGCTGTGAGGCTGCAGGCTGGGGACGTTCCAGACCCAGCGCTGTGGGAGCAGCAGCTCTGCCCAACACTTCTCCTTCCTTCTCCTTCCACTCGCGCGGCGTCTCCCCGTTGCCCAGAGCCTACGTGCCGCCAGGCAGCCGCGGGACGAGCGCAGGCAGCTTCCTTCCCCGCAGCCGGCGAGCGTGGGGAACAGCAGGGAGCGGGTCTGTGAGGCAGCGGCACGGGAGCATCTCGCAGAGGCAGCGAGGAGAAGGGGCCAAGGGGCCGGTCCCGCTGGGCAGCCACCCGCGGGGAGGTGTGGGGAGCGCCGGGCACGGCTGAGTCACGGCTGACTCAACGGCAGCGGCACCGGGCCCGGCGCTCCCCGCCTCGGCAGCGCTTCGCACCAGAGGCCGTTCCGGAGCTGTGCCTCGTGTGCCGCGGCGGGTGCGCAGGGCCCACGGTGTCCCCGCGTGCCGCAGGCGCTCTCCGCAGCTGCATGTCAGGCTCTCGCTCCAGTCCCTCGGCCCGAGGCGGGGCTGTGGCTCCCAGGCATCGAGTCGTCATGGGAGAGGGTTGGGGCTTAGTACAGATCTCCAAGCCCTGTGAGGCCCTGTGGCCTCTGAGAGCTCTCCCTGGGAGCAGGAAAGGCCCAAGGAAAGCTGGCTCAAACCTGCGGGTCTGCAGCAGGGCTGGGTGCCCCGTCACCTCCCTGGGTGCAGAAGATCTGTTTCCTCTGAGGATTCACTCATGAGAAGTGAGGAATTGCTTTGCCTTTGCAGGGTAGCTGCAGGCTTTTTGTGCCTCAGCTTTTGAGCCCCTTGAGTTCCACTGCTGCTCCTGGGGCTTGTGCAGAGTCTCAAGGGCTGGTTTTGTGTGTGGTTGGTAAGAGAGAAGCTCAGTTTTGTCCAGATCATGTCCAAACCCTGCCATTGCTAAATAATACTCAGGCTTAAATAAATCTACTCTGAAAAGCAGAGGCATGGGAGCCTGAGGGGTGGCCTCATTCGTGCTTCAAATCCATACAGGGTGGGTGTCAGGAGGATGGAGACAGGCTGTTCTCAGTGATGGCCAGTGATAGGACAAGGGGCAATGGGTGCAAGGTTCCAAAGAAGCACAAGGAGAAACCTCTTCAGTGTGAGGGACTCCAGCAGCCTCAGGGGCTTTAACAACCTAAACAACTGTGTGATTCTATGATTTAGGGTATCCAGCAGCTTCCTCACCCTGAGGTCATTTCCCAAGCAGACAGCAGGTTGCTGAGGTTTCATGTTGCAGCCCCCATGATTTCTCTGGACCTCACAATGCATTTGTTTAACAAGCAGCCAAACCCCTGGAGCAGCCACAGCTGAGAGTGCTGTGGGTGCCCCAACCCCTCTGCAGAGCACCTGAGCCCTCGCCCCAAGGCTCCACCTGGGCACAGGAGGGTTTTGCTTTTTGGAGCAGAACAGAGAACCCCAGGCAACCTTCTGAGCTGATCCTTGTGCCCCAGAGCACTGTCTGGGAGCCCAGGGGCTCGAGGGCAGCTGAGGAGTTGCTGCCAGTGGCCCAGGTTTAGTGTGAGTACAGTCAGCAGGAGCTGCCCTCAGAGCTTAAAACTGCTGCTGCTTCAGAGCCTCCTTCACACTAATCCCACAAGTATGTTAGGTGACGCTAATTCCTGGGTCAGAAAACACTCATGGATCAGGTGACGTTCACCACAGTCCCCTCCTGGAGCTGGCCCTCGGGTTGCCTAATGCCTGCGAGGGTTTGGAGCGACACTGCATGGGAACAGGCTCCTTGGTCACAAGTTGTGAGGCTGGCAAAGGAACCCGTGAGAAGCAAATTGCTGGCTTAGTCAGAGCTGCATCTGGGGCCGGAGCTGTTATTTGTGTGTGTGTTCCGTGGCTGGCTGCGCTCTGCTGCCTGCAGCTGGGGGACTCGGGGGCTCTGCTGCAGTGGCTCTTTCTTTGCTGCTATAATTTCAGTCCTTTTACTAAAATAGTCGAGAAACTGTTCTCACCTAGCAACCAGGCAGAGAGTGAATGTGGGAGCTTCTCCCTTTCTAGCTGGGCTCCATAATGCCGGTACAGTGCGGAGGGACTGGCAAACACCAGCCTTCAGATCACCCTTAGAAACTCCCCGTGTGCATCAGCCATCTGGGAAGTGCTGTGAGGAAAAGCAGGTCGTTTTATGATGGGAGCTGCCATAAATCTCCCTCCTTCCCCCCCTGCATCACCTCCTTAACATGCAGCGTGAGAGGTTGCAGTGTGCTGGGTCTCTGTGAACCAAAAAATCTATCAATGATGGCTTTTTGCTTAATACAACAGCTTTTATCAGCGCTGTCTGCAGAGCGTCCTGCCCCCATCTCCCGGGAGGGAGGGCTGGCTCAGTGGCTGTGCAGAGCCTTCCTCCCCGTCCCCCCTCCTCCAGCTCTTTCTGGTTTGTGGGAAATGGAAGGTTTGCTCCTGAAAATTGGTCTCTTTCAGAGTTCTTTGCATTGAACGTGGAGATGGTTGTTGCTGATGGAAGCCTCTGGCTTCCTTCCTCACAGCACTCCGGTAGCCAGTGGCCACCCTGGTGAGAAGATGCATTCACACATCTCTGCACAAGTGTGTTGTCTGTCCTGTAAGTGGAGGGAAGATGCCTGTGTTGGGATCACAGGCTGTCACACTGCACTGAGCCTCTCTAGCTGAATGATGCTTTTAAAAGTATTGCAGCTCCTGGGGTCAGGGCCTGTGGCTCCTCTGTCCCCAGGGAGCCAGGGTCAGGGGTGAGGACAGCGGGCTCAGCTCTGTGCACAGTGACCTGAAGTGGTTATAAATGGGCTTCTTCCTCCCACCAGCACCTCCCCTGTGCCCCTGCCTGTCGAAGCCCACGTCTTCACCATCCTTTCCACTTATCTGTGCAGGATGAGGCTCTGGCCCCTCTCCATCCTTTGTGTTCAGAAACAGCTCAGCACCACACAGGAGCGGCTCAGGGCTCCCTCCTCATGGCTCTGCCAAAGCAGACCCTGCTACAGCATTTCCTCTCCCTTTCCTCCTGGGTTTCCTTTTTCAGCACCTGCTTTCCTTTGGCTGCTTAGCCAGATGATCTCCCATCTCTGCCCCCCAGTCCGTGTGCACTGCTGGCTCTGCAGCGCCAGTGAATCCTGGTGCTCCTCCTCCCTGCAGCGCCCCACAGGTGCAGCTCTGCTTTGTGGTGGTCTCCACGCAGTGATGCCAGAGCCCTGCCTGCCCTCCTCTCTGCACTCGTTGCAGCTTTGCCTTCTGGCTTCCATCCTGCTGCCCCACTGCCCTCTCTTGTTTATCAGCCCGTGACCTTGCGCTGCTTTGCGTTCGGCGCCGCTGCCGCACTCAGCCCGCTGCCCCTCCCGCGCCGCCGCCTCCACACCTTCCCTCCCACGCTGTGCTCTGCCCTCACATCCTGGGGTGCCCACGAAGCAAACCTTGCAACCCATCCTCGCTGTCCTTCAGCAGGCCCGCAGCCCCGGCTGCCCTGCGAGCACGTGTCGGCAGCCGCGCAGGTCGAACCTGCTTTTCCCCTGCTTGGAGCTGACACGCTCCGAAACGTTTTATGCCCTCCAACTTGTGCAGCGCAAATGAGTCACTCCTGGGCGTGCTAGGCTGTGGCTGGGGAAAGCAGAGGCTTGTGCAGTCTCTCGGGGGTGCAATGCAGTCTCTGCTGCTGTCTGTGCCGCTCTAATTTATTCTTATTGATCTTTTGTTTGTGTGCTTGCTCTGCAAATACACCTCTGAGAAGCCGGACTCGGGGGCCAGCCAGCAGCCGCGTGCTCTGCGCAGAGCCGAGGTCTCCAGCACGAGCTGCTTATTTGGAAATGGTATTTTTCCTCCGGGCAGCACCGTGTGAGCGTGTGTGGTCATGTCAGAGCGGCTGAAACACATGCTTTCTGCGTTACAGGGTACGACCTGCTCGTGGGGAGCTGTGTGCTGGTGTGGAGCTGTGTGCTGGTGAGGAGCTGTGTGCTGGTGAGGAGCTGTGTGCTGGTGAGATGTGTGCTGGTGTGGAGCTGTGTGCTGGTGAGATGTGTGCTGGTGTGGAGCTGTGTGCTGGTGAGATGTGTGCTGGTGTGGAGCTGTGTGCTGGTGAGGAGCTGTATGCTGGTGAGGAGCTGTGTGCTGGTGAGGAGCTGTGTGCTGGTGAGGAGCTGTGTGCTGGTGGGGAGCTGTGTGCTGGTGAGATGTGTGCTGGTGTGGAGCTGTGTGCTGGTGAGGAGCTGTGTGCTGGTGGGGAGCTGTGTGCTGGTGGGGAGCTGTGTGCTGGTGAGATGTGTGCTGGTGTGGAGCTGTGTGCTGGTGAGGAGCTGTGTGCTGGTGAGGAGCTGTGTGCTGGTGAGGAGCTGTATGCTGGTGAGGAGCTGTGTGCTGGTGAGGAGCTGTGTGCTGGTGGGGAGCTGTGTGCTGGTGAGATGTGTGCTGGTGTGGAGCTGTGTGCTGGTGAGATGTGTGCTGGTGTGGAGCTGTGTGCTGGTGAGGAGCTGTGTGCTGGTGAGGAGCTGTGTGCTGGTGGGGAGCTGTGTGCTGGTGAGATGTGTGCTGGTGTGGAGCTGTGTGCTGGTGAGGAGCTGTGTGCTGGTGGGGAGCTGTGTGCTGGTGAGATGTGTGCTGGTGTGGAGCTGTGTGCTCATGAGGAGCTGTGTGCTGGTGGGGAGCTGTGTGCTGGTGGGGAGCTGTGCTCCGCGCTGCCGTGTGTGATCACCCCGGGACCTCCACGGATTTGTGCTCCCCATTGCTGCAGCATGAACACCACATGACCCCAAGTCTAATCTGGGCACGATTAGCCTAATGCTCGACCCCCTTTGTACTGGGAAGCTGCCCCTTCCTGCGAGCCTCTGGGGCTCAGCACAGTCACAGGAGCAGCAGTGTCCCGGCTCTGCTCAGGTCCCGCTTTCCCCTTTAAGCTCGCGCACGCAGTTCCCGCTGGCGTCAGCGTGAGGGAAGAGCCAAGCAGGATCCCCAAATTAAACCACGGCAGCACCGGCTGAAGCTTTTGCTCTGGAGGTTTGCAGAAGGTTGAAGCTCATTTTAAAGCAAACGAGCTGCTTTAAAAATAGCTGAGTGGAGGTGTGGCCGGTGCCAGGCGGGTGCTCGGCGCTGCTGGGTCGCTGTGCCCAGCCTTCCCGCTGCCATCAGCCTCCAGCCACCATCTCTGGTGAGGTAGCAGGGGAGCCCTTGCCCTCACGCCCCCTTGTCTCTGGCGGGCGTGCAGCCTCGCTAAAGGGGTTATAGTGCAACATAACCTTTCCTCCTGTTTGCTGAGGTACTTGCCCACTGCGAGTGTTGCTCCTCGTTTGCTGGGGTTGCTGTGAGGTGTGAGAGCAGAGCAGTTCATTAGAGGAGGAGCAGCCAGAGCGAGCCAGTGGCGCTCGATGCTGTCGAGCAGAGATTGCCAAGCAGGTGCCCCCTTTAAACCTGCTGAAAACCAGATTCTCAGTGAAGTGTTTTGGATTGAACTACAACACAGGTGCAGCTCCATTAGCCTGGGAGCAGCCAGGGCTGGGGAAGCCAGCCCAGAGCCTTCCCCACGCTCGGGTGGCTGCTAGCCCCAGGGCACGCGTGGCCGGGAGGAGCTCCCGCTCCATCCTCCAGCTCCCAGTTCAGACCCATGGCCAGGCCCCACTGCTGCAGCCCCTCGTGCCACGGGGAGCCCTGGCTGCCGTGCACAGCCCAGCCCTGCCCTGCTCCTTATGCAACCGGCGCAGGAAGCGCAGCCGGCGACCTACTTCCCCCCGAACGCTCACAGCAGCCAGATTAACCCCTGCGCTGCGGCAGCCGAGGCTCTGACTGCAGAGGGGGTGCTGCTGCGTTTCTCTGCTGCCTTCCACCGGGGAGGCCTCAGGGCAGCACCAGAGGGAGAAATCCCTTGGCTGCGGGGCAGGGAAGTGAAGAGCAGGGCTGGGTGTGCTCCGGGCCCGGGCAGCCTCCGCCGGCCCTCAGCTGCCTCACCACAGCGGGCGAGAGCACACCAGGCACTTTCCCATTTATTTTTATCTTGTTGATCACATGCTTTTTAATGTTAAATGTTCTGTGGAGGAGGAAATTTCTGCAATTGCAGAATTAATAGGAGTTTAGGGGGTTTCTGTTGGACTCGGTAATCAATTTGTGCAAATCACGGGCTCCCGCTGACAACCTGCAGCAGGGTGATATTAATGACAGTGTTCCCGTGCTGACTGTGGCTCCATGCACATGGAGCAGCCCTCTGCCACCTACAGCCCTCCTGCATGGCTCAGGCCTCACAGACACTGCCCGAGGTGTGAGATCCCCTGAGCACCTTCCTGCACCTTCGTGCTCTGGGAGCTGCCTGTTGGGCTGAGGCGTGGGGGGAAGCTGGGTCTGGCTGGTGGCATTTGACAAACCTGCTTCCAATAGCAGCTCCAGAGCCTGAGGAAGAGCAGGAAGGTGCTGCCTGTGCAGATCAGGTGTCCCTGTGCTGGGGGGCTGGTGGGACGTGCTGCTCAGTGCTGTGGCTCCTGGAGCTGCCCCCACTGAGCTGGTTTCTTGCCTAAGCACATTGAGTTAGTTTTATTTTAAGCCGTGAAAAAACCTACCCGCTTTCTGTGATCTGATTTCATCTTTAGCTCTGTTACAGCTGCCAGGGTGACCGAAATGTGGCTTTGGAGGATTCTCCTTCAATGTGCAAATGTATTTCCAGGGCTTGTGTTTGAAGAGGGGTGGCCCATGCTGTCTGGCTGGAGAGGTTCCCGGGTATGGAGTTGTTATTTTTTCAGTGTAGGGTATCCCAGGTGCCAGGGGCTGATGGAAATCATCTGCTCTGGGTGAGGCCTTTGCAGCAGGAGAGCAGCAGAGGATGGTGCCTTTGTCTGTGGTGTGGGGAAAAGGTTTTTGGAGCTGCCTGAGCCGAGGGAGGCTGGGAGATGCAGGCAGCATGAATCGGGCTGGAGCAGCAGAGACATCCCTCACCCGCTGCTGCCCTCGTCTGCCAGAGACTTTCACTTCACTGGCAGTTTGGTGAATGAAGGAGGAAGCCTGTGCTGCAGCACAGAGTCTGATGGCTGAGCTAAACCCGTCCACCCTGCTGGGGACCAGGCAGATGCTGCAGGGTTACATGATGGGATTTCCCCTCCCTGGCTGCTGGCAGTTGGAGCCCTGTTTCTTGGAGACTGTGACCAGACATTTACTTGTTTGCACACCTCCTTGTCTCATCCCTCTAATGCTTTCTGGGATTCTCAGAATATCCCCTGCAAAATAAAAGGCATCTTTAGGGTCAGACATTGGAGCAGAAGAGAGCCCCTGCCTGTGCCCTTGCCCATGCCACCTCGCTGTGAGACCTGCCGTGCTGTACGGCAGCGTGGTCGGCCCGTGGAAGGGCTCCAGGTTCCTCTTTGAGGGAGCAGGTACCTGCTGTGAGGAATAAGCCCTCGGTTCCTCTGCAGCCTCTGGCAGCGTCCTGGTGAGGATGGCTCAGCGCCAGCAGGACCCAGGGGCTGGTGGCTGTGCAAGTCAAAACCACTTTTCATTGGGAAGCGTCTACTGTGTGCTCCAAAGCCTGGGGTGGGATTCTCTCTGTGGCAAAGCAAACACAAGCAGTTTGGGAATGGAGCTGCTGGTTGTGTGGAGGCTTTGAACAGCTCATCTGTGCAGAGTCTTTGCCTGATGTCAGGGATGCAGCGAGGGCTTTCCCTGCTCCTGTTCCTCCAGCAGCATCGAGCGGCCTTGGTTCAGACTGGTGCTGGAGTGTGTGGTGTGAGGCCGGGGCCCTGCTCACCTCTGTGTGATAACTCCCACAGCTCTGGCTGCTGAGGGCGTCACTGGCTCTCCCTCAGCATGCAGCAGGAGCCTGCAGTTACCCTGGAGAGAAACAAACTGTCAGTGCTTAGAAACAGGCGTGAGCAAAGTTGGATTCTCCTCTCGCACGCACTGTCTCTTCCTTCGACTTCCCTGTGGGTTTAGGACAGTTGCCTGGTAGGAGGGATGCAGCCTGGCTGCTGGCACGGAGCTGCCATGCTGCTCTGCAGATAGAGTCACAGAATCATTTCGGTTGGAAAAGACCTTTAAGTCCAAGCCCTCCCCTCACATAGCCAAGCCCAGCACTAACCCATGGCCCTCAGCACCTCAGTCGTGCCTCTGACGTGGATACTGTCTCTGTTGCTTCACTGGCTCCATGAAAGGAAACTTAGCTTTTGTTTCCTGAATTGGCATCTTGAGACTTTGTTCTGTGAGTGTGTCCCTGCACTGGGGCCGTGGCTGTGTGGCATCAGCCAGCAAGCGAAGCAGAAGGGCAGGGGAAGGGCTGCTGACTCTGCTCGCGTGGGAAAGGCATCGGTGCTTGCATAAAGAAAGCTGGCAAACGGCTCCAGAGAGGCTGCTGGAGCCAGGCTTCTCCAGGGCTGAGGCGTGCAGGGAGGGAGGCAGCCAGTTGCACAATGCTCAACGGGGTCCAGTTCTCACCAGCTCGCAGCAGGCTGCTGTGTGGGTGCTGGGAGCAAGGCTGGAGGTGCAGGGAGAGGCTGGGCTTTTGTCTCCTTCTTGAGGACACGACACGCCAGCAGCAAATACCAGCTTCAGAGGCGGTTGTGCTCGCTCAGCCCCTCAGCAGGAGCTGCCTTTGAGGCTGGGTGATTTAGGACACTTGAGTGTCAAGCTGGGATTTGGGGGATGACAAACTGGACACGAGGATTTCTTCCTCCCCTTCTGCCTGTTTGGGGTTTTTTGGGAGGGGTGCAGGAGTAGATGTGGTCAAGCAGCCACTGGCCCCAGTGCAGGTGTGTGCTCTGCAGAGGGCTGGAAGCAGCCACGGGGCCAGGCCAGTGCTCCCTGGGGCAATGAGTCCTTGCTGTCACGGTGGTGAGGGTGTGAGATGGCAACGTTTCTGAGCTGTCAGCCTGTATCTCATTAGCACTCTTTGTTGATTCTTTAGATGCCTCCAGTTCAATCCATGCTGTGGTGTGGTGTGAGGCTGCAAACACTCTTCTAAGCACCATGGCATGAAATGGAGGCTCCTAGGAGCAAGATGGCAGAAGGCACAGTACTGGCAGTGGCCCCATGAAGGACCCACTCCCTCCCTCTGGTGTTTGATGGTGGGGGAGAACTGGTAGAGACCTGTGCTGGGAGAGGCTGTCAGAGGAGCCGGTGGGCAGCAGGAGCAGCCTGGGCAGCTGCCCCAGGTAGAGGCTGCTCATCCTTCACCACGGGCTTCTCACGCTGTGAAAGAGCTGTTAGCACCTTGCTCAGACACAGTCAGGGGTTTCAGCTCCAGCAGCATTCCCAGCTCACGCTGCTGTGTCTCTTCCACCACAGAAAAGCAGGGTCCCGAGCGGAAGAGGATTAAAAAGGAGCCCGCCACCAGGAAGCCCGGTTTGCTCTTCGGGATGGGCCTGTCGGGGATCCGCGCCGGCTACCCGCTGTCCGAGCGCCAGCAGGTCGCTCTCCTCATGCAGATGACAGCAGAAGAGTCTGCAAACAGCCCAGGTGAGAGCCAGGGAGGGCTCAGGGGTGTGGGCAGGGGGCTGTGGGACACGGGGGCAGCGTAGCGGACGCGTGCTCCCGCGGGGTTCTGCAGGGGCCTCCGGGCAGTGGCTGCTTCCAGGGTTCATGGGCGCCTGTGGTTGCACATCCTTCTCCAGGAGATGCCCAGGGGCCAAATCCAGGCCAGGCTCACTCAGGAGCATTGTGAGTGCAGTTAAAATACCATCTTCTGTGAGGTTTTTAACATTTCTTCTTGTGGAGAGGGCTGAGACGTGTAACCACTGCAGCTGTAACTTGAGATGTGGAGCAGCTGGAACGTGTTTACCACGGATTTTGTGTTTCAGTAACGTTGCTGTGTTGCATACACGACCCCCCAGGGTTCGGAGGCGCTGTGCTATCTGCACACACACCTCTGCATCCTGCACACACGCTGCAGCTCTCAGCCACGCACTCGGCTGTTGTTCACACGAATCCAGCTGCTCGTGTTGCTGTTCACTTAGGGGAAAAAAATTAAAGGCAGAAAAGCTGTGTAGTGTTCAGAGCAATCAGATGTTCTCCCAGGAGCTGTGCAGCCTGAGATTGTCAAGCCTCATGTGTGCTTGATTAAAGGCCACTTCCCTTAGGAAACGGGGTTTTAGGGTAAGAAGCAGTATTGTGTGTTCCTGAGTCACAGAGTCGCCTGCAGTCTTTGCAAGGACTGCAGTTCTGGCTTTGGCAGCCTGCAGTTCGTATCTGTGTTGTACACACAGGCTTTCCTCTGTCTTCCCAGCGCTGGCTTTGCCTTTCAGTGCCTTCTGGTTCGGGTTTCAGGGAGAGGCGAGATGAAACGTGTTACACGAGCTCCCTCTAAGGGCTTGGGGCCTCCTTGGAATTGCTGTTGGTGACTCTCTTTCCTCCCTACAGTTGACACAACACCAAAGCATCCCTCTCAGTCTACAGTTTGTCAGAAGGGAACTCCTAACTCTGCCTCCAAAACCAAAGATAAAGTAAATAAGAGAAACGAGCGAGGAGAGACTCGGCTGCATCGAGCTGCCATCCGAGGAGATGCCCGGCGCATCAAGGAGCTCATCATCGAGGGTGCAGACGTCAATGTGAAAGACTTTGCAGGTACCCAGCCCTCTGGGGCAGCCCGGGGGCACCAACTTCTTCCCACCTGCCCTCACGTTCCACCTCTGGGAGTGGCTCCCACCAGAGAAAGCAGTTTCTTTGTACCATGCGTTTGCTCCTTGCAAAAAGAGGATGAACCAAGAAGAATGGTTTTGTCCACTGGGGAGAGAAAAAGTCTTGCTGTACTTGAAAAAAGATGTGTCAAAATAATAAACCCCTGAGAAACACCAGTTCCCTGGCTGGAGTTTGGGAACTGAATTCCCAGGCTGTCCTGTCTGCTCGTGTGCAGAGAGGAGACGCTGGGCTGGCCTTGCTCCCTGGGAATCCAGGGCTGCTGTGGCTCCACTGAAACTCTGACCCTCTGGTCCGTTTTCTTCTGCCCTTCCTCACAGGTGCCATCTTGGAAGCCTGGAGGGGGATTTGCAAAGGGAAGTGGACTGGTTTGGCTCTATTTTTTTAATGTACTTGAAATGTAAGAAATGACGTGCACAAAAGTCCTGAGGAGCGTGGGTTTGTGAAGTCATCGCTCCAGAGACGAGAGGCTGATGCCCATAGCGTGCTGGGGTTTGGGTTTAGGTGCTGAACCTAGGGGGTAAGGTCAGGCTCCCAGCTGGAAACACCAGCTGTCCTCAGCCTCAGCTGAGGAGCAGCTCCTCCTCATGCTCCTGCTCAGCCAAGCTCCTGCTTCTCGTGGCGGGGCTGGGGAGAGGAGCCTGGGATGGGATGAGCCCCGAGTGCTGTGGTGGGGCGATAACAGAGCCAGGGCTGCAGGAGGGTGAGGCAGCCTTCCTCCACCCAGCACGGCCCAGAGCTTCGCTTGGCTCTCGGCTCTTCTCTTCACACGATTTGGGGGCTATAAATAGAGACACATGTTCCTCTGCCTGTGAGATCAAATCAGTGCCAGACTGAGGTATCAGTTGTGATTAATTCTGGCCGCAGGTGCCCCTTTGGAAGGCTCCAAGTGAAGGTAACGGGATGAGCTCCCACGGCGCTATCAGCAAAGTGCTCCAGGAGCCACACACGTTGGCTGGGAAGCTTCAAAACAGCTCCTGCTTAACAATAGTCTGTTTGAACACGATAAACTATTTCATTCTGTGTTCTTCAGAGGGTTTGTTTGAGAACTAGAGCCACTGTTACTGTGGAGACCTGCTGTTTGGTTTGTCCCCGAGCCGGGGGCCTGTTTAGCAGCAGCATGGCTGGCTTACTTAGGAGAGCACACAGAAGATGTTTGTGAGGTCTGTGTGTGGGATGTTTCAGAGCCATATCTGCAGTTCAGAGCTCAGTCCTGGTCTGGGCAGCAGCGTTTCCCTTACAGAGCAGTTGGAAGGGGAAAGGATTTGACCTGTCTCTTACACAGCATCAGTAATTCTCTTCATTTCCTACATAAAAAACTCTGCCATTCCATTTCCTGGGGCTGTGTCCGTTCTGGCAGAGAGACTGCCTGCAGCACGTTACTGAGCAGAGGGAAAAGCAGCATTGATGTAGCTGCTGCCTGGTCAGAGTAGGAAGGCAGAGCTGCAGGGTTCCTTCTGCTCTGCCATGGGGAGCTGGGCAAACGAGACCATCTCCTCGGCCATGGGAGCCACAAAGCCCCTTCACACACCAACACCCCCATGCCCTGGGGACAGCAGCTGGTGCTCCCTGCCCCCAGCTGCTGGGTGGCGGCAGTGTGGGAGCTCTGGACGTGTGTTTGCCCGCAGGCTGGACGGCGCTGCACGAGGCATGCAACCGGGGTTACTACGACGTGGCAAAGCAGCTGCTGGCTGCGGGCGCCGAGGTCAACACGAAGGGCTTGGACGACGACACCCCCCTGCACGACGCAGCCAACAACGGCCACTTCAAGGTTGGTCTTTGCTGCATTTCCTGGCTGAGTTTTTAAATGACTTGTGGGGTTGTTTTTCTCCTTGTGCTCCAGGCAGCCAGCTGTGCAAAGACACAGGTTCTGGTTGATTCATTGTCATTTGCTGCCGGTAGTGAATTTCCCTGCCCCAGCGTTTTCCTTGGCATTCCCCCGTGCAGAGGGGTAGTTCATTCTTCAGCTGCTTCAGAGGGAGGGAGTGTGGATTCCTGCCTCCTTCTTCCCTCTTCTCTCCTGCCCAAGTTGGTCTGTGTTGCTGGGTTTTTGACTCCCTTCTCACCGGTGACTGTTGGTACCGTAAGGCGTGTGCCAAGGACAGGCTGCGCTCCAGCCTCAGGACATCTCCCTCCTAGTCAGAGGTCAAAGCTGTACAAGAAGCCTGGAATGAAACACCCCGAGCGCCTTCACGTCTCGATTTCTGCTTTCAGGTGGTGAAGTTGTTGTTACATTATGGAGGGAATCCTCATCAAAGCAACAGGAAGGGCGAGACGCCTCTGAAAGTAGCTAATTCTCCCACCATGGTGAATCTGCTCCTGGGGAAGACCACGTACCCCTCCAGCGAAGAGAGCTCAACAGGTGAGACTCACCTTTGTGTGAACGTGGGAGTGGTGGTTGTGGCCTGCAGCTGTCTATTAACGCAGAGGCCTTAAGAGCACAGTGGAGTTAGACTCTCGTCAGACTATCTGCATGCTGCTGCCACGCTCAGGAGTCCATCTGTAGCCATAACCCAACTTCAAACATAACTACCAGCCTTTACCCCTGGGGGCTGTTTGCCCTGGAAGCCCACATTGAGATCACTTGCAGGTTTGAGGTGCTGCTGGCCAGAGCTCCAGGGGCTTGTGAGGAGCGGTGGCCTTGGCTGGGTGCACTCTGGGTTCTTCTCTCGCCAACGCCCAGGATGTTGTTTTGGGGAAGGCCCTGAGCAAGTTTGGATAGCTGTTCCTTTCTAAAGGACCTCCCAACCTGGTCTTTTGAGCTTTCAGCACTTGGCAGAGGCTGAGTGAGGCGAGCAGGCAGCACAGCCCCTTGCAGGGGTTCCCTCTGCAGCAGACTGACGGTGTTCCTCCCCCTGAAGCCCCTCACAGCCCTTAACACACCCTTCTCTCTCTGCAGAGACCTCAGAAGAGGAGGACGCCCCTTCCTTCGCTCCCTCCAGCTCCGTTGATGGCAATAACACGGACTCAGAGTTTGAGAAGGGTTTGAAACACAAGCCCAAGGCCCAGGAGCCCCCCAAAACCATCACCCCAGTGAAGGACGAGTATGAATTTGATGAGGACGACGAGCAGGACCGGGTCCCGCCAGTCGACGACAAACATTTGCTGAAAAAGGATTACAGAAAAGAGACTAAAGCAAACAGTTTCATTTCCATACCCAAAATGGAAGTGAAAACTTATACTAAAAATAACACAATTACACCAAAGAAAGCTGCCCACCGCATCCTGTCGGACAGCTCGGACGAGGAGGAGACCGGCGTTGCTGTGGGCACGGGGGAGAAGCTGCGCCTGTCCAGCCACTCCATCCTGCCCAGCAGCAAGATCCGGGAGCCCGCCAGCACCAAGCCCCAGAAAGAGAAAAGCAAAGTAAAAAAGAAGCGGAAGAAGGAGGCGAAAAGCAAAGAGGTTCGGTTTGGCAAAAAAAATGACAAGTTTTGTTCCTCTGAATCAGAGAGTGAAAACGTGGAGAGTGAGGAGGATGATAGAGACTCTCTTCAGAGCTCTAGCTGTGTAAAGGACTCCAGGCTAGTGCTAAAGGAATCCTCCTTGTTTAACTCTCTGTCTGCCTCATCGACCTCTTCTCACGGGAGTTTAGCGTCCCAGAAACATAACCCCAGTCTCACAGAACAGCACTCCAAGCACTGGAGGACGGACAATTGGAAAACCATCTCCTCTCCGGCTTGGTCGGACGTCAGTTCCTTATCGGACTCCACCAGGACGAGGCTGACGAGCGAGTCAGACTATTCGTCCGAGGACTCGAGCTTAGAGTCGCTAAAGCCAGTCAGGAAGAAACCAGAGCACAAAAAGAAAAACACCTCACACAACGCTGTTTCTGAGAAAAAGAATTCATTCCATAGCAACGTGGATGGAGCGATTCCAAAGCTGGACAAGGAGGGGAAGGTCGTGAAAAAGCATAAAACGAAACACAAACATAAAAACAAGGAGAAGGGGCAGTGTCCCGTCAGCCAAGACATCAAAGTAATCAAAACGTTTCCCTTTGAGTTTGAGGACTCTAAACAAAAGCCTGAGAAAGGCTTGATAGTAGAGACAGAAAATCCAGTCGAAAACAAGTTGAAGGTGTTAAAGCACGAGCGAGAACACGGTAAGAAGGAGGAAAAGCTCCCCAAAGGCAAAGGGGAGGAGAAGGAGTGGTTGTTTAAAGATGAGACTGGGAAATCCTCGAAAGAGGAGAAATCTTTGAGAAAGGTCAAAGATGGCAGTAAAGACATGAGCAAATCCTTCAGAGAAGGATTGAGCAAATCAGAAAAAGAGAAACCCGCCAAGGAGAAGTCTCCCAAAGAGGAGAAGCCGAGAATACACAAGGAGGAGAGGAAGAAGAAGTCAAAGGACAAGCAGTCAAAGTCCGAGAAGAAGAACGAGCTGAAGGAGGAGAAGATCTCCAAACTGGAGAAGGAGAAATCCTTCAAGGAGGAGAAAGAGAAATGCAAAAAGGAAAAACTGTACCGGGACGAGTCTGGGTTTGATGAGTTCAATAACAAAACCCAGTTCCCCGAAAGCGAGGACACAAAGTTCAGCCTCTCGGATGATCAGCAAGAGAGGTGGTTTTCAGACCTGTCTTCTGACTCGTCCTTCGATTTCAAAGGTGAAGATAGCTGGGATTCTCCAGTGACTGACTTCAGGGAGATGAAGAACGACACCGTGGCCAAACTGATCATAGAACCCGTGAAAGAGGAAGTTAAAGACAAGAAAAAGGAAAATAAAGCGAAGGAGAAGAAGGAATACAACGAGAAACGGACCGAAAAGGACACTTTCTTAAAGAAGAAAGAGAGGGACTACGTGGAGAAAAGCTCCGAGAAGAAAAAGGACCAAACGGACAGGCACAAAGTGACTCCTGGTTATTTGCCTGAAAAGGATAAGAAAAGGAAGGACTCTGCAGAGAGCGTCAAGGAGAGGAAAGAAAAAGATACGGGCGAGAGCAACAAAGACAGAAAGGATTCCTCTGAGGGCTCCAAAGAGCGAAAAGATGCCAAGACGAAGCAGGAGGAGCCCTACCGAGACGACTTCAAAGAGTACGGCTGCGAAACGTTCTTCAAGGATAAGCCTGAGCCCGAGTTCAGTGGCAAAAGCCTGGAGAGCTGGGAGAGGCACCACTCCGGGAAGGAGAAGGAGAAGAAGGATGCTTCCGACAAAGAAAAAAAGGAAAAGGTGAAGCCGGAAAAGTACAAGGAAAAATCCAAAGAGGGTGACAAGGAGAAGAGCGAAAAGGCTGCTCCTGAGAAAATGCTGAAGGACAAAGATCTGGACAAGAGCTTCAAAGAGAAGAAGGAAGCTAAAGAGAAGTACAAAGAGCCGCACGGCAAAGACAAAGAGAGGAAGAGTTCCTTCGACCAGGTGAAAGAGAAGAAAGAGAAAAGCTTCTCCGTGGATCGAGAGGACTTCTCCGAGAAGAAGGAGGAGAAGAAGGGGAAGGAGAAGAGCTGGTACAGCATCGCTGACATCTTCACGGACGAGAGCGAGGACGAGAGGGACGACTACAGCCTGGCCGGGTTCAAAGTGGGCGACTCGGCGGGGAGCGAGATGCACCGTCTGGACAGTCTGCAGGAGAAGGACGACGGCGCGGCCGCTGAGAAGGAGCCGTACCCCGACAAGCACCGCAAGTACTCCTCCGACCGGCAGCACTCGGGGGAGAAGCAGAAGGAGAAGGATTCCAAGGAGAAGAAGAAGGACAAGGGAACATCGGACGGCGGGAAGGAGAAGAAGGACAAGAGCTCCTTTGAAAAACACAAAGAGAAGAAGGATAAAGACTCCAGCGAGAAGTACAAGGACAGGAAGGACAGGACGTCCATAGATTCCACTCAAGAGAAGAAAAACAAGCAAAAGCTCCCGGAAAAGGTCGAAAAGAAACACGCCAGTGACGACAAGGTGAAAAGCAAACATAAGGAGAAGCCAGATAAAGAGCATTCCAAAGAGAAGAAGTCGTCGAAAGGAGGGGAGTCGGAGAAGAGCCTGCTGGAGAAGTTGGAGGAGGAGGCTCTGAACGACTACAGAGACGACTCCAATGACAAAATCAGCGAGATCTCTTCCGACAGCTTCACAGACCGAGGGCAAGAGCCGGGACTCACCAGCCTCTTCGAGTCTTCTAACCTCTCCCTTGCCGACGCCGCCGAAGAGAAGTTTAAGGACTCTCTCCCTTTACCCTGCCTGCAGGACAAACTCAAGGAGAAGGAGAGACACAGACATTCCTCATCTTCGTCCAAGAAGAGTCACGAGAAGGAAAAAGCCAAGAAGGAGAAGACAGAGAAAAAGGACAAAACAGAAGAATTCAAAGACTCCAGCGGCAGAAAGGATTCCACTCACTATGAAAAGGATTTCTCCGTGGATGGGGAGGCTTTCGGCGCGTCCTTCGTGAAGGCAGAGCCTGACGAGGAGCCGGAGAAGAACATCGATTACTTGTTTTCTGAGAAGAAGGATAAAAACGACTCTGAAAGAGAACTGTCAAAGAAGGCAGAGAAGGAGAAGAGCTACAGCTCCAGCGCCGTCAACACAGCTAAAGAGAAGAAGAAGCGCGATAAACACAAGGAGAAGTGGAAGGAGGAAAAGGAAAAGCACAGAGACAAACACGCAGACGGTTTCTTCAAACATCACAAAGACGAGCCAAAGTCAATGCTTAAAGACAAGGACAGTCCTCAGGTCACCGCCTTTAAGGACAAATCAAAGGAGGACAACCTCAAGTTCGGCGAGAGCAAGCTGAAGGAGAAGCTCAAGGAGAACCAGGAGAAAGAGAAATCGGAGTCGATAAAAATAAGCAACGGGAATGAGAAAATCACCCTTTCCAAAGACAGCGGCAAGAAGGACGCCAGGCCGAGGGAGAAGCTGCTGGGAGATGGGGACTTGATGATGACCAGCTTCGAGAGGATGCTGAGCCAGAAGGACCTGGAGATCGAGGAGCGCCACAAAAGGCACAAAGAGAGAATGAAGCAGATGGAGAAAATGAGGCACCGGTCCGGAGATCCCAAGTTAAAGGACAAGCTTAAAAGCTCGGAGGACGTGCGCAAGAGGAGTCTGGATCTGGCGGCGAAGAAGCCGTTGGTGCTGGATACTCAGCTCAAGGACAAGAAGCTGAAAGAGCTGGGCCCGCTGACTCCCATCCTGTCGCCGGAGAACAAGGCCCAGCCTGCTGTCGGCACGGACTCCAAGGACTGGATAACGGGTCCCCAGCTGAAGGAGATCCTGCCGGCCTCCCCCAGGCCGGACCAGAACCGGCCCACAGGGGTCCCGACGCCGGCCTCCGTCGTCTCTTGCCCCAGCTACGAGGAGGTGATGCAGACGCCCAGGACTCCCTCGTGCAGCAACGAAGACTACACGGACCTGATGTTCGAGTGCGCGGACTCGCAGCACTCGCTGCCCATCTCCACCATGTCCATGAACGCCTGCTCCCCCTCCTTCTTCGACAGATACGCCAACGTCTCCGGCGGGCTCCCCGAGAACCCGAGCCAGACCCCCACTCGGACCATCCCCTCCACCAACCTCTACCGTTCCATCTCGGTGGATATCAGAAGGGCACCCGAAGAGGAATTCAGCGTCGGAGAGAAGTTTTTCAGGCAGCAAAGCGTCCCGGCCACGTCAAATTACGACTCCCCCGTGCAGCATTTAATGGAGGAGAAGGTTCCCATTCCTTCTGTTCCCACGGAGAAGTTCCAGTGCTTATCCCCTGGGTATTACTCGCCCGATTACGGGGTCTCGTCGCCCAAGGTGGAAGCTTTGCACTGCGCTCCAGGGGCCGTCAGCGGGGTCACGCAGTCGCCCGAAAGTGTCTTTTCTGGTTTACAAGCCAAATCCTCCCCGTCGCACAGAGACGAGTTGCTGGCTCCTTCGGTGGAAAGTGCTCTTCCCCCCGACCTTGGCATGCCCCTGGACACCACGGAAGAGCAGCAAGCCACCGCCTCCATCATGCCGCCGGAACCCACCTACTTAGCGCCCATTGAGGAAAACCATTTCGGTTCGGGCATGCCAGAGCAAGCCAGCGTGGACTGGGATAACCCTCCTCCCAGGAACCCCGAGGCCGCTGTGCCTGCCAGCCTGATGGGTAACCCAGCAGAGCACGCTGTCAGCTGGGCCGTGGGCTCAGAGCTTCTGATGAAGTCTCCCCAGAGGTTTTCCGAGTCCCCCAAACCTCCGCTCTGTTCCCTAGAGCCCATTCACCCTACACCAGTAGCCTTCATTCCCACAGATACTTCCTACCCCGTCTCTCCCATATCTTACCCTCTGACGGTGTCCGAACCGGGGCTGGACGAGGTCAAGGAGGATGCTGAGGAAGCGGTTCCAGGAGAAATGGCCAGTGCCGAAGAGCAGACTCCATACATGTCCCCTACTAGGTTAGACACCTTCTTCACTAACTGCAAACCTCTCCCAGAAGAAGCCCCTGAGATACCTCCAGAGCCCCCTTGTATGCCAGCAGAACCTCAGGCAGAAGTCGTCAGCGCCACAGAAAGCAGCTACTTGGAGAACAACGGCGCTGCGCCCGCGAGCACGGACGAGGCCGTGACGTGGCCCGATCCCTTCACCAACACGGAAGATGACCTGGACCTCGGCCCCTTCTCGCTGCCGGAGCTGCCGCTCCAACCCAAGGACGTGGCAGAGGCCGAGGTGACGGAGGCGGAGGCTCCGGAGGAAAGCGCGGCGGCGGCGGCTTCGGAGCCGAGCGCCGGGGTCCTGAAGGCGAGCGCAGCTGCCGTGGCAGCGGCAGAGGCGGAGGAGCCGCCGGGCAGCCAGGCAGCCGCTGCCCTGCCCGCGGAGACCGAGCCGCAGGCCGAGGAGCAGAAACCAGAAGCGGCCGCTCAAGAGGCCGCCTCGGAAGCGCCGAACGTGGCGGAGGAGAAGGGAGCGGAGGACGCGGAGGCGCAGCTTGTCCAGCAGGCCCCGTCCGAGCCCGCTCAGCCTGAGAGCAGAGAGGTGGAGGCCGTGCACGAAGAGCCGCCTGCTGCCGCGGCGGCCGAGAGCGGCCCCCAGAGCTGCCCACAGCCCGCGGCCGCCGAGGGCGGCGCTTCGCCAGACGGTGCCGCGGCGCGTGCCGGGACCCAGCCCGCGGCCTCCCAGGCCGACGCGCCCCCGGCCAACGCTCAGGCAGAAATCGTCGAACCGGTACAAAAGCCAGTAGCAGAAGCTCCCAAACCGCCCAAAATAGAAGAGATTCCTCAGCGGATTACCAGGAACCGGGCTCAGATGCTGGCCAACCAAAACAAGCAGAACGCTGCCGCCTCTGAGAAGGAGTTTCCCGCGGCGCCGGCGCCCGCCACGCGTGCCAAGGGCCGCATCACTGAGGAGGACGATTCCCAGGCTCAGCACCCGCGCAAGCGCCGCTTCCAGCGCTCCAACCAGCAGCTGCAGCAGCAGATCAACACGTCCACCCAGCAGACGAGGGAGATGATACAGCAAACCCTGGCAGCTATCGTAGACGCCATAAAACTGGACGACATCGAACCTTACCACAGCGACAGGTCCAACCCCTACTTTGAGTACCTCCAGATCAGGAAAAAGATCGAAGAGAAGCGGAAAATCCTCTGCTACATCACCCCCCAGGCTCCGCAGTGCTACGCCGAATACGTCACCTACACGGGCTCCTACCTGCTGGATGGCAAGCCTCTGAGCAAGCTCCATATCCCAGTGGTGAGTCACCTTCTGTCCCCTCCCTCGCTGCTCCAGGGGCGGCCAGGCTGTCCCCTGCACGCCTCACGGTGGTGGTGATGCCCCAGCCCTGGCTTTAGCCACCTTGGAGGACGTGCTTGTGACAGCAGAGTCCGGGTAAGTGGGGGGCTGCCTGATGGGTGCACCCTCAGGGACACTCGGGTTTTCCAGAGGAGACCTTGGGCTGTGCTCAGGAACCTGAGATTTGTTTAGGCTTTAGAGCAAGTCTGTGTGAATCCGCTGGGTTTAGAGACTCTCGGGCAAAACTGCTTTCACAAGCAGAATAGTGATTGGATAAAGAACCTGGAAGACTGGAGGAAAAAGATGGCTCTTAGCTCCTGCCTTCGTCTTCCTGAGCTCTGCTGTCTGGCCGACAGCCCTGGCTCCTGGGCAGCGGGGCCTGTGTTTCACTGCTGTGCTGCACAAATGGACTCGCCAATGCAAATGCATCAATGAACTTAATGCTGCAGGCAGGAAATCCAGGATCCAGCCCAGAGGCGGCAGGTCGATGTACCTGGCCATGTCAGGCTTGGTTCCCTGCTGCAGGCAGGGTGAGGGACTGACTGTGTCTCTGCTCACATCTGCTCCTGCCCTCCCAGGCCGAGCAGGAGCTACCTGCCTCTCTGCTCTGCAGCTCGGGCTCTGCCCCCCAGAACAGCACAGGGCAGGGCAGGCTGCAGGCACCTTCCTGAGGCTGCTGTTTCTGCAGCAGTGTTGCCAGAGGCCCCTTTACAAACGGCCCTTGCAGCCTGCGGGGCAATTTCAGCTCAGACTGAGCTCGACTCAGCACTGGGTGCCTCTTTCCTTCTTGTCCCACCCCTTGCTGTGCTCTGAGCACTGGCAGGACCTTGTCCCATGCCTGCTGGGGAAATGCCAAGGGGCATTTTGGCTACTGGCGGTACCCTGGGCAGGGCTGTGTGTGGTGGGGGTGAGGGGAGCAGGCAGCCCCAGGGCTGTGCTGGCTCTGACCCCGCTGCCGTGCACCCGCAGATCGCGCCGCCGCCGTCGCTCGCGGAGCCTCTGAAGGAGCTCTTCAAGCAGCAGGAAGCCGTCCGGGGGAAGCTGCGGCTCCAGCACAGCATCGAGCGGGTAAGGGAGCCCCCAGGGCAGCCCCTGCCGGGGCAGAGGGCCCCAGCCTGCTCCGTGGGGACATGGGCTGCCACGCTCACCGCTTCCTTTGCTCTTCCTCAGGAGAAGCTGATCGTCTCCTGCGAGCAGGAGATCCTGAGAGTTCACTGTCGGGCAGCAAGGACTATTGCCAACCAGGCTGTGCCCTTCAGTGCCTGCACCATGCTGCTGGACTCCGAGGTCTATAACATGCCTCTAGAAAATCAGGTCAGTGTCCATCTGGGTGGTGAAGAGATAGCTCAGGTGCTGTGCGAGACCCTGGGCCGGGGAGTTGTGCTGTTGTGGAGGGAGGGAAGGAGGTACCAGCGCTCCCCCTGCTCAGGGGCCTCTCGCCCACTGCAGCACACAGCTGCGGGACACACTGCAGGAGCCCTCCCCAGCACCTGCCCAGGTTGCCTGATCTGACTCTGGCTGGTGCTGTGGATTCTGGGATAACCCACGTGTGTGCTGGGGGAGGAAATGCATCCAGGAACGTGGGCAGGCAGGGAGCATTGGGTCTCTTAGGAGCAGAGGTGGCCCCGGTTTATTAGGGAGTCTCAGGACCCTCTGCCTTCCTTCTCCATCAGGCCCATCTGCACACTTGAAAGGTTTATTTTACTGCACTCTGGGGTGTCTTTTCCTGTTGAAGGAAGGGGAGAGAGCCATTGAATTGATTTGTGGCTGAATAGTGGCTTTGAAAGAGCCAGGCTGTCTCTGACAGCCCACAAGAAACAGCCGTTTCTTCCTTCCATTTCACCTCAGTCTATGCCAGAGAAGGGGGAACCGTGTCTGGTTTGAGCAGCCTGTGCAGTGCAGGAGGGCTCGTGCTCAGGGCCGGGGCTCATGACCGGCTGTTTGGATGCAGGAGCCCTGATGCTCTCCCCTGGCACTTCCCAGCCAAGGACGTGCACATCCCTGAGGCTGAAGCCCCTGGCAAAGGGCTGCTGGAGCAGCTGGCAGCAGTGAGCTCTCTCACATCGTGGGTGATGTGTTCCACTCTGTAATTCACTTTTGCTGTCTTTCGCTCAGGGAGATGAAAACAAATCGGTCAGGGACCGTTTCAACGCGCGACAGTTCATTTCCTGGCTGCAGGACGTGGATGACAAGTACGATCGGATGAAGGTGAGAGGTGGCACGTGGGCACTGCTGCTCTGTGTCCTGCTGGGGGGAGGTTCCTGAGAGGGGTCCCAGCCTGGAAGCTGCCTCTGTGGTTTCCAGAGCTGCCGGGAGCCACGTCCTGAGGTGGTCTGGGCACGGAGGCAGCTCGGGGTGCAGCACGGCAGAGCTGGGGGCTGCTGCCTCGGGTTCCAAATGTGGGATGGAAACACATTGGGGCTGCCTGGCTGGCTGGGACTCTGCTCCATGCCATATGGGCTGGAGTTCACCCAGGCAGTTCAGCCCTCGGGGCCCGCTCTTTGCCAGCAACACACTGCAGCAAGCTCCAAACCAGGGCAAGCTGCAAAGTAGTTGGAGGCCGTGCGGTGATCTGCAGAGTGCTCTGGGTGGCAAACGGGCATGGCAGGGAGCAGGGATGATGGCACCTTCAGCTGGTGGCACAGAGGGAGCAGGACCCTGTTCTTGAGCAGCCCAGGGCTGCTGGCAGGGGCTGAGTGCTTTTGAGCCTCAGAAAGCCGCCCACCAGACCTTCTGGGTTTGACCCCACTCCCTCTGGGACCGGGCTGCTGTGGGGATGCACGTGGCACCCTTTGCCCTGCCCATCACAACGGCTGCCGGTGCCTGGGTCCTGCCAGCGGGGCCCTTCCTGCCCCCTCCACGCTCCCCCCTCACCTCCGCCCGCTTTTCTCTCCCCGCTGCAGACGTGCCTGCTCATGCGACAGCAGCACGAAGCCGCCGCCTTGAACGCGGTGCAAAGGATGGAGTGGCAGCTGAAGGTGCAGGAGCTGGACCCCGCGGGGCACAAATCCCTCTGCGTGAACGAGGTGCCCTCGTTCTATGTGCCAATGGTCGACGTGAACGATGACTTTGTGCTCTTGCCGGCATGACAGTTCCAAACCAGGAGACATCACTGAAAACTGGCAAGGACGGGAGCCCTCCGAGGTCGGGCGGTCGAGCTCACATTCACCCTTACCGCTTGCTGATGAATCCCTGGTCAGAGGAGGAGGAAGCAGCTATCGGCAGAGAAACAAAACAATAAGAAAAATAAATACTTGCACTTTCTTCACGAGGCGTCCCTGGCTCCCGGCCCGACCGCAGCTCCCGGCCAGCGCGGCCGCCGCGCTTCCCCTGCCCAGGCGGGGAGGCAGCCAGCACCCGCCGGCCCAGAGACTGGCACAGGCGTGGAGGGAGGAGGCCAAGGACACCGAGTTGTGCGTGTTGCAGAAGCTGCTGAGCGGGGCCAGCAACCCACGTGATTCATGTACTTGTGAACACACCGTGATTTCCAGCTCTGTTTCCCACCGGTCGCGGATCTCCCCCGCCCCCACCCCCGGGGAGAAGCTGCAGTAGGAAAGCGTGGCGGGGTGGGCAGGGGAGGGCGGGAGGGGAGGGGGGTGGGGGTTTGAGTTTCTCGTTCCATCCCGGGTATGTCTAAATAAAAAAACCACAAAAACCCAAAAAAAAGAAAAAACAAAGGAAAAAAAAGACAAAAAAAGAAAACCCCACCAAGAGAAGAGAAAAGCAAAGAGAGAGGAGAGAGCAGAGAGCAGCGGCGGCTCCGCGGCGCGGGGGCTGGGGTGGCACGGGGCGGCACGGCCGGCGGGGACACGGCGGCGCAGAGGGAAAGGACTTTGCCAACTGTGTTTTTAAATGGAGTAAAATCCACGTGGTTTATATATTTTATTTTTGGTTTTTGTTTTGTTTTTTTTTTCCTCGTTTTGTTTTGTTTTTTGTTTCCTTTAATCTTGGGCATTTCGTTTCTCTTTCTGAGAACATAACTTGAAAACACTACAGAGCCAATACTCATATAAAGAAAAATTGTATCCCATAAATGCTGTACAGTTTTTATATACATTAACAATGTACTTTTGCTGCCTTCTAGATAATTTATTTTGCAACACATTACTGCACAGTTGTAAATAACTTATGTACTGTAACATCACTTTCAGTTATGTGTAAAGAAATAAATAAATTAATTAAAGTTAGCTTTGTATGGATGGATCAGCCAGAGCAGCACCTTCCCTGCAAGGGGGTCTCTGGCTCTTCGACTCGTTTTTAGCACCACATCGTTCTTTCTCCTCTTTCCTCGTCCCCGCGGGGTTGGTGGGAGCAGAAGCACAGTGGTGCCAAGCCTGCAGCTGGTTGTGGTGAGGTGGGATGGGGGAGAGGGGGAGCCCCCTGAGCTGTGTATCAGCCATATCACAGAGTGCTGGGGGCTGGAAGGGCCCTGCAGAGCTGCTGCAGCCCCAGCCCCTGCTCAAGCAGCTTCCCCTGGCTCAGGGGGCACAGGAACGTGTCCAGATGGGGTTGGAAACCTCCTGAGAAGGAGCCTCCACACCCTCCCTGGGCAGCCTGGGCCAGGCCTCCCTCCCCTCAGCACCAAAGGACTTTCTCCTTGTGTTTATGTGGAACTGTTTGTGTTCCAGCTGGGTGACTGGCTGCCCTGCAGACCCCTCCCCCTGCGTCTCCTCCTGCTTCTCTTTGGTTTTCCCACCTCAAAACCCTGAATGTCTTGTCAGCTGCTGCTTTGTGAAGCAGAGATGTCATCAGTACCATCTGCCTCCTCTTCCTCTGCTGGCATCACCTGGCTGGAGGCAGCAGAACCCACTGAGTTCCCTACCACTTGTCAGCCCCTTTTGCTGCTTCTTGCCTGTGGCACAGCCCAGGAGCCCCCAGCGACGCCGTGCAGCCCGGGTGGATGCCCACAGCAGGTCCCTGGCCGTGTGGGACGCCCCTGCAGCCGCCTCCCCTCGCTGCCGCCGCCTTTGCAGGCAGGTGAGGAATTCTCCACAGTCTTAGCACCGGTGACCTCGAGGGTTTGACTCCACTTCTGCAGAGCTGATGGAGTCCTGCCTTCCCCTGCCCAGCTCTGGCTGTGGCATTGCCAGATCATCAGCCAGGGCTCGGTGGTGGCAGAGCAGGACGGGCCGGTTCTTACCCCGCTGCTGCTTTCTCCCATCCTTGCCCTTTGCCACCGGGTCCTGGTGTGAGTGCTGGGACTGGAGGGCTGCTCCTTCTTCAGGGGCCCCGTTCAGCAAGCACAGGAGCAGCCTCAACTAACTCATTCCCAGTGCTGGGAATCCCACAGGGTAATCCTCCCGGGCCCCATGAATGGGCACAGACACCTCCGGGGCAGGAACCGGCTTCTCTCGCTGTGGGCTGAGCAGCAGCGGGGCTGCCTGGGCTGTGACACCCACAGAACACCCTGGTTTGCGTTGGGCACCTCTGGCCTCTCCACACAGCTGCCCATGCAGGGGGGAGTCAAAAGCAAACGGAGCCGGGATCCTGCAGTGGGGGGAGTGAACCGGGCTTGGGTGCTGTGAACCGAGCTGGGGGGACCCAAACTGGGTCTAGGGAGGAGCGAACCCGGGCTGAGGGAGAGATGAACAGAATTTAGGGGGCGTGAAGCAGTCATGGGAGGCAGGAGCTGGGGCTGGGGGGGACGAACTGGGGCTGGGACGGAGCGAAGCGGGGCTGGGAGGGTGCAAAGCGGGTTTAGGTGGCACAAACCGAGCTGGCGGAGTCAAACCGGAGCTAGAGGGGGGCGAACCGGGGATGGGGGGGGAAAACCGGGCTTAGAGGGGCATGAAGTGGGCCTGGGGTGGGGACCGGGCTTAGAGGGGGTGAACCGAGGCTGGGGAGGAGGAACTGAGCTTAGAGGGGACGAACTGGTGAGGGGGAACCGGGTTTAGACGGGGGCAACGGGGCTGGCGGGGTCAAACCACATCTAGAAATGGGCGAACCGAGACTGAGGGGGGCAGAGCCGTGCTCAGGGGGTGCAAACCGGGCTCGGGGGGTGCAAACCGTGCTCAGGGGGTGCGAACAGGGCTCAGGGGGTGCAAACTGGGCTCAGAGGGTGCGAACAGGGCTCAGGGGGTGCAAACTGGGCTCAGAGGGTGCGAACAGGGGTTAGAGGGGGCGAACAGGGCTCGGGGGGGCGAACAGGGCTTAGAAGGGGCGAACAGGGGTTAGAAGGGGCGAACAGGGCTCAGAGGGTGCGAACAGGGCTCAGAGGGGGCGAACAGGGCTCAGAGGGGGCGAACCGGGCTCAGGGGGTGCGAACCGGGGTTAGAAGGGGCGAACAGGGCTTAGAAGGGGCGAATCGGTCTTGGCACGGTCGACCCGGTGCTGGGGGGTTGTACAGCGGGCTTGGCGCCCGAGCCGCGCCGGGGCAGTCTCCGGCGGTGTGCGTGTGCGGGGGGCGGGGGCTGTGCCCGCGGGGGGCCGGGTCCGGCGCGGTGCCGCCCCGTCGTGCCGGGCTGCGGCGGCGCGTCCGCGCGGGCGATGGCGGGGTCGGGGCCGGGCGCGGGGCCGGGTGCGGGCGGCGCGGCGCGGCCGCGGGGCCGGCGCTGTGCGGGGCTGTCGCTGCCGTGCGCGGCTCTGGCGCTGTGCTGGGCCCTGCGGGGCGCTCTCAGCGCCGCCCCCCCGCACCGCTGCCGCCCCGACGCCGCGCTGCTGCCGCCGCCGCTGCGGCCGCTGGCGGGTAACGCGCTGCTCCGCGCCGCCGTGCCGCGGCTCCGCGGCCGATGGAGCCCGTGTCAGCTCTACCGGTACCGGCACGGCGGAGCCACGAGCCCCAACGGCACCGGGCCCTGCACCCGCGGCTGGCACTACGGGCTGCCCGCCGCCGGACTCACCTCCAACCTCGTCACGCAGGTTGGGGAAGGAGGGAGAGGGGGGAGCGCGGGGGGGGATCCCGGGATTAGGTTGGGGGCGTTGGGAGAGCTCCGAGGGTGGTTCATGGACACGTGGGGAACCTCTGGGGCTGGGGGTAGGGGTCTGGGGAGTTGGAGGGGGAGATGCCCTGGGAATAGGAAGGGTTAAGGGGGGATATGGGTGAAGGGCTTGGGGAGGAGGGGAGATGGGACCTGATGGGGAGGTCCTGGGGGGAACAAACCGGGGGTCCCAGTCCCTACAGCAAGCTGGGAGTCCCAGTCCTCTGAACAAACTGGGGGTCCCAGTCCCTGGAACAACCTGAGGGTTCCAATCCCTGGAACAAGCTGGGGGTCCCAGTCCCTACAACAAGCTGCAGACCCCAGCGAGGGTCCCACAGGAAAGCTGTGAAAAGCACTGTCCTGGGGTATGGGAGGAGAGGGGGTTTGAGTGCAGGGACCAAGGATCCCGGGGAGGGGAGGGAGATACTTGTGGGGTAGAAAGTGGGAGACCCTCGTGGAGGGGCTTTGGGAGTAGCTGAGGGGAGTCCTGGGGTGTTGAGGGGGACACACAGGGGACGGGGGCAATAAGGGCCATCAGCAATGTCCCTCCACATCCATTTCTGTTTGTGGGGTGGGGGCTGGCCAGAACCATCCCCGAGGCAGCTCCCGGGGATTGTGACCCCCTCTGTCCCACCTGAGTGATGGGCAGCAGTGGAGCCGATGGGGATCCCCATGCTGACATCTTCCCCTTACCCACAGTGGGACCTGGTGTGTGCCCAGCGCTGGAAGGTGCCCCTGGAGCAAACCACACACTTGCTGGGCTGGACTCTGGGCAGCATCGGCGCCGGCCTGGCCTGCGACAGGTAACGGGAGTCCCTGGGGCAGCTCCCCCCGGGCAGGGGGGCTCCGTGCCCAGCCCCACTCACAGCCCATCCGCGGGCAGGTTGGGCCGCCGGCCGTCCTTCGTGGGGTCCCTGGTGCTGGCGGTGCCGCTGGGGCTCAGCGTGGCACTGGCCGTGGATTTCGTCATGGTGCTGGTCACACGGCTGCTGTTCGGGGCCGCGCTGGCGGGCGCGTTCCTCTCCCTCTACGTGGCACGTGAGTGTGTTGGTGGGGGCACACGGTGCCGTGGGGATGCTCCGGGGCGCAGGGTGCTGTGAGGTGCGCCCTGGGATGCACCCCGTGAGCACCCACGCTGCAGCCCTGTGCCCTCCCACCGCCAGGGCTGGAGCTGTGTGACCCCCCACACCGGCTGGGCGTGACGATGGTGGCCGGGTTCTTCTGGATCGCCGGGGAGCTGCTGCTGCCGGGCCTGGCCGTGCTGTGCCGGGACTGGCGGGTGCTGCAGGGGGCCGTCACCATGATCCTGGCTCTGCTGGCTGCCTGCTGGTGGTAAGGATCCCCATCCTGGGGGGCTGCACGCCTGGGGAAGGGGAAGCTGAGCAGTGCCCCGAGGCTGGCATCGAGCCCAGCCTGGCACGCCGTGGCGGGGATCAAAGGCTGCCCAGGGCTCTTCAGGCAGCCCCCCGCCCCGGGTAAATGTTTGCTCAGTTTGAAGTTGAGGGCAGCGTGGCTTTGAGAGCGGGAAGGCAGGGGAGGAGGAGGAGGTCAGTGCTGGAGGGAGGCCAGGCCCTGGGGGAGCCCCGTGACACCTCCACTCGTGCCGCAGGTGCCCGGCGCTGCTGCTGGAGTCACCGCGCTGGCTGCTGGCGACGCGGCAGGTGGAGCGGGCCAGGAAGACCCTGCAGGCGCTGGCCCAAAGCAGCAGCTGTGACGAGGGCTCCTGCTGGCGCGGAAGCCTCGCGGCGGGTGCGTGCCGGGGGCTGCCCAGGGGCCCCCTCCCCAAAGCCGCGCTGCCGGGGCTGGTGCCGGCGCTCACCCGGCTGCCCCCGTCCCCGCAGAGCTGGAGGCCCTGGCTGAGGCGTCCCCGCAGCCCCGGTACCACACGGTCTGCGAGATCTTCGGCACCAGGGTCATCTGGAGGAACGGCGTCATCCTCGGCTTCACGGCGTGAGAAGTGGGGGAGGGCGATGGGGAAGGGGGGGAGCGGGGTGTCCCCCCCTCGCAGCCCCCTCACGCCACTCTCCCGCAGGTTCATCGGCTCGGGCATCCGCCACTGCTTCACCCGCAACCTGACCCCGCACCTGCCGCGCTTCTTCTCCTCCTACTTGGTGCTGGTGGGCACCGAGGCGGCCGCCTGCCTCTTCCTGTGCCTGACGGCCGAGCGCTTCGGGCGCCGCGCCGTCCTGCTGCTCTGCACCGTCCTCACCGGCATCTCCTCCCTCCTGCTGCTGGCCCTCACCCAGTGTAAGGGGCGTCCCTGCCCTTACTGCCATGGGTGGGAACAGGGTGCTGGGGAGCAGGGGAGGTGTGTATGTGCAGGAAGTGACCTTTGGTGGTGCTTTTCAACCCACCCCCAGACCTGCTGGAGCTCATTGTCCTGACACTGTCCGTGGTGGGCATCACCGCCTCCCACGCCGTCACCATGCTCAGCATCTTCTTTGCCAGCGAGGTTCTCCCCACCGTGGTCAGGTAAGGGGGCAGCTGCCACTCTCATGCTACCCGGGGCTGGGGGGGGCACCTGGGCAGGGTCTCCCGAGCCCCCTCTGACGTGTTTCCCCCTGCAGAGGAGCCGGGCTGGGTCTCATCATGGGGGCCAGTTTCGTGGGCAAGGCGGCCGCCCCCATCACGGCCATCCCCAACAGCCGCGGCTTCTTCCTGCACCACGTGGTCTTCGCCTCCTTCGCCATCCTGGCCGTGCTCAGCATCATGCTGCTGCCCGAGAGCCAGGGCCGGGGCCTGCCCCAGTCCCTGCAGGACGGCGAGACCCAGCACCGGCCCCCCCCTCTTCCACCGGCCCCCTCCTGAGGACCACCTGCCCCTCCTCGCCCCCCACGCCATCCCCCACGACTACTCCCACCTCACCCCCTCCACCAAGAGGGGGCTCAACTCCCCGGCTGCCCCCCATGAGACGTAGCTGTGCCCCCCCAAGCCCCACCCCCTGGAGTCTCTGCTGCTGGAGGGCTGAGCATGGTGCTGGGACCCCCCCCACACAGAGCACAGGTCTCCCACCCCTGGGCACTGGCAGGGATGGGGGGACACATGGGGACGGGGCGATGGCTGAGCGGGGGGAGCAGCTCACACACCCCACGGCGGGGCCGGATCCTGCCCCAGGAGGAGCGGTGCTGGGAGTCCTGGGCTGGGGGTGATGCCCCCCCTCGGGGTGTTTGCAATAAAAGTGCCTTATTTCTATTTGTGGCTGGTGTGGTGGGGGCACAGTGCCCCTGCCCCCAGCACCGGGCTCTTTATTATGGGGGCGACTGGGGAGGTGGGGGGGGTCTCCTCACACCCCCGGCTCTGTGGGGCTGCCCCTGCTCTCAGCTTTGCTGGGTGTGGGGTCTGTGGCGTGTGCAGGCGTGTGGGACCCCCCGAGGCTCCTCCCATCGCACACACACGTGCAAAGCCCCTGCAGCCCTGTATTTGTCACACACACGTGTGCAAAGCCCCTGCAGCCGTGTATTTGTCTCACACACGTGTGCAAAGCCCCTGCAGCCGTGTATTTGTCTCACACACGCGTGTGCAACGCCCCTGCAACCGTGTATTTGTCTCACACACGCGTGTGCAACGCCCCTGCAACCGTGTATTTGTCTCACACACGCGTGTGCAAAGCCCCTGCAGCCGTGTATTTGTCACACACATGTGTGCAAAGCCCCTGCAGCCGTGTATTTGTCACACACACGTGTGCAAAGCCCCCACAGCCGGGCACCTTGTGCGTGCCCACGGGCTGCGCCGCTGCCTGTGGGGGTCTCGCACGGGTGTGAGCGTGGGGGTCGCCGCCCGCCGCCCCCTCCCCATCCCCGCTAGTGCCCGTAGAGGTCGGCCAGGCGCCTGAAGCGCGGTCCCCACTCGCTCAGGTAGTCGTAGTCCTGGTCCTCGTCCGTCAGGCTGGAGACGATGGAGCTGAGGGGGCTGGCGACGGAGCCCGAGCCCTCGTAGTCGTAGATGAGGGCCGTGTCGTAGGGGGGCACGCTGGGGTCACTGTCAGCCGCCTCCAGCCCCTGCGGGGACGGGGATGGGGGGGAACCGTCAGCGGCGCTGGGGATGCGGAGGGAGGGGGGCGGGGACAAAGGGGGGGCTCAGCGCCCATCCCCACCTCGTTGATGAACTCCTCGATGTCGGAGGGGCTGCTGGGCAGCTTGCGGGGGGCCGGGGGGGTGGCGGAGCTGAGCGGAGCGTCCCTGCGCAGCGGCGGCTTGGCCCGCGGCGAGAACAGCTCGGGGTGCCGGAGCTGGTTGATGTCGTAGGCGTCCTGCGGGGATGGGGCGGGGGGGTGTGAGGGGCTGCGACGGAGCGCCCGCCCCCAGCCCGGCGTCATCCCACGCTCACCTGGTCCTCCTCGCCCCCTCCCTGCTCGTCGTAGTTGAGGATGTTGTCGCGCATGTCGTCCCGCGAGCGCTGCAGCAGCCCCTTGCGCAGGGCCCGACGGCGGCCGCGCGCCCGCGCAGCCCCCAGCCCCACCAGCGCTGCGGGACACGGCGGGTGGGCGCGGGCCGGGGGCGCGCGGGGCCGCGGGGGGCAGCTGGTGGGGCCGGGAGGGTGGGACGGGGATGCAGGTAGCGGTGGGGGGGATGATGGGGGTGGGATGGGCGATGAGGGGAATGATTGTGGGGGGGTCCCTGGGAGGGGTCAGAAGGGGTTCATGGGCAGGGAGCAGGATGGGGTGACGGGTGACGCGGGTAGGGAGGGGTCGGGGTGTTCTGGAGCAGGATGGGGTGACGGGTGACGCGGGTAGGGAGGGGTCGGGGTGTTCTGGAGCAGGATGGGGTGACGGGGTGTGCTGATGGGGCTGGGGGCGGGCGGACAGGAGCAGCGCGGGGCCGGAGGGGTGAGGTGGGTCGAGGGTCTCACTCACCGAGCAGGAGGATGCTGCTGCCGAGGATGATGAGGAGCGCCCCGAGAGTGACGCCGGCCCCGGCGGTGGCCGCGGCCAGGACACCGTCCTCGCAGGTGCCGTCGCGGCCGCAGTGACACACCGAGACGTTCAGCAGCTGCTGGCGCTCCCGCGGGGGGGTCCCCGAGTCCCGCAGCAGCAACGGCAGCGAGTAGGGCCCCTCGGGCACCTCGGCCAGCACGGCCAGCACCGCGTGTGTCACTGCGGGACGGCCACGGGCAGGGGGGTCAGCGGCATCCCCCCGCCCCCCTGCCACGCAGCAGCCGCCCCCTCCCCACCTGCGCTCACCGTTGTAGCGGGTGATGCTCCAGTTGCGGGCGAGCTGGGGGTGCTGGGGGCTGAGCTGGAAGTGGAAGGGGGCTCCGTGGGGGGCCCGGTCGTCATCCGTAGCCCCCAGCAGCAGGTTCCCCCCGCGGCCCGGCCGCCCGCAGAGCACCCCGGCCGGCGGCTGCAGCAGCGGTGCGTGGTCGTTCACCTCCAGGATCTCGATGGAGAGGGTGCCCGTGGCCGAGAGCGGGGGCTCGGCTGGGGGCACAGGGCGAGGGGTCAGGGGGCACGGCGGGGTGAGGGTGGGACGTGGCTAGGGGGGGTGGGAGCCGCTCACCATCGTCGCGGGCGAGGACCAGGGCGATGTACCAGCCCCCCTGCATGAAGGACGAGGGGTGCAGCAGCTCACGCTTGGTGCGGATGGTGCCAGTGTGGGAGTCGAGCTGCAGCCAGTTGGCTGGGTCATAGAGCAGCGCGTAGCTGTGGGTGCGGGGGGGGGTCACACACCGTCACCCCCCCCCGAAACAGCCACCCTGGGCTGCGAGTGAGCACCCCAAACACCGCGGGTGCCGGGAGGCGATGGAAGGGGGGACGAGGTGCCCCGGGGCTGGGACTCACGTGAGCGCCTGGAGCTGGCGAGTGTCGGGGTCGCTGGCGGTGTAGGTGGTGACGGGGGTGCCCGGGGGGGTCCCCTCCAGCACGCTGACCCGCCGCGGGTTCTCGCGGAACACGGGCGCCTCGTTCACGTCCCGCACACGCACCCGCACCGTGGCCAGGGCGCGGGGGCTGGCGGGGGCCGAGGGCTCCAGCGGCCGCTCGTTCTGCACCGACAGCGTCAGCTCGAAGCGATCCCGAACCTCGTGGTCCAGCGGCTGCCGGGAGAGGGCGCGGGTCAGACGAGCCCTGGGACCCCCCAGCCCTGCCGTCCCCCCGGCTGCCCACCTTGGCCACGGAGAGCACGCCGTCGTTGGTGTGAGGGTCGGTGCGGATGCTGAAGGAGCCCTCGGGGTCGCCCTCCAGGACGGTGAATTTGGCCAACCAGTTGGGCGAGCCGGCCAGGTCCTTGTCGTGCACGAAGACCCTGCCCACGTCCACGCCGGCCGCCTGCTCCTCCACCTCCATGGAGAACTGGGGGAGAGCGGTGTGGGGCTGCTGCGTGCCCCAGGGATGCTGCTGCTGTCCCCAGCGGGGCTGGCTCCCACCCCCACGTCCCCACACCCCACCCTGGCCGCTACCTCCTCCTTGGTGAACTCGGGAGGGTTGTCGTTGATGTCGTCCAGGTAGATGACGGCCATGGCCGTGGTGGTGAGCCCGTCCCCGGACATGTCGGCTGCCTGCACCGTCAGGTTGTACACCCCCGTGGTCTGTGGGGAAGGAGGGGGCCGGTGCTGAGTCCCTGTGGCAGCTCAGCGCTTCCCCAGAGCTGGCCACCCTCCTGGCTCTGCCCACGGCTGGAGCTGTGCGAGGGGCTCTGGCTGCCCCCCGTGCCCCCCGTGCCCCCCGTGCCCCTCGTGCCCCCCGTGCCCCCCGTGCCCGCTACCTCACGGTCAAGGCCAGGCCGTGCGGTGCAGATCTCGCCGGTGGTGCCGTTGATGCTGAACATGGCAGCAGCTCCCTGCTCCAGGATGGAGAAGCGCAGCAGTGCGTTGTCGGTGGCGGGGTCGTCGGCGTCCGTGGCATCCACTGTCATCACGCAGGTCCCTGCGGCCGCAGCGGTGCCACGGTGGGTGCCAGGGGTGGGGGTTGGCTCAGTGACCCCCTGCCCCGGGACCCCCTGGATGCACCCACCTGGCTCAGCCCCCTCCAGCACGTGCCCCGTGAAGACGTCCCTCCCGAAGAGCGGCCGGTTGTCGTTCTGGTCCACCACGATGATCTCCAGGTCCGTGGGGTCCTCCAGCGTCACGCCGCCCAGGTCCAGCGCGAAGGCCTTTAGCTGGGGATGGAGTGGGGGGGGTCAGGGCCTGGCTGAGGGGCCGGGGAGGGGGCTGTGGGGGGCACCTGGCAGCGCCCTTACCCGGAAGCGGTCGTTCTCCTCCCGGTCCAGCATGGCGTTGAGGAAAACCTTCCCGCTGAACTTGTCGATGGAGAAGATGCCCAGGGGCTCCTCGTCCACCCCAGGCCCCTTGATGCTGTAAACGACCCCCCCGGGCTGCTGCTTGTCCGACTTGATCTGCCCCGGGGAAAGCAGAGCTGGTGGTCCTGGGCTGGGGGGGGTCTGTCCCCCTCTGCCCTGAGCCTCCCCCGGACCATGTACCTCTCCTGGGCTGCCCCAGGGTTCCCCCACCCCACTGCCGGGAAGGGAGGAGCTGGGGGTCTCTGCCTACCTGCACCAGGAGGTGGGGGATGCGCTTGTGGTTCTCCGAGACGCTGATGGGGGGGATCACCCAGGCTCTCTTCACCCGCCGCAGCCCCTCATGCTGCCGCCAGCCCTGGGGGCTGCCCGCGGCTGGGGCACCTGCCTGGGCTGGGCTGGCACCCTGCGGGGGGACACGGTGCTGCTGCTGACCCAAGACCTCTGGAGCCAAAAACTCTGACCCCCCAAAAGCTCACCTGCCCCTGGGCTGGGTGAGTGGTGCTGGGGTGCACAGGGCTGGCATCTCCTCATGGGGTTGGGTCCAAGGGGCCACCCTGTTCCCCCTGGAGCTTCGTGTCAGTTGTCCCATCAGCCTGGTGTGATGGTGATGGGTGGTGACGGGTGGGTCACCGGGGTGGGTGCAGCAGAAGTGACCCCAGTAGTGCCCTGTGCTGTGCCACAGCTGAGCTGTGCCCCATGGGACCCCCAGTGATGGGGTTGCCCCAGGCTGGCAGTGCCTGGCCTGGCCCCAGCCCACGTCACTGTCACTACCAGAACATGGCAGTGAGGGCAGAAGGGCCAAGGGTCAGTTTAGGCTGTAGGAGTGGCCCAGATGGGGCACGGAGCTGGGTGCTGAAGGGTGGGGAGTAGGAAGAGGGATTGGGGGAGCTGGAGTTAGGGGGATGGGCTGCAATGGCGGACTGGACCTGGGGGGATTAGGATGGGTTTAGGGTCTGTGAGAGACTGGGCATGGGGGTCTAGAGCTGTGGGGACTGGGAGACGGGGACTGGAGGGGCAAGCAGGGAGCTGTGCATGCAGCCTACCCCCACCAGCTCTGTGCCAACCTCATCCCGGGCCCCGTGGTGCCCCAGGGCCCTGCGTGGGCACCGGGACTGGGGCAGGACAGCTCTGGGGGACCCTGGGGATGGTGTGGGGCTGTGCCAGGGGATGTGGGGTGGGCTGTGTGCCAGCCCCATGGGATGGGGAGCACAAGGGGCTTGTTTTGAGGCTGTGCCGGGAGCTGTGCTGCAGCTTCCAGCTGTCCCTCTGCCCTCCCAGAGAGACCCCCCCGCCGTGGGAGGCTGCTGGGGCTGGGGGGGTGGGAGGGTGGGGGTGGGTGATGGAGACCCTACTGCTGGGGAGGGGCTGCCCTATGGGTCTCCCTTCCTTCCCCTGAGCACCCAACCATGGAGTCTGGGCCAGAACGCCAACAGCCCCACACAGCTCAGGCCTGAGGCCATGGTGAGGGGCTCTGGGGGGACGTGTGTGGATGGGGGGGTGTTGGAGGGGGGCATAAGACAAGAGCTGGGGTGGGAAAAGGGGGAATAAAGTGTTTCTGAGTGGTGAAACCCTCCCCCAGATCCCATCTCGCGGCTCACAAAGGCGGGCAGCGTGCCGGAGCCGCAGGCCCCCCCTGCCGCCACCATCTGTGGGGTGGGAAGCGCCTCAAGAGGGGCACCAGCCCCCCACCCCCCCCATCCCCAGCCCCACTGACCCCACAGACGTGTCTCCGCGGGCTCTGGGGTGCGGCCACCCCCCAGCACCGCGTCCAGTCTCCCCATCCCCCCGGCCCCCCCGAGGCACGGAACGGGGGGATCCCCATCCCTTCCCCGTCCCCATCCCCAGCGCATCTCCGGGCCCCCCCGCGCCCCTTACCCGAGCGCAGAGGGGGGCGAGCAGGCAGGCGAGCAGGAGCGGGGGGCCCATGGCGGAGCGGGGCTCGGTCCGGCCGCCGGCCCCGAGCTAAAATAACCGCGGGACTGGCTGAGTGACAGCACATGTGCCGCCGAGCAGCGCGGGCCCCCCCGGCCGGGCAGCTGTCCCCGCCGCCCCCCCGGCCCGCAGCCCCTGCCCCTGCCCCTGCCCGGCGGGGGGGAAGCGGAGGGGGGACGCGGAGGCGGGCTGGGGGCGGGGGGGCCCGTGCTGCCCGGGGCGGGGGCCGGGGGTGCGCAGCCCCCGGGGCAGGGCGGGCGGAACGCGGCAGCTGTCGCCGGGCGCGCCCCCGGGGATGCCGCGACGGGGCGGGCGGGGGGAAGGAGAGACGGGGCCGGGCCCCCGCCGCAGCACCGGCACCCGCGCACGGAGCGGGACAGGGGCTGCCCGCGCCGTCGAGGAGACCCCGCCGGGGCGCCGGTACCGCGGTCGGGCTCGGGACGGCAGCGGCCGCGGCCTCACCGTCCCGGCGGGTTCTCGGCGGGCAGAACAGCCACGGAACGCTCCCGGAGCCCCGGCAAGCTCCCTGGAGCTCCGGGCCCGGTGCTTCCCTCGAACCCCGTTATCGCTCCCAGTGCTGCCCCGCACTCCCGGGGTCCGTCCCAGCGGTTGCCGTCCAACCCCCTCTGCCGCTCCCCACGGTGTTCCCCGGCCCCGGGGGCTGCTCCTGGTGCTGCCTCGACCCTCGGTGCCGCTCCCGGAGCTACCCCTGACCCCCAGGACCGGTCCCGGTGCTGCCATCCATCCCCCCCCAGCCCTCGGGGCCGTCCCGGTGCAGCCCCCGACCCCCGGGGCCGGTCCCGGTGCTGCCATCCATCCCCTCGAGCCCCTGGGACCGCTCTCAGTGTTGCTCTCGACCCCCGGGGCCGGTCCCGGCGGCAGCGCGAGGCCGCGGCAGCAGGTGGCAGCATCGCCCCGGCCACCGGCCCCAGCCCCGCCGCCACCTCGGCTGCTGCAGGGGGGATCCGCGACCCCCGCGCGGGGCGGAGGGGCCGGGGAAGCTCCTCGTCCTCCCGGGGAGCCACACTCCGGGCCTGGCAAGGGAATGCCGGGCACGTCCGTGGCACCGGTGGCATCAGCGGGTCCCGGCTCGGCCGGCAGCGCCAGTCGCTGGGAATCAATCCCACAAGGGAATGATTAGGGACAAGTGCCCTCGGTGCCCTCAAGGTGCGGGACGTGGCTCGGGGTGCGCTGCACGGTGTGGCAAAAGGTGGGGGAAAAGGGACACGGGAGGCAGGACACGGGATGCAGGACACGGGATGCAGGATATGGGATGCAGGACATGGGATGCAGGACACGGGATGCAGGACACGGGATGCAGGATATGGGATGCAGGACATGGGATGTAGGACAAGGGATGCAAGACACAGGATACAGGACAAGGGATGCAGGACACGAGAGGCAGGACAAGTGTCTCCTGTCCACCCCCAGAACTGAGCGAGGGTGGCAGAGCTGTCGGTGACCTCGGGGACAGCGGGAGGGGACACGGAGCCCTGCCATCAGCGGTGAGCCATGGCGTGGGCAGCCCATCCGTCTGTCCGTGCCCGTCCGTCTGTGCCGCTCGCAGGGTCCCGGCAGCCGCCGCTGCCCCTCACACGCGGTGGCAGGGGGCTGCTGCAGCAGGGCAGGGGCTGGTGGCCAATGGCACGTTAAAGATGCTCCTTGAGGTGGTTGTTGGTGGGTTTTTAATGGTTTGATTGTGGGCTGCTGGGCTGGGCCTGGCAGCTTTAATGAAGGAGACTGATGGCTTAATAGCCTGTAGCCATTCTGGGGTAATGGAATGGTTGTGTATGTAGGGTCAGTCAGCGAGGATGTGGATCACAAGCAAAGCACCTGCAGCCGTGGGGGGATGCACACAGCCCCCCTGAGCCCCTGATGGATGCCCACAGCCTTGGGGACTCCCCTCCATCCCTGAGGTCCAGGCTGTGCTGGTGTCCTGGGGCCACATCCAGGGGATGGAGCATTGCTCCAGGTCCATCCAGCAGCACTGGCTCACCAAACCCCACCTGCAGCCAGCTCAGCTCCCACCCCAAGCTCTGGGGCACCATAAGCAGGTGCTTTAATGAGGCTTTTAACCAACAGGTCGTGTCTCTAGGGGTGAAGAGCAGCGAGGGGCAGAGGTGTGGGCACGGATGGCAACCCCAGGGCTGCAGCACTGCCCACCCTCCCTGCAAAGGCCACCACTGAGGAGACAGCCCAGCCGAGCTGCAGCCGGGTCCCAGCAGCGAGCTGTGAGTCCAGCAGAGAGCTGTGAGTCCAGCACTGAGCTGTGAGTGAGTCCAGCAGCGAGCTGTGAGTCCAGCACTGAGCTGTGAGTGAGTCCAGCAGCGAGGTGTGAGTCCAGCTGCTCGTCCCAGTGTGTGACAAGCAGGTGTTTTACAGTATTTGCTACCTGTGCTCATCCATCACAGCGATCGATAGCGTTCCTGCAGAGCTTTATTAATGATCTTGTCACTGGGCTGCTGCTGGGTGCCTGGGATTGTCCAAAATGATAGATCATTAAGAGCTTTTGCTGCTATTTATTCTCCAGTGACCTTGTCTCTCTCCATTGTTGCTTGCTTAAGAGTTATGAATGTGAGACATGATAATTTGATATTGATCTATTTGGTAAGTTAAAAAATTTACTGCATGGTTGATGTTGTAACAAAGGATCTGCGCAGCCCCCCCCAAAACAGCCTAAGGGAACACACTGGCTGTCCCTGGGCACGGGCTGGGATGGGGAGGGGGTGCTGCCTGGCCTAGGGGTGTCCTGGGAGCCCGTCCCAACCCCTTCTGAGCCTGCAGGGCCCAAGGCAGGTGCTGGCATTGCAGGGCAGAGAGGGTGTGTAGCCAGACCTGTGTGTGCAGGCAGGATGGGATGGAGGGGCTGCAGTGGAGGAAGCCTGTCCCCAAGCCTGTTCCCTTCCCTGTTCCTGCCCCCTTCATCATTCCCATCCCCTTTCCCATCCCTGACCCCTCTCTGCTCCCCCAGCCATTCACTCCACGTCCTCTGTGTGTTCACCAACTGTCCCCCCAGACATCCAGGGATGTCTCCCCTCACCCTGATGCACTGTATTTACTTGTGCTCCCCATTCCTCTGGCTCTCCCTGCTGTTCCCAAGGTCCCACCAACTGACAGGGAAGCCTGTGCCCCCTCAGCACAGGAGCAGCATCCCCCTGCCGTGCTGCTGCCAAGTGCCCTGGCCCTGTTCATCCAGAGGCAGGCAAGGGAAAAGCCTTCCCACAGCCCTCCCACCCAGGCAGGATGGGTGCTGTGGGTGGCATCGGGCTGGGATTCACCCAGGGTCACTGGGGCTCATCTGCCCTGAGCAGCAGCTGCTGGGACCAGCTCAGGGTGGCTGTGGAGGAGTTTGGTGTCACCTTCTCACCTGCTTCCCATCACCACTAATGGTAAATGGAGCCACTTTGGCCAGCACCTTCCTGCTGCCAGCACTGGCCCAGGGAGCAGCCCTGGCCTGGGACCCCCAGTGGTCACAGAACCCCAGAGTGCTGGGGCTGGAAGGGCCCTGCAGAGCTGCTCCAGCCCCAGCCCCTGCTCAAGCAGCTTCCCCTGGCTCAGGGGGCACAGGAACGTGTCCAGGTGGGGTTGGAAACCTCCTGAGAAGGAGCCTCCACACCCTCCCTGGGCAGCCTGGGCCAGGCCTCCCTCACCTCAGCACCAAAGGAGCTTCTCCTTGTGCTTAAGGGGAACTGTTTGTGTCCCAGCCTGTGCCTGTCACCCCTTGTCCTGTAACTGGGCATCACAAAGTGTCACCTCATCCTCCTGACACCAGTCTTCAGGTCCTTGTGTTGCTGAGGCTCCCCTGAGCTCAGCCAGGTCACAGTTCATCCCACACCTCCTTTCCAGCCCCAGGACTGCCCCCAGCCTCCTCCTGCACCAGGAGGGTGGCCCTGCAGCTCCATCTCCCTTCAGGCAAGGAGGAGACCATGTGAGATGAATCCTGAGTTTATTGGGCTTTCCTCAGGCCCAGGCTGCAGTGAGCCCTGACCTGGCAGTGCCAATCACCACTGGCACCGCGTGGCAGAGGGAGAACAGCCAGGGGAGAGGCTCAGACACCCAGGGGGTGCCAGTCCCAGCCCCAGCACGTGCCCTACGAGGGGTAAAAGCGCTGCAGAAGCTCCTTCTTGTTGACTTTGCCCATCTGATTGCGTGGGATCTCCTCCACCACGATGAGCTCGGTGGGGATGGTGTAGGGTGCCATGGTGTCCCTGCAAGGGGGTGCACACTGTTAGGGCTGACCCAGCTTCCAGCTCATCCTGAGCCCCCAGGACCAGCCCCAGGGAGGATTCCAGGGCAGGGGTGGGGCTGAGTGGTTGCATCCTTCACTGCTCACACATTGCTGGGGTGCAAAGAGAGAGCAGCTGAGCTGGCCTGGAGGCACTCAAAGCCCTGACAGCCTCGAGCAGCCTCACCTGGGACACCCACCCACACCTCAGGAGCCTATTTAAGCTCAGCCCTGGGCCTTCCTTCTCTTCTGGGCTGTGCTGTGTGTGCCTGCTCCCAGCCTGTCTCTGCAGGGAGCTGTGCTGCTGGTGGCCCATCCCTGGGGGGACCCCTGGGAGGTGCAGAGCTCATCCCCAGCTCTGTCCCTGCCTCCTGGGAGAGCTGTGGCCCTGGGCCATGCCTCATCTCTGGCTCTGTTCTGCTCCTGCCTGTGCTCCCTGCTTGCACCCTGGACCTGGCTCCCTGCTTGCTGTGCTCTGGGCTGCCCGTGGGCTGTGTTACCAGCTCCCAGCCTGCCTGCTGCATCCAGCCCGGCCAGGGTTCACCCTCACTGCCAGCCCTGCCAGGCAGCCCCCGCTGAGCACAACACAGCCCACGGGGAGGGAGCAGGGACAGCCCTCGGGCACAGCCCGGGGTGAGGACTCGTCGCTCTCCCTGCTGGACACAGAGGGGAAAGCAGCAGAGCTGTGTGAAGGATGCTGGACCCCTGCGTGTCCTGCTGCCAGTCCCCGAGGACCCAAAGGGCACAGGTAGGTCACCTCTGTGGGCATGTGCCAGGGGGTGAGGGCTGAGCATCGTCCCTGTGCCCTTTGCAGAGCACAGAGGGGAGTCTCTGCCTTCTGCTGCCCGTGTGTCACCAACCTGGGGCTGTGCCCAGCTCTGGCAGTGTCCTGGCACTGACTCTGATGTGAGATGCCAAGTCTGCTGAGCCCTCCAGCCCTCCCCTGGCCACCAGCACCTCTGCCAGCTGGCTGCCTCTAACCCGGGCTGGTGCTGGGGAGCACGAGGGGAGCCCAAAGCCACCAACTGAACCACCCTGAGACGTGTGTCTCCTGGCAGGGAGTGGGAGAGAAAGGGACAAACAAAGGCAAGGGACAGCAAAAATAAAGGGGAGAGAGGCAGGGTGAGAGGGAGAGACATGGGGCAGCCTCAGTGGCTGGGCTGGGAGCAGCAGCCCAAGGAGCCCAGGGGCCTGGCCAACCCCTCTGAGCCTCGTGCTTCAAGGCTCCTGAGTTGCTCTGCACGGGCAGAATGGCCTCGAGTCTGCCCACAGAGCTGGGGACAAGGATGGGGAGATGTGTGGGGAGAGGGGGGCAGATGGGGGGCTGAGAGCAGGGACCCCCAGAGCTGAGGTCACCAGTGTCCCTGGTAGGAGGCTTGGGGCTGAGCAGCCACCACACAGCAGGGTGAGCATCTCCCTGCCCCTGCTGAGGCCACAAAGCGAGGGCCACGAGCTCTGGTGTCTCCCTGCTCTCCACATCCCCTTGGGAGGTCTCTGGGGTGGTGGGCACGGGGCAGGGCAGCGGAGGAGGGAGTGGAGTGGCTCTGGGGCAAAGCTGAGCCAATGTTCCTGCTGCTGAGAAGCCCCAAAGCTTCCCCTGAGCTGCTTGCAGTGTGGGGCTGCAGGGTAAGAGCCCCTTGGCCTCTGCATGCAGGGTGTTTATCTGAGGCACTTCTGGGGCAGGACCCACTGCCATTATCCTCCTGGCTTCTGCACCCCCGGAGCCTGAGGAACTGCTGCTGGCAGCTCATCCTCCTGCCATGCCCCTGCTGAGGATGCTGCAGGCTTCAGGCCAGCTTCCCCAGTGCCAGGCACTGCCCTGTGGCATCTCACCTGGCCCAGTCCTTCAGGTCCTTCACAGAGAGCATCTCCCCCCTGCGCAGCTGCACCACGGCGCTGACCCGCTGGCCCCACACCGCGTCCGGGGGCCCGATCACAGCCACGTCTGCAGGGAGGAGAGCACAGGCCTCACAGCCCCTGCCTGCCCTGGGGCTGGGCTGGCAGAGGGGAGGACACCAGGGTGTGATGGATGTTAGTACAGGCGAGCACCAGGGGCTCCTGTGCTGGCCCAGGTCCCGAACCCTGAGCTTGTCACCGAGGTTTGAGTGGATGGGGAGGAATGTGATGTACAGGAAAGTGTGGGGCCAGGGGCACTGCTTCCATCCCCCTGCCTCAGCTCCAACCTCAGCCTCCCCTGGGGCAACTCCAGCCCCTTTCCTCTTGGCCTGTTTCTCATAGCTGGGGAGCAGAGCTTGACCCCAGCTCCCTGCAGCCTCCTGTCAGGGAGTGTCAGAGAGTGCTGCTGGCTGCCCTCAGCCTCCTCTTCTCCAGGCTCAACATCCCCATTCCCTCAGCCCCTCCCCAGCCCCTTGTGCTCCAGCCCCTTCCCCAGCTCTGTGCCCGGCTCTGGCCACGCTGCAGCCCCTCAGTGTCCCTGTGGCAGTGAGTGAGGGGCCCAGCACTGAGCACAGCCCTGGAGCTGCAGCCCCTCAGTGTCCCTGTGGCAGTGAGTGAGGGGCCCAGCACTGACACAGCCCTGGAGCTGCAGCCCCTCAGTGTCCCTGTGGCAGTGAGTGAGGGGCCCAGCACTGAGCACTATTTGTGATGCAGCCTCAGCAGTGTCGAGGACGGGGGAAGGCTGTGGAAGAGGCTCTGGGCAGGAGCCCTTGGGCAGGCAGGGCTCAGCACCCCCCCTGGCACAGCCTGTACCCGTGGTGTGGCTCAGCAGCCCTCCTGGCCCAGCCTGTACCTGTGATGTGTGGGTGTGAGAGCAGATGTCTCTCCACCTCCAGGGCGCTGACTTTGAAGCCCCCGTTTTTGATGATGTCCACGGAGGTGCGGCCCTTGATCCAGTAAACCCCGTCCCTGTACACTGCTGTGTCTCCTGGAAAGCAAAGCAGGCTGGGTCAGAGGCTGTCCCCTTCCTCCCCTGCCCTCCCCACCCCTCAGGCCATGCCCCTGGCTCCCTGTGCCAGCAGAGAGCCTGGGGATGGGGGCTCAGGGATGTGCAGAGGGGCCACAGCCGCTGCTTTTCTGTGGAGAAAAGGGCCAGGCCATGCCCATACAGGTCCCTTCGTGAGTGGACAGTGAGGTGGGGCTGAAGGGGCCGAATGGCAGAGCCCAGAGGGTGGTGATGGATGGCACTGAGCTGGGGACCTGTGCCAGGGGCTGGCAGCTCTGTGATCCCGTGGCTGAGGAGGCTTCCCCCAGCTCCTGCCTGCCTGCTACTAACAAAACCAGTGAGGGATGACACTGGGAAGACAAGTGTGTCCCCAGCAGCACTCTGGAGCCTCCCTGGCCTGTTCCTGGGGGGAGGCTGTGGCAGGCGTGATCCCCTCATCAGCTGCTCCTGCTGGGCTGGGAAGATTGAGGAGAGAGGTCATGTCAGCTAAATGCTTAACAGGCTGCTGCACTGGGACAGCTCCTCGAGGTGATCACTCATCCTGCTACCAGAGGCTCTGCCAGCCTGTGGGTGAGGGGGTCAGCACCTCGTGTCCCCACGTCAGAGCCTCGCTGGCAGCTCCGGGGGCTCTCCCTTAATGACAGGCACTGCCCCGTGTCCACAAGCAGCTCACTCCTGCTCAGCCTTCGCCACAGCCCTCAGCTTGCTGCTGGGAAGCTCCAACTGGAGATGAGACAGACACTGGCAGTGAGGGAAAGCAGCTTCCAGCAGAGCAGGGGAGCTGGTGCTGCCCTGTGCTCGCCCTGTTCTGCCCCGGGAGGGGGGGCTGTGCCTGGGGAACTGAGCTGCCTCTCAGTGAGGTCTGGACAGGCTGAGAGTGGGGCTGAGTCCTTTACCTGGAGAGGAACAACCCCATGAACCAGCACAGGCTGGGGGTGACCTGCTGGAGAGCAGCTCTGGGAGAGGGACCTGGAAGTGCTGGGTGAGAATAAAACATGAGCAGCAACGTGGGCAAGAAGCCAACGGCAGCCTGGGGGCAGCAAGAGTGTGGGCAGCAGGGCCAGGGAGGTTCTGCTGCCCCTCTGCCCTGGTGGGGCCTCATCTGGATCCTGTGTCCATCTCTGGGCTCCCCAGCTGCAGAGAGACAGGGAACTGCTGGAGAGAGGCCAGTGCAGGGGCACCAAGATGCTGAGGGGCTGGAACATGTGTGTGAGGAGGAAAGGCTGCAGCCCTGGGGCTGTTCAGCCTGGGGAAGAGAAGCCTGAGCTCAGGGGCACCTCAGCTACACTGATCAATCCCTGAATGGTGGGTGTTGAGAGGATGGAGCCAGTGCTTGTTGTGTGGGGGCCAGTGGCAGGGCAAGGGGTAACAGGCACGAGCTGGAACACACAACCTTCCCTTAAACACAAGTTGAAACTCCCTTGGTCCTTCCCACCCCGACCAGTCTGGGCTTGTGTGACTCTGCCCTCCCCACGCTGCTCTGTGGTTCTAGGTGCAGGCTGCTGCCCAGAAGAGCTGTGTCTCCACTCAGCTGGCACATGCCAAAACCCTGAGCAGCTTCTGCTCAGCTCAGCCAGGGGATGATGAACTGTTGCTGGTTTGCCTGCCTGCCCCTTGGCACTCTCCTGGATGGTGATGGCTGGCTGCAACGTTTTAAAGTTGTGGGAGGGTTTTAAGCTCAAGCTCTCTGGGTGTTTGGCTGCTTGGGGTTGAAAGGAATCCATGACTGCTCTGATAAACTCTTCTGTGCTTCCCTCAGTGTGGCAAGTGTGAGTGACACAGGACCAGAGCCTGGATGGGAATTGCAACGGGGCTCTGAGGGACTGGCCAGCCAGAGCCTTGTTCAGGGAGGTCTGGAGCTGCTCATTCACACAGAGCACACAGGGAGAGGAGAGGCCATTCAGAGCTGGTTCAGTGACACAGCCCCCATGCTGCTCCCTGGGATTTAAGCAGGTGAAAGCTGCCACATTTGCACTTTGCTCTGGGGAGAATGATCCTGGGGATGGGTCCAAGGGATGGCTGTGTCCATGAGACAAAGCTGGGTGGGGGCAGGAGATTTCTCTGCACCAAGGTCTCCTGATAGGAAAGCTGAAGGTCTCTGTGGCTGCCTGGATGACTGGCTCCCCTTATCTCTCCTGACAATGAGCAAGGGCTGAATTCACATCCCTGTGTGTCCTTGAGTCTGTCAGGGAGGTGTCAGCCACAGCTGATTTCTCCAGAGCCTGTTTGCAGAGCAAAGTGCCAGGACAAAGCCTGTCACTGTGGTCTCATCCCTGCCCCACTCCCATCCCCCCAGCCGTGGGGCCTGGGCAGAGTGGGGGACACACAAGCCCCAGCACTGCCCTGCCTCCACCCCATGCCCAGTGAGGGAAGTCTCTGTGCTTTGCTTGTGGGATTTCAGGTCTGGCTGTGCCAAAACAACCCCCCTGAGTTCCCAGCACCATGTGCAGTATCTGTCCTGTCCCCACAAGCTGTGCTGAGGCAGGATCACTGTGCTGGGCACTGTGCCTGGCTGGCTCAGCTGGGTGGCAGCTGGAGACAGGCTGCCTGAGAGCTGGCCCATGGGAGCATCCCTGCAGGGCCAAGGTCACAATCCCTGTGGGGCCAGGGCCACCATCCCTGCACAGCCAAGGCCACCATCCCTGCAGGGCCAGGGTCACCATCCTTGCAGGGCCAAGGCCACCATCCCTGCAGGGCCAGGGCCACCATCCCTGCAGGGCCAGGGTCACCATCCCTGCACAGCCAAGGCCACCATCCCTGCAGGGCCAGGGTCACCATCCCTGCAGGGCCAGGGCCACCCTCCCTGCAGGACTGTCCCTGCCTCCCCAGCCCTGGCAGGAGCTCTGCTCACAGCTGCCCAAGGAGATGTGCTCTGCACTCAGAGAGGTGCTGCTGCCACCTGTAGAAGGTCCTTTCTGAAGGAGACACACTCCCTGAGCTTTCACTCTTCCAGATGTTCCCCATGCAGGTGAAGGGACAGGGGGAGAGTCGTTTCAGATGGGGCATGGGCAGGGAGGGGTGGATCCTTCCTCACCGCTCCCCTTCCATCCCTGTGTCCCCCACAAACGCTGCTTCCCCTCAATCAGGGGGCACAGGGACGTGTCCAGGTGGGTTTGGAAACCTCCCAGGAAGGAGCCTCCACACTCCCTGCAAAGCCTCTCCCTGCCCCTGCCAGGCACTGCCCCGGCAGCAGCGGGCTCAGCACAGCCCTGCCCGAGCTGGGATGCAGCACAGAGCCAGAAACCTCGCTGGCAGCTGTGCAGGGCTTTGGGCTGATGACAGTCTGTGGCACCAGGTCCCTCCCTCTGCCTGCCCAGGCCACCCCCACCCTGCTCTCTGCACACAAAGGCGCAGCAGCCCCTGTGGCAGCAGCCCAGCCGCGGTGCAGCTGATGCCCAGCCTGTGGGGTTATTGTTCCCTGACAGCAGCTCGCTGCTACCTCTGGATTGGATTCAAGATGCTCAGTGGGCATCTGTTCTGCAAAATGGCTCTGCTGAGCTGCAGCCTGAGCTGGCAGCTGCCCTGCTGCTGTATGGCTGGACACGACCCTGGAGGCACGGGATGGTTTGGGTTGGAAGGGACCCTAAAGCTCATCCCCTTACAACCCCTCTGCCATGGGCAGGGACACTTTCCTCCAGAGCAGGTTGCTCAGAGCCCCATCCAACCCAGACTGAGGTCTTCTGTGTGTATGTGTATTTATATGCCTGTCTCCCTCAACCTGCTCACTCAGCAGGTACCACACCAGGCTCTGCTCCCCAGCAATGAACAACAGGATAAGGGGAAACAGCCTCAAAGTTGCTCCAGAGGAGGTTGAGGCTGGAGCTGAGGCAGAACTGTTTCCCTGAGAGGGGTGTCAGCCCCTGTGCCAGGCTGCCCAGGGAGCTGGGGCAGTGCCCAGCCCTGGAGGGATCCCAAAGCCATGGAGCTGAGGTGCTGAGGGCCATGGTGGGCTGGGCAGGGTGAGGGGAGGGCTGGGACTGCAGCAGCTTCAGGGGCTTCTCCAGCCAAAACAATTCCATGATTCCATGATTTACTGAGCCATGGCTCAGCCTGTGCAGACCAGAGTCCACAGGCTGGCACCAACCACAGCACCAGGCACTGAGAGGCCTCCTGGAGAGGACTTTTTCCAGGCTTCTTTGTTTAAAAAATGCTGCTTTGGGTTAAGATCCACACACAGGGAAGGGTGGGCTGCAGGCAGGGGCTTGCTGATGGCTGCTGGACTGTAGCCACCTGCCTTGCACAAGGGAGCCCGAAATCCCAGGCAGGCTGCAGGGGAGCCCCTGTCCCACCTGCAAACACAAGAGGTTTTTGCAATGAGGCCCTTCAAGTCACCAAATACTTGTTCCAAAGATGGAAGGGCCCTTGTGACTCTGCCCATGGTTTGTCCCCCTCCTTCACAGAGCAGAGAGGCAAACAGTGCCTGACACTGTGCCCAAACTGCTGAACAAGAACCTCTTTGCTCCCAAGAGCTGAGCTCTGGGAGCAAACTCACCCTGCAGCTCCCACACCAAAACCCTCCCCCTGGGTCAGCCACAGCAACCTTCCAGCATCAAAGGTGTCATGAGCAAACATGGGCATCAACTACTGACCAAGAAAACACTCAGGCTGGAGAAATGAACTGCTGAGTGCCTTGGAGAAGCTCTGAGAGAGCAGAGAAAAATGAGACTTGTCAGGTAAATCACAAGGACAGTGGCTCCAGAGTGGCCCAGATGAAAAGCTGGGACTGTCCTACAGCTGGACTGAAGCTGGGCAGATCCAGCACTGGGAGTGCTTGGCACAGCACCCAGGAACTTCAGCAGCAGGGACGTGAACCCAGTGCCCTGGACTGGAAGAGCACAGCCCCTCCCCAGGTCCTGCTCAGACACGGGCAGCGTGGGGAGGGCAGCCTGGCCTCAGGCCTGATCCAACCTTCATTGGGGCACTTAGATGAAGGGACACCAAGATGCTGAGGGGCTGGAACATGTGTGAGGAGGAAAGGCTGCAGCCCTGGGGCTGTTCAGCCTGGGGAGGAGAAGCCTGAGCTCAGGGGCACCTCAGCAACACCTACATGTACCTAAAGGGTGGGTGTCAGGAGGATGGGGATGGGCTTTTATCTGTAGTGCCCAGTGCCAGGACAAGGGGTGATGGGCACACACTGGAACACAGGCAGTTCCCCTGGCACAGGAGGAGCAAGTCCTTTGGTGCTGAGGTGAGGGAGCCCTGGCCCAGGCTGCCCAGGGAGGGTGTGGAGGCTCCTTCTCGGGAGGTTTCCAACCCCCCCTGGACACGTTCCTGTGCCCCTGAGCCAGGGGAAGCTGCTGGAGCAGGGGCTGGGGCTGGAGCAGCTCTGCAGGGCCCTTCCAGCCCCCACTATTTGGGATTCTGTTTTAGGGAAAGGGGAGACAGGTGAGAGTTAATCCCAGGGAGGGATGCACAACCTCCTGCTCCCAGTGTGAGCAGCAAAGGAGGCCCCTTTGCATCCCACTCCCCATCACTGCTGCCCTGACAGCTGTTCCATTTCTGCCTAATTAGCCTCTGGATCAGTGAGCTTGGAGATCCTCAGCTGAAAGGCATCAGAGAAGGGCAAAGGCTGATGATTCTGAGTGCTTCCCCCTGAGCTTCCTGGGGCTCTGCCAGCTGGGATCCTGGTGCTGCTGCCGACAGGCCAGAGCAGCAGTTCTCCAGGTACAGGCAGTGCCTCCCTCCAGCCCTTCTCTCTGCAAAGGAGGGATCCTCATGCCAGGAGAGCAGCTGACAGCAGGGAGTGCTTCCTGGAGTCTGGGGAGAAAAGCAAAAGCTTAAAGGCTCCTGACAGCAGGTGTGGAGCCTGGCAGGATGGAGCATGGGCAGCAGCACGGACAGCCCGGGCTCTGCTTTGGCTGGGGAGCAGCACCTGGCTCCCCCCGACACCCCAACAGCCCATCAGGGTGAGTATGGGGCTGCTCTGGCCCCTACAGCAGCAGGGCTGGGCTGTGGGCACAGCCAAGGGCCAGGGTCTGTGCTGCAGGGGGACAGTGGGACCCATCACGATGCTTTCTCGGGGTCCATCCAGGCTGGGCTGCTGGTGCAGACCCTCCAGGGCACACTGTGGGCTCTGGGGAGGGGCTGCTGCTGCCCCCTGCCACGCTGCCCCCTGCCACGCTGCCCCCTGCCATGCTGCCCCCTGCCACGCTGCCCGGTCTGTGAGGAGCACTGTCCCCACAGGAGCAGCCACACGTGTGGCTCCGTGGGTCAGTGTCCTGTGCTGTGAGCCACCTCCTGTCCAGCCTGGCTCCCTGCACTGGGCTCTGCATGAAGCACGTGAAATCCAAGACTGAACTTGCACAATCCTCTTCTAACAGGACAGATTCCCCTCCAGAGGGACTTTTGCCACTCCTCAGTGTTTGCTGTGAGCAACCTGGTCTCCAAAAGCCCCCTGTAACTGGAGTGACACAGACCTTGCTTGGCAGCCTGAGCTGTGTGATTGGACTTGGTGATCTTAAAGGTCTTTTCCAAATGAAATGACTCTGTGACTTGTCTGTGTCTCTGTGTCTGTGTTTGTGTGTCTGTGTTTGTGTGTCTGTGTCTCTGTGTCTCTGTGTCTGTGTCTCTGTGTCTGTGTCTCTGTGTCTCTGTGTCTCTGTGTCTCTGTGTCTGTGTCTCTGTGTCTGTGTCTCTGTGTCTCTGTGTCTCTGTGTCTCTGTGTCTCTGTGTCTCTGTGTCTCTGTGTCTCTGTGTCTCTGTGTCTCTGTGTCTCTGTGTCTCTGTGTGTCTGTGTCTCTGTGTGTCTGTGTCTCTGTGTGTCTGTGTCTCTGTGTGTCTGTGTGTGTGTCTGTGTCTCTGTGTCTGTGTCTCTGTGTCTGTGTCTCTGTGTCTGTGTCTCTGTGTCTGTGTCTCTGTGTCTGTCTCTGTGTCTGTCTCTGTGTCTGTCTCTGTGTCTGTCTGTGTGTCTGTGTGTCTGTGTGTCTGTGTGTCTGTGTGTCTGTGTGTCTGTGTGTCTGTGTGTCTGTGTGTCTCTGTGTCTCTGTGTCTCTGTGTCTCTGTGTCTCTGTGTCTCTGTGTCTCTGTGTCTCTGTGTCTCTGTGTCTCTGTGTCTCTGTGTCTCTGTGTCTCTGTGTCTCTGTGTCTCTGTGTCTCTGTGTCTCTGTGTCTCTGTGTCTCTGTGTCTCTGTGTGTTTGTGTCTGTGTGTCTCTGTGTCTCTCTCTGTGACTCTGACTGTGTTCTTGTGTTTCTCTGCCCTACACAGACCCTTGTGCCACGTGCTGCCCTGCGGACACAGAGTCAGGAACATCCCAGCTCCAGGACGGAGACTCCAACACCTCTCTGGACAGCCTGGGACAAGCCTCCTCCCCTATCAGAGGCTCCTGCACTTGAGAAAAGCCACGTGAGGAGCTGTGTGGTGGACAAGTGAGGAGGTGAGTGCTGCAGGCTGTCCTGGGGCTGAGCCCAGCCGTGCTCCCTGCAGCGGGACGGGAGCTGTGCCACGCGTCTCCGTTACGGGCACGAACCTTCCCTCCCCCCACGCCACGAAACCCGCATCAATAGATCCCCCATCTGCTCACATACATCACACACTTCACTCCAGTTTATTAGCTGGAATAAATCATAAATATTTCATGGTGTGTCACGGAGGCCTGAGCTGGGAAGGCGCCATCCATCACCCCGGCACTCCCCGCGACCCGCCGCCGTGCAATGAGCTTTCCAGTCTATTAAACAAGATTGATACAGTGTGCTAGCATGGACCAGGGGAATTTATTTATGGGGCACTGGGAGAGGGAGGGAGGGAGGGCACCAAGCATGTGGTGCTGCAAGGGCAAATTGGAGCCGCTCCTGTTCCCTCCCAGCACCGGGGACACAAGCAGAGAGCGCTGGGGCAGGCTGAGGCTGCCTCCCGGAGTGCTGGGGCTGCTGCTGTGGCCAGGCAAGGGCTGGACCCCAAAGTGAGCAGGTCCAGCTGCAGGAGCCCAGGGTCTTGTGCAAGGAAGGGTGGATGGGTAGAGAGCTCCCACCTCTGCCCTGCTCAGCAGAGCTGAGCCTTCGTCCTTCCCCCGCAGAGCCAGCTCCTGCCATGTGTAGTTCCCACAGCTCAGCAGGAGCTGCTGCTGAGGAATGGGATGCCATAGGGTGATGGGCACAAGCTGGGGCACAAACAGTTCCCCTTAACACAAGGAGAAAGTCCTTTGGTGCTGAGGTGAGGGAGGCCTGGCCCAGGCTGCCCAGGGAGGGTGTGGAGGCTCCTTCTCAGGAGGTTTCCAACCCCACCTGGACACGTTCCTGTGCCCCCTGAGCCAGGGGAAGCTGCTGGAGCAGGGGCTGGGGCTGGAGCAGCTCTGCAAGGCCCTTCCAGCCCCAGCACTCTGGGGTTCTGTGATACTGAGCATGCCCCTGGCTGATGAGTTGCTGATGCCCAATGGATGCCAGCCTGGCACAGGGTACCCCGAGGCAGCAGTGCTGCAGCAGGCACTGACACAGCCCCAGTAACTGTGATGTATGTGCACATATCTATGGGATGAAAAGCTAAATGATAGGCTAAAGAACAGCAGCAACTTTAGCTTGATTTATGGCATGGAGATAAATAATGTTTGTTGCTGCTCTCAGCCATCTTGGCTAAGAACAGAACAGAGGCCACCAGCACAAATTACCCCTAATTAATGGCAATTAGCACCTCTCAAATTCTGGCTTTTGGCCCCTTCACAGAGGCCATTGTGCAGCAGCACATCCCAGCTCACACAGGCCTCCTGCCCAGGCTTGCTGAAGGCTCCTGACCTCTGCCCACTCAGCCTCACCCACCCCAGCACTTGGGCTGCACCTCTGAAGCTTCCCCAGGTTCGCCCCATTCCTGCCTCACACCCCCACAGCTGCTGCAGGAAAACCCAGCAGGGAAAGCCCAGGCTCCTCCAGCAGCCTCCCAGCATCAAAGGTGCTCAGGGCCAGCACCATTGCTCATCCCTTCTGCAGGGTCTTGGGTCCTCTTTGGAGTTACAAGGGGACCCTCAAAAGTTCCTGTTAATCCTGATCCAGGGTGTAAAGTTGAAGCCTTGAACTGCTTGAGCACACCTTCCCCACCCTGCACAACCTGTGATGCTGACACCTCTGAGCTCCTCAAGACTTGTTTGCTGCTGCATCCAGGACCTATCACAGCGCTGGAGCAGCTCTTCAGGGCTATTCAAGTCCATCTACCTTCACCTGGCCACTTGGACCAGCAAAGTAAGTATTTGCATCTCAAATAGTGTGTTCAGTTTGGGGCCTTTCACCACAAGAAAGACACTGAAGGGCTGCAGCATGGCCAGAGCCAGGCAGAGAGCTGGGGAAGGGGCTGGAGCACAAGGGTGCTGGGGAGGGGCTGAGGGTATGGGGGTGTGGAGCCTGGAGAAGAGGAGGGCTGGGACTGCAGCAGCTTCAAGGGCTTTGCCAGCCCCAATGATTGTGTGATTCCATGAGACTGTGAAATGCTCTCCCTGAGCTCAGCAAACACCTGACTCAAGGGGCAGGTTCTGCAGGGCAGGGGGCAGCTCCAAGGCCGAGCTCCTGCTGTGGGGATCCCAGGGGTTGCTGAGTGCTGCAGTCAAGAATAAAGCATCAAAGGCTCCTGAGGGGGAGAGATTGAAGCTTCTTCAAAAAACCCCTCCCCAAGCATATAACTGACTCAGTAATTACTCATGAGGAGCCATCTCCCCTCCCCTGCTGCCCACAGGCTCTGGGCTGCTGCCTGGGTGCTGTGCCAGTACCACACTTCCCAAACCAGCCCTGGCTGGCACCAGCCCGACCTCTCTGCTCCCCATCTTGCTGCCAAACCCCTCAGCACAGGCAGGGAGAAGAGAGGGGAGAGGCTCAGCGGCTGCAGCCCAGAGCTGTGCCTGTTGGGGGCCGCTGGCTCTCCCTGCAGACGGTGCCGTGGAGCCTGGGGAGCCCCGTGCTGATGCTCTGCCAGGGGGTGATGGGTTTCCTAGCAGACCCCAGCTCCTCAAGGTCCAGAGCAAGCTCTGCTTCAGCCCCTTCCAAGGTTGAAGGTCAGATGAGGAGGGGTCTGGATGAGGCCTCTCAGGGCTGAGCCTTCCCTTTGCTGCTGCCTTTGGTGCAATTGGCCCGGTGGGAGCCCTGGCGGGAGGTGCTGGCAGCCCAGGACAGCGATGCAGCGAGGGTGGTGCCTCCATGCCTCCCCCCACAACAACAGCTGGGACTGTGTGTGTCACTCTGTGTGCCCCCAGCCAGCCAGGCAGGGCCAGGTTTGGCTGCTGCTATAGATCTGTACCTGTGTGAAACCTGGAGGCAATTGAATGGCTCACGAGGAAGGGAATAAATCTATCAGAAGGGCCTGGCTGTTTGTTTACCTGCGGTGCCACGAGCAGCAGCAGCAGCAGGTGCATGTGCAAGCACCATTTATTTACATCAGACAATTGCCAAGCAGCTCTGGAGCTCGGGGGCAGGCGCTGGGCCGGGCACACGGGCAACACACCCTGCGGCTGCCCCCGCGCCTGGCACCGGCTGCTGCAGGGACACCGGCGGCCCCACGTGCTGCTTCCTCACCCTCCCTCGCCCAGGGGATGGGAACTGCAGCCCAGCCTCGACCTGCTTTGCAGTTGTCTCCATCCTCCCCATCTGAGAGAGCCGTGGGGTCTGCTGTGAGCTGCAGAGAGTGGAGTCAGCAGCTCCCCAAAGGTCTCTGGAGGCTTCAGGAGAATCCAGCATCAGGGAAAGAGAAAAGCAGAGGAAACACCCTGAGCCAGAACCCCAGGCTGGATGAACTCCTGCCCTGCTCTGCAAGGGGGGGTTTGTCTGTATTCCACAGGCAGCAGGGCTGAGGCTGCTGGCAGAGAGGGCAGAACCCCCCTGAGATGAAAGAACATGAAGCACTGGGACAGCCTCCCCTGGCACTCACACCTGCAAAAGCCCACTCAGGGGCATCTGGCAGAGCTGAGCTAACAAGACCCTGGTGCCCATGGCGAGGGCACGCAGCGGTGCCAGGAGCGCTGGCCGCAGCCCCGGCTGCACAGAGGTCATCTCAACCCAGCAATCCTGAGCTGTGCTCTCCCCAGCTCTGCCCCCAGCTAGGGCACAGGGGGGAATGGGGGACTTGCTGCTGGAGCACAGCTATGCCTTGCCTTGGCTCATAAATCAGCCCATACCTTCCCCTCCCAGACGTATCGTTCAAAGGCTCCTGGAGCTGCGGGTCCTGCGAGGCAGCAGCAGGCCAGGAGCCAGGGTGGTGCTCACCGAGCCCGTGCTGCACACAGCAGGTTGCTCACACATGGCATCTCCTTGGCCATCCCAACACCTGTTTGGTGCCAACTCCCCTCTCCTGCTCTGCTCTGCAGCCCTGACCCCACCACAGGCACCTCTGCTCCCAGGAGGGCTTTTCTGCCCGGGCACCAGAGCTCTGCTGAGCACAGGAGGGGTGGCAAGGCAAGGCAGCAGTGCTTAGGCAGGGGCAGATCAACCTCTCAATCACAGAACCAACCTCTCAATCCAGCCCAACCCCCTGCTAAAGCAGGATCCCCTCACTCAGGGGGCACAGGTCTGCAGCCTTTCCTCCTCAGACAGACGGTCCAGTCCCCTCAGCACCTTGGTAGCTCCAGCATGCCCAAAATGGCCAGCAGGTTTTGGCCAGCAGGTTTTGGCCAGCACACACAAAGGCCCTTCTCTATGCTATTGTTTCAGTGCCTCAGGGGTTGCTACATATGGTCCCTGCTTCAGCCTTGGCTTGGGCTGGCATCAGACCCCCTGACATGGCATATGCCAGCAGACAAAGGCACCATCTCCCAGCCAGGACCAAAGGGATCAGCACAAATCCAGACCTTGGCAGGGCCTGGCAGCATCCTGAGTCTTCCCTGTCCTTGGCAGAGGTACTGTATCTCACTTCTGGGTACTGCCCATGGAGCTCAGCACAACCAGGGGCCTCTCCAGCCTTTCAGCACCTTGCAGACCTGAAGGACAAACAGCAGGCAAAGCCTCTCCAGCTGCACCCCCTGCTCCAAGGGCACCACGCTCCTCTGATGGAAACAGCAGCTAAACCAGCCAAACCCCTGATCATTTCTGCAAGCCAGGCAGCCAAGACTTTGTAGGTTCACTCATCATTACCAGGAGCTCATGGGTGACTGATAGGGCACAAGTAGGTTGGGTCCCCCCCTTCCACCCCCAGCCAGAATGAGTGCAGCTGGGTTTGCCCAGAGCACACACCAGCCAGGAGAATGGGGGAGGAGAAATGGAAAAGCTCTTTCTCCCACATTGGCATTTAAATATTTACAGAAATCCCTGCAGGATGAAAAAGAAAACTCCAAGAGTAACAACAGAGGGTGAGCTCCAAGGTGTGGCAGCTCAGCCTCAGCAGCTCACAGCTCGGGCAGCCACCCCAGCAGCTCTGAGTAACCACGGCACTAACACACACATCAGACTGAACACTTCTGCTTGGGCTCCCAGCCTCTGAGGAACAGCTGAGGGACCAATTACACCTCAGCTAAAAGGAGAACTACCTCTTCTTCCCTGTGCCTGTCCCAGTTCCCGGTGAGGAGGGTTAGGAAAGGAGGCAGAGGTGACGGGGGAGGATGGTGACTGAGAGGCAGCGGCAGGACACGGGCAGACGAGCTGCCTTCAGTTGTTTGCTTCACTATATGGCAGCCCACACTGCTGCTTACAGCACAATACCATTAGTCCTGGGCAAATATGTTCTCAACTGTCTCCAGCAAAACCCAGAGGGATGGCTCTTGTTGAAAGTAAAGAGCCTCTCACAGCCAGAGCTGCCCAGCCCTTTGCCAACACACTCACCAACCCAACAAACACCCAACCAACGCCTCACTGCTGCTGGAAGGGATCCCTCACTGGCCTCTGGTGCAAGGGAGGGAGGGAGGGAGGAAGAAAGCCAGGCCATGGGCTTCCCAGCCCATCCTAGGAGCTGTAAGGAATTGGTGCAATGTCCTGCCCCTGCTCTGCTCACAGCTCAGTCTCAGCAAATGAGGGTGAAGGGAGAGATGAGGACACAAAGTAAGGCAGAAAATCCAGAGATGGGCAAAAGTAGAAGGAAGGTCTATTTTCAAGAGATTTCCTCCTGAGCTGGGCAGCTCTGATAACAGACAGGTGTCAGGGCTGAAGACAACCCCCATCACCAGCCAAGCTTGGAGAACAGGCATCCCCACGGCCACTGAAGCCTTTCTCATCCCTGTGCTGCTCCAGGAGAAGCTCCCAGTGTGAGATGCCCACCAGGACATGCAGAGTGCATGTGGCAGATGGGAAATGCACCCACAGCTCCATCAGACACAAACCCCACAGCACAACTCCTTGAGCATTCCTGCTACTGAGCCCCAGCTCTCTGCCCCAACCTCCTCCAGCCTCCACCACCAGAAGCTCCTACAAAAGCTCTGGGTGAGCAAACTAGAAGGTTTAACTTGTGCCAGAGTGAAACCTCCCTCCTGAGAGCTGGGCATGGTAGCTCGGTCAGGATGAGGCCAGGCAGCAGCAGACTTGGCTTGGCAAGGACCTGAAGGTAGAGCTGTACATAGATCACCAGGCTGGCCTCTGCAAAGCCACATGCTGTTTGGATTTCGGGTGATCACCATTCGGTCTTAACTGTCACCTTTCCTGCCCCAATGCTCTCTGCTGGGGTACAGTAACCCCCAGTCACTGCTGCAGACAGCTCTCTGCAGCCTTTATCCCTCTCGTTGAAGAGGCTTTCCAAAGCAGGGTCACAGGGCAGGCTGGGACAGTAAAGCCACAGCAAACATCAGTCTTCACAGCACCCAGACCGCGAGGGTGGTCCAGTGAACACCCCTGGGGCCCTGCTCCAGCCACAGAGCTCTGGCAGTGCCAATGGGCCTGTGCTCCCATCCTCTGCAGCGCTGCTGAGGGATCTCACCCAGCTCATGTAGGACTGACCTTTCCTGATGGGGTTTTCATTTTGCACTGCAGGAGATGGTCTTTATACAGCTGTAAGTAGCCACTTGAAAGGAAGCTTTGCCAATGATCCAATGGGCTCTGCCAAGTACCATGAGAAGGATGATTGTTCAGCCCATTTCTTTGCCACATCCTGAGCTCAATCCTCTATTTCCCCTCTTCAACCACTTGCCAGCTTGCTTTTCTCCTGCTAGATCTTCTGACAGGCTTGTAGAGCTCAGCTTGACATCCCTACAACACAACCCATCTGCAGCTGGGGCCAGGGCTCCCTGCATTAACCCCTGGGATGGGAAGAGGCAGCCCCACGGTCAGAGCCTGAGGAGCTCCTCTCCCTTCGGGCTGCAAGAGCAGTGCTGCTGCAGCATGGCCTGAAAGGCAAAAGCAGAGAGAGGGAACAGCCTGGATTTTGGAGCTGCAGGTGCCTGCTGTTCCCACCGACTCTCAGCTGGGCTGCAATCGCTCCACCCCTCTGACAATTGGACTCTGTGTAGCAGAGGTTCTCAAACGAGTAAAGGCTTGGCAGCCAAGATGTTGGGTACAATGAGAGCTGAGCTTTGTAAGTAAACAAGTTCTGTGCCAAAAGCTGCTCTCATTTACAGCTACAAAAATCCCAAGTCACTCCCTGAACTGCTGAAAACATCAGTGCCACGAGCAGCCAGGGGAACAGGAGGGCTTCATTCTGCTGTGTCCTGACAACCCTGAGACTTCCAGCCATCAGGCAAACCTGCCAATAGTGACTCCTCAAGCAGAAAGAACAAATAGGTAGGAAGCAGAAAAACCTGCTCTCTCTCTGCACAGCACATTTAGCACATTTAGGAGTGTATACAGGGAACACTCTGGGATGTAAGGAACCTTCGCACACAGCTGATGTACCAGCCACCACACCACCACTATTCCAGAAACACTTGGCAATGGGGCTGGGTGGAAACGTGAGCCTGGCTGCCTCTGTCCCCACCCAGTGGCACAGCCTGGGACAGAGCTCTGTTGGAGGTCTCCTTGCCATTTTTTGGGGTGTCCTTTCACATCCCTTCACTTGTGGGAACTTGGGTCCAAGCTGTAAGGTGCTGGCAAAGGGAGAGGGTGAGTGCTGCCATCCTGTCCCACTCATGAGCTTGGGCTACAACATACTCAAACCCAAATCCCTTCAGCCCAGGCTGAATGGGAGCCAACACTTCACCTGTGGGACTCACCACCCTGCTAAGTCCCTTCATCTGGGGCTCCTCACCCCCCTAAGTCCCTTCATCTGGGGCTCCTCACCCCGCCAAGCCCCATCATCTGCAGCACGCTGTAATTAAGGAATCGTGTCTTTAAACACCACATTTGCATTATCTGGGGTCTGTGCCTAGGCAAGGCACTGCAAACAAACAGCAAACCTGCAGCTGAGCATGCTAATTACAGGCATTTCTATTTATAATCTGCCTTGATCAGCCTAAAGTATTTTCTGCTTCAGGTGTCAGTGCTACATCCAGGGATGCAAGCAATTCCCCAGGCAGGGAAACACCTGCTTGTCTCCAGGGGCAGGCAAGTGCCAAGGGAAAGACCTGTGCCAGAGGGACAGGGTGTGTGCCTTGTGCTCCTTCTCCTGCCCCTTCTCCTTGGATACCAGCCTGAGAAGAGAGATGGGTTGTGTCTGGCCAAAGATGAGATTTCCTACAAACATCAGATTTCTCTGTGCTGGAAAACCACAGGCAGCTTTGCCTTCTCCATCCACAGTGCTGGGGTGGAGATCTCCAAAGAGCCATGGCTGGGAATGGCAAGGAGCTGGAGCTGGTGTCAGTGGAGCTGCTCAGCCACAGACCTCAGAGCTCTGTCTGAAGAGGACAGATGGACACCAGCAATCCCTGACAGCGGTCTGAGACAGTCACTGGGCTGCTTGCCTGGCACTGCACATCTGCTGCAAGAACAGGTCCTATTTCTGAAGCAAGCTGGGAAGTGCAGTGAGGAGCAGGATGCTCCCAGCCAAGCCAAGGCTCGTCCTTGGTGCCCCAGTTTGTAGATCCCAGCAGAAAGGGCTGAGCTGAGGGAACGGCACATTCAACACCCACAGACCCGAGCCTGGCAGCATCTCAGAGCCTGCCACAACTGATGGCTGCTCCCCACTTCTCCTCATCATGTCTTAGTCCAGATTAACTTCTCTCTTTTCTTTTTTCCCTGGGGAGCTCCCTCTTTCACTGCAGAACATCCAGAAGGAATGAACAGACAGCAGGTTCACCCCGCTCTCCTAAAGCCTTCCACAGCAGCACACGGGAAGGTTTTTTTGGGCCACAGGAGTTATTGTTAATGGGAGTCTGGGGGGTTGTGACCTGAGGAAAAGGAGCTAGCAAAAAAATTGCCAATAAACCAGGACTTGGCAGCATGAAAAACAGCCACAGGGTTGGGTTTGGAAACGCAGCTTAAAGGAAGAAAGTGCAAAGATACGAGTCGTCACTCTGAGATGTGCATCAAACAAGTTAAATAACTCTCACTTTCTTAATGACATATTAATCAAAGTGCATTGATTCCTGAATCAGATTCTACTCCCAACAAGCCTTCCATCTTCTCCATCCTGCTGCATGCATTAAGGGAGTTTTATTCTGACAGATACAATATAGAGATCAATAAAATCTTATTATATGGAGCTGAGATCCATGGGTTTGTTGCAGGATTTATGCACTGCTTTCAAACCTGCTGCTATTTCATGGCCCAGCCTTAACCTGTAATTGAAAATAAATCTCCCTGAATACACCAGATTCTAATTTTCTGGATGTATGGGCAAATGTGAATGGAAGCCATCCTGCCCTGAGGGAGAAGCCTGATCCCATCACTGCCCTGTGCACACCACTGTGCTGCCACGTTCCTCTGGAGAGAGCACCCTGCCCGCCTGGGAAACACGAGGGGCAAACAGGCAGCAGCAACAGCAGCACAGTCCCAAGCCCTCTGCCCCTTCCTCATGTGCCCCAAAGCTGCCCAGGGCCTGACAACCACAGCCCCACAGGCACAGAGAACACAGGCTGCCAGTGCCAGAGCTGGAGCAACACAAGCAGCAGGGGGCTGGCAGGGAGGGGTGAAGATCAGGGGGTGGGATGATGGTCTGGAGCACAGGCCTGATGGGGAACAGCTGGGGGACTGAGCCTGGAGAAGAGCAGGCTGAAGGGAGACAGGAGCACTCCCTGCCAGGAGGCTGCAGTGAGCTGGGGGTCAGGCTCTGCTCCCAAGTAGTAAATGACAGGACAAGAGCCTCAAGTTGCCCCAGAGGAGGTTGAGGTTGGAGCTGAGGCAGAACTGTTTCCCTGAGAGGGGTGTCAGCCCCTGTGCCAGGCTGCCCAGGGAGCTGGGGCAGTGCCCAGCCCTGGAGGGATCCCAAAGCTGAGGTGCTGAGGGCTGTGGGTCAGTGGTGGCTGTGCAGGGTGAGGGGAGCGCTGGGACTGCAGCAGCTTCAGGGGCTTCTCCAGCCAAAATGATTCTAAGATTCTATGAACAGAAACTGATGTTTCTTTGCTGCTTTCCTCCAGCTCCTGGGGTTTGCTCAGCAATTGCTCATAGAATAGTCTGGGCTGGAAGGTCATCTAGTCCACCCCCTGCCATGGGCAGGGACATCTTCAGCCAGATCAGATTGCTCAAAGCCCCATCCAACCTGGAACGTTTCCAGTGATGGAGGCAGGTACCACCTCTCTGGGCAGCCTGTGCCACTGTTTTACCACCCTCATTGGAAAAAACCCTCTTCCTTCCTCCTTTTTTCCTGCCCTCCCTCCTGCTGGGCAGCACAGGAGTGTGCTGGGTGATCTGCCCTCGCCTCACAGGGCCAGCTGTGAAGGCATCACAGCCGCAGGAGACAGAACAGACGGCCCCAGGCGTTTCTCCTTGGGCTCAGGGGGCTCGGTGCCACTCAGATGTAAGACAGCAGGTGGAGACCCAGCAGTCTCCCTGGAAATGGCTGGAGGGGACTTTGATCTCAGCAGCTCTGTCAACAGCATTAATACAATGAAAAGAATCCAATTCAGTCGGATGGAAATGAGAGAGCTGGAGAGCCAGGCAGCCAAGGGAGCAGAGAATCACCTGCACACCAGCTCAGGTGCTGCTCAAAAGAGCCACAGCCTTCAGCTCATCAAGAAGTCAGGGCAGCATCATGCCTTTTTGTCTGCTCTTTGCTCTCATCACATACACAGACATACATGTGCTATGCCCTCTCTAACTGGAGGCACACAACGGGCACGTTGGCAGAGGGACGTTGGCACATTGGTGCTTGCCTCTCGTCCCTGGGGGAGGAAACACAGGTCTGCAGTTGTTGCACTAAATGCCTGGACTTTCCCAGATGCCCTTGGAAGCTGAAGCAAGGAGCTGCAGGAATGGGCTGTGCAGAGAGTGCTGCTGCCTGTGGATGCTTTGTGTCCTGTCCTGCAGGGAACAACCATCCCCAACGCTCCACGTGAGGCTGTTTGCTTGGGGTGGCAGCTTCATGGGCAGGAGGGGATTCTCATACAGGGGATGTCAAGCACAAAGGAAAAAAGGATGATTTTTTTTTTTTGTTCCTGTACTTTCTGGAAGAAAAAAACCCCAAATAACTCAATTGACAAGAACAGCAACTGGCCTGAGGAAGGTTCTGGGGAAATAAATGAGCTGCAGCCAGAGAAAGACTTAATCCAAGTTCCTTTGTGAGCCTTGCATTGCAGGAATGAGCCCAGGGAAACACCTGATGAAAGACATCAACACCTGATGATGGCCAGGGCCCTCTGCAGAGCCTTCCTGCCCTCACACACATCTATTTACCCACTCAGCTTCGTGTCATCAGCAAGCTGAGGGTGCCCTTGGAGCCCCAGTGCCACCCACGGGCCATCCCTCCCCACGTGCCCCATCTCTGTGCAGTGCCAGCCCAGAGCTCTGCCCTTCCAGGCACGGCCCCAGCGAGGTGCAGCACCAGCAGCACATCCCCTGCACCGACCTCTCCTCATCTGCTGACCCACTGTTGTTTCACATCACCATTCACAGTGAGAGCTGAGCAGCTCCCTGCACTGTCTCTGAGTTTACCTTCTCCAAAGCTCGTTCCTGCCACAGCTGAGTGCATTTCCTCCTGTCCTCTGGGGACTCAGCCACCACCTGTAACCACACTGTCATCTGCTTGAGGTGGCCTGCAGGTCACTTGGAAGGGACTCACGTGAGGGTCTGGCAGCGAGAGGAACGTTAGCACCGAGTCAGAAATGCCTCTGCCTGGGTCTTGGGAGCAGTGTGTGTGTCACACTGAGCTGTGTGCCCTGCCAGGGGCACGTGCAGCAGATGACAGCCCAGCAGCAGTCAGCCAGGCTTTGCCTCTTTTGGATTCTACCAGTATGAGCTCCACTCCAAAACTACCCACTGCTGCTTTGTGGGGGTAATTCACCCTCCAGTTGTGTCTGCTATGATGGGACACAACCTCCCTGCTTCCCTGAAGTGCCTTTTTACCACCATTGGCCACCTCCAAGTGACCTCCAAAGGCTGTCACCACGGCAGGGGCAGGCAGGGTGGGCAAGAAGCAATGGGGCTTGCTCATAGCTAACTGAGCCTTGGGGAAAACACCAGCCCATCCACCCAACACGAGTGAGATGGAGCACACAGTCAGGAGAGGGAGGAAAGGCAAAGGCAAAGAGGGGTGAATGGGATGGGGGAGGGGGTTAAAAGCCCACTGTCCTCTCTTGGCAGCTGCAGGGTTCTGCTGCTGGGGGGGTCATCCAGGCACCCCCTGACCTGGCCTGAACCCTTCCTGCCTGTCTCCACTCCCAACCCCCACCACACACTGATTTCTAGCACCAAGCTTTGCTCAGCTAGGGAAAGGGTTAAGTTTAATTTATACTGATTTCTATTTAATATCATTCTCTCCCCGTAGGAGCCAGCAGCTGTGAGCTGATTGTAGTCTCTCATTATGCAGTCTGTATCACTAATGGCCTGTGACAAAGGCATGCCATCTTCCCGGCCTTACCCCCGAGAGCCAATTAAACACACACACTCCCTTCCTGTTTGCAGTGCATTACAATGAAATTAAACCGAATTTCGGAATCATTTTCTCCTAAAGACATCTCTTTGCAATAATTAATGCATGCTATTCCTTTGCATCTGAAATATTCATCAGCAGTGTTGACTACAAAAATGTTTCAAGCTGATTGCCCCCCGCACCCGGCATCTCCTGCTGCTGCAGCCCCTGCCACCCGCCCGCCTGCCGTGGGGCTCGGGCTGCCCCTGCTGCCAGGGCAGCCACGAGCATAAATCACAGCTTCTTCAGGAGCTGTGAGCAGGTAAGAGCACACAGAAGGCATCAGAAACCCAGCCTGGGTCCTGACTCGATGGCACTGCCGGAACGGGGAGGTCACAGAATCACAGAATGATCTCCAGGGCTGGAAGGGACCTGGGGAGCTCATCCAGTGCAACCCCCTGCCAGAGCAGGAGCAGCTAGAGCAGGGCACACAGGAGCTGCCCAGCTGGGTTTGGATGTCTCCAGAGGAGACTCCCCAGCCCACACAGGCAGCCTGTTCAGAGCTGTGTGTGTCACAAGGTGGAAATGAGCCCGCTGCACTGGTGAGGTTCACTGTGAGCACACAGAAGGGTCGTTTATCCCCCTGTCTGCATCTGCCCCATGTGCAGCAGGGCCAGAGCCTGCCAGCCCAGCCCCTTGGCAGAGCCTGCCAGCCCACCCTGCGAGCGAGGTGTCTGAGCACCAGGCACAGAGCAGGAGGCGTAACGTGAGACATGGAACTTATTCATGGCCTGTGACTTCTGTTTGGGAAAGGTATCCTGGTATCCTCTGGAATTTATCATCCCCCATGATGGGCAGGATGAGCTGTCAGGGTTCTCCTCTGAGAACGTGCAGCCCCAGCCACGGCAGCTTCAGGAGGGCAGCTCCTGATGCCATCAGCTGCTGCTGTGGGACGATGGGATCTTATCACCTGCTGGCAAGTATTTGATGAAACCTACCAATGCACACACAGGACCTGCCTGCAATAGGCAGTGTTACCATTAGGTGAAATTTGCTTTGGAAGAAGCAAATACCTGAGGTGTTCCCATCCCTGGAAGCATTTTCTGTTTCACTTCCCTGCCTCGAGAGCGAAAGGCAGCTCCTGAGACAACTCAGGACTCCCACCATGGAGCACGTGAAAGCAACACAAACAAAAGCTCTGCTGGACCCTGACTTCTCAATACAAAAACATCAAAACACAACATTCTGGCAACTTCCAAACCCCCTCCTGAACCACTCCCCCCCCCCCCCCGCTGAAGACACCTGCTGGGATCCTCCCCCAGAAATCTCAGTTTGCCATGAATATTAAGGGACAGTCCCTTGAAAAGCTCCCCCATGACCCCAGTGGCCAAGCTCACGAACCCAGGGACACCTGTGCCCAAGGTTTTGAGCCCACACACCTTGTCTTTGAACACTCAGCCCTGAGCATGACAGCAGACTCCCTGCAGACACCACCCTGGCACCAGAGCTTCGTGGGGCTTTCCCACTGACGTGGCTCCTGCAGAAGTTCAGTGAAATCCCACCCACCTGCAAAGTTTATGTCCCCAAAACACGAAGCACCTGTAGATGATCCTTAGAAGCACACACCCTTAACATACCCCATTACTTGGGTGACTGACTATGGCCAAGGCAAGTGAAGCCCCTTGCTGAGCCCAGCTTTGGGGGGCATGTCCAGCCTGCACCCCCAGCCAGGCTGTGCCCCCCCAACTCCAAACCAGCCCCCAGCAGCTGGGGCTGCCCAGGGGTCAGAGCAGAGCCGCTGCCTCCCCCCTCCCCTCACTGCCCTCTGCCAGATGCCGTGGGGCAGCCGTGCCAGTACCTGTTTTGAACCAGCCATCGGGTGTGAAGGCATCTGCTGTGTCTCTGGGTCTGTTCCAGTACTCACGGAAGACGGAGGTTCCCTTCACGAGCAGCTCCCCCTCCTGTCCCTCCAGCCCTGGGGTCACCTAGGACAAGCACACAGTGAACACTGTCATCCCTGCAGCTGCAGAGCCTCCACAGCCTGGCCCAGCACCACGGCTGCCACTGCACTGGGGCAAGCAGCACCCACACCACCTGCAGCAACTCCTTCCTCGAGTGGAACAGCTCCCCTGAGTGCCTTACACATTCAAACCACTGCAAATATACACCCATGTTATATGAAAACAAGTACTGTCACCCTAGAAGTTGAGAGTGTGGGCAGCAGGGTGAGGGACGTTCTGCTGTCCCTGTGCTCTGCCCTGCTGAGGCCTCATCTGGATCCTGTGGCCAGCTCTGGGCTCCCCAGCTTCAGAGAGACAGGGAACTGCTGCAGAGAGGCCAGTGCAGGGACAGCAAGATGCTGAGGGGTGGAACATGTGTGTGAGGAGGAAAGGCTGCAGCCCTGGGGCTGTTCAGCCTGGGGAAGAGAAGCCTGAGCTCAGGGGCACCTCAGCAAAGATGCTCAGTCCCTAAAGGGTGGGTGTCAGGAGAATGGGGCCAGTGTTTTTTGTGTGGTGGCCAGTGCCAGGACAAGGGGTGACAGGCACGGGCTGGGACACAGAAAGTTCCCCTTAAACACAAGGAGAAAGTCCTTTGGTGCTGAGGTGAGGGAGCCCTGGCCCAGGCTGCCCAGGGAGGGTGTGGAGGCTCCTTCTGCTGCTGATGTGTTCCCATATGGGGCTGTGCCATGCTGCTCCCTGCTCTGTTGACAGACAGATAACTTTGCTTTCCCAAACTGTCAATCTAACACTTTTCCTTCCCCCGGGAGGTGGCAGGAAACACCATCTGATCCGTTCCCAGCGCCACGCCGCTCCTCAGGCTCACGGCTGTCGTGACACCTCGGCACGGGCAGGTTTTCTATGGCAACAAACCAAACCTCCTGCTGTCACAGCACGTGGAGAACCACAGCAAGGTCAGGGACGTGCCTGCCACAGCTTGGTGCCTCATGTCCCCTCACAGACATGGATGACAAGGACACAGGCAGGCTGTGAGATGAGGCACTAGGACTCTGCTAACCTCAACTCCTCTGCAGGGAAGATGTGCAAAGGCACTGCTGGGATGGCAGCTCATCCCTCCACTGAGAGCATCGCGGTAATGGGAACTCTGAGCCACTTGGTACTTGAGCTGCTGCAGCAGAGATCCACCTGGGAGCCCGAAAGCAGCAGTGCCAGAAACGCAGCCACGAGGGAAAGCGGGAACAGCAGGGCTGGAGTGCCAGGCAGGATCCCAGGGCAGGGCAGCCTGTGATGCAAACGCAGCTCCTCTCATGGCAAATGCTTCAAAAGCTGCTTTTAAAGCACAATTTGGTTGCAAGTGATTTCATCCTGATGTGCTGTCTTAGAGGCTGGGGTGACGTGAGGATCTCTGTGTGCTACAGGCTGGGCTGAGCCCCCAGAGCCTGGCTGGGCAGTGTCTCCACCGCCTGGAACAAGCTGCAGGAGAAAAGGTCACTGAACAAAACTGGTTTACCCAAATGATAGCAAGGGTCTCCAAGAATGGTGCTGGGTGAGTGATCTGAAAGAGGGAGCCTGAAGACCAGACTATGCAGGACAACACAGAGAAAGCCAAGGCCAGGGAGAGCTCAGGACCAAACCTCCGTAACTGCAGCAGCAAAAGGGCAAGAGGCACAAAGCCTGGGTGGGCAAGTGTGGCAGGGACATGGTGGGTGATGCAGAGGGAGCAGCAAGGAAGAGTTTCAGTGCTGTTACAGAGGCTGCCTGTAGTTCCTGGATGCATCTCCCCTCACTCCTTTTCCATCTGCTCCAGCCACAGCATCACAAAACAAACAATTTCCTGAGCTGTGCCTCCAGTTCCAGCTTTGCCATTGGGTAACACAGCCATTGCAACACTGCCTGGGACACCCCCTTTCCTTCCAGGGCCAAGCCCACTCTGCTCATCTCCCTGCCAACGCCACCACGTCCCACAGCTGGAGACAGCAGGCTCCCAAAATCACCATCACAGTACAGGTGCTTCAGCTACTACTACCAGCCTCTGAGGGCAGTCCCTGCATCCCCTGCACGAGCTACAGCAGCTGCCCCTGGCTCAGGGGGCACAGGAACGTGTCCAGGCGGGGTTGGAAACCTCCCGAGAAGGAGCCTCCACACCCTCCCTGGGCAGCCTGGGCCAGGGCTCCCTCACCCCAGCACCAAAGGACTTTCTCCTCCTGTGCCAGTGGAACTGTTTGTGTTCCAGTTTATGTCTGTTATCCCTTGTCCTGTCACTGGCTACAACTGGAGATTGTTTTGTCAGTGCTAAATGCAAGAACAGGTGTCAATTTGGCTCCAGCAACTGCCTTCAGCCCCAGCCTGTCCCTCTGAGCCCTGCCCAGTGTGGGCACAGCCAGCAGTGCCTGCTCCTGCCCCACCTGCACATGCCATGCCGGGGTCAGAGCAGCAGAGCTGCCCCAGGGACCAATCCTGCCCGCTGTTTACCTGCAGGCTGCCGTGCCCGTGTGAATCAACCCTTGAACCGCCTCCAAATTTCTTGTCCTATCAACTCAAACTTTGGCAGCGGCCCAACCCGCGTCTTATCTGGAGCAGAGCTCCTTGGCAGCAGGCACCTCCCTGTTGTGTAATTTAATGATGTTCTGGCTGCCTTGCAAACACTAAACCAGAAAGGCCCTGACGTTATCTTAATAGGATTTTGCTTGCCGAAGCCCCAGTGTCAGCGGCACCGCTCCCAGCGCAGCACGGCCACCAACCGCCCCGACGCCAGCAGCTGCTGCAGACACTAAAACTCAAGCTTCAAGGCATTTATCTGCTACCACCCCTTGCCTCTGATCCCTGCTAAACCCCCCCAGCACCCTGAGCTGGCTGCTGCCCCGCAGGGCTGGGGCCGGTGTGTTTGTCTCCGAGTCTCTGCGGCACCCGCGGCGATGCGCAGGATGGAGGCTGCGAGCATCAGCTCCCCAGTGGCACAGGCACCCCCTCTCCCAGGGCCCTGTTTCCATGCACAATTCAACTGCTTTAATGCTTTTAAGCTGAAGGCCAGGGCACAGCATGGCCCCGAGCTTGCTGTTGGACAGCTCTGCCAGCACAGCACAGCAGATCACATTTGCCACGCATGAAAATAAAAGCTTGTAATAAATCCTTCCAAGGACTAAACCTGGGTGATTATAAAATGCATCTTTTCCCTGCTTCCACTTCACCTCTTTATTAGGAGGAGGCCAGGGAGGTTTGTAAAGGGCTGGGAATCCCCTCTTGGCAAGCAGCCCCGGGGCTGGTTCAGAGCGGCTGTTTGTTTTCTTGCGGTCGCTGACAGGCGCTGCCCTGAGCTCCTGCGGGAACAGGGCAGAGGAGCTTGTCAGAGAATCACAGCATGCTGGGGGCTGGAAGGGCCCTGCAGAGCTGCTCCAGCCTCAGCCCCTGCTCAAGCAGCTTCCCCTGGCTCAGGGGGCACAGGAACGTGTCCAGCTGGGGTTGGAAACCTCATGGAAGGAGCCTCCACACCCTCCCTGGGCAGCCTGGGCCAGGGCTCCCTCACCTCAGCACCAAAGGACTTGCTCCTCCTGTGCCAAGGGACCTTTTTGTCCTGTCATGGCTGCACAGAGCAAAGACTGGGCTCCCCAGGGCTGCTCTCAGCATGTAATATCCTGAACCTCTTTCCTGAGCGAGCACCAGAGGCTGCTGGTCAAAGCACCTCTCTCAGGTTGACCTCAAAGGGGACCCTGCAAGTCCTGCACACACAAGTGTGAGGCAGTGTGTTTGCAGAAGAGTGATTTGCTTGGATGGGGTGAGGGGGGACAGGGTTGAGGGCAGTGCAAGCGGGCTCTGATGGCCCTGTGGATCTCCTATCCTCCTTCTTCTACTTAGTCTACTTAAGACTTCTGTCCTTGGGTCCTCGTTGCCTGTTCCACCCTCCTACCCAGCTACAGCTCACTTTCCAACTCCTTTGCAGTCCCTCATAGAAGCACAGAATCACTTCAGCTGGCAGAGCCCTTTCAGCCCATGGGGTGCAGCCTCTGTCCCAGCCCCATCACCCACCAGCCCATTGCCCTCAGTGCAACACCCACCCGGCTCTGAAACCCCTCCAGGGATGGTGACTCCAGCACCTCCCTGGGCAGCTGTTCCAATGCCTGACAATCTTGCTCCATGAAAAACCAGTTTCCCACAGCCAAGACCATTCCTGCAGCTCCCATCACCCTGGGCTCAGCTTCCTTCAGCACCGCTGCTGCCCGAGCTGGGGGCACAGCCCAGGGTGTGCAGGGACTGGGCACCGACACAACCGACCAATGCCAAAGCATTCACCTCTGTGGGGAGCAAGGAGATGTTCCTGCAGCCCTGCTGCCTCTGCCACAGCCCAACTGCACTGCTCAGCTTGGAAGTGCTTGGCATTTTTCCCCACCTTGTAAATAAGTGATTACTGTGATCAAAATAATTAAGCAACTGAGCCTTTTAAGTGACTAATAGAAGACAATAATTGATACGTGTGAGGTTTATGGAAGTGACGGAGCCCTTTTAGCTGTTCTCACAGAGCAGCAACTTCTTTCTCAAGTGTTTAGGGCTTTTTTGAACATGCTAGATTTGGAAAAACCTGGAGAGGTGCCCCACCTGCCCCCAGGATGGAGCTGTGGATGCAGGATGCCCTGCCTCCCTGCCACACTCCCCACCATGCTGCTACATGAGCTGACCTGCCACCAGCACCAGACATGCTCCCTGGCTCTCAGGAAGCCACTCACTTGCCACTTCAAGACTCTGGTGGCACAGAGGGTGTTGCCATACACCTTGCCCCACCATGGCATCCAACAGCTCAGCCCTCACTGACCTGGAGCTCCAGGCTTTGCCCAGACTCTGCTTTTCCAGACTGGGGGATCACGAGCCATCCAGGACCAGTGCGGAGGGTGGGAGGGAGGTGAGGACATGCTCACCTGCCTCCTAAAAGGAAGCTGGAGACCAGTAATCCACTTCACAGTGCCTTTTAATCACTGTGTCCCTGGGCCACGTTGGAATGGATGTCCTAGAGGTGTGAGGCTGGCTGCAGCATCACCAAGTTCCCAGGCAATCTGAACTCACGCACCTTCGTAATGGAAAGTTCCCTGCTAGGCTGCGTGGCTCTGTAAAAGCATCCTCTGAGCTCCATGTCCTGCAGCATCCTGCAGAAGGCTACCAGGAGGTGATTTAGACACAGACCAATTTTCCTGCTGCATGAAGAAGGCAGATTTCTGCTCCTCAGAGACGCAGCACAGACAGAGGGAAACAAAAACCCCAACAACCCAACCGAGACAGCCCAAGCGCAGACTGTAACCCACCAGGCCACATCTCACGTCTGGTTTTGCAATGTTCACTTTTACAAAAGGGCTGGGAACAGCACAACCAATTTGCTTTTCATTTTGGAGGGTTATAAATGTCAAAGCCAGGCTGCTGCACAGCAGAGCTGCAGCACTGAAGCCTATGTTCAAAAAAAACCCAACCCTCCACTTACAGCCAGTGTTGCTCCACTCAAAACAAAAGTGCTTGTACATATTTTTAGGCCATACTGATTTTTTGGAACAGTTGCCAGACTGATGAGCTCCAGCTGAGCCCAAAAGAACCACAGAAAACGACCCAAGTTTGGGAAAGGTCACTCCTCCCCGCAGTTGTTCCACGGACCTAAAACCTCTTGATGTATATTAACACCATAAATTAGAGGTGTAACGCTATTCCAGGAATGCCAACAGCTCTCCAGGCTGCTGTTCTCATCCCTCTTGTTCAGAGGCTTCAGAAGATAACAAACGAGGCGAGATGTCAGCACAACATCTTCCCACTCCCTCAGCTCTCTTCATTAGCGAAAGGCTCCCGACGATGCTCGCTCCCATTCTGCGCTCATGGGCTGGCAGAGGAGCAGGAAAGGATTCAATTAGTGGCCCACCTTTGGTTGCTTTTTCATGAGCCTCACTGAAACGTGGAGGTCAGTGAGGTTGGGATGTGCTGTGGCTGCAGAGGATGTGCTGTGGCTGCAGAGGACCGCGCTGCCCCAGCACCGCTGATTGCTTCCTCGTGCTGAGCCATCCCACAGCAGCCAGAGCCTCCTGCCTTCAGCTGCAAGGACTCTGGGGCACAGACTGTCCCTTCTCCTGGTCTCTGCTTCTGCATCTTCCCCACCACATCCAGGGCTCTTTGGCAAACGTCTCAAAATGAACACTTACAAGTACTTAGAAGGTGTTTGTCAGGAGGATGAGGTGACACCTTGTTGTGTGGAGGCCAGTGCCAGGACAAGGGGTGACGGGCACAGGATGGAACACAAGCGGTTCCCCTGAAACACAAGGAGAAAGTCCTTTGGTGCTGAGGTGAGGGAGCCCTGGCCCAGGCTGCCAGGGAGGGTGTGGAGGCTCCTTCTGCTGGGGGGCACAGGGCATGGTACACTGGCACCGGCTGTTTCAGAACAGCTGCATGGATGAGATGAGCACACACCAAGCAAGAGGTGCATGAGCAACAGCACCTCTGTGCAGGATTTGGCCCAGAGAGGTGCCAAGTACCCAAAACCACGGCACATAGTCCACGGGCAGCAGCTACAAGGGTGCCCAGACCTTGGAGGAAGCCTCCAAGACAACCCTGGCAGGGGAGCGGTGACCGAGCAGCTCCCCACCGGTTCTCCCGAGGTTTGGGGGAAACGTGAGCGAACCAGAGCTGCTCCTGGTGCCCTCCACAGGGGCATCAACAGCCAGGACACAGGGTGACAGTGCCAGCTGCCCCCAGTGCCCGCAGCCCCACGGAGGTGCTGGCAACCAGCAGCAAGCTGCTGGCAGATGGCAGAGTGACGAGGGGCACGGGGAGGAGGGGTCAGAAGATGCTGGTGGGTTTCAAGAGGGCTGGCCGCAGCCGAGCCGTTCCTGGCCAGGACGACAGCTTGCATATGGATAAACAACGAGATAATTACAACCTTTGGAGGGGGGGAAGGGGGGGAGCAAAGCCCTTGGCTGCAGCATCCTCCTGCTGCCAGCTCCTGTGCCCCATACGTCCCGCTCGGCTCCCTCTGCAGCCTCATCATGAGCAGAATTACTCGCCATAAAAGCCCTGGCTCGAGCCCTGCATTAGATACAGCTGTGAAAGCATTTAGCTATTGATAGACCCCCATTGTCAGGGGCTGGGGTTTGGCTTTGCAGAGAGTGAGCAATTTGGGGAAAGAAAGGGGCGGGGGGGGGAAAAAGAGAATCCAACAAAAAAATTACAACCCGAAAAACCTACCAAGCAACAAACAAACAAATAAAGGAGGAGAGAGACAATACCCGACAGCTTGCAGGGTTTCCAGGCCTCTGCCAGCTGGGAAGCTAAGCATATGAAATATGCATTGCACTGAACAAAGCAAACCCAAACGTTCAGTGCTGGAGAGCTGTAACCCTTTCCTGTGCACCAGAGCCAGGCACGGGGAGAGTGAGAGCCCTGGGCTGCCAAGAATCAGGGGCAACAAAGAGCAGGAGGAAGGGCAGCCAGGGCTGGGGGTGAGGATTCCTGAGTCTGCCTGTAGGGTCAGAGGGGCTCAACAGGCAGCTGCTTAAGGCAGGTTGAGAGTTTGGGAACTGCTTTGGATGTGAGCAGCTACAGGAGCCATTGCTGGGATGGCTCAAAGCAGGGAAAGCTGCTGCTGTCTCCTCACACCCACTTCCCCATCTCTGCTCCCCAGGGATGGGTTGGAGGAGGAGTGCTGCTCCCAGCACTCCCAGGACAGCAGCAGCTCTCCAGGGGAACACACTCCTGCACACAGAGGGGAGGTGAGGGCCATCACACCAGGCACAGGCACTGGGACTCTGATGAGTGCCAAGCCCTGCCCACGCTGTCCCACTGCAAGTGGCCCTGTCCCACGGCAGGCTGCAGAGCGTCCCTGTGTGGGAAGGGACCGTGCAGCCAGGAGGTGTCAGCAGGCTGAAGCACCCTCTGAGGGTACTGGCAGCTTCAGACAAGCTGCTCCCAGGCAGCTGTGTGTCAGCTCAGAGCTCGCAGCCCCAAGGTGCAGCAACAATTAGCAAGGAAGTGGCGTGAGAAGCAGCCGGAAAACCTGAGCAGACTGGATGCAACGGAGCACAAGGCTCACGAGAGCTGCGGGAGCAGAGGGCTGGAGCATGGGCATGAAAGGGATCCAGCACTCTCATCAAGGGAAGGGAGAAAATGAAGGGAAGGACAGAGATCCAGCAAACTTTCAGCTAAGTAGATTATTGATCTTCGGGGTGTGCCAGAAACCAGCTTTGCAAATTGCAGCAGTCCCCAGCTGCAAGCTCAGGCACTTACGGGATGGCAAAGCAGAACCCGTCCCCGCTGGCCCCGCCGCCGCTCACACGCCCGCGTCTGCCCCCGCCACCACGCCGGGACAGCGGACGGCCAGAGGGAGAGGATGTGGAGGGAAACGCTGCTGTGCCCCGGTATCTAATGGCTCAGACAGAGCCAGTGGCGAGGAACCAGCTCAGAGAAACTCTGCTGGCTTCTGTTGTCCAGAGGGAGCAGAAGGCAGACAGCGCAGCCCAACGCGAGCAGCGCAGGCAGTGACCTCGTGAGGCTCCTTGGCACAGGCAGAGGCTCCTGCTGACAGGGAGCAGGGTTCTGCACAGCAGAGCTGAGGTGTGAACACCTCACAGGCTGCCCTGACAGTGTGCCCGACCCCTGGCACAAAGATCATCTGCTGTCAGGAGCTGAGAGGCTGGTGACAATCGCAGAACCTCAGAGTGCTGGGGCTGGAAGGGCCCTGCAGAGCTGCTCCAGCAGCTTCCCCTGGCTCAGGGGGCACAGGAACGTGTCCAGGTAGGGCTGGAAACCTCCTGAGAAGGAGCCTCCACACCCTCCCTGGGCAGCCTGGGCCAGGGCTCCCTCACCTCAGCACCAAAGGACTTGCTCCTTGTGTTTAAGAGGAACTGTTTGTGCTCAGCTTACATTCATTACCCCTTGGCCTGTCACTGGACACTACAGTAAAAAGTGTCGTCTCATCCTCTTGACGTCCACTCTTTGCATACTTAAAAGCATCTCCCCTCAGCCTTCTCTTCTCCAGGCTGAACAGTCCCAGCTCCCACAGCCTTTCCTCATAAGAAGGGATGCCTCGGGGCCCAGCTCCTGCTGAGGTGCTCAGCACCCCAATGGATCTGCCCCATCAAGTTCACCCTCAGCCCTCCGTGCTGCTGGGCACAGCTGCCCCACGGCACAGCCCCGTGGCCCTTCCTCAGCCAGGAGCAGCTCTGCTTTGGCAGGTTCAGCATTGCCTGTGCCATGGCACAGATGTGCACCGTGCTCTCCGTGTCCAGAGCCAGCTCCCTGCCCCGGCAGCGGCGCCGCAGAGCAGGCGGCTGCTGGCAGTGCCCTGCTGCTGGGAGCTGCTCGTTCCCAGCAATTCATCAAGGGACATTTGGTCATTTGCACACTACCAGTGCCAATCCAGGGAGCAAAGCCTGCAGCAGGGCTGGGGATGCTCGGGCCAAACCCACGCAGAGCAGTGCTGGGAGTGTTACCGACGTCAATGAGGAACCTCTGAAGCCTGGTACCAGGAGGGCTGTGTGCCTCCTGCCACTGGCCCCACCACCATCCTCCTTCCACAGGGACCTCTCTGCCTTTGCCAGATGCACAGCACAGACCTCCCAGCCCTCAGCCAACATGCTCTAAGCCCCAGAGCCCTCCTGTGAGCGAGGTGTGGGAGTGTGTGCATCGCGTCCCGTAAGAGGCAAAGGAAAGGCCACACCAGAGCTGTCTGGTGGCGCAGGCAGAGGGGGGTCACCCCCTCAACTGACATCTCTCCTCACCCTGGGGACAGCCCCTCCACCATGGAGGAGCTGCTCTCAAACAAAGCCAGGCCTTTCTTTGACTGCTGGGGCGTGATGAGCACTCGGCCCGTCAGCTCCTCCCTGGTCTGGATAAATCCCACTGACGTGCTCTGTTCTGCCATCGGTGATTAAACAAGCACTCATGCAGTGGCCTGAAGCACATGGGATCACCTCACAGAATCACTGAATCCTTTGGGTTGTTAAAGCCCCTGAACCTGCTGCAGTCCCAGCCCTCCCCTCACTCTGCCCAGCCCAGCACTGACCCACAGCCTCAGCACCTCAGCCCCACGCCTCTGGGATCCCTCCAGGGCTGGGCACTCCCCCAGCTCCCTGGGCAGCCTGGCACAGCATTTAAAAACCCTTTCAGTGAAGAAGTTTTTCCTAATCTAAACCTCCCCTGGTGCAACTTGAGGCCACTTTGTCTTGTCCTGAACCTTTAACTTGAAGAAGAGACCAAGAAGAGGCCACAACCTCCTGTCAGGGAGTTACAGGGAGTGACAACGTCTCTCCCTTCAGCCTGAAGAGACTCCCAGTTAAGCTGGGAGAAGAGGCAAAGCAGGTGAGAGGCAAAGGGACAGCCTTTCAGAGAGTGACCAACCCATCAACCAATGCCCAGAGGCAAACTCTACCCACTCCCTCCCCAGCTGATGTCTGGAGAATTCACCAGAACATTGAACAAAGCCCCCAGGGGAGAGCCTGAGGGAAAGGCAGCCATCAGCAAGGGGCACGAGGCCAGCACCAGTGGGAGCTCCTGGCAGCACTGTGAGATGCTGGTATGGACCTCAGTCACCCACTCTGGGGGCTGAAGGGTGTGTGTATGAAACGGCTGGGACAAAAGGGCAAAGCCCCTATCCCAAATATAAACTCAAACAGCCTGAGGTCACGGGAAGGAAAAGAGTTAAGTGAAACCCTGGGCTTCCAGCACCAGACACAGGTGATCTGGGCTCCCAACACAACCACAAGGAAGTATTGAGCAGAAAAAAACCCCATTACATGGTTTTTCCTCTCATAATTCAGAGGAGCAACGTTCACATTTCATCCTGAAAGCAGCTGCACCTTGGGGAATCTTGAGTCTGAGACCTAATTTGTAAAGAGCTTAGAGATCTCTTCGGGTGAAAAAAGCATGACAGCATTATTATTAAAATGGACACATTATATTTCATGTCTCAGTTCCATACAAGTGAGGAAAAAACCTCCCAAACAGCCCACGGTGTAACTCCAAGATGAGGGGATGTAACACTCATCCAGTGAGGTGATAAAGGACACGGCTCCCTCCGTGTTGAGTGCTGCACTGCAGCAGCCTCTCTGGGTCTCCTGCTTTGCCCACACCACAGCACCAACATAGTAAAGAGCAGCAGACCTTCTGCTTTGTACTAAAAGCCACAATCCCTGGCCACAGAAGTTCCTCTCAGCTCTCCCTTGGGCTCCTTTTGCATGTCCAGGGTGGGACCCAGCGCTGTGTTACAGCATCAGAACACAACCCGCTGCAGCCTGACCCCAACCCACACAGGGAGCCGGTCCCACTGGCTCCTCCAGCTGCCACACACACCATGCAAAGGCTTTCTCGAGCCTTTCAGCAGTCCTTACACCAGCAGTGACTCTGGTAGAACCTGCCACAGGGCAGGAAGCTCCTTTGGAACCTTTGGCATACACGTGGCTGGCTGAGAAGCTGTTTCCCCTGAGGAAGGAGTGGAGCCGTGTGTTTCAGGTTGAATCTCGTGCCTGTCTCCCACCCACATGGTGCACATGGCTGCTGTAATTTCTGTCTCACACACAACATCACACACAGCATCTCTCTCACACAGCATCTCATCTCTCTCCTCAGCGGAGCCCCTACATCATCTGGCTATTGATCTGCCAGAGGCGACAGCACTTGCACCCACAATGAGGATGCAAAGGAGATGTGGCAGGAATGCAGACCCTGCTCAGCCACTTCTGCGGGGACAGAGGGAAGCTGAGACAGCAGGGACAGCAGGACATCCCAGACCTTGGGCTGGGGGCTGCTTCTGCAGTGGGGAACACACAGCACCCCAACACAGGGGCAGCTCATGGGGAAAAGGACCCAACTGCTTCACCACTGAGGATATCTGACTTCTGAGCTCCCAGAACTGCTGGTGCAGGTGTCACTCAGCAGCTGGGGCTGGGCATGGAGCTGGTCTGGAAGCCTGAAGGGTTTCCCCCTGCAGTGCTATGAAAATGAAAGCAGTGTCCAAGGCCACCTGTCCTGCCCTTCCAGTTCTCACTGTTAACCCCCTGACCAAACCCAGTGAAATCAACACAGGCCCTATTTCTAGGGTGAAAGATCACTCTTATCTCCAGCCTGCAGGTGTTTAGTGCCTCTTTAGACAGGAGTAGGCTCCACTTCAGTTCCTTTCCATGCCTTGTTCTTACCTTCTGCAATAGACTTTGACTCTTGGCCCTGGCTTTCAAAGGTCAGGCACACCCCAACTCATCTCCTCTGGGGCATCAACAGCCTCAGCAGACAGACCACCAGCTCATGCAGCCTCCACCTCCCACTCCCATGCAGGGGGAGTTCCTGTCTGTCTCAAGGACAACACATGTGCAGTCTGTAACGTACCATGGCTACGGCAACCCACTAAAGGAACAAGAGAAAGGGGAAACTCCAAAGAGCATCACCGAGTCGCTGGGAATAACAGCAGCACAGGCCTGGCTCCTTCAGAGGGCTGGGGGGAGGAGAGAACTTTTCATGAAGCAGCAGAGGACATGGCTGAGCACTACCTGTGTGTGGTCTTCATCTCCCTGAGCGTGGACGATGTAGGAACGAACCCCATTCTTCATGGTCTCCGTGGCAATGCGCACTTGCACCCCCGGGAGCGGGGTGCCCACGGCCCCTGCAAAGGCAAAGAGGGCTGAAACAACAGAACCAAGGATGCAGAAGAGCTGCTGCTCGTCTACCAATGGCCTGTGCAGACTGTGCTGGCACTAAAGAGCTTCCTAGCAGGGGGTTACCCCACGCTGTCTGCCGGGGCATACGCCGCTGTGCCAGCTGCCTTGGCCATGCCCAGGGACACACACGTGTCTCCAGCCCTGGACAGGCTCTCTTGGGCAGTCTTTGAGGAGAGCAGCACAGCTTTGTAGCTCAGCAATGAAGCTGTATTTAACAAGATAATCATGAAAAAAGCACCATGAAACCTCAACAAGAGTGTGAGAAGAAAGAGCAGAACCATCACTGGAGTGGCTCACTGGGCCTGGCAGAGGAGGCAAGGGCTTCCCAGTGGGAGAACTGCAAGGGATTATCTCCCTTCTCTGAGACATCAATACACTGTATACAAAACATCCTGGGAGCAAAGCAGAGATCAAACCCACACCACTCTCCCACAAGCTTCCATTTTCAAAGGCAGGGTACGTGACACGGTGTCACAAACCATTGCTATTAAGCTCCAAGATGCTTCTGCAAGCCAGAGCTCCCCAAGCTGCAGCATCCCCACCCCTTGGTTTAGTGCATGCTCTTCTTGGGGAGCATCAGAAAGCACAGAAGCAAGGGCAGCTTTGTTCCTGTGCCCTGTCTGATGGGGGGGTCTCTGGTGCTCACGGAGTCGTGGGCATCTGCCGACTCGGCAGGTTTTGCTCAGCATCTCAACGGCACCAGACAGGTCTCACTACTTGACTTTCCATGACTTTCCTCCTCTGTGAGTGCTGAGAGGGGATGTCAGAACAGAGCAATCTGTGGCTCAGGAGGAATGGACAGGTCTGGCTTTAAATCACTAAGTGTACTCTTTCTTTGAAGAGACAACTGATTTTTCACCCAGAAAGTCTCTGGCTGGTGATGCCTTTCTGGCTCTGCTGGCATCAGCTCCACACTGGGAAGTCCTTAGAGCACGGTGGGCAGGACCTGGAGCTCAGCACTGTCTTCCCCTTGTCGTATTTCAGACCCTATCCTGGTCTCAGCCTCCTGCTCGAGCCCTGGAGATCTGATACCTGTGACACGATTTTATTTGCTCCACTGGTCAGTTGCCATGGAAATAGATATGTCATTGGAGCCCAGATTTATGGCATCCCTGCAGGATCAGCTCAGAGCAGATGGGCTATGAGGGAGTGAGATTTTATTGCAGCTAAACTACCCCAACAATTAGCAAATCTGGCAAGAAACAAACAGAAAGCAACGTGGCAGGTCTGTGGTTCCTGTCTGCTCAGCCTGAAATTGCCTTCAGCATCCAGCCCAAAGGCAGCCAGGTCCTTCTCTCACCACACACTGCTTGGGCTGCTCTTATCTCATCTCATGGCCAGACACTGCCAGGAGTCAGACACAGAGGACTGCAGCAGGGTAAGGAGGGAGCAGCGTGTGCCAGGAGCCACCACCAGTGCCCAGAGGTGCTGTGGGGAGGTATCTCTGTGTTTTAAACAGTCTGGGACCTGCCACAGTACACTCCAAGCAAGCAGCAAGTGATGGAAAGCACCCTTAATGTTTGCATGCCAAGCCTCCTGAAGCCACCTTCTAGACCCCTGTGGGAATATCTCCTCTGGTGTGAAGAACACTTTGAGGCAACAGCCTCCAGCCTGCCCGTGAGATGGGGCAAAGGCTGCAGGGCAGACACTGCAGTGTGAGCCTTGCAAAGCTCGTGCAGGGAGCAGTAACCAGTGCAATGAACTGCCACAGGCTCTCCCAGACTTGCCATCCCTGGAAGCTCTCAAATCAAGATCAGATGGATGCCTTCCTGGAAGATGCTTCTTCCCTGTCTGCAAGCCACTGATCTCAATGCAGGTGGGTAACAGACTGGCTCACAGCAGCAGGACACGATGACCTGAGCCCACTTCCAGCCTCTGCCTTTGAGAATGGAACACTAAAACCAGCACAGTGCTGCCACACAAATCTGAAGGCACAGAGAAGGCCAGGTGTTCTTCCTACAGTGTTTCAGATCACAGTTCCATCAGTTCATTTCCTCCTCAGCTAAAGTAAAACCAACATGTAAAACAAGTCCCTGTGGAGAGCTGTTTCCTTGCATTTGGTCTGAAAAAGGCTCTCTGTATTTGGGAAAAAGGACAAACTCGGAAACCCACATCTGGAAAGGCTGAAAATGTGCACAGGAGCTGCACAAACCTGACTGTTAATAAAATTGGTGCAAAAACAATAACTAGAGCCTCTCAGGCCCATCCACCATGCCAAGATACACAACCTGGGGCTCCAACAGAGCAGAAGGTTGAGACTGTTCCCAAAGGTCACTGAGGCCACAACTGAGGGTGATCAGAGAATCACAGAATCACTTTGGTTGGCAAAGCCCTTGAAGCTGCTGCAGTCCCAGCCCTGCCCTCACCCTGCCCAGCCCAGCACTGACCCACAGCCCTCAGCACCTCAGCTCCACGCCTTTGGGATCCCTCCAGGGCTGGGCACTCCCCCAGCTCCCTGGGCAGCCTGGCACAGGGGCTGACACCCCTCTCAGGGAAACAGTTTTGCCTCAGCTCCAACCTGAGCCCATTTCCCTTTGTCCTGTCACTCGTTACTGGGGAGCACAGCCCGATCCCCAGCTCCCTGCAGCCTCCTGTCAGGGAGTGTCAGAGAGTGCTGCTGTCTCCCTTCAGCCTCCTCTTCTCCAGGCTCAACACCCCCATTCCCTCAGCCCCTCCCCAGCACCCTGCCTGGCTCTGGCCACGCTGCAGCCCCTCAGTGTCCCTGTGGCAGTGAGTGAGGGGCCAAACACTGAACCCAGTATTCCAGGTGCTGCCTCACCAGCACCAACCAGAAGGGGGTCAACACTCAGCACTGCCTTCCTTTTGTCCCAAGCCATAATCCCAAAGGGAAACTAGGGAGAAATCCCTGCTCCTTCCTTCCCCTCCTGCTCCTTCCCAGCCTGCTGCAATTTGCAGGCTCCTGCCTGTTGGGAAGTGCTGGCAGGGTGCCCGTGGTGTCAGCTCAGGCGGCAGCAGCCAGGCTGCAGGCACCCAGGACTGACACCATTATTCTTTCACCGCTTCTCCTCTGTTTAAAAAAGTTGTCAGCTCTTCCCAGATAAATGTAATTGGCCCTGTGGTCTGTGTCCTCAGGTATCTGGGGACCTCGGTGCTGTGATGTGCCGAGCTGTCCTGGGAGAACTGAAACAGGCCCACGATAAGGCACTCAAGGATCTCACTGTCAACAATACACGGAGTCCCCGCTGTAGCAGCTATTAGCTGCCTCTGATCTAAACCTCCAATTAAAGTGGTGATTAGGCCCAGTGAGGCATCCTCTGGCCATGAATTATTCATCTCCCTTCACAGTAACAGCACCGGGGGGATTAGAAGGAGAGCTGCTGAAAACAGAGGCATTTTAAGCAGGGTTTTAACCATATACAGGCAAACATTTATCTTTCAAATCTTTCATCTTCTCTTCTTCTGGAAACTGAACCCTCAACCTTGCTGCCCCTGCCCCTTCACACCTGTGCTGTGGGTGAGGAGCAGTGCCATGCTGCCACAGGCACCGGCAGGATGGGCAGCACCACGGACTCGACCCTTCCCCAGAGACACTGGGGTGACACGGGCAGGATGGGCAGCACCACGGACCGGACTCGACCCTTCCCCAGAGACACTGGGGTGACACGGGCAGGATGGGCAGCACCACGGACTCGACCCTTCCCCAGAGACACTGGGGTGATACGGGCGGGATGGGCAGCACCACGGACCGGACTCGACCCTTCCCCAGCCACACTGAGCAGGCAGAAGCGGGCAAGGGAAGCCCAAGGACCACTCCTCAGAGGCTCATGATGCTGCAGAGAAGGACATGTGCTGCCTCCACTCCAGAAGGAGTCCCCTGGCAAGCGTGAGGGTCCCTGGATTTACCCACAGGGTGAAGTGCCACCCTTGCAGGGCTCCTTCTTCAAAAGAAAGCCAGTGATTGCCTTGGGCAGCGTGGGGGTCCGTGGTCACCACTGCCTGGCATCTGTCCTCATGACACCAGTGCCCTCTGAGGTCTTCTCTCTGGATACTTCCCTCCTCCTTCTGCCCAGGCTCCGTTCCCAGCCCATCACTCCATTTCTCTCTCAGCTCTCTCGCACTGGATGTGCTGTGGTACCTGGTTACATCCAAGCCTCTAATGGGGTACTATATCAAAAGTTTTTTCACAGCTCCAGTAAATTACAGCTCAGCTTCACCCATCTGCTTCCCAACTGACACTTCCTGAAACAGATTAATCAAGCCTATTCAATTATAAGCCTTCTTTCTGTCAGGTCTCGCTGCTCCACACCTTTACGAGATGCTTCTCTCCCCTCTCGAGGCTGCAGCCCCTGGACAGTGCCTGGAGTGATGGTCAGCCAGGCTTTACCCACAGCCCTTCTGCTTGTAGCTGCAGAGGAGGATTTGTCCCCAGCTGCCCTGCAGACCCTGGAACCCTCTGCCCCAGCTCTGTTCAGCACACCCACCCAGGAGCTGCCCTTCTCAGGGCCAACTGTCTGTCTTGTCCACATTGCTTTCAGTCTGATTTCCCTTCTGTCTCCTGGGAAATTTCTAGAGCCTTCACTCATTTCCCCTCCTGAACAGGAATGAAAGGCAAACATAAGGAGGCCACAGGGACATCCAAATGATCTCTGCACCGTCAGCCTGTGGCGCGGGGCTCACAGACAGCTCGAGCTCGTGCAGGTGGGAATCTCATTTCCCTGCCTGTGGGGATGAAGCTTTGGAGGAAGGGAGACTGGCTGAGCTGGAGAGGAGGAATGACAGTTAACTCTGCATAAGTAAACTAGAGTTTGTGTTTCATGCAGCCCCTGAGCTGTTTTCAGACTAGTGCAGGGGAGCTGTGGCTTCTCCCCTCCCTGTGTGAGCCCTGCAGGGACACAGCTGCTGCATCCCCTGGGACTGGGGTGCAGACCCAGGACAGAGCCCGAGATGATGCCTATGGTGCCATGCATGCACAGGCAGCATGCAGGGAGGAGAAGGTGGCAGAGGGGTGGGCTGGGCTGCTCAGCAGACAGATGGCCACGTTTTTAGCCACAGGGAGGGTGGCAGCATTTTGTATTTTTAATGTCTCAGATCGATTTCTTTCCAGGTTACATAAAGCACAGAAGTGAGGGAAGGACAGAACCAGTGTACAACGAGGTGTGACAATTTCTAATCCCTGGAGAGCCAAGAAACTTGCACTAAAATAAGAGAGAGTAGACATCCTATTTTAGGTGTTCAGTACTGATCAGTGGGACGTGAACTGCCATGTGGGGAATCCTGTGCCAACACCAAGCACACATCCAGTCTCACAGAGCAGGAGCTGGAGATGCAGTCTCATCCCAGTGTTTGAACTAAGGCTTTGGACATAATAAAGCCTCCTGGACAGAGCCAGCCTGGCTGGTCTGGTCAGTGTGCATCACTGTGAGCTCTGCACATGCAGCTTTGCCAATCCACCACAGGCACTGAGCCCAGGGAAACCCACCAGCCACTTCCCACACACTCCTGTCTGCTCCTGGCTCCCCAGTGCCAATTCCCCTACCAGCATCATCGTTCCTACTGTAGCCTGCTCCTCAATCACGACAAATGGTGATTAGATGTATATTCTCTGTGATGAGAAAAGCCAAGAACACTTCAGAGCCAAAGGCCTGTGAACAGTGTGCACCCTCTGGAGACTCCTACCTGGGACACGGACTCCATGCAAAGGGTTAGAAAGCGCCATCCCAATCTCAGTCATCCCATACCTCTCCAGCAACATGTGCCCAGTGATGCTCTTCCACTTCTCCAGGACAGGCACAGGCAGGGCTGCTGAGCCTGACACCATTAACCTGCACAAGGAATCACAGAATCTCCAATGCACCAGGGAATCTGCAGTCTAACACAGGGCTACACAAAGCCTGCTCCTACATAAAACCCTAAGCCAGAAGCCCCAAAAGCCTTTTAACCACTACCAAGGATGTTCCTCACATATAAAAGATCCTCTGTCTGATATAGGGTTTAAGTTAGAGGACACAGTCTCCTAAAAGAGATCCTGCAGGACAAACTGGGGTTGCAGGACAAAGTCCTCAGCCTTGTGTTCTGCAGGGTGATACATATAAAGAGCATCCAAACCCCTTCTGGCTTCACCATGCAAGGGTAGCTCACAGTTCAATAATGTCACCCTGGTTCCTGTCAAAGAGACACTAAAGCACAACAACCAGCACTGCAAAGAGGTGATGCAGCAAAGAAACCTCAGCAGATCCACCCTGGGGACAGATCCCTGCCCAGAGGGACGCTGGTCACCCACCTGATGTTCTCCTGGCAAAAGGCATGGATGAAATCCTGGACTTGAGGCTGGGAGAAATGCTTCTCATAATACTCAATCAGCTTGATATAGATAGTGGGAACTCCCATGAAGACGCTGATACGGGGAGCCTGGGAGCTTAGCAACTTCTGCCAAACCTAGAAAGGAAGGGGATGCACACAGATAAGAAAACACCTCAATATAAAGTGTAGAGGGAAGTGATTGTCAGTGCTGGCAGTGCTAACTCAGGAGCACCAACTCCTCAGCACCTCTGAGCAGGTTCACAAGCAAGGGCTCTGTCAATGCCTCATGGGGCAGTGAGCCCCACCACTGCTCCTTCAGGGGCAACTGAGGTGCAGGACTACAGTGGGACGGATCCAAAGCAAAGCCACCCTGGCTGGCCATAAACAGTCAAACCTCTGCTATCTGAAGCTGCTGGAAAGCACAAACAATTGGCAGGCTGCTGTGTGCACCTCATCCATGCCCACAAAAACAGCTCCCAACCCTCATCATGCTCATTATTGCCCAAAGCACAAAGACACTTAACATTATACAGGTGGGAGCCCACAGACTTGAATCTTTGGGGAAGAAATGCTTGTAAGGCAGATGGCAGAGCTGGGAAGAGAGAGATCATGCACTGGAGCTGGGAGTGAGTGGGAACAGTCATCTTCTGGTGAGTGAGCTCAGATCATCAGAAACCACAGGTAAAACAGCCAGGAGACAGTGGGCAGCCAGGAGGGCCACTACACCAGTCACCCACTTCCCAAGAGGAAGGGACAGGTACTCATGGAATAGAATCATATGAACCCCAGAGTGGTGGGGGTTGGAAGGGCCCTGCAGAGCTGCTCCAGCCCCAGCCCCTGCTAAAGCAGCTTCCCCTGGCTCAGGGGCACAGGAACGTGTCCAGCTGGGGTTGGAAACCTCCTGAGAAGGAGCCTCCACACCCTCCCTGGGCAGCCTGGGCCAGGGCTCCCTCACCTCAGCACTAAACAAGTTTCCTTCTCCTTGTGTTTAAGGGGAACTGTTTGTGTTCCAGCTTATGCCCATTACCCCTATAGAATCATATTCTTCAGCTGCAGCTCCTGCTGAGCTGTGGGAACTACAAATGGGGACAAACTCTAGGAGCTGGCTCTGCTGGGGAAGGATGAAGGCTCAGCCACCCCCTGCTGCTGCCCTGGCTGAGCAGCCCCACCTGGGAGCAGCTACCCACGGCCAGAAGCCATAAATATTGCAAGTGGACCCGTTCCTTCCACACCTCCCCACTCTCCCTGCTAGGTAAGCTCTTCCCAAGGCAGGAAGGATGCAAAGCCATCAATAACTAAAGGGCTCTGGTGACGGCTGCCTCTTTCCTTTCACTCCAGTCCCTGCCCCGTTGTTGACAAATGTATTTGCTAACAGCTCCTGACACCGTGTGCTGCCTCTCCCCTCCCTGCCTGTGCACGCTCAGCTGCACACAAGCACGTGCAAGGGCGAGAAGGAGCAGGAATTGATTGAAGGTGAACAAGTGATTCTCCTTCATGCTGTCACTCTGGCCCCTTCCCCTCCGTCCTGCTCCATCGGGCTCCATTTCATTCCTGGCGCCGGCGCCGCCTCCCATCGCCTCTCGCACTCCACTGCTTCAGAACAATCAGCTCCTAAAAACCACCCCCACCAGCACTATGTTGTTATTCTCAACAGAGCAGGGCACATCCAACAAAGGCACTGTCCCACTCAACAGAGGGGAGCTCCTGCTGCCTCCCAGCCCACAGATGCTCCTCAAAGAGCCCAGACAAACGCACAAGGTGGAAGCCCCCCAGGACACGAGCACTGCGAGATCCCCATGGCATCGGGGAAAGCACAGGGGGAACATGACTTGTCCAAATTGACAGGTGACACGCTCAGAGACAGAACTTGGCACTGCCTTGGAGAGACACATCAGCATGATCCCCTAAACCAGGCTGGAATAGGCAAGATTGCCTTCAGAAGGACTCAAATACTCCTCGCAGCCTCTGTCCCTAAACATCTTTTTCTCTTCAGCCCCCCAATATTTTTGCCATTTGAGGCAGGGTGGAGAGAAGCTCTCCAAAGCCAGGGGCTGAATGCACAGACCTCTCCTCAGCCTGGTGCTCCTGAGAGCCCTTGCCTCGAGCAGGGAGAGCCGTGTGATGGCAAGCAGAGATCGGGATTGTGCCCAAAGAACTGAGGGAGACAGGTGCCCGGGGCAGTTCCATCCTTGCTGTGTGGGGTGTTTTTGCCTTTCTAAGTCCAGAGCAGCTGTGGGGAGTGCAGGCATCCTTCTGGTCTGGCAGAGTTCTTTCTACATGAATTTGGCTTTGGAAAAAACACGAAAACCATCACTCCACACCACCACAGATGTCTCTTGCACCTCAGAGCCCCCTGTCCTTGCACCCCTGCTCAGCTCCTGCCCCAGATCAAATCCTTCCTACTGCCACTGGAGCCTCAGGAGCAGCTTTTCTGTGTCAGTCCGACTCGCCCCAGCAACAGCCCCTTCCTGAAGATAAGCAGCTGCCTTTGGATTTGTGCCACCAGCTGCTGGGGTGACCTGCTGACAGCCCAACATCCCCAGCTGCTCCGCTCCTCCCAGCCAGAGCTGGGCCGGATCCTGCCCTGCCTTGTAACGGTACCAGGCACTGAGCTGTGGCACAGAGCTGGCAGCCCTGAGCCCTCCCAGACCCCGGGCTGTCCAGAGGGCTCCTCACTGCCCAGCCAACTGTAACAGCTAATTCTGGTGTAGAACTGTAACTTCAGGGTTTGAGAGAAGGATCTGGCAGAGTCTCATGACCTGGGAGCCTGGGCCAGGGCTCCCTCACCTCAGCACCAAAGGACTTTCTCCTGTGCCAGTGGAATTTCCCGTGTTCCAGCCTGTGCCCACTGGCCACTACAGAACAAACACTGACCCCATCCTCTTGACATCTGCCCTTTAGGTATCAGCATTGCTGAGGTCCCCCTGAGCCCAGCCTTCTCTTCTCCGGGCTGAACAGCCCCAGGCCCTGCAGCCTTTCCTCCTCACAGAGATGTTGCAGCCCCAGATGCAGCAGAAATGCCCAGAAGCTGGAAAGGAAGCGAGTTCCAGCGTGGATTTTGCTGCGGGTGACAGGCAGCCCGTGCTGCCGCCTCTGCTCACAGACACAACAGCTCTCCTACACAATTATTGGATCATTTTCAGTGGCTATTGATTTTTTTCCAAACCTTTTCAAAAGGAACAATACCCCTAATGCAAGGTTCAATCATCCCTTTACTTCCCTTTGATGGGGGTGCTGGGTTTGTGTCTTGCATCGCTCGCTGCCCTGTGGGCTGCACCGCCGGTGAGGAAAGGGGCTGCCTGCAATTGCTGGAGTGTCTTCAAGAGCAACAGGCAGCAACACAGCTGCAGCCAAACCAGCCTCTTGTTTGGCAACACACTGAGGACAGAGACTCCTGTAACTCTGCAGAAGCCCCAAAGGGATGGCAGGACCAGGCAGCCACGTCCGATGGCGGCTCATCCCCGACGGAGGCAGACGGGTATGACAGGAGATGTGAGAGCATCAGGGGAGCTCTGCTCTCCCCTAAGCACGCCACAGACACCTCCTGAGCAAGATGCAGAGAGAGAAACATTCTTCTCTTCAAAGGGAAACCAGGCCCTCGGTGGCTTCGCCTCATGTTTGCTGTAACCCCAAACTGTTTGCGCTCCGCATGACTCTGGTTTTAATCATTTATTCATCAGTGCAGTCTGATGGCCCCTCTGCATTCCAGGCTGGAGCTTTTAAACCCTTCCTATGCTGTAGGCATACTGAAAAGAACAAGTGCTTTCCCTGGGACCTGGTAATGTAAGTAACTCTGACAGGCCCTGGTTCGGTTTTGCCTCTCTCCACACACACATCAAAAGCCATTACTCTGTAACAGATGCTGAGGACAGACGGCAGAGCCGGGGAGATGGGAAGAAAAACTCTACCTTTGAAAAGCCAGGTCTGCGAGAAGTGATCAAACATAATCCATTCACTGGTGACCTGCTCCTCCCTCCACAGACTCCTCTTTGAGTCTGAAATCAAATTACTCCTCTGAAGCCTCCCATTAACAGATGAAAAGACAATTGCCTTTCTCCAGCAGCAACCGGACGGGAGACACAATCCCCAGCACGCTGCCAGCAGTGCTGCTTGCTTATTGGAGATCAGGCTCCTCTGCCTGGATCTGCCTTTCTTTTACAAACAAGCTAAAAGAGCTGCCCAGAGTGATGTCTGCAGAAGTGACAGATCCAGGGGAGAGGCTCACTGTGCTTCTCCTTCCCAGAGGCGGCTGACTGCCGAGACACAGATCCCCCTGCAGGGCCCAGTGAAGGTGCAAAGCCTCAGTGCCCAGCCTGGTTCACCCAGCCACCAGCAGCAGCAAAGACAAACGCTTTGCTGGCAGCTGTAGCACAGGCTGCTGCTCCTCAGGACCAGGGCTGGAACCAGATGATGGAGCAATGGAGCAATGCCTCACACACCAAGTCCCAGCGAGCATCAGGTCTGCAGTGACCTCCCACCGTGGGGAAAAGCTGCCAGGGGTGACAGCACACTTTGGGAACCAGTCCCGAGTCACACAGTAGCTTTGGACACTCATTCCCACCAGCACAAAGCCTAGAAAGAAGGCTCCAAATAGCACTGAGGATTTTGATGGCTTTATGTGTGGCACTGTAAAACCAGGCAGGATTTTCAGAGGGCTTGATCCTTGGAGGCACCTCGAGTCAGAGATGTGGGAATGCTGCCACCAAAACAACAGTTCTTGTAGGAACCTGAGGGCAATAAATCTGCATCTCAGCACCTTTCTCACTGAAGCAGCTGCAGAGCACAGACAGCACTGTCGTTCTGTGGGCAACACAAAACAGCTCCAAAGTGCCAAGCAGGCAGGGCACACCACTACCAGCTCACAAGGAGCTGAGATTTTTCCTCCATCACTCATCAGAGCAAGCTTTTTCCTTTCATGTCTTTCCCTACGTTTATTTTCCCTCCTGCACTTAAGGCCAAAAGTTCTCCTGGGATCCAGTCTCACATTTATCAACGTGAGGAGCTGACAGGGAGCCTCTTGCCATTAGAACATCTTACCCTTAAGGTAAGATCAGAGGTGATCCAAGGCAAAAACAAGCAAGTCCCATCACTCAAACTCAGAGCAGGCCCACTTTGGCCAAATGCCTCAGCAGAGGACTCTGAAAATCAGTCACTGACCTCACGACTCACTCTGAAAGGCTCCTGTGCAGACCCTGGTGTGGAACAGGGACGCTCCCATGCAAGTGTCACAGCAAGAGGTGGATGCTGGTCTCTGTTCCCCGGTAATGAATGACAAGAGGAAATGGCCTCAAGTTGCTCCAGAGGGGAGGTTGAGATTGGAGCTGAGGCAGAGCTTTTTCCCTGACAGGGGTGTCAGCCCCTGTGCCAGGCTGCCCAGGGAGCTGGGGCAGTGCCCAGCCCTGGAGGGATCCCAAAGCCGTGGAGCTGAGGTGCTGAGGGCTGTGGGTCAGTGGTGGGCTGGGCAGGGTGAGGGGAGGGCTGGCACTGCAGCAGCTTCAAGGGCTTTTCCAATCCCAATGATCCTGTGATTCTGTAAGAGCACTGGCACAAAGAACACGCAGGTTCCCTCTGGCTTGTGTCTTGTCTCTCACTGGTGTTTGCATGGAGTAGCTGTCAGGGCACAGGGTGTGCTCAGCCTGAGCCATCACCCAGCTGGTATGGGGGAAGCGGGATAGAGCGAGTCACTAGGGAATGGACCTTTTAATGTCTTCTGCCCCATCCTCAGAAGCCTTTAAAAAGCACTTGGTCATGGGCTTTCTCTCATGCCCTGTAAGGAGAAGGCTCCCTTGCACTAATTCCTTAAGCAAAGGCATTAGCCTCTCTCCAGCCACCAACTGACACAAAACCTGCACAAATCCAGCATTTTACACTTTCTACTGCTGCATAAGAAAAAAAAGGGCAGAAAAAGGCAGGCATTTCAAACAGGTTAAAGAGCAGCTGAGAGAAACACTGGCTGTCTGCAAACAGGAGCATTTCACTGCTTACTGTGCAGCTGGAGAAGTGAACTCATCTTGGGAGCAAGTTAGGAAGGGAGGCGCGTACAGGGCCGCTCAGGCTGCAGCCTGCTGTGGCTCTGAGGGAGGTTTCTGCCCTCTCAGTTCTCACCCTTGAAAAAACCAACAACAACAACAACATCAGAGCCACCCTTGCCCCACACAGCTGCTAGGAGGAAAACACTTTCAGGGTCACTGCTGCTCTCCTGCCCGTGCCAAGCCCACGTGCCCAGGGCAGCGCTGGGTCCTGCTCCCACGGGCAGCAGCCCCAGAAGGGCTCCCCATGGCACATGGTGCACCCCAAGGACAACACACCCCAGAGGACTCAGCACATCATGTACAAGTGGACTGCAATGCTGGAAATTAAAGGTCCATTTATAAACCCTTTGATTAATAAATGATTAATAGAGGCAAGGGTATTTTTTAATAACTTACAATAAAAAGATGCTACAAAGAGCTTGAGAGAGACAGTCTTAACAGATGGTGCTATAAAGTGAGTTACAACATGTACAGTAGCTAGTGCAAAGTAATGGATGTCCTCATTTAACAGAAAGAATCTGATTTTCTGCAGCAACTTTCACGCTTGAGGCATCTCAGTACACTTTAATGAGCCCTTGTGGCCCCAGCGATGGCTCACAGGCAGCCACAGACATCACATGCTGCTTTAGTGAGAGAGAAGATGTTGGTCAGGACACTGGGGTTACTCCACAGCCTCCATTTCTAACCTTTCCTTGGACAGCTACCAAAAGCAGACAGGAGGGTCTGAAAGATGCCACCTCCTAGCAGGGAACAACAAGCAAGTCTCAGTCCGGGACTTGAAATGTCTTCTGACCAAGGGAAAAGCAGCCCCACATGATCAGCAGCACTGGAAGCAGCCTGGCATCTGCAGCCATGGCTATGAGGCACGCCACAAATTATGTAATTTAATAAACACTGCAATAATAAAGTATTTATTTTGTATAATGAAGTGTTAGTGATTAGAAACCAAACACACATCGGGCACGCTGCTGCGGTTTCTCTTGAACCCTTGCCAGTATCACTCAAGGCTAAATATGTCTGCAGCAGGTTGAGAGTAAGTTCCTAGCCTTGTTTTGATCAGCCTGTCAAGTGTTTTAGCTGCCATTCGAGTTTCTTTATATCACACTATAATTGGCTGCTTTCTCAAGGTGCAGCTGAGGGAAAAAACAAGCACCCGGCACAACTCGGGCTCCTCGTGCAAAACCCTCCACTGAAACTCCACTGCTTTGCTGAAAGCTGATTTCAGTAGCAAAGGGCATTTTGTAAACAGCTGGTGAAAATAAGACTGGAACTGAAAGGCAGCTTGCATTAAACTCCACAAGAAAGCCTTATTTACCCTCGTGTGCTTTCTTTGTAGTGTCGATCAAACCACTTCCAGCTCCCAGGGGAGGCGCTGGGAAAAACAAAGGGAATAAAAAAAAACCCAATAGAAAAGCAAATGCCATCCTTCAGAGGCCAAATGCACCTGGGAGCAGTGGCTGGGGCGGGCACACTTGCCACCTCCACTGACCTCCCTGCCCAAGTTCAACCTCCAGGGTCAAGCGGCTGCCTCCAGCGCTGTCCCCGCCTGCCCTTGGTTGTCAAGTCTGGGGCAGAGCTTTGATCAGAGAAGGCAGGCCGGGCGCCCCAGTCCCCCCCAGCACCTGAACCCATCCTTCAGCGTCAGCTCATTGATTTGCAGATGTCAGGAGAATAAAAACCACCCCCAGGGGGAGAAGGGACAAGCAGCGAGAGGCTGGGCTGCGGGGGAACGCGCTCCTGAGCTGACATCCCGAAGACAACGGGAGACAATTTAGCAGTGGGCAAGGAGAGAGAGCTGGCTGCAGCTGGCAGGGACCTCCCTGATGCACCCTGCCAGCATCCTACAGATTTACTTTGGATGCAAATGCAGAGCTGCCCCTTTGGGATTCTGGGGTTGTTCCCCTCCCTACCTGAAAGGGAGGTGTAGTGAGGTGAGGGTTGGTCTCATATGCCCAGTAATGAATGACAGGACAAGAGGAAACAGCCTCAAGTTGCCCCAAGGAGAGATTGGAGCTGAGGCAGAACTGTTTCCCCAAGAGTGCCACGCTGCCCAGGGAGCTGGGGGAGTGCCCAGCCCTGGAGATATTTAAAAGATGCAGAGCTGAGGTGCTGAGGGATATGGTTTACTTTAGTGATGGGCTTGGCAGTGTAAGGTTGGTGGTTGGACTCAAAGGCCTTTTCCAACCATAATGATTCTATGATACAGGATCAGTGCTCGGGCAGCAAGAGGGCATTCACGTGGCAGGGCCATCTTGAGGGAAGTGTGCCTTCTCTGGGGTTGCCCCTCCAAGAAGCAGAAATAAAGAATCACAAGGTCCTGCAGTCACTGGGATCAGAGCCCAGACTCACCTTCACCTGACAAAGGCTTCTGTGGGTGAGCCACACCTTTGCACTTTGCTTTGTCAGTGTGACACACCCATCCAGCATGTGAATAAATACGAGCTGGCAAAGCAGACAGTTTAATTGCAAAGCACAGGTCTGATGGGCTGCTGTCACTTTCCCAGGGAGTCCTGCAAGGACAACACATTTCCTTTCTGCTGCAAGGTGGCAGCAGCACCTGAAAACCCAAATGCTCCCTTAGCAGTGCCACTGCAGGCTCCAAAGTCTCTCGCACCACCCACGATGCTGGGGGACTCCAGGAAGGGTGCTGATCCCAGGGGCCTGTGACTGGAGAAGCTGTTCTGCCTTGCTGTTGGCTGTCCTGTTCCTGGTCTGTTTTCTTCCTGTCGTCAGGTGGTCTGTGTGCCACCCAAGCAAGGCACAAAAGAGCAGCAGAGCACTGGGACTGGCATTTCCTGCCTCAGCCAGACAACATGAGCATGTCTCTCCTGCCTCCAAGTGAGGTTCCCCTCCTGCCACCTTTCCTGCAAGAAGCTCTCATTTCATAGAGTCTCTCCTACCTCAATGAACAGACCTGTTAACACTCATGTCTCCACAGAGGGAGAGCAATGATTCCATGTGAGAGGTGAGGGCCGGGATTTCTCTTACCTGAGCTGCAAGAAACTCTGAAGCCTGTGTTCTGTCACGTAGTGTCACACACGACTCCAAGGGCACAAGATTGGAAGGGAAAATCCAAGCTACTAAAACTGCTGAGAGGCAGCAGAGCCTCAAGCAGCACACAGCTAACATGCAAGGGGAAAACCCAGCATTTCTGCCTTTGCTGCTACGGGAAAGGTAACAACCCTTCTTCTGGCTGCAGGTGCTCTTGGTGGGTACATAGAAGAGCCCCCCCTCCAGCCAGAGACCCTCAGCATCAGGAGGAGGCACAGTGTGGCATCACAGTTACATCTCTTTAGACCAGCTGTAGCCACCAGAAGAGCACATTTACCCCCAGCTGAAAGCGTGTTTTAAAAGACACTTTGTGACCCGCGTGCAGCCAGTGGCTAAAGAGGCTGGGAGCCTTTAAGGACTGATTCCAGAGTTGTTCTAATTACAATGCATGGGGGTCTTGCTGCTGAATCTCAAAGATAAGGCTCAACCCCTCCAGGCTTACCATCTGTGCACTGAATTCGGGTAACATGATGCATGTGGCTCCCACCCAGAGAGGACACAGGAGCTTATTGATCACCCCGTGGACGTGATGCAAAGGCAGCACGTGCAGAATAACATCCTCCTTCTTCCACTCCCATTTTTCAACCAGTCCTGTGGTCTGGAGAAGAAAACACACAACCCAGGGTTAGGGAAGGGAGAAAGACTCTCACTGCTTGAAAACCCTGAGGTACTCAGGCCCCAAATTCCCTGGGCACAGCTGCTGGTGGAATCCCGTCCCTCCTGGAATGATAATCTTGCCTTTAGGGGCAGCATGAGCAAAATTCCCACCACAGCAGTAGAATACCAGAGGAACACCTTCTGCATCTTGTTCAATGTCTTCATATATACCAAAGTTCTTCCTAGTCACTGAGAAATAGCCAGTGAGGATTTTGGAGTAGGACCTACAAAACGATGGCTCTGGTGCTGCACAGGTGGAGTTAACAGAAATAATAAAAGCCCTTGTTTGCCCAGAGCTCTGTTGATATAGTTGGAACCAACTGGGCTGTAAGGGTCAGCAGGAGCAGAAAACCACAGTCTGATAAACAAGAAAGCAGGCTTCATGAGTAAAACAGTGTATGGAGCTTCTAAAATGTGAACTATTGCATTAAATACTCTGCCCTGAAGGGATAATTACCCAAAGTGTTAGACCTCAGGCTTCTGGGTGAACAATGTCCTTCAGAGCCCAGTGGAAGCAACTGCAAAGCTTTCTTTCCAGCCAGCTAAAAACAGTTTCCAAAAAAGCCATGTGAAGAGTGGAATTTCATCCTGTCACTCACAACCCTCCTGCACAGGGCAGGGAGCAGGCTTTAGGCTCCCTGCAAGACAGCACAGGAGATGCTGAGAGCTCAGGCCACCTCCCAGATGAGCAGCATATTTGTAAGGGAACAGATTCTTTGCCCAATATAGCCAAGCCCTGGCTCTATCCATCAAGGCTCTGAGGCCACTCCTGACACTGCAGTAACTGAGCACCCACAAGAGCAGGAGCTGCAGGGAGGCGTCTGTAAGGCCCGATGGATTCCCTGCCCTTTTTCCCTCATGGTGTGAGTCTCTGGTGCAGGCAGTGATAACCAACTGGGGAGGCAGTCAGCAGGCTCACACAAACTTTTAATTCCTTTTTGGCTCAGAGAGCTAATGGATTTTTTTGCCTTGGGGATACACAGCTGAATAATGCACAGACTTCACACAGAGCTGGGCTGGGCTCAGTCACGCTGCAATTAGTGTGAAGGAAAGAGCAAACATCTTTTTACAACAGTTCTCATCCCTTCTGCTTTCCAGGAAAGCAGGGAGAAGAGCCCACCTGCCCCTAGCTGCAGCAACACCAAAAGGAGAAGGCTAAGGGCCTCATTCTTAGAATCCCACAGTGATGGGGGTGGGAAGGGCCCTGCAGAGCTGCTCCAGCCCCTGCTCAAGCAGGTTCCCCTCGCTCAGGGGGCACAGGAACGTGTCCAGGTGGATTTGGAAACCTCCCAGGAAGCCTCCACACCCTCCCTGGGCAGCCTGGGCCAGGGCTTCCTCACCTCAGCACCAAAGGAGTTTCCTTTTCCATGTGTTTAAGTGGAACTGTTTATGTTCCAACTTGTGTCCATTACACCTTGTCCTGGCACTGGCCACTACAGAAAAATGTGTCACCTCATCCTCCTGACACCCAGCCTTTAGGGACTGATCAGCATTGCTGAGGTGCCCCTGAGCTCAGGCTTCTCTTCTCCATGCTGAACAGCCCCAGGGCTGCAGCCTTTCCTCTTCACACACGTTCCAAGCCCCTCAGCTCTTTGCAGCGTTCTATGTGTTCACCTTACTGGGGAGCTTTGAGATACATCACCTGTGCAGGAATTCAGTTGGGGTAAGGTCTTTGCATCCCCAAACCACCTGTGAAGGCCAAGCCCTCTGCACTGTGACACAAGCTCTGCAGAGGGAAAGCAGCACTCACCACAGCCTGCACGTTCCCATGGGTGCTCAGGACACCTTTGGGCCTTCCCGTCGTCCCACTGGTGTAGATTATCATGGCTCCTCTGTCTTTCCACGAGGAGCAGGTTGCCAAGGGACCCTCCTCCACTGCTGCAGGACCTGCAGATCCATCACTGTGAGACTTTGGAAGTGGCAGGATCGGGACTCCCAGCTTCTTGGCACTGGGGGTGATCTTCCCCAGGTACTCCTCTGCCGCGACGAGCAGAGCGCTCTGCGAGTCCTGCATCACGTACTCCAGCTCCTGCACGGGGTGCTTCCTGTAAAGGGGCACGGCTATGGCCCCGCTCATCCACGCAGCCCACTGGGCCACCACGTAGGAGGCATCATTAGGGCACAAAAATGAGATCCTCTCTTCCTTCAAGTCCCTGCTGGAGCACCGCAGAGCTCTGCAGATGTCCTGGGACAAGCGCAGGCTCCGGCTGAGAAGGTGCCTGTAAGTGTGCTCACCATTTTGGTCAACGATGGCCACTTTATCACCAAAAGCCAAAGCTCTAGTGAAAACAGGGGCAGTGTCACTGCTGTAGGCTGCCACCAGGGTTGGCAGAGCTCTGTGTGGGCAGCCAGGCCTCCTCTGCCCACGCAACCCCCATCTGCACCGGTGCCCATCCTGGACGAGGCAGCGAAGGGGCCGGCTGGCTTGGAGGAAGAGCACAGAGACCAGCATCCTGCCAGCACTGCTGCTTCTGAAGTGATTCTGCAGAAAGCAATTATAGGAACAGATAAGTATGTGCAGCAATTACCACAGGGCTTATTCCCACAAAGGAAAAGTGGCAGCCTTCATTTGAATAATACCCACTGTATTATTAATGCTTATGCTTCAGGCTGCTGCATCCCCAGGGTGCTGGGCCCTGCCCGCATGGGAGACTGAGATCCTTCCCTCTGTAGCCTCTGTGTCCCTAAAACCCACTGTAACTTCCCTTACCAAGGAGTTTTCAGCCATCAGTAATACCAAGACATGAAGTAGCAAGTGGCACTGGTGAGGCCTCACCTCAAATACTGTGCTCAATTTTGGACCAATCACTACAAGAAAGACACTGAGGGGCTGGAGCATGGCCAGGGCTAGGCAGCAGAGCTGGAGAAGGGGCTGGAGCACAAGCATGATGGAGAGCAGATGAAGAGTCTTGGAGGTGTTCAGCCTGGAGAGGAGGAGGCTGAGGGGAAACAGGAGCACTCTCTGACACTCCCTGACGGGAGGCTGCAGGGAGCTGGGGGTCGGGCTCTGCTCCCCAGTATCAGAAAAAGAGGAAATGGCCTCAAGTTGTGCCAGCAGAGGTTGAGATTGGAGCTGAGGTAGAATTTATATGTTGTTAAACCATGTCCCAGGCTGCCCAGGGAGCTGGGGGAGTGCCCAGCCCTGGAGGGATCCCAAAGACATGGAGCTGAGGTGCTGAGGGCCAGGGATTAGTGGTGGGCAGGGTGAGGGGAGGGCTGGGACTGCAGCAGCTTCAAGGGCTTTGCCAATCACAATGATTCTGTGATTCTATTTGAGGTGCCATCTTAACTCAGTGGGACCATCACTTACAGAAATTACACAATTGCAACAGTAGTCAGCTCTCCACTTGCAGTTTCCATCACTTTGCTAAGCCATGGCCTTGCTCTGTGCTTCCACTTCAGCAGCACAGAGCTAGACACGAAACCCAAGGTGCCTAAGGCTTAGCCCAGCTGAGAACTGATCCCTGTGTAGCTTTCCTTTGAGCAAGAGCACATCTAAGCACAGAGGAGTGCCCAGAACCTCCTGCAGAAGCACAGCTTCAGCTCAAAAGCTTTCTTAAGTGGCAGATCAAGTGGCTCAGAGCTCCAGAGCAGCCATGGGCAGCAGGGGCCTTGCCCAGGCTGAGCAGATGGTTTTCCCAGCAAACAGCAGCAGTGAAGCAGCCACGTGTACACTGGGCAGTGGGTTTGGTATGGCACCTTGGAAAGTACCAAACTTGGCTAGGACAAGCTCAGCTGTGGCACCAGGCTCCTCCACCCAGAACCTGATTTGATGTTCCAGCGCCAAACTGCCGCCTTGGCCCAGCCCCTCCGCTGCAGTGGTGACATGATGCACAGGGGCATTTCAACAGAGACAACCTCCAAAACAGAACAAGGAGCAGAAGCAGCACCAGTAAAGGCTTTACAGGAAGGTCACAGGTTGATACAAACCTTGTGCACTCTGTCATTGTGCTGTCTAAGCACAAAGGCACCAACCTATCCGCTCACCATAGGGACAAGCAAAAGAGCTTGTGTGCTACCTGGTGGGAAGTACCAGAAGTTTGCTCTTTACCCCTCTTTTCCTCACTCCCATAGCTTCCAAATGGAAAATGCTAGTTGTCAGTATTGGCCCCTGCCTGGAGTATCTCACAAAAAGCTAACACACAGTGCAAACCCTCTACAGACGTACCAGGGAGACGGGAGCCTCAGGACTACAGGAACATGTTGGAGGGCAGACTGCTGGTGCAAAGAGGAGAGGAAGAGGTGATGAAGTGAGAGGACTGAAGAGATGCCCCAGAAGAATCCAACTCCCCCCCTCAACGGCTGTTATAATCCACCACAGCTGGAGCAGCCCCAGAGAGACCCTCTGACACGAGGAGCCAGCCCGAGGATGTCGGTTTCTCCGTCTGAGCGTCCGTGGCAGCAAGGACTCGGGTTCTTGTGGCTACATTTGTGATAAATACCTCTCAGTGGAACAGCTCAAGCCAAACAGCCTCCCAGCTCAGCTTCCCACCATGGGGAGGAGCTGGAACAAAATGGATCCAGAGAACTGGCAGAGAACTCAGGGACAGGCTGAACACGGCTTAGCCCAGCTCAGGCTGCACAGGCAGCAACAAGGGGTTATTTTTGCCCAAACGTTGCTGCGAGCCCCTGGTCCCTCCAGTCCACCTTCAGAGCATCGATCCAGCCAGCCAGCAGCTTTACTTTTGCATATCAACCTCAATTTCTGCTTCTGCAAGAGAAACTTGTGATTTAGTGCGGAAACATCTGGGGCAGAGAGGCTTCACACCCAGAGCGTGGCAAGCGTGTGCACTCGCTGCATACACCATCAGGATGGAAAAAACCCAGAGAGCTCGTGACAAGGCTCATGGGACATCTTTCCATTCCTCTGCAGAGACTAAAATATAAAGAGCTAACACCATCCATGACCTAAACCAAACCACCTGCTCCTAACCTGCTCCCAAGGCTGGCTCATGGCGAGATGTTAATGACCCAGATGTTGAGGGACATGAGTCAGAAATCATCTGCCAGGATCACACTGAGTTTCAGGCCACAGCAGATAAGTGCAGTTGGTGTACTCACTGTCCCTTGGACGGCCTGGGAGTAGGTGTTTGCTGCTGCTTTAGCATCTTCCAAAAGTGACATTGCCCCCTTCTCACCTCAGCACCAGCCCAGCTTTAACAGAACGATAAACAGCAGCCCTGTTAGCCTGGCCTGGGCATTCAGGGACTTCAGGGAACCAGTGTCAACTGTGTGCAGAGGCTTACAGATGGTCAGGACAGAGGGAGTAACATCAGGGGCTGTTTCCTTTATGGAACCTGTTGCTCAGGGATAATGGGAAACATGAATTCTGGCAGAGGCCACCGGAATGGAGTTTGTCACTTGGGGCCTTGGGCAGCAGATCACAGAAGAGTTTCTGTTTGAAAAGCCCTTGAAGCTGCTGCAGTCCCAGTCCTCCCCTCACCCTGCCCAGCACCGACCCACAGCCCTCAGCACCTCAGCTCCACGCCTCTGGGATCCCTCCAGGGCTGGGCACTCCCCCAGCTCCCTGGGCAGCCTGGCACAGGGGCTCACACCCCTCTCAGGGAAACAGTTCTGCCTCAGCTCCAGCCTCAACCTCCTCTGGGGCAACTTGAGGCTCTTGTCCTGTCATTTACTACTTGGGAGCAGAGCCTGACCCCCAGCTCACTGCAGCCTCCTGGCAGGGAGTGCTCCTGTCTCCCTTCAGCCTGCTCTTCTCCAGGCTCAGTCCCCCAGCTGTTCCCCATCAGACCTGTGCTCCAGACCATCATCCCACCCCTTGATCTTCACCCCTCCCTGCCAGCCCCCTGCTGCTTGTGTTGCTCCAGCTCTGGCAGCCTGTGTTCTCTGTGCCTGTGGGGCTGTGGTTGTCAGGCCCTGGGCAGCCTTGGGGCACATGAGGAAGGGGCAGAGGGCTTGGGACTGTGCTGCTGTTGCTGCTGCCTGTTTGCCCCTCGTGTTTCCCAGGCAGGCAGGATGCTCACTCCAGAGGAACATGGCAGCACAGTGGTGTACTTGAGTCCATTTCCTCTTGTCTTATCACTTATATTTGGGAGCAGAGTCCGACCCCCAGCTCCCTGCAGCCTCCTGTCAGGGAGTGTCAGAGAGTGCTGCTGTCTGCCCTCAGCCCCCTCTTCTCCAGGCTCAACACCCCCATTCCCTCAGCCCCTCCCCAGCCCCTTGTGCTCCAGCCCCTTCCCCAGCTCTGTGCCCAGCTCTGGCCGTGCTCCAGCCCCTCTGGCAGTGAGTGAGGGGCCCAGCACTGAACACAGCCCTCGAGGCACGGCCTCACTTTCACTGAGGAGAAAGTTCAGCCCGCACCCTCCTATGGCTAATGGAGGAAACCAGAGTACCTGTGGAAGCTCCCAGCACAACGCAGCCGCCGGGAAGAAGCGCGGGGCAGATGGAAGCCGTGAGGCCGAACGGCGGCCGGCCCCGCACCCCGAGGATGGGCTGCGCCTCTCCTTCACCCCAGACAGCGCTTCCCCCCTCCAGCTCTCTGCCCCCCACTCCGCTCACATCACACCTCGGAGCAGCGGCAGGAAACCCCCTCAACCGCTGATTTCCAAGGCAGGGCGGCCAGGGCCCTGCCTCGCCAAGCCGGTGGCACCGCCGAGGGGCTGCTGCGAGCCCTGGCGGGGCCGGAGCCGGGACGCGCTCCCCCCGAGCCCCGCCGCTCGCCCCAGGCGCGCACGGCTCCGGCGCGGCCCGACGAGGCAGGAGGCTCATTACACTTTAATTAAAGCCGCCGTTAATCGCGGCACCCGGCGACGGCGACACCGGCACACGGCGACACCGGCCGCCACCGGCACCCGGCCCCTCACCTGCGGACACCGCGCAGCCGCTCCGCCTGCCAAAGGGCTCCGGCGGAAACACAGCCCGCGCCTCCCGAGCACCAACGTTCCCTCCCGCACCCGTTTTATGGGGAATTGGCCCCAAACCGCCCTCTGGAGGCGGCGCTTGTCCAGCCGCGGGACCCCCGGCCCCGGCTGCCGGCGCGGGGAGCCTCGGACAGTACCGCAGCGTCCTCCCGTGTCACGGCGGGTGTGAGGGAGCTGCAGCCCTGCCCGGGGCTGCCGGGCCTGGACCCATGGGAGCTCCTGGGGACACACAGACATCAGCTGGGACACACAGACATCAGTTGGAACACACAGACATCAGCTGGGACACACAGACATCCCTGAGACACACAGACATCAGCTGGGACACACAGACATCCCTGAGATACACAGACATCCCTGGGACACACAGACATCCCTAGGATAGACAGACATCCCTGGGACACACAGATAACAGTTGGGATACACAGACATCAGTTGGGGGACACAGACCTCAGTTGGGATACACCGACATTAGTTGGGATACACAGACATCCTGGGGACACACAGACATTATTTGGGACACACAGACATCCCTGGGACACACAGACATCCCTCAGACACACAGACATCTCTTGGGGACACACAGACATCCCTGAGACACACAGACATCCCTGGGATACACAGACACCTCTGAGACACATGGACATCACTTGGGGACACACAGACATCCCTGAGATAGACAGACGTCTCTTGGGGACACACAGACATCCCTGGGACACACAGAGGGGGCTGTGGTGGCACATGGCAGCTGGGATGGAGCTCCCTGGCCATGGCAGCACCACGTTGGCCTCCTGCCCTGTCCCCATGGCCGTGCCCAGCAGCCTCAGCTGGGCTGGAGCAAAGCCCCACGCAGGGCTCGGGCAGGGGCTGAGCAGGCTCTGGGAAGGGGCTGCGCTGGCCTCAAGCCCTCCACAGCCCCACAGCACCCGGCAGAAACCCAACCCAGCTTCTTCCTTGTAGCCGGTGCCGCTGCAGATTTGCATTCGCTGCTGCAGTCATCAGGCTGCCTGGGACGCAGCTGGGGCACGGGGCAGCCGGCCCCTCTCCTGGCAGCTCGCTGGCACCCATGGGCGATGGGCACAGCAGCGTGGCTGCGGTGGCACAGGGCAGGACACCCTGCACAGCCCTGCCAGCCCCGGTGCCGGGCTGCCGCCGGGGCAGCCACAGTGCGGGGCAGCCCGTTGCACGGGGGCACAGGGCCCTTGTGCCACGCGAGCCGCCGTGTGCCACCACTGCTCCCACGCCGCGTGTCCCGGCGCCGTCCCCTCGCAGCCCCGCAGCCGCTCCTCTGCCGGAGCCTCGCTTTGCGGCCGTGCGCAGCGGTGCGCGAAGCGGGACGGCGGGGGGACCCCCACCCACCAACCTCAGGTGCGTTTCCACAGCCCAGCCAGGCGCAGCGGGGCTGGGAACGGAAGCAGGGCCAGGAGCCCAACCTCAGGCAGAGCCACGGGGAGAGGAGCCACCACACCTCTGCGTGCCACGGGGTCTGGCACACCCTCTCTCCCCTCTCTGCACACTTTCCCAACTCGCTGGTCCCCATTTCACACCTCCCTGTTGCACAGCTGACACGTGGCTCCCTCCTCATTGCACAGCTCGCTCTCTGTTGCACAGCTCCCTCCCCATTTCACAGCTCTCTCCCATTGCACAGCTCCCTCTCTGTTGCATGTCTCTCTCCCCATTTCACAGCTCTCTCCCCATTGCCCAGCTCCCTCTCTGTTGCACAGCTCCCCATTTCACATCTCCCTCCCCATTGCACAGCTCCTTCCCTGATGCATGTCTCTCTCCCCATTGCACGGGTCTCTCCCCATTGCTCAGCTCTCTCCCCATTGCACAGGTCTCTCCCCATTGCACAGCTCCCTCTCTGTTGCACAGCTCCCTCCCCGTTGCATGACTCCCTCCCTGTTGCACAGCTCTGTCCCCATTGCACAGGCCTCTCCCCATTGCACAGCTCCCTGTTGCACGGTTCCCTCCTCCTTGCACAGTCTTCCCATGGCACGTCTCCTCGTTGCATGGCTGTTGCATGGCTTCTCATTTCCATGACAAATTGCTGCAGGAGGGACCTCTCACCTCTAGCTGCTCTGGGACAGCCCCCATTGCCAGCAGGTCCCTCTGGAGGGTTCATGCCCCATGCCCATGTGCTGCCCTGCAGATGTGCCCAGCTCCCACCAACCACCGCCCCAGGCCGGTTGTCACCGCTTTCATTCTCCTTTTCATACTTGCCATCTGTCCCCAGCCTCTCAGGCTGCAGGGATTAACCCCCTCAGGGGGGAGCAGGGGTGCATGCCCACAGGGGGGTCTCTGCCGTGGCCCAGTGGGTACCCAGAGCTGTTGGGGACAGGGCTGTGACAGTCACAGCTGCCTGCACCAGACAGGATGCAGGGGCTACAGAGCCCTTCTGGTTTGTGCAGGGACCCCTACCCCAGGGAGGGGTGCCGGGGCCGTGCTCCCCCCAGCCGTGGCGGGCTGCCGGGCCAGCTGGCCGCCTGTGCAGCAGATGTCCACCCTGAGCCACTCTCTGCTGCTCTGTCCCCCGGCACCTGGTGCCCACCGACCATCTGGAGTCGGCCACCTCCCCCGAGACGATGCTGAGCCCTGGCCACGAGCAGCACTCGGCCACTGCCGTCCCTCCCGGGGCTGCACGGGGCAGGGAGGGAGGGAGCTGCTCCCCAGGGGTGGCCCCGGCATCACCAGCGCTGGGGGAGCAGGGTACGGTTTATTCAGCAGCAAGTTTGGCTGTGTGGGGAGGGACACGTGGTACCCAGCCTGTTCTCCATTCCAGGCTGGTGGGGACACCTCCTTGGGGACAGGGTCAGTCCAGATGCGCCGTCACAACTGGGAGCAAAACACCCATGAAGCAGACGGACACCCCAAAAGCCAAGCGCTGTGCGCACTGCAGCCCTGCCTGCCCCCAGCCCAGCCCTGGGACTGCTGCAGCTGTGCCCAGGCTGCCAGTGCAGGTTCTCCCCTCCCTGCCAGGCGGGTGTGAGCCCCGCAGCCCGCGCCAGCAGGAGGCTGTTCCGCTCCCCCCTGCCTTACCCAGCTCGCTGATTAATTACGGAGCCAGCAGAAGGCTTTTATTGCATTAGCGTTTACTTGTGGCAACATCCGTGTTTATTAAAGAGAAAGGGAAGTACTGGCTGCGCTGGTGTAAAACACCACAGACGCCGCTGGGCGATGGGGAGCCCCGTGCTCAGGGCTGCTGCTGTGCCTGCCAGGAACTGCAACCCCAGCACATCCCAGTGGGGTGGGATGAGAGCACTGGTGGATGCCGCCACGGCGCTGCTTGGGATGTGGATGGGGCACAGACAGAGGGGAGAGCTCGTCCATCGCCACTGCAACACCCCAAATCTGTGAGCACCACGTCCCCAGCCCCGTCCTGCCCCAGCCCCAGGGGAGCCAGAGCCAGGGCCCGTGCTGGGGTACCCAGTTGCTGCCGAGGAGGGAGCAATAAACAAGGTGGAGTGAAACGTTTGATCCCCATCCATCTGCTGGGGCCTGATCTCCCACTCAGTGTGGCTCTGGTGCCTCCCAGCCCCCTTAATCTGCTCCCCGCCGGCTGGCGGAGGGTCAGCGCTGGGGCTGCCAGCCGTGCCCCCCACCACACACCGCCTGGCTTTGGCACCGCCACGGGGCCAGATGGTGAGAGGAACCAGATTAACTGCCCCGCTTCGGGGTTTAACCCCTGTGCTGCTGCTGCTGCTGCAGTGGCAAGAAGCCAGGAGCCAGCATCCCACTGCTGTCCCCTGTGCCAGCCTCTGGCTCAGCACGAGCACCCGCTGCCAGCGCCGTTGCCCTCGGCGGGGTGGCAGGGGCCAGGGCTGTCCCCAGGGGCTCGGGGGACACGCCATTGCCGTCGGGACTCCCCGGAGACGGGAGCAGCTCGGAGGAGCTCGGCGTGAAGTGGAGCTGTAAGTGCCTCCTGCGTCACGTGGCGAGGATAAGTGCAAAATGGCCCTATTATGATAATTGCATGAAATTATGATTGATGGAGATTAGCTGCTTATTTGAGGAAATGGCAAGGTGCACGTGTGCCACGGGCAGGCCAGGGGACAGCCGCTGGGGCACAAGGGATGCGGGCACAGGGGCGCATCGGGTTGGCTTCAGGGGCCTTTCCCATGCCATGGACCGTCCCCACCATCCCAGGCTGGTGTCTTTCAGGCTGGAAGGTGCCAATGCATAGGGAGAGCAGATGCTGCATGGCAGGAGCCTGGCTTGGGGCTGGTGTGACCCCCACACAGCTCTGTCCTGCCCCACAGAAGGCTCCTGATGCCTCCTGCCACCACATTAAAGGCGTCTCCCATTAGGGAGTCAACCTGTTAAATGGTGATGGCAGGTGGGTCTGTGTGTGCCAGCGGCTTGGCTGGTGCTCCTGCTGCTCCATCCTGCTGGGCTGTGCCGTGGGGCTGTGCCATAGGGCTGGGGAGAAGGCAACGGGGGAGCTCTGGCCTCTCTCTGGCTTCCAATAGATCTGGCTCTCAATAAATGGCTGATTTGGGGTGAAGCCAAGCAGGGCACTGGGCTGGCAGCTCATCCCCTGTCTCCTGCCCAGCCGTCCTCAGCAGCATCCCTTGGCCTCAGGGACCTGGGCTGCCGTGGATGCTCAAGCCAGGGTTCTGGTCCTCCCTTCGAAACGACACCAAGACCAAGAATTTGAGGGAGAAAAGCTGGTGAGGCAGAGACAGCTGCAATGGCAATGGCTGGCCAGGATGGAGCCATGGCACAGACGCGCTGCCGGGGCCAGGGATTTGGCACGGGATGGCGAAGCCACGTTGCACATGGCTGAAGCAGCCGTGCAGAGCAACACATGGCTGGAGGGCACCCCAAAACCACCCACCCATCACCACAAGTCCCTCCTCCACTCTTCCCTTCCCAATTTCCCAGGCCCCCCTCCACGGCAGACGGATGCTGGGTAAGAGGTGTGTCTGTGGGAGCCGTGCTCACCACACAGCACCACCGAGCCGAGCCCAGCCGAGCCGAGCCGGTCTGCCTTGGCTCTCGCCACCCTCGTGCTGGGCTCTCCCGGCTGGGCTGGGGGCACAAGTGGTGACAGACGGGGCTGAGCCTCTCCACGCGACGCCAGCGCCGCGGCCACGCTCCCGCGCCCTCCGCCGAGGACATCGGCCAGCGGCTGTGGCGAAGGACCCCCGGGCAGGTGCCCTGGCAGCGGGCACGGTGCAGCCAGCTCCTCTCCCTACCATCTTCCCCTTCTCCTCTCCCCCCTCATTTGGCTTTTGGCAGCGGAGCCGTGGCGGCGGCTGGGGCGGCGGTGCCAGGGAAGGGCTGCCAAGCGTCGGCAGCCCCCCGTGGCCCCCCGGGCCCCCTGTGCCAAGGCTGGTGGCTGGCAGAAGGGCTGCCTGCGCCTGGCGGGGCTCCGTCAGCTGCGGGAGGATCCCTGCGCCGCGTTCGCTGCCAATTTTCCTGCGAGCTGGCACCGCAGGCGGCTCTGGAGGCACCGGTGGAAGAAGGCTGAGGAGGACGGATTGTGAAAGGGAGGAAAAAAAACCCACTCTAATGGACACATGCCATGGTTGGAGCTGCCAAAATGCCAGCAGGCAGCGCGGGGCCAAAACCCACCGTCGGCAGAGAGGAGGGTCTGGCAGCCCATCGCGATGCGGCACTCATGGAGGACGGGCAGCGCGGCGCAGGCACGGCGTGGCCGAGGCAGGACCCACAGCAGACAGAGGAGCTGGAGAGGAGAGGAGAGGAGAGAGGTATTTGCCTTCGTTTTAAAGGCTGTGCATGTGTGGTGGGGCTGGTGCAGGAGCTGCCGCCCGCGGCCTCCCCGGCCGTCCTGCCTGCGGCCTGCCCTGCGGCACTGCCAGCCCTTGGCACTGCAGCCGCCGCCTGGCACGGGCGAGGGAGGGCTCCGGGTGCTGGCCAGGTTGGGCTGGTGGCTGTGAATGGGGATTTGCCATCCCCTGGCTGTGCATGTGGGGGCCAGCGAGGGAGGTTGTGGCTTTGTCTGGTTGGGCTTTGTTTGCTGGCGGCGGCCGTGCCGGGAGCCGCGGCAGAGCGGGGAGAGCATGAGGCAAAGTCCCGCCGCTGGTCCCAAGCCGGGGCTGCTACAGAGCTCAGCCTGGGGATGAGGAAGAACGAGCTGGGGAGGAGGAAGAGGGAAGGGGAGGATTGTGGGGTGCTGGGGACAGGTGTCGGGGCTCCTGTGGTGCCGTGGCCGGGAGCCGCGTGGTGCAGAGGTCGTGGGCATCGTGTTCCAGCTGCAAGGGCTGTGGTGGCGGGTGGGTGTTTTGTGGGGTTGGGGGTGAGGGTGGGTGTTGGGAGCCCTGGGCAGGGCGCTGAGGGGTGCTGGCCAGAGCCCGTGTCTGGCAGCAGCAGGTCTGGGTCAGTGAGCGTGCTGCCTGTCCCGTGCTACAGGAGCAAAGTCGGAGCTAGCAGCAGACACCAGTGTGCCGGGAACATTGTGGCTGCACAGCTCCACCAGCACCCACCAAAGGCAAAGGGCTCCAGCCAGGCCCCCAAGCACCAAACCCGCCAGCACGGAGGGAAGGAGCTGGCGCTGAAGGGAAACAGGCATGCTGGCAATGCCAAGTCCTTGCACCACTCCAAGTCTGCTGCTCTGCCCCCCTGAAGGACCTGGGTTGTGACCAGCAGCACCCCTGTGCCCAGGGCTGTCCTCTCCGTACCAACACCACCAGGACAAACCTCCCTCTGGGATCCTGACCCCTGCATGGCTTGCGGGAGCCAGGGCACGGGTTTCAGCACACAGCTTCGAGGGCATCAGCATCTCCTGGGAGGCATGTGGAGCCAAGGCAAGAGCACCCATCCTGTCCCATCCCATCCCACCTCACCCTGTCCCATGCTCCAGCATCACTGGCTGCCCCAGTCTGTGCCTGGCCAGCCCACAGCCAGCCCGTGCATGGCAACTGCAAACTGGAGGAGCAGCTCTGCCCATTCCTGCATCGGACACTGGGATTAAGCACCCTGCTTGTGAGGGACAGACCCTGCTGCAACCAGGTCCCCGAAGCATCCCACGGAGAAGGATGAGAAAAGCAGCCTTCAGCTGCACCACCACAGCCCCTCCACCTCATGGAAACCTCCCAGGGCTGCCATTCACAGGAGGATGAAGGGCAGTGCCTGCCCTGTGCTGCCCATGGCGGGGCTGGGGTGGGCAGGAACGCTCCCCATGCCGTGGGACGCTCCCCCCGTCTCCCCCTCTCCCTCGTTTTCCTCCATATTTCACAGTTCCTGCTTCCTGCACAAGGCAGGGGTCTCCAGGGACTCCAGCCAGATGTTCTCTGCAGCACACCACATTGCTTTCCTAATGAAATATTCATGGAGCCTCTCTGCCTTTTGCCATGAAAGCCTTCTGCAGCTCCCAGCCATGGAAACGCCGTGCAGGCAGGCAGCATTCCTGCAAAGCCGCCCACCCGGGGCTCCCAGCCCCCTGCTTCCCACCCAGCACCTTCACACCGCTCCTCCTTCCTCCTCCTCCTCCCGGGGGCGATGCCAGGGCACAGCCTTCTGTCCCCCTTGCCTTGCAGGTTGGGCATCACCAAGGGCACGGCCAGGGCCAGGTGCCAGGGGCAGCGGTGTCCCCACGGGGCTGTCACCCACCCCGAGGCAGGGTCCAGCCATGGCTGGGAGGGTCAGTGGGTGCATCTGGGGCATGGGGAGTCTCAGGCACCCACTGCCAGAGCAGCCCTGGGGATGGCAGAGCCAGGATGTGCCGGCCCGGTGCCGGTGCTGCCGCCGGCTGCCAGCGCACCCACGGCATTAGCGATGCTGTGCACTAGGATCCAATTAGGCTGTTTATGCAAACAATCAGGTTTTATGTTTCAGTGAAAAGCTTAAATAACCTTAATCAAAGAGAAAGACCTGGCATTATCCCTGGCAGGGGCTGTGCTCTGTTGGGTGGCAGGTGGGACACCCTGTCTGGGTCAGGACACCCTGCCTGTCTTGGGACACCATGGGCCTGGCTCATGGTGCCCCGGGAGCTTCTAAAGGGCTCAGCACTGAGGGCTGTGTGGGAGATGCTTTGCTCCAGTCCAGCATGGCTGCCAGAAAGTCCAAGCTGTGCTACTATTGCTGCCAGCACAGGGGGTCTCAGTGACCTGCAAGCTCCAGCCAGCCTCTTCCTCCCCCTCACCCAAAGATGGAACACATATCTGCCACAGCCATCTCTGGGTCTCCCTGCTCCGGGTCCTGAATGCCTGAATTCAGTTCTGTCCTCCTGAGACCTCTTGTCACCACTGTCCTGCATGTGTCCCTAAAGGTGGGAGCATCCCTCTGCACCCAGATGTGCTGTGAGGCTGGGGGGATGCAGGAGATGGCAGCCAGCCACTGATCCAGCACACTGCTGCCATCCCAACCTCACGTCAGACACAAGGGTAAGAGATGGCACGGGAGACTGTGCCTCCCTGTCCCTGTGCCCCCCAGGGATGGGCAGGGCGAGGAGGGGAGCGGGGCTGGCTCTGGAGGGCCATGCCCAGCAGCACTGCCTCCTGCACAGCCCGGGTTTCTGGCAGGGTAATAAGCTATGCATGTAGTGTAGAAATAAAACATGTTCTGCAGAACAAATGATGTTAATTTGCTGAGAGGCTCTGAAGCTGAGTATTAGCGAAATGCCTTGAGGGAGAGAGCGGCAGCTGTGCTGGAATTAATGGCAACGTGCCGAATTAGCACCGCTATGCATCATAGTCAGAGGGAAAAATTACCAGAGAGAGAGGGAAAACAACCCCCTCCATGCACCAGCCCCGACCCTGGGGCACACTGCAGAGCGGGTCCTGCTGCCCCCGGGCTGCCCTCACCCCAGCCTTTGCCAGGGCACACAATGGGGGAGGCTGCTCACAGCCCCCTCAGTGAAGGTGTGTGTGTGTCCCCAGGAGTGCTCAGCATCCCTCTAGAGCAAACCACATCCCACCCTGCTCCAAGACACCGTCTCCTCCAGGCTCTGCATCCCTGCTGCTCCCCCGTTCCTGCTCTCCTTTTCTAGGGGTGCTATTTGTCTCCTTGCCTATTTATTTCTTCCATTTATTCCTGGTGGCTGAGTGCCTCAAGTCTGTAGCTCCTCATTGATTACTAACAGTGCATCTGGCTTATGGCTCTGCAGCCTCCTCCGGAGCATCCGTCTTCCTTCCCCGCCGCCTTCCGCCCCGGCCGCCCGCCACGGCGTGCCCTGGCTGCCCGCAGCACGCTGCACATCCTTCATTACCCCTTAATGCTCTGTTCCAGTAAAATCCACGCCTCTGATGAATATGTAACACCAGCACCCAGCTCTGCTGCCCAGCAGGGTGGGGAGATGGGCTCCACTGGTCCCACGGTGCTGCCGTGTCTCAGGAGAAGCGGCTTAGCCCTTGGGAGGCTGAGGGCAGCCAGCAGTGAGCAGTTAGCCTGGCACAGCTGGGGGCTGCTGACATCCCAAGCTGATTTCCCCATGAATCCCTCATCATTCTGTGTGTCCATAGCACCTCTAAGTCACTCAACTCCAGCCTGAAACATCTCCCAGTGTAAAACATGTTTGTCTTGTCACCCTCAGCCTTTTCTCCTGCTTTTGCCTCTGTAGATCCCCAGCCCATGGGTGCTGTTTTCCTCAGCAGCCCCTAGCATGGCCCCAAGTTCCACTGTGCCACCAATCCTGTTGTGGGATGGTCCTGGGGCAGGACTCACAGCTGGCTGGGGCCATGGGCTGTGTGGTGATGGATGGGGATGTGCCACCAACAGGGTCCTCACTATATTGCAACAATGGCTACTGGGCACTGAACCTGCTGGAACGTGGTGATGGGGACAGAACCCTCCTGTGACCCCCCCTGAAGCAGGTTTCAGCATCCCCAGAAGCAAGACCAGGAAAAAGAGGTTTATCCATCCAAACACCAGTACACACAGAGCTTTACCAAACACACTCAGGTCCTGACAACTACCTCAGAGGCCAGGACTCAGCCTGGGGAGGAGAAACATGCTCCCAGGCAGGCTCCAGACCATGGAAGGATGGAGGCTGGTAAGTGGCATTGCCCAGCAGAACCTGCATGGACCCATTGAGGGCTGAGCACCAGCCATCCTGACCCTAACCCCTCTGCCCTGTGTCCTGGGAATGCCTCGGGGTGGCTGCCCTGTCCCCACACCAAGGGGCCATCCCACTCCTGCATCCCCAGGCTGGGAAATCCTGTAAGCTGAAGTGGGGAGAGGATGCTGTGGGGTGCTGTGGGTTCTGTGGGTGCTGTGGGGTGCTGTGGGTGCTGTGGGTGCTGTGGGGTGCTGTGGGGTGCTGTGAAATGCTGTGAAATGCTGTGGGTGCTGTGGGCAGGGTGGTGGGGGTTGCCTGGTCACTGCCAGGTTACATCTGCCGGGGCATGCAAGAGTGACTCCAGATGCATTAGAAGTGCCGTGCTCCAATTTCAATTTCATCGTCTCACAATCATTTTCAGGCTCCTCTTAGTGCCACATTAACGAAGCCTGCTCGTTTGAATGCATAATTAGCCCGAGCATTCTACCTCGCTAATTTCAAAGCAAGAGCAAGGAGGGGTGGGGGTGGGGGAATTTGCATATTAATTTAGCAGAGGGAGAGAAAAACTGTTTACCACTTGCTTCTTGCTGTTGATCACAGCGGACTTAACTCTTTCCCGGGTGCCATCTGGAGCTGCAGAGCCGGGCAGCCGGCTGGCACGTGGGACGGGATGCAAAGGTTACGCAGCAGCAATTAAATCCTCCCCATGGTACCGCGGTTAGTCGGACCACCGTGGTTGCCTTTGCTACTGGAAGGCAACTGGGGGCACCGGTGCAAGCTCCCATGTGGCCCTAGAGTGAAAAGCATCCCATTAGCATCCTCCCCACGAGGTGCCACTTTGGGTCTGCCCCTGCCATCCACACACAGCTCAGGCAGACAGGGGGATGCCCAACAGCATCACCCCTCCTGGGTCCACGTGAAGGGCACCCTCGGTGTGTCCCCTCTGAGGGGACAGCTCTGTCCACGCATCCCTCTTGCTTTTTAGTATCACTCACCCATCGTGCTCACATGTGCCATCCCCAACAGCCCTTTGCAACTGGGTGGCTCCTGGCACTGGTGTACACCCCCACAGACACGATGCACCCACACAGCACCCGTGGATTGGGGTGGGCAGCCTCACTGAGCACCAGCAACTCACTACACTCACCACTCACCCCACCACCTCCCTTTGTTTGGGAATCTGTGGGCGTCCTGAGCCAAGGTTGGAAGTAATTTGTCTGTCTCCTGTAGCAGGCTGTCGTCTCACAGCTGCAAACAAGTTCCTTTTGCACTGCCATTGAAAAACAAACCTCAGGGCTGACAGGTAGTAAAGAAAGAAAGGAGGAAAGCCTAAGAAACTCCTGCAAACATTGTGGGATCATCATGTCTGAGACCTCCCTCAAATCCAGCTGGATCTGAGGGCAGTTGCAGACACGATGAGCCCTATTTTGGCCTTCAAACCTTTGTTTCCATCTCATCTGGGCTTTGCACCTCCATCCCCATCTCATCCAGGCTCCCCAAAAAGGCCTAATCACCCCCGGAGAGCCCCTGTCCTGACCATCCACCCCATCTCAGAGCCATCCCAGCCCGTCACAGCGATCTGGGGACACGGGCTTCGTCGCTGGCATCCCACTCCCGCTCCTGCATCCCAGCTGAACACGGGAGGGATGCACAAGCGTGCCTGCACACCCCTGCGTGCTGCCAGGCTGCAGAGCTGCATGGCCACGGGACATCCATCCCCCTGCCTGAGGCTGCGGGGTCCCGGGCGCGGCCGGAGCGGTGCCGGCGCTGCCGCGGCGCGGGGGGCCGGCGGGCAGAGGGTTAACAGTTGATTACAGCCTTTGTCTCTGCATCAGTGTACATAATGCGCCCCGCATTTGCATACTGCAGTGTGCGCTCAATTAAAATGAACTTTTAATTTCTTCTAAGTAAATTACTTCTTCCCGGTACGTGACGCGCACAAATGTCAGAATAATGGGAGAGCCTTAATGAGGTGGGAACGAGGGGCGGGGAGGGGAGCGCTGGGGGCTCCGGCCCCCCGGGATGCTCTGCAGCCTGCGGTCCCCCCCTACCAGGGGACAGGATAGATCCTGCCGCCTTCTGCCTTCCCCTCGGGGGCCTGGGGCATCCCTGCTGCCAGCGTGTGCCCCGGGAAGGGCAGGGCAGGGGTCCCTACCTCCTCCTGACCATGTGCCTGCAAGGGGCCGAGCTCACGTGGTGCTGCCCGCATCCCGGCTCCCGCGGACGCGGGGACACAGGGACATCGGCGCATCCTGGCAAGGGGCCGAGCTCGCCGGGTCCTGCCGGCATCCTGGCACATGCGCGCCCCTCAGCATCCCAAAACGGCTCCGCGTGGCATCTTCTGCTCCACGTCGTCCCCAGGGACCCCGCAGGCCGGGGACGAGGCTGAGGGGACGCCGCGGAGCCCCGCAGCCCGCCCGTCCCGGCTGCCGCCCGCGCGTGTCCGGGACCGGCCGCGTGGCCGCGGGGACCAGATGGCAGCGCGATTACCGGAATTTGATTTTCAGCTAAATCACAGACCTGGATGAGGGGGCGCTGCTCCAGATGCATCATCCGTAATCCCCTGGAAGGGAACCTTTCCGAGGAGACGCCGCGTGCGCCGGCTCGGCAGCAGCTGGGTAATCCCGGCCGGCAGCCCGGGGGGCTCAGCTGCTCCCCAGCCGCACCACGGTGTGTCACCCGCGCTCGCCCCGACCCACATTTGGTCCCGCCGAGCCCGGCTGGGAGCAGATGGGGCCAGATGGAGTCACACCAGGAGCAGGCAGGCACCAAGACGAGCCCGTGCCCACGGTGCCAGTGCCTGGCTGTCGCTCCCGCTTGGCTCAGCACCACGGGAGGAGGTCAAGGGGATGCAGAGGGTGGCTGCTGGGCTTTACCAACCCCGCTTCTCCCCATCAGTGGTGCCAAGAGTATCTCCACACTGCCCTGCCTTTGCTCAACCCAGCATGTCAATACCAACAGTGTTGCTCAGATAAGTCCTGACGATGCGCCTCTGCCCATTGCACCGATTAACTGCAATGTGGGGACAGCAGCCAGCCTGTGAGGCCAGCTCAGCTCTAAGGAAAAGGAGGGGACAGGGGTGCCACAACCAGGGCCTGGCACCCACGAGGGCTGCCCACAACTCTTCTTGGAGTTCCAGTGTTTTGGGCTGCCCAGGGGAACTGCTACTGTGGAGCTGGGGAGGGCAGGGGCATGCAAGCACAGGGCTCCCCAGCAGTGCTCAGGGCCATGCTGAGCTTTTGGGTATTCTCAGCCTGGCAGCAGCTTTTCCAAGTTCCAGGGCCAGCTCATCCCCACTTTTGTGAGTGCAGTTCCCACTCTCCACAAATGCAGGAACTCTCCAACTTCTGCAAGTAAATGCAAACTGCAAAGCCCCCATCTCCCTGTGCCACCCAGGCATCACAGCCACAGCCCCTGGGGCTGATCCCTATTCCCCAGGTGGTGGCTGAGGGGTCGACAGACCATCCATCACACACCAGGAACAGCAAAATAGGCCACAGTGCATCACAGAGTAGAGCAAACAACCAGGGGATGCTGCTGATCAGTGGGTGCATTAACCTGAGCCTGCAGCTCCTTGCCAGGGGCTGGGGGGGACAGGGGGAGGCAGTGGATATTAATTCCTCTCTGCCTCCCAAAGAAAAAGAAGATGGGAAAAGCTGAGGGGAGGGAAGAGGAAATCTTTCTGCTCCTGATGCCTCGCTCCAGTGTGGTCTGGCCACCACCCCACATATAAGGACACTAAGGGCACAGGTCCCTCAAACAGCTCATGACACTGAGTGTATGAGGAAATCAGAGTCACAGGAGTGTTTTGGTTGGAAAAGTCCCAGCCCTCCTCTCACCCTGCCCAGCCCACCACTCACCCCTGGCCCTCAGCACCTCAGCTCCAGGGCTTTGGGATCCCTCCAGGGCTGGGCACTCCCCCAGCTCCCTGGGCAGCCTGGCACAGGGGCTGACACCCCTCTCAGGGAAACAGTTCTGCCTCAGCTCCAGCCTCAACCTCCCCTGGGGCAACTGGAGCCCCTTTCCTCTCATCCTGTCACTCAGGAGCAGAGCTTGACCCCCAACTCCCTGCAGCCTCCTGTCAGGGAGTGTCAGAGAGTGCTGCTGTCTCCCCTCAGCCTCCTCTTCTCCAGCCTCAACACCCCCATTCCCTCAGTCCCTTCCCAGCACCCTTGTGCTCCAGCCCCTTCCCCAGCTCTGCTGCAGCCCCTCAGTGTCTTTCTTGTAGTCAGGGGTTGTAGCAGTGAGGAAATTCATATTTGTGGGAGAGAACAGAAATACCAACCTACAGCCACTGCTGGACTCCACTTTTCACCTCATCTCCTCTTTTTGCAGCCTCATTTACAGAGCCCATCTCCCTGTGGCTGGTAGCCCATCATCCCAGGCTGGTGACCCACCTCTCCAAGTCCCCAGTGTGATGGAGCCTGGAGGCAGCACTGCCAAACACCCACAGCTCTAAGGTCAGGTGTTCCCCAGCACCTTTTCCTCCCCTGGGCCCTGCATGGCACAGTGCTGGCAGCAGCAGTGTGTGCTGGGGAGTGGGGGTGGCAGTGAGCAGGGCTGTGCTTCGCCCCAACACCAAAATTTACATTGAACCACAAATTAATTTCATAATTTTTTCCTCTCTAATTATGCCAACATCTGCTGCAAGGCCCAAGCTGTGCACATGCATTTTAATACATCCCTCCCCCCCTGTCTCTCTCAGCACTGAACTTTCCAGTAATTATTGCCAGGAGAAGGGCTCCTTCCCTCTGGGGGGAGAGGCAAAGGCTGGCAGCAGGCAGGGGCTGTGCCTGAGCTCTGGGGTGCTCCAGGGGCTGTGGCTGGCCCCTGGGTTCTACTGAGCCATAGAGAACTCAGTGGAGGATTTGCCTTATTAAAGACTGGGTTTGTTTTTAGGAGGAAAAGGGAAGAGGGATGAGGCTGCACTGGGGGCAGCTTTGGAGGGAGAGGGGGCAGCACATATAAGGTAACCTGTGGTACCCTGAGCTGGGCTGCAGCCTCGGGTGCTGGCTCTGTGCCAGGGATACAGCACCATGCCCAGGCTCAGGGTATCAGCTCTGTCCCAGGGATGCAGCTCCAGGCTCAGGGTATCAGCTCTGCCCCAGGGATGCTGCACTGTGCCCAGACTCAGGGTACCAGCTCTGTCCTGCGGCTCCCAGTACCAGCCATGGCAGCCCCTTCTTGTTCCCGTTGCACGTCTGCTCCTGCTCAGGGAGGTGTTTCATGGCCTCGCTGGCAGATGCAAAAGGTCATTTGGCTGCCGAGTAATTAAAACCTGGCAATTACCAATTTAGAGCAGCAAGTTCCTGTCCTGGCGAGTGCTCCGGTCCCTCCCACCCGAGCTGCGGGACACAGCCGAGGTGCAGAGTCGGGGCAGGCACGGGGAGGGGACGGGGGATGGTGCTTATTCCCCGTGCTGGGAATATGCAAAGCCCGCGGGGCTGCCACACTCTCATTACATAGTTCATCAAGTCTTTTAATTAAAAGGCAAGGGGTGAAGGTGCTACTTGAGGTGCAGGGTGAGCTTGGCTGCTGCGCTCCGAGGAGGAAAAACCTCCGTCCTCCTCCGGGAGTGGATGCCCCAGATTCTGGCAGCAGCTGGAGCTGCCTCTATGATGGGAAGGGATCCAATCCTGCCCAGGGCTGGGTGCTAAGCGTGCCACAGGCCAAGACAAACTCTCTCCCTGCTTCTTACCTCCTCGCTGCTGCAGGTACTGCTGCTGCCAGAGCTACACAGTGAGGGTGGAAAGCCAATTCCTCATCCCAGGGATGGATCCCACCCTATACCAAGGTGCCCCTGCCATGTGCTGGTGTGTCTCCACCACACCCGTGGCTTCCATCACATACCAGGATGCTCCAGCCATATGCATGGCACCTGCAGATCCTGCCCTGCACTGGGCTGACCCTCTGGATGCCAAGTCTCTGGAGAAGGGTGCCAAGGACCCACTGAGCCCTCCAGATACCTCACCTGAAATCACTGTGGTGTGACCAAGCAGCATCTCTGGCATGGGGCTGGCAGGACAGGAGCATGTGAGTGCCATGGCACATGGCAGCCCAGTACCCAGACCAGGAGCAGAGGAACAGAAGAGGCAGGATGGAGATCAGCTACCCCAAATCCTGCTCAACCCTACCCCATCTCACTGATGAGGGCCTGGCTAATTAGTGCTCTGGGGAGGGCTGCTCCCCTGTTTGGAGTCTTTGGCTGTTGCCTCTGGGAAATGAGCATCACTCGAGGGGTGGGAGCCCTGAGTTTCTCCAGGTGAGGAGCAGGCAGGTGAATTTCCCATCACCCAAGCACATGGGGCTTGTCTCTCCAGCCCCGGGATGCTCTGAGCACCTGCCCTGAGAGGTTTGTGCCACCGTGCCCTGATGCCCCCGGGCTGATCTCCGGGCCGTTGCCATCATCCTACAACAAAGCTCCCTCCTTGTTCTCCCCACCGTGGCCGCGGGGCTCTGCCTGGCCGGTGGACACCCGCAGACAACGCCTCGGGGAGGGGAAGGGAGGAGAGCAGAAAACAAAACGCTGATGGATTGTAAAGCCATTGAAGTGCTGGTGAGTAAACTCCATATTTTTAACGGCATTTAAATGCCTCCAAGCAGATTAATAAGGTCTAGGTAATAGCACAACCAGTCTATATTTATTCTATCTTAAACGCCAGTTTGTCAGGCTGTATTAATATTGATGGTGAGGCTTGGATTGAGGACAGTAAATGCTGGGACTTCACTTTATCTCTCCCAAACAGGCTGCCTCAGCCCCTTTATCAGAGCTGCGGCTGCGGCAGCAGCTGCCTCTTCAAGGGCTCAGCGCATCCCCTCTCCCTCCCTCTCCCCCCGCTCCCTCTTTTTAATCAGAGGAGGAGAAGTTGCTGGCTAGATCGTTCCATTTTTATCTCTTTTATTTACTCCATTTTCATGTCTTTCAGTGCATATTTTATTCCCATCAAGGCAGGACCATTGATAGCTTAAGCTGTCCCCCCTCAGCTCCCCCGTGACGGGGAAGGACGAGGGGTAATTACTGGGAAAGTGCCTCCTCCCCCCTCTGCCCCTCCTGGCCCACGGCAGCTGCACAGTGTGGCCCCCCGGGAGGGGATGAGCTGTCATTTGAGGTACCTGGGGGAGACAATTGCTGCTGCCCCACAGCACCTCAGCCTTGAGATTGAACTGCGGGGGGGGTGGCTTAGGAGCTGGTCCCCAATGCCCCCCAGCCCCATGAGCATCCCTCACTGCTGTCATAGCGCTGCTGTAGAGGGTCTCGTGTCACCTGCCACCGATGTGGCAGAGCACCCAGGACTGACCCCCTTATCCCACCCCATCCTGTGCCACTGGCACAGCCCCAGCCATGCCGCAGGGCAGCACCAGCACCCAGGACTGACCCCCTTATCCCACCCCATCCTGTGCCACTGGCACAGCCCCAGCCATGGCGCAGGGCAGCACCAGCACCCAGGACTGACCCCCTTATCCCACCCCATCCTGTGCCATTGGCACAGCCCCAGCCACGCCGCAGGGCAGCATCACAAAAAGTACTTAAATAGGTGCCGGGTTTCCTGGAGCTGTGCCAGGGGGGGAGAGCCCACTCGAGTGCCATGGGGCTGAAGGGTCCCATGCTGGCAACCTGCGCTAAGGACAAACCCATTTTCTTCCTGAATATTCCCCAAAGCCCAGATTCCTGACAGCATTTGAAATTCAAAGTAAGCTCTGTCTTGATTAGTGCTGCAAATCGCTCAGCTGGGGAGCGGCCACGGCGGCGCGGGACCCGCAGGGATGGCATCAGCACCCCCATCCCGGGCCCTGGAGAGTCCCCACAGCCCCTTTGCACGGCCATTCCTCTCCAAGAGTGGGGGGAAAGGATGCAAAGAAATCGGCAGCTGATTTCAGCCGGGGTGTAGCGTTGTTGGCTCTCGGCGCCGCTGCTAAGGAAGGCAAAGTAATCAGAATCAATGCTAATTGCGGGGGGAGGGCTGCAGCCCGCCACGGGTTTATAAAGCTAGTCTGCAAAAACCCGTGTAGGGAGCAGGACGAGCTTTGGCTCCTGCTGTGAGCATCCTTGTCCTCTCGCCGTGGTGGCCCAGCACCGGGGCTGGAGCAGCTCCTGCTGCCCCTCTCCCCCTGCCACAGCAAACAAGTTGAATTTAACAGCCATTAGTCCTGGAAACATCAAAGTCTCCTCTGCTGGAAAATGAAAATCCTCATTAACTAATAAAAAGCCCATCGCTCACTCTGCCTTTAATGTAATTAACAGCAGCCAAGACTTCAATTAAGGTTTTATCCAAACTTCCAAATGCCACTCTCTCTCTCTGTCTCTGTCTCGGTGTCGTTCCAGCGTGCGCAGCGGCTCCGACCTTCCCGTGCCGCGGCCGCGCTCCCGCGGGTGCGTTGGCCGGGGCCGAGGATGCGGCGCGTACATCCCAAATAGGAAATGTTTGTGCAATTGGCGCTTGGCAGGAGCCGGCTGCTTCGCCGGGTGCCTCTGACTTCAGCAGGGAAATATGCTGCCGGCGGGGAGCGGCCGCGCCGAGCGATGGGAACGGGCCGGTTCTCAGCGCTCGCTCCCCCGCACCGATCCGGACGCTCCCCGCAGCGCTCCCTGGCACCCATCCGGACGGCAGCGCTCCCCGCAGCGCACCCGGCGACATCCCCCAGCCGTGGGACAAGTCAGGGGCTGGTGGCACGGGGGGATGTCACCCTGTGCTCCGGCCGGCATCCCAGGCGGGGGAGGTGGCCCCGATCCTGGTGGCATCCCCAATGTCACCCTGAAGGAAGGCAGCGGCGCTGGCTGAGCGCCCTAAGCCCAGCTCGGTGCCCCCAGGAGGATGCTGCGAGCAGCAGCTCCGTTGTCACCCTGCCCAGCATCACGCCACTTGGTGCTGGCACGGCCAAAGGGATGTGCAGCCCCAGCTGGGCACTGCTTGGGGGGCAGGGGCCCCTTCCAGCCCTGTCTGCAAAGAGCAGCCCATCCTCACACCTCCAAGAAGAAAAAAGAGCCACGTTCGTTTTAAAAGAGAAAATCTCTCCTGCGTGGCTTGGTCCTTAAATACACAGAAACCACAGCTTTCACAGACCCTTTTCCTCCTTGCTTACTCGGTTGGGTTTTGATTGGGTTTTTGCCCTCTCTTGCTCCCAATTCCCAGCCTGGCTTTCCCATACGCCATTCTTTGCAGCCCAAGGCTGTGAGATGTTGCTCCCCAAGCCCCACCAGTGCCACCAGCTCCAACTTGCAACGTTCAGGATTTTGCCATATTTTTAGAGCAGGAGCTGGGAACCTCTCCCTCATCCTAAAGGAGGCAATGGCACAGCTCCAGAGATGGCCTGGGTGCATAGGGGGATGCTGAGTGCCACAGGGATATGCAGGGCTGCTGGGTGTCCTGGGGATCCACGAGGGATACCTGAGCACCTCAGGGACATGCAGGGACGCTGGTTGCCCCAAGGATGCAGGAGGATGTTGTGTGCCCCAAGGATATGCAAGGCTGCTGGATGCCCTGAGGATGCAGGAAGGGTGCCTGAGCACCCCAGGGACGTGCAGAAGGATGCTGGGTACCCCGGGGATGCGCAGAGATGCTGGGCACCCCAGGGATGCAGGAGGGATGCCTGAGCACCTCAGGGACACGCAGGGATGCTGGGTACCCCAGGGATGTACAGGGTTGCTGTGTGCATGCTCATGTGCAGGACAGCACATCTCCCACCCTTGGATGGTCACTATTGCTCCCATGTGTCCCTTGTGGGATGACAACACAATAACTCCTGGGTGCAGTAGGTCAATGCTGCTGTCCCAGGACCCAGAGCAGACGAGGGAGAGTCCGGCTGAGAACACTGGGGAGAAGCCACATCGGGAGACAGATACACAGATGGCAGCTCTCTTGGAGAGATGGGGACCATAATCCTCCCCATGGGTCCCATTATCATCTCTATCTGGTGAAAAAACTCTCATCCTGGATGTGTCTAATCCTAATCACTGCCTGTCACACAGGAGCACTTCAGACGGGCCAGACGGACAGACGAGGCATCCTCCTGCCCCGCATATCTGCACAGGCAGCCCCTGCCCGGGGGGGAGAGGCCACCCCTCCGCTCCTAATCCCTCTGCCAGGCCTTCATTTAAAAGGGGATTTGTTGTTTATTCCCTCCACAGGCTGTGTGATCATTACAGGGGTCAACATCTGAGCTGGGAGAGCCTTGTTAAAAAATAATAACAGCACATTAATTTGGTGGGGAGGGGGACACGGGGGGGAGGGGGCTGGGTAATGCACTGGCGACTTTCCAAACCCATGGGCATCACTCATCCCTGCTACAAAGCTCTCAGGTCTCTGCAGTGGTGGCCGGCTGGGGCTGCTGACTGAGATGTCCCCTGGGATCCTCCCAGGAGATCTAAGAGGTGGTGAAATCCATCCGGGGGAGGGCAGTTGTGGTAGACAGCCCTTCCCCAGGTATTTTCTGTTTAGGGCTGAGATTTGGGCGCTGCACAGCCCCTCTCCCCCATGCCAGCCTCCCTGCCCGGGCATTTGGTTCACCCACTCCTGCTCCCACATCCATATTTATGACAGGGATGGGGGTGAGGCAGGAGGGGCATCATGTGGAGGGGAGCAGGGGGTCTCACTGCCCAGCCCAGCCCCAGGGGGTGCCTGTGGCTGCTGGGGGGAGGATTAAATCCAGAAGGGAAAATATCCTGCAGCAGGTGCAGCTTGTGACAGGTCTGAACGGCTGCCAACCAGCTCGGCAATCCCAACCACATCTGTGCTCATCAGTTGGACACCAGATGGGCCCTGGCTTCGTATTTTGGGCTGGGGTTAGCTGGAGGGAGGGAGGCTGGAGTGAAGCTGGGGAGGCTGGCTGCTCTGGCCCGGGACACACACCCCCTGCCTGCATTCCTCTGTATACTTAGCCTGGTATTTTTAGTGTGTTTTACCAGTTGAAGGTCAGACCCTTCTCAGGGTGTGGGGCAGGTCTCGGGGCTACTAGAGACTGTGGTGATCCCTGCCAGGCAGAAAGCCAGCTCCTCATCCCTCTGGGGTCCTGTGAGCATCCATCAGGTGAGAGCTGCAAGCCCTGCCTGCACAAAAGCCCTGCCTAAGTGCTAAATATTACTAACCCCTGATATCCCCACCAGAGGCTGCACATCTAATTCCCCAGCTGATTACAACCTTCTCAACCCTGAGAGCATCTTGTCTTCACCCTGGCATCCTGTACCTGGCATTGGGCTGGCACAGGGATGGCTGCATCCTTGTGTGCTGGTGGCTCCAAGCATTCCTGCAGCTGTACTGTGTTGGAGCCAACCCTCTGTAGCCCAGCCCCATGCACCCCAACCCCCTGCACCCCATCCTTGTGCACCCCACATGTGCCCACTCCCCATGGCAGCACATGCTGTGTGCCAGCCTCCCAGATCCTGGCTATTTTTTAGAAGCATATGAGTGACTGAATTTGGCACTGTGAGGACTCCAGGCTTGCCAGTGCCATGGCAGCTGCTGCCCTGTGCCATGCTCTCGGGGGTACACATAGGCTGTGGTCACTGGCCAGAGTGGGCTCAGCATAGAGCTGCAGGATGGGAAAACCATCCCACACAGGGATGGCTGAAGTAGGAGAGGAGTTTCCCAGACCCATGGCACCAACCCCCACCCGAGCAAGCACAGGGTGCAAGGTGGGCGATAGCAGGACAGCCCTAACGCCCCCAGCCCCATCTAATAGCCTGCTCCTGAGCAGTGAGACTGAGGGGCAAGCCCCAACACCAAGAACAGTGATTAAGAACTTATGAGGGTCCTCGAGGGCTTCACCTCTTCCCTCCCCATCACTGCCTGAGCGATGCAACTGAGCTGGGAGCCCACAGTTGCTCTGGAAAGAGGAGGAAAGCACTGAATGCAGAAACGCCTCTGCAGGGAGAGGAACCCACAGCGACTTGCAGCCCATGAGGAGGAGGAGGAGGATGAGGATGTGACTCTTCTGAGCTAGGGCTGAGATGGAGGGCTTCAAGAGGCCCTTTCTCCCTACATTGCCCCCCAATCCCACTGCCCCTGTGCACACATAGACCCACCCCCATCCCAATCTCCATCTCTGTCAGCATGCTCAAGCCCATCTCTGTCAGCATGCTCATGCCCATCTCCATCCCCATCTTCATCTCTGTCCCTATCCCTGTCTCCATCTTTGTCCCCATCTGTGACTCCGTTATCATCACTGTCCTCATCCTCGTTCTCACCTCTGTCCTCATCCCCTTCTATGTCCCCACATCCATCCCCATCCCCTGTTCCCATCTTCATCCCCATCTTCATCCTCATCTTCCTCTTTTTCCCCATCCCCATCTCTGTCCCTATCCCTGACCTCACCCCCATTTTTACTCCCATCCTCATCCCACCTCTGTCCCCATCCTTCTCCCCATTCCCATCCCTATCTCTGTCCCTCTCCCCATCCTCAGCCCCGTCTCCGTCCCTGTCCCCCTCCTGAAGCCCCGGCGGTGCCAGCCCATCCCCGGGGGTGCTCGGGGACGCTGTGCCCGGCGTGCAGAGCCCAACACCCCGGCTGGGGACGGCTGCGCGTCCCGACGGCTGGCGACGGCCGTTCTGCTCCTCTGTCCCCCTCCCCTCTCTCTCCCTTTCTGAAAATTGATAATTAACCTTTTGTCCATGGGGCTGTTGTGTTTATTTGGTGCAGGCGGCTGCAGGGCGCTGATATGGAAATCGCAGCCGGCAGGCAGCTCCCCGTCCTCCCTGCAATCTGCAGCCTCGCACAGCCGTTGGGCAGAGATAAGCAGGTGCTTATTCACAGCCCTGCAGCTGCCTGCGAGGGCAGCCCTACCTGATCACTCCAATCTCAGTGAAAAACTACTTGAGGTTAGGCTACCGCGATGGAGAGAGCCGATAGGGACTGCGCCAGACACTTCCCCCGGCTCCCCGGCTTCGCCCGCGCCTCCTGCCTCCCCCTGCCCGCGTCCTCTCTGCTCCCTCCGGCTCCCGCCTCTGTCTTCCCTCTTATCTCCCTCTCCACATCCCTTTGATTTCTCTCTCTCTTTTTTTCCCCCTTTCTTTCTTAAAGCATTCCTCTTTGTGTTTCACGGGAGCTCTCTGCGGCTCCCGCCTCGGCCGCCGCTCTCCTCCCCATCCCCGCGCCTTTGCTCCCGCATTCGCATTTCCCTGAGGTGCAGGAAGGCAGGTTTGGACGTGGTTTGTATAAAAACCCCCATCCCATCCCATCCACACACGTGTGGCCAACCCGGGAGCCCGCTTTGAGGGGCGATGGGCTCGTTCTGGCTCCAGCAGCTGCCGGCGATGCTTTGCTCCCGGCTTGTTGCTGCCACCTCCGTCCACCTCGGGTTTGCCCCTGGCCGCAGGGCTCCCAAACAGCAAAGGGACGGCAGCGGGAGGTGTGGGCAGGGGCAGCCCGTGGGGCGCAGCGGGCACCCGTGGGGGCATTCCCTGGTGCCGGGGGACGGAGCCGTGGCGAGCACGGGGCTGCCGTGGCCCCGGGAAGCGCGGAGGCGGGTGGCCGCTGCCCCCCGGGGCTTGCTGCCTTCCTGACACCTTCTTGCTCGGGTGTGGGGGCGGTGGGAGCTCGGCCCGCTTCTCCTTTAGCGGTGCGGGGAGGAAGTTTCTGCTTGGTAGTGAGAATACGGCTGTGACTCAAAGGGAAACCGCCTGCGAGCCCCGGCAGCCTCCCCCGGGGGTGGGCGGAAGGGGGCTCACCTGCACCGGGCAGACCCCGGAATCCCGGGGGATGTCCCCACGCCAGGGCAGACCCCGAGACCTCAGGGGTCCCCCCGCAAGGCGCGGCAGACCCCGGGACCCCAGGGGTTGTCCCCAGGCCGGGGCATTCCCGGGGCCGCGGGAGCCCGCAGCTGCCCGGGCAGGTGCTCTCCTCTGTGCCTGCGGACAGACCTCTCCCGCTGCAGGTGACGTGGGGGACACGGGGTCGCAACTGGGTGGGATTTTCCTGGCCGGCCCTCAAACCCTCTGGTTTTGACTCGCTGCCCCGGGACACTCCTCATGAGTGGCTGCTGCCATTTGTTGCTCTGTACATTTTCCATCTCCCATTGCATGTGAGCCTGACCCTCACTGCACAGCAGCTTGGCAGCACCCCAGGCCAGCAATGCTGAGCCCAGCTGGGCCCGTGGCTGCCTGTCCTGCCAGAAATACAAGGGGAAAAGGTGAGGGCACGAAACACAGATGGAAACCCTCCAGCTCGGCAGGAGAGGCAGCTGGGAGCCATGGCTGCCCTCCCCTTCCCGCAGCCACGTGCTGCCAAAACCTCTGCCAGGCTGCTCCACCCTCACCAGCGGGACACGGGCATCTCCAGGGCAGGTGGGAGGGAGCTGGGACTCCCAGCACTGTGGGGATGCAGGTCCAATGTAGAGGCATCCCCCCTGGAGCTTGCAGCCTGGCTGGATGCCCTCCGTCTTGTCTGGGTTGGGACTGTGGTTTGTAGCCGTGTGGCCTTTTCCCCTGGGTGCATCAGCCCCATGCAGGGGCTTCCCCTCATCTTTCTGTAGCACCCAGCTCACATTTGCCATCCCTTGGGACCCTGGGCTGCACCCAGAGGACAGAGATGCTGCAAACCCTGCTGATGACACCCCGCTTCACCCCACCCTGCCCGGCAGCCTGCGCTCCTGCAGCACAGCCCCCCAGCATCTCCTCGCTCTGGGACCCTTTCCCCCACTTACACCCCACTGTCCCTTCCCCTCCCCACCTCCCCGGAGCCCCAGAGAGAGCTCGAAGCGGGGAGCCCCGGGTACCATCTGCGGGAGCCCAGGTGGCCGCCGAGACGTGCCATCTGCTCAGCCACCTTCGGGGACTGTGCAGGCGCTGCTGTATTTTTAGGACACGTTTCCTCCCTCCCACCTGCAGCCCGGAGCCGCCTTTCGGTTTTCTAACAAGTTCTTTCTCTGGCTGGTGGCTGTCAGGGAGCCTGGCCCCGTCCCGGGGGTGGGGCTTGGGGGCAGGGATGGGCTGCAAAGGGGGTTCTGTCCCAAACGCCCATCCTATGGCTGTCGCTGGGTGAAGGGGTCAGCGGGTCACAGGGCTGCAGGAAAAGCAATGAGGCCTCGATGCTGCAGCGTGCTGCTTGGTTCGGGCTGCACCATGCTGTGCTGCAGATCTCTGTGTTGCATGGGCCACACTGTGCCAGCTGCACCCACGCTGTCCTGCACTGTGCCATCTTGCATCGTGCCAGCCATGCCATGCTGCGCCACATCATGCTGGCTGTGCCACACTGGACTTGCCAATGCAATGCTGCAACTTGCTGTGCCATGCTGCATGGTTCTGCTGTGTCGTGGTGCACCATGACAGCTGTGCCATGTTGTGCCATGCTGTGTCGTGGTGCACCATGACAGCTGTGCCATGTTGTGCCATGCTGTGTCATGGTGCACCATGACAGCTGTGCCATGTTGTGCCATGCTGTGTCATGGTGCACCATGACAGCTGTGCCATGCCACGCTGCACCATGCTGGTCCTGCCATGCCATGCCATAGTGCACCATGCCACGCCATGCTGCACCATGCTGGTCCTGCCATGCCATAGTGCACCATGCCATGCCACGCTGCACCATGCCGGTCCTGCCATGCCATGCCATAGTGCACCATGCCACGCCATGCTGCACCATGCTGGTCCTGCCATGCCATAGTGCACCATGCCATGCCACGCTGCACCATGCCGGTCCTGCCATGCCATGCCATAGTGCACCATGCCACGCCATGCTGCACCATGCTGGTCCTGCCATGCCATGCCATGCTGCACCATGCTGGTCCTGCCATGCCACGCCGCGTGGCACTTCCCATGCCAAGCTGCACCACAGCGGCTTCTCGCAGTAAGGAAGTGAAGCCGGTGCGAAGGGGAAGTTGTTGGAAAGTCAGACCGGAATGGCTGATAGGGAAGGCAGAGCTGGGCTTGGTCGCAGATGGTTCCTGTTGGGGAAGGACACGGGCGCAGCTGCCCAGCTTCCCCCCCGCCCGCCGCATTATCGCTGCCCAGCAGCTGTTCACCTTCCCCCTCGCCATGGGACACGGCTCTGCTGCCACCCCGGCCCTGGCCGTCACATGAGCGGCCCTCGCCGCGGGGCAGGCGCCGAGAGGGCAGCACACCCCGCCGTGCCCCGCCACAGCTCAGCATCTCCCTCCAGGACACGTGGGAGCAGGCTGGCTGCGAGGCTGGCGGCACCGAGCTGCTGACACGCACCCCTCGGCATGCCCGGGGGACCCCCCAGGCTGGATGGCCACCCCTCCTGGGTCAGCACTGGCCAAGGTAAGGCCGAGGCAGCGGTGGGAGGAAGGTGGGTGGCCGTGGTATGTGACATGTGGTATGTGATATGTGGTATGTGATATGTGCTGTGCCGTGGTGCAAGTGACTCGCTGCAATGCCAAATGCAGCCTTGGGCAGGCAGGTGCTTGCCAAGGGTGGCATGCAGCTGGTGCTATTGGCACATCCCCATGGGGACTGGCCAGGAGGAGCAAGGAGCCAGGGCATGGCTGAGCCCGTGGCAGCAGCACCACGGGGCACCATGGGCTCACCATCAGCAGGACCCGTTTGAAACCCGCTCTGCAATTAGCCTTTCCATAATGAGTAATCAGCCACGGTTATGTTTTATTTACAGGGTTTCGAGCCTCTGTTTACTGGGTGTTTTCGTTCGTTCTCGGGTCATCAGCTCTTGTGCAGCTCAGGAGCGTGTTCCCACGCTCACTCCCTGTCAGTGGCCAGATCCTGCATGCAGCAGGTTTGTGCCTCAGCGGTCAGGATCTGACTCCACAGGCTCTCCAGGCAGACCTGAGGCTCCCTGGAGCTGAGGCATCCCACAGCCCTGTGCTAGAGCATCACCCCTGACACTGACACAGCCACACACAGGGTGAGGGGCACCCCACAGCCCTGCTGAGGGGCTGCAGCAGCTCTGAGGGGGCCAAGGGGGCTGCTGCTGGGCCCATGCCCAGCGCAAGCAGGAAAGAGTCTGCCGGCTGAGTCACCGGCGTTTGTCTGCCCAGAGCGAACAATAACTGGCCCTCTGCCTCACTTCCCCTCACAGACCGCCCTCCCTGCCGCCACCGCGCTCCGGCCGCAGCCCCCCGCCCTCTGCCCCATCCCAGCACCCACCCGTGGGTCAGGGCCGTGGCGAGGACGGGGTTTGGGGTGCACCCTGGGTGCTGCACCCATCTTGCTGTGCCAGTTTGCCTCAGGTGGGAGCTGCACCGGGGGTCCCTGCCCCCACACCTGCAGTATTCAGCACATCCTTGGCGAGGGGCACCCACGGATGTGTCCCCAGGGCCCGGGTGGGCACCGCTGACCTGAGGGCTGCAGCAGCGAGGGCAGCGCTGCAGATTGCTGTGGGCTCACCCAGCTGCCGGTTGGGAGCTTGGCAGGACAAATGTTTATTTTGTTGGCCGAATATCTCTGCAAACTTCCTGATTTGCTTGCGGGCGGCCAGGCAGCGATAGGGCTGGCGAGGCCGTTGCCTGCCCCACGCTCTGTCAGAGCTGTTATCTGCGATGCGCAGCGGGCAGGGAAGAGGTGGAGAAAGGGAAATGAAATACAACAGAGGTGGCACATTTTTTGCTCTTGATAACAAGCCTCGCTTTTAGCCTGGGAACTTGGAAACGATGCAGGTGGCCAGAGACAGCCGCAACGTCCCCCGCTGCCGCGGCGCATCTGGACCTCGTAACGAATGCCAGAGCTCCCAGCCGCGAGGCTGCGGCTCCCCACGGCACGGCACAGCTCAGCACCGGCCTGCACATGGCCAGAGCCTGGCTCTGTGGTGGTTTGGCTCTAGAGAGTTTCTGGAAGCAGCCCCAGGGCTCTGCTCCCTGGGCCAGAGCAAAGGCAGGCTGTGCCATGCCACCTCCCTCTAGATCCCGTTGATTTTTGGAGGGGTGTGAGGTGTTGGAAGTGCATTACAAGCTGATTAAAGCCCCGTTGTTAAGGAGCCCTGTGCAGGCAGTTGCAGGCTGTGGGATGACAAGCAGACAGGTGCCATGATTTGGGTGTGAGAGAGGGAGTGTGAACCTGCTGTTCACCCCAGCAGGAGAGAGGCAGGAAGGGCAGTCAGGCTGCCGTGGTGGGGCTGAGAGATGCTTTTGTCTCACCAGACCTCAGCATCCTCTCAGGAGGCTGAGGGGAGACATGATCACACTCCATAACTCCCTGACAGGAGGATGTAGCGAGGTAGGAGTCAGTCTCTGCTCCCCAGAAATGGACAGGACAAGAGGAAACAGCCTCAAGTTGCCCCAGGGGAGGCTGAGATTGGACCTGAGGCAGAGCTGTTTCCCTGAGAGGGGTGTCAGCCCCTGTGCCAGGCTGCCCAGGGAGCTGGGGGAGTGCCCAGCCCTGGAGGGATCCCAAAGCCGTGGAGCTGAGGTGCTGAGGGCAATGGGTTAGTGAGGGGAGGGCTGGGACTCCAGGAGCTTCAAGGGCTTTTCCAACCAAAATGATTCTATGATTTGAACTCCTGCTGACCCAGGATGAGGCTGGCAGGACTTGCCATTGGCACTCTCACTGGGTGCTGCTCCCATGAGGGTGCCAGCAGCATCTCTGCCCCTCAAAGCACCAGCTCTCAGAGTCAGGGTAGCATGTGGCAGCCTCTGCTTTGAAATCAAAACACTTTCTCAACTCTTTATGGAAAAGAAAAGCTGGAAACCTGTCCCCAAGCAGCCCAGAAAGCTGAAAACACCCAGAGGAATGGTGCAGGATCCCTCAGCCTCTCGGTGTTGAAGCCAAGCCGGTGATTGTTCAGTGCCCGCGGCGCAGGGCGAGGGGGATGATAAGCAGCAGGGGATGGTTTCCCTTTGAATGCCACAGAGCAGGAACGAATCTGTCAGCCAGGAAAACAGGATTTTTGGTTTTGTTCTTTTAATGGAGGATGCCTTTTTCTCCCCCTTTCTCTTTATGGAAGCTGTGTGAAAGCCACAAAGCCCCTGAGCCTCCTTCCCAGTGGGGATAACCTGGGGGGCTGCTCCTTCCAGCCCTTGGCCAAGGAAGCAAAGGCTTAGGGTGGCTGTGGGGTGGGTGGCCCCGAGTCTGGGGACCCCCGTGAGCAGGCACAGGGGGAAGCCAGGCACAAATGAACCCCTTTCTTCAGCAAGGCTGGCGAGTGGCACTTCCTGCCGAGCAGATGTCACCGCGGCGGATGCAGCTGCAGCGGGCGATAGCCGGCGGCCGGGCGAGCTGCCTGCCCCCCTGGCTGGCTCCCCACCAGCCCCTTATCTCCCCCCGCATTCCCCCCTGAATTAACGCGCGGGGAAACGCAGCAGCAGCTCCTGCTGCAAGGAACGTGCCAAGGGAAGAGCGAGGGGGCTGCAGCCTGGCTCGTGGAGCTCGGTCTGGGCTGGATTTAGGAGCTGAGATTTGAGGCCACCGCATCCGTGCAGACAGACAGGGCAGCGGGACCATCCGGGCTCACACTGACCCTTCCCAGCACGGCAGAATCCCCACAGGGACGAACTTGGGAAGAACTTTTTCACCAAGAGGGTTGTTAAATATTGGAATGAGCTGCGCAGGGAGCTGAGGCAGTGCCCAGCCCTGGAGATAATGCAAAGGCGTGGAGCTGAGGTGCTGAGGGCCATGGGTTAGTGCTGGGCTTGGCAGGGTGAGGGGAAGGCTGGGACTGCAGCAGCTTCAAGGGCATTCCCAACCCAAATGGCTGTGATTCTACGATGCTCTGAGCAAACCAGTCCTCATGGAAAATGGGGACCTTGGCAGCGTTGTGGGGCTTTGCATCGCTGCAGCTGCTCATGAGCAACCTGCCCCACACCAAACTCTACTCAGTATTGACACCCAGCCACATGCAGCAAGGAGCACAGAGAGGCAGCCAGCGACGCTCGGCTCCCCAGGAGGGAGCAGCGAATAGAGACTGAGAAACGCAGACGGACAGACAGACTCGTTGTGGGGGGTGAAACAGGAAACCTGCGGCACGCCCGGGGCTGAGCACCGGCACGGCTCGGTGCCTTTTTGCCTCCAGACACTGCTCCTGTGAGAGCTTGGCTGTGGCTGGAGCCCCGGCGTGGTGCGGCTCGGTGCGTGGTGTGGCGTGGCACGGCGGAGGGGCTGCGGGCGCCCACGGGTGCTGCCTGCAGCGGGGCAGGGCTGCGCGGCTCCGGCTCCCGGCTGTGCCGCCGGTGAGTCACCAGCACAGCGAGGGGGAAGGTGTGAGAAACCAACACCGTGGGCTTTTTTAAAAGCCTGAGGCTTAGGAAGGGGGGAACGCAGCCTGAATAGCAATCAGCTCTCACAGGCACGCGGGGAAGCAGCCGGGCTGAGCCACAGCCTCAGCTGGCAGAGCTCCGGGGGGAAGGGGCACAGCCGGCTGGAAGCCCGGCGAGAGGCTGAGTGAGAGCTGCAGGGGGAGAAGTGGCGGGGCAGGAGTGATGGTTTGGCACTCACGGGGTGTGAAAAGGGACCTCAAGACTGTGATGGCTGCAAAAACACAAGTGAGGCACAGGGTTGGGGCTGCACGAGCCGGCAGCACCCACCACATTGCCCCCAGCCCATATGTGCAGCCCCGATAGTGGGTGGGGGTCACATGTGGGGGCAGATACGGGGCCTGGCTGGCGTGTGGGGGTGACCATTTCCTGCCAGGGCTGGTGCCAGTTGCCCTCACTCACCCTCAGTGAGCACCTTATCTGCTGGTATGCACTGTGCCAGGCCCCCTCACCCCCAGGTCCTTCACCCCCAGCAGGTCCCACAGCGGCTGCAGCCTCTCCCAGCGCTCGCTCAGCAGGGATGGAGGACGTCCCTCCTCCCCATGGCCCCATGAGCAGGAATGATGGGTGAGGGCACCCAGACCCTCCCGTGGGACCAGGACAGCCGTGGGGGCAGCAGCAAGTGATGGTGGGGGGAGATGCTGTCTCCTCAAAACAAGGGAGCGTGAGTTGCTGTAACACACAGTGAATCCCACGCCGCGCTGCGCCATCAATCACCGACGTGACCGGCACCGAGGTGTTACGGGACCTTCCATCCTCTCTGCCAGGTGGGAACCTGGCAGGGCCCCATCCTGCCCCAACTCCAGATTTGCTGGGGGACGGATTGCCAGGCCCTGGCCTGGGACAGATCCAGGAGGGCTATCGGGCCCTGGCAGGCGCTTATCTGCCAGCCCGGCCGTTGCTTTCCCACCGCAGCAGAGAGAGGCCACTGGCCCTCTGGAAGTGAGGCTGATCCCATCATCTGCCCCACTGCACCTCGTGCACCCCCTGCACTCCCTGCAGGGGATGTTTGCCCACCAGCACTGACTGGGGGGATTCCAGTCTCCATCCTCATCCGTGTGGTGGGTGCTTGGCTGTGGGGCACTGAGCAGCACCCAGGCAGAGCTGGGCAGGGAGCGGGCTGGGGGTGTGAAGGGGTTAACCCAGGGAAGTTTGCTCACTCTCAGGCAATGATTTAAACCAGACAGAAAGGTTCTGTCATCCATCACGCTAACAGCCAGATCATTGTGTTTTAAAGTGTCTGTAATTGCAGCAATACAGAGACTGGGAGAGAGATAAAGGCTGGGAAGATGCAAATGCAGAGGGGAAGCACCAGCCCCTGCACCCAGCAGGGAGAAACCCAGGGAGCCCTGGGGCTGCTCTGGGCCAGCAGTGTGATGGGGACAGCCGTGGGGACTGCAAGAGGATGGCCCAGGCATCCTCCTGCCTGCCCCAGTTCTCTGTGGCACTGGGTGGGCGCAGGCAGGAGCACCCACAAAAACCGCAGATGCAAACGAAACCAGGGAGAGGTGCAGGGTGCTGAGCGGGTGCTGGACTCACTCTGTTCTACTCAAAACATTACTTTTCTATTACCTTCATCTCATGGCAGACAGCTCCCTCCTTATCCCCCTGCTTAGTGCTAAGTAACACTTGCCTCCTTGTCTCCTCTCTGTCCCTGGATCCCCAGGATGGCGAGCGAAGGACAGCGAGATCCTACCTGAGGCTGCAAGGAGGTGGCCATGGGCACAGGTGCCTGGGCTCTGTCCCGGCAGCCAAGGCCACGTACAGGCAGGCAGGAGGGGAATTATTAACATTCAGACAAGTCCCCACGAATAAAACCAGGGAACACAAATGTTTATTTTCACAGTGGTGAATTATGACTTCAATAGACCGAAATTACAGGCTGCACACACGGAATGGAAACGAGGCAGACCCTGCCACCCAAACTGTGCCGGGGGGGACAGGGACGTGGCTCCCTCCTGCCCACGCTGGCCTCCACGTGCCTGGCTCCATCCCACAAAACCAGGGCTATGCCTTGGGAGGCGCTGCTGGGCAGCTGGTGCTCTGGGATGCCCTGGTGTGTGTGCTGGCAGGGGGTTGTGCTGAATGCGCTGGTGCCACCTATGAAAAACTGAAATGGGGTGGTGGGGCAGCATAGGGGTAGTGGGGCAGATGTGTGTGAGGGTGGATGTTCCTCCCTTGCTGGTGGGACCTGCAAGAGGCTCTTAGAGAAAGGCCCTTGTGTGCTGTGCTGACCAATGTAGGTACAAAAACTTCTGGGGTGAGCACAGACCTGCTCATCCCATTGAAGCAGGGAAACAGTCTGTGCCCTGCTTGTGCCAGGCTGCTGTGAGAGTGGCAAGGCAGGACATGTCAGCTCTTTTTGGAGGACAAGGAGGGCAAAACTCAAGCTGGAATTTGGGATAGCCAAGAGCAGGAGGTCGAGGGGGATGCTGAGATGAGGTGCTGCAGCACCCTCCTGCTATGCCCCCATCTGTGGGAAGATGTGGGGGGGAGCTTGGCCATGCAGTGATGATGTGGTGGCCATTGAGTGGCGGTGCAGTGGTCACACCATGGCCATGCATTGGTCACACGGTGGCCGTGCAGCCATGCAGCAGTGCTGTGGTGCCAATGCAGTGACCACGCTGCGGTGCGTTGGTCACGCCGGGGCCATGTGCTGCCCATGCAGCGGTTTTGTGGCAGTGATGCCACCCAGCAGCACTTGCACAACGGCCATGCAGCAGTGACTCGCTGCCTGGCAGAGCTGCTGCCGTCCCTGGAGCCCTGGGAAGCGGGTGAGGATGAGTAATACCCCGAGCGTACAGGCAGCGGAGGCTCCGCGCAGCAGCTCGCAGAGGGAAGGAGGCTGCTGAGCACAGTAATTACGCAAAGAGGCAGGGTTTGGGCTGGCAGGGAAATTAGCAGGGCTCAGCCTTCCCCGCTGCACAAGCAGCAACAGCGTCCTAGGACTTGGGGTAAAGGGCAGGGAAATTTTGCATGCTCCCCCGCAGCTGGCACAGGGTGCACAGGAAGGACATGCCAAGGCCCCGGCGTGGGCAGGCAGCGCTGTGGTGCATGTACTGCTGCAGAGGAAGGACCCCTAGGGAGTGCCACCGAGGCCAAGTGGGGTGGGGGGTACCCCAGGGGTACCCCGACGCCAAGCTGGGACTGGCGTGTGGGGAGTGAGGTGCCCGTGGGGGCTGTGCTTGTCAGGCTCGCCATGCACTGGTGCTGTGGCTGTGTGTGTGGCTGTTCTTAATGCAACCTGAGGCCTCTGGAGAGGGAAGTGGAGCAGCTCCAGCCCCCCCAAGCCCCTTGCAAACACCCCCAGCCCACTCCAGCCCTTGCAAGCCTCTGACTGTTCCCACTGCCTCAGACAAGCCCTGGCCACAAGCCCTTGCAGTTCGCCCACCCTACGCAAACTTGCAGCCCCCTACCCACACACTCCCACACTCACACTTTGGAACCCTCAGTCTCCAGTGACTCTGCAAACTGTGAACCTTTCACAAAGCCCATCCCCCTGTAACCCCAAAACCCCAAGCACCCCTTGCACAGCCCCCTGAGCCCCATGTGGTCTCAACCTCTGAAGCCTCATGCAGCCCTCAGAGCCATGCAGCCTCCTGGTGCTGTACAGCCCCGTGTTCCCCACATCACCTCCTGGTTCCACACAGCCCCGTGTCCCCCTGCATCCCCCTCCAAGGCCGTGCAGCCTCTCGTCCCCATGTAGCCCCCCCATGCCCCGCAGCCTCCCTGGTACCACACTGCTCTGTATCCCCTCACAGCCCCCCAGTGCCCTACATCCTTCCCCGGTGCCGTACATCCCCTTAGGGTGCCGTACATCTTCCCCCCGGTGCTGTATCCCTCCTCCCCGGTGCCACACATCCCCCGTACATGCCCCCGGTGTCGTACATCTGCCCCTCAGGTGCCATACATCCAACCCCGGTGCTTTACATCCCCCCGGTGTTGTACATCACCCCTCCCGCTGTCGTACATCCCGCCCGGTGCCATACATCCCCCCGATGCCCTACATGCCCCCGGTGTCCTACATCCCCCCCGGTGTCGTACATCCTTCCCTGGTGCCATACATCCTCCCGGTGCCCTACATCCCCCCTCCCGGTGTCGTACATCCCCCCTCCGGTGCCGTACATCCCCTCGGTGCTGTACATGCCCCCGGTGCCGCCCATCCCCGTGTCCTTCTCCATCCCTCCCGGTCCGTCCCGCCCCCCCCCAGCCTCCGTCCGCGCACCCCGGGGGCCCCGCTCCGGTGGCGGCGGCTGCGGGGCGCCCCCTGGCGGCGGCGGCGGCGGCGGCGGCGCCGTCTAAGGCAGCGGCGCGCGCGGGCGGCGCTCAGTCCGGGGCGGGCGGGCGGCGCGGCGGCAGCGGCGGGCGCTGCGGGCGGCCCGGCCCGGCACGGCACGGCACGGCCCGGCACGGCACGGCACGGAGCGCGGCCGCGGGCGTCCCATGGCCGCGACACGGCGCCGGAGGATGCGCCGCCGAGCAGCGAGAAGGGGGTGAAGCGACCCCGCGGATTTACCATCTTCTTCGTCCCCGCCTTTCTCCTCTTGTCCGGTAAACCCCCTTCCGGGGGAGGGGGAAGCGCCCCGACTCACCGGGCTGGCGGCCCCCGGCGGCCCCGGGAGCGACGAGCGGCGGTGGGCAGGTGCCGGGGGGAGCCGCCGCCGCGGGGCCGCGCTCCGCCCGCACTGGCCTTAACGGGGCCGCCGCCGCCGCCGGGGGCCGCTGCCGGCTCTGCCCGCTCCCGCCGGCCACTGCCTTGGGACTTACCTCACGCCTCCACCACACCTCAGGACGGTAAGTGTCGTCCGCGACCGGGAACGGGGACGGGGAGGTTCCCGGTAGACGGGGAGGCTCCCGGAGAAGATGGGTTGGGGATGCTCCCGGTGCCCGGGGGATGTTCTCGGTGCGCAGGGGAGTCGGAAAGGCTCCCCGATGTTCGGGGCATGGTCCCGATGCGCAGAGGACGGGAAGGCTCCCGGTGCCCGGGGGGTGCTCCCGGTGACCAGGAGACGGTCGCGGTGCTCGGGAGATGCTTCTGGTGTCGGGGAAGATGCCGGAGCGCAGGGGACGGGAGGCCCCCCGGTGACCCCAGGGGTGCTGCCAGTGTCGAGGAAGCTGCTGGTGCCCGAAACAGCACGGTCCCCGCCTCCGCGGTCTCTCCGTCCCCGCGCCTGGCCGCCTCCGGGACGCGTCGCAGCGGCGGAGCGAGGCTGGGCGACCGGGACCGCGGCCGGGACGAGCGGGCACCGGAGCCGCCGTCCATTCAGCGGGCAGCGCTGGGAGCGGTTCCTCCAGCGGGAGCGGGAGCAGGGCAAGGGCGGTCTGCCGCGACCGTGGGCCCCGGTCCCACGCACCGCGATCCCGCAGGGACAGCGGGACGCGGACCCCGCTCCCCCGCTGCTGCGGGGCCGGGGCTTTGCCTGCGCTCTCCTCCTGGGACCCGGCAGCGGCTTTTCGGAGAGCCGCGGCAGCCCCGCATCTCTGAACCCACGCGGGTTTGTGGCCCCCGGCCCCCGCAGCACGGCTTCCTCGGTCGTGGCTCCCGTCGGGCGGGAGAAGTCGCCTTCATCCCCGCATCCCTCCTCCTCCTCCGAGCACCAACCCGCCGGCTCCACGTCCTGCTCCGGCTGCCGCCGATTTCCAGATGGAGCCGCGTTTCGTGGCGAGGAGGAGCTGATCCACTTGGGAGAGTTTGTGGGAGGAAAGCCCGGGGCTGGTTTAGGAAGTTACAGCCACAGCAGCATAATTGAGCGTTTCCACGCGAGGCCGCGCTGGGGCCACGCGCCGTGTCCTGGGCGTGCGGCGGGGGACGGGTTTGTCGGAGGCGGCGTGGGAAGGAGGGCTGGAGGCAGCGTGGGCTGGCTCAGGGAGCCCCCAGCTCTCCTCTAGCCCCTGGGCCTCGCAGCCATTCCTCACTGTCCGGCTCTTTGCCAAGGGGATGCTGCATGGAGCGGGGCTGCCACTCTACCGCTCCCTGTCCCCTCCGTGGCTCCTCCGTGTCCCCTCCCTGAGGCTGGGCCAGGGCACAGCCGGCTCTCCCCACCTCCTCCCCACACAGCCCTGGCCATCTTTGGATACTGCAGAGCGTTTCTCTGCTTAAACACATCTTTTGTTGGATGGAGTTTTTTTTTCCTCCTCCTATTAGCCAAGAAAAACTTTGCAACTTTCCATCGCTTTCGGAGAGGAGCTGGAGCTGGAGCTGGAGCTGGAGCTGGAGCTGCTGGAGCTGGAGCTGCTGCTGGGTTTCATTTTGGTTTTTTAGTTTGAGGTCACGTGCACGTTGACAGTGGCTTTGAATCGAAGCGATGGTCTCGTCTGTAGCTCAGAAAGAGCTTTTGAGCTCGTCCCTCTGTTGTTTTCTCTCTGTTCAGGAACAAAGGGATTTTTTCTGCCTTTAATTAAAAGGAATATTAATTCTCCGCTCCTTTCTTGAGCGACTCGAAGACACTCTGCAAACATCCTTCTGCTCGGCACGGCAGCGGGGTGAGCTCTGCTGCGGGATGGGGCACGGATACGTGAGGGAACAGTCCCAAAACCCCAGAGCAAACACGGAGCAGCAGCCCGGGAGGATGCTGACGGCCCCGGCGCCTGCGCTCCGCGCCTGAGGAGCCCCGCGGGGCCGAGCGCTGCCCGGGGCGGGCACTCGGGTCCCCGGAGGTGCAGAAGGCAGGTCCCTGCACGCCACGTTTCCACGCAGGGAGAAGTTTTGAGCGTTGCTTTTGCTGTGGCTGGGGAGGCGAGCGGAGCTCAACTTGGCTGTGCTAAAGGGGTTTTCCCTGCCCGCTGCCTCCCGGCAGGCCCGGCCACTGCCTGGCTGGCAGGTAAGGCTCTACCCGGAGACAGACAGATGTTGGGCAGCTTTTGTTTGGAAAACGTGGGGCTGTAAATGTTGGCTTATAGGGAGGAAGAGCCAAGATGTGTGGGGGAAGAGGCTGTTCTCCCGTGGCGCTGGGTGCCGGCGTGGGGTGAGTGCCGGGTTTGGGCAGGGTAACAGCGAGGCCTCGCGTGGGTGCAGGATTTGCCTCTCCCATCGGGAACTTCCAGGGTGTAGGATGGAAAAATACTCCAGTGCTCGGCCTTGCTTTGGGTTGGGAGGCTCAGGCAGACTGCTGGGCTCAGGGACAGCCCCGTGGGCACAGCCAGGGTGGGCTGCCCACAGCCCGCGTGTTGGGGAGGGGGCTCTGGTGTCTGGGGCTGGTGCGTCTCTGCTGACATCCCCCACGTCGCTTCCCCAGATCTCTGTTTCTGAGGCACAGTTGTTTGCAGAAGTGGGAGACCCTGGGCAGGGTCTGGGCTGTGCCACTGTTTGGCTTTGCCAGGGAAATGGGCTCTCGGCTCCGCTCACTGCTGGTGGCCGCCTGAATCCCTGCTGTGGTCTAGAGGCATTTTGGCTCTTTGCCGGTGGCCTTGTGGCATCTCCTGCCCCCTGGCCAGCTGGAGAAGGGATGTGGGTTGCTGTGGGGTGCTACAGGACCCCTGGGGAGCAGATGAACCCTGTAAATATCTATTAAACATTGTTGAATGGGGGTCAGTGGATCACCAGGGAGCCCGCCGGGGAGCACAGGGCTGCTGGTGAGGCCCACGCTGCTGGCAGTGGGGCAGGGAGCAGAGTCCCCACCGGGGGAAGGAAACACCAGCACCCCCCCAGCACCAACACTGCTTCTGCCCCTGGCCAGATCAGCCCAGCACACACAACGTTATGGGCAGGTCAGGGCCTCATCCTGCAAACGGGGCTGCCCAGGCCCTGGGAGGAAGCGAGGGCAGCCTGTGGGTCACTCTGCTGGGCTCAGTGCAAAGCTCAGTGTGTGCTGAGGGACAGCAGGGGGATGCTGCAGCCTCAGCTGCTGCTTTCCAAGCTGGACCATGGGCAGGAGCTGGAAAAAGCTGCCCCACCAGGATGGGGACGGGAAGATCCCCAAGCAGGGGCTGGTCCTTGCAGGCTCCTTGATGAGCAGTGGCAGAAGCCCTGTGCCCAGGCACCGTGATGGGCAGTGCCAGGGGCATAGCCCCGTGCCCAGGCACTGTGATGGGCAGTGCCAGGGGCATAGCCCCGTGCCCAGGCACCGCTGCTGCTGCTGCCACTGCCCTCTTTGGGGATTATTTTTAGATTTCCTGAAGCTTGTTTTCTGCCGTCCCTCCCAGCACACTCAGGCTCCCCAGGGGCAACCCCACCTTGACAAGCCTGCAGCTTCCCTTTGGAAGATGCTGACCAATGTTTCCAGAAAACAACCCAGGGATTTCCTGTTTATTTGGCAAAATCCTCGGGTGTATTTTGTTTCCCTGCATTGGGGTTTGGTTCAATCTCACGTGGGCAAAGAAATCGCCTTGAAATGGAGCCCGTGCTTAAAAAGAAATAGACAAAGAGTGGGTAAAGCAGCAGCCTGGGATCTGTGAGGAGGCACAACGGGGTCCAGCACCCTCTTGGAACCATCAGCATCCTGGACTGTGCAGGGCAGGATCTGGCCCGGGGTCCCTGGGGAGCCAGGGCTGCCGCGGCATTCCCACGCTGTGGGGACCTCGCCGGGAGCTCCTGCTGGCACTGCTGTGGGGAGGGGGATGTTTTCCCTTCCCCAGCCACCCTCTACTTCCAGAACACCCCAGGTCCCTGGCTGTTGGTGCCACTTGTCCCTGCACCAGCCATCAAGGCCACCTTGCAGCCCTGTGCACCAGGCTGGGTGTCTGCAGTAACTGCAGTTTGGGGCATTTTAGCCTGATCCTCATTGCCCTCAAAGAGCCTCCAGTTCTGCAGCTGGACATCGGGATGGTTTTGGGGTGGTGGATCACTTGCGTGGTGGGTCATGTACCCACTGCCCTTGCCCACAGGGAGGTGTTTTGCAGCTGAGACGTGTGTGTTTCCTGGGCAAGGGGCACCAGCTGGTGCTGCTGGGGGTAGGGGGGTGTCATCCCCTGCCCCGTGCCACCCACATGCCTCCAGGTGTGCCAGGCTGGCCACAGCACTCTGTTTACTCCCAATGTTTAGCCAGCGTGTTTAATCTCCAGGAGCGTGAGGCAGCTGGGGAGCAGGGAGGGTGTGTGTGTGCATCCCCACCTCCCCGGGGCTGGCACCAGGGTGCAACACTACGGACGGGGCTCGTTGGCTGTCCTACTACTCCTCTAGTGCCGGCAGCTCAAGGAGACCCCCCACCCTGACCGTCTGCGTGGGGGGGAACCCCACTCCCAGCCGCTCTCCGTGCTGGCCAGCCACGTTGCCGCCAGCCGCGGTTGACTCAGAGGCTCCAGCGTCGCGTCCCGGGGCTGAGCCCGAGCTGCTTTCACAGGCACGGCTGAAATGCACAAAATGTTCGACTTGTAAAATATGTAGCGTGAGAAAATAGCCTTTTCTGCTCTCCTCCTCGCTGCCGCCGCTCCCCTGCCCCATCTGCTCGCTTGGAAAGCTTCCCGCCGCCGGGACGGGGGGGGTGGGCGAGGGGCTGACGACACCCGGGGTCCCTTGGCAATCGCCGCCGGCCCGGCTCGAGGGTGGCATCCATCGCCGTGGCACGGAGGAGATGCCCCTTGGCAACAGCGGGGTGCTGGGGGCGTGCGGGAGGATGCGCCCGGTCCGTGAGGGGATGCAAAGCCTCCCGCGCGCTTCGGCATCCCGACGGCTCTCTCCCCAGTGGCACGATTTGGGAGCAAACGTGGGGCTGGCGCCGGCAAAGCCCCCGGGGGGGGTGATGCGGGAGGCGTTGGCACCGCCGGGGGTTTCCGAAACGGGGCGGCGCGGGACTTCTCGGGAGGATGCAGGGGAATCCCCCCGCGAGGTACCCCGGCGGTGCCCAGCCGGGCCGGGCCGGAGGGAGGGAGGGAGGCTCGGCGCCGGAGCTGGCCACCAGCCACGCTTTTCACCAGCCACCTTAATCCATCATTATCTGGGCACACTTCGGATCCTTGCCAAGAGCAAGGTGGGAAGAGGGGGGGGTTGTAAGCATGCTTTCCCTATTCCCCTGCCATCCTTTTTGCTGCCTGTGTGTAATTAACAGAGTAATTAAAAACAGGATGAGTTAATTGGTATTCATTTATGTGGCAGATGTTTTTAATTGAGATACGAAACAATTTACCTGTTTACATAAACAATAGCAAATGAAAGCTTGTAAAACAGGGAGGGTGCTTCTTGGGGGTGGGCCCTTTTTTATTTGGTGGTGGTATTTGGAGGAAAATCAAACCCAACTCCCTCCTCTGTGGCCACCCCGGGGAGCAGGAGCCGCCCGGCACCGCCTGCGCTGAGCCAGGAGGAAGGTTTGGCTCTCTGGGTGGCTGGTTGTGGCTTGAGAAATGGGGGTGCTTGGGCTTGGGGTGTAGGGGGGAGCCTGGCTTCAAGTGTGGTGTCTCATCACTAACCACGATGTGGAAGGAGGAAGGGAACCAGGTGTCAGGTCCCTATTGACAACTGCTGACCTGGAGCTGAGCGAGGAACGTTGCCCGTGGTGCATCCCCTGGCAGCTGCACTGGGCATCCCCAGGCTGCTGACATTGCTGGCATGGGCAACACAGCCAGGGGCTGCTGCTGGGGCTCCAGGGAGCAAAGCAAATGAGGATGTACCTGAGCACACTAAAACTCACCTTCCCCCTGGTGCTGGGTGGGTGAGGAGCATCCCAGCAGCGTGGGACCTGTCACAGGGTGCCCATGGGCATGGTGGAGATGGCAGGGCCAAAGGGCTCCTGCAGCAGGGCAAGGGTGGCAGGTCCCACTCAACTGAGCAGCTGAACTAAACCATAGTGGCAATGCCCAAATGCATGGCCTGGTTGGCGTTGCACAGTCATCCACACCAGGCCAGGCTGCCAGCATTCCTGCCCCAGGCTGGAGGAGCAGGGCAGAGCAAGACTTGCACTGCCTGGGGCATGGGCATCCTTGGCAGCAGCAGTGCAGGCAGGGCCTGGGTGCCTGGCAGGGCTGAGCCCTCTGCCAGCACCCCCTGACACCTGCATCCCTTCATTCTTTCAGCAGCTATTACCTGTGTTCAGAGCTCCCTGTGCCCACCTCCCTGGGCCTGGAGATGGCTGGGTTCAGTTACATCTTGTGCAGAGGGTTTAGTTAGCTTCTCTTTTAAAAAGCTTCATTTGTGCTGAGGAGCGCTGGGGTTTGGGTCCCACTCCTCTACCCTGGCTCCCCAAAATGTACCCACGGGTCACGTTGGCAATGGGATCACTGCTGAGGGTGGGCAGCATCCTGCCAGCCTCCTGCAGCCACTCTCCTTGCAATCAGGGATGAGCCACCTCCACAGGGCTCTCACCTACCCCCATGGTCACCATGCCCCCGGGAAGGGGATCAGGATGGGCGCAGGAGAGGAGGGAGATGCTGTTGCTGGGCTCATGCACGTGGCCGTGGGCTCTGCACGCTTCCCCCAGGCTGCAGCTGGGCTCGCTCCGTCCCGGGGAGTTGTTCTTGGCCCCGGTGGCAGCGGCAGCTGAGGAGCAGCATCGCTTGTGCCTTTGTTTCGGAGGCAGCCTGGCTTCGGCTCTTCCAGCATCTGGATTTCATTTGTGGCCTTTTGAGAGCATGAAGGATGCTGGTCTTTTAATTCCCTTTTAACTCCTTCCTCGCTCGGGAAGCTTCGCCTGGCCTGGGAGGGGAGAGCTGTGGGAAGGGGAGAGCTGTGGGAAGACAGAGCTTTCTGATGGCCCTGCCCTCTCCATCCCCATCCCTGGGGGAGTGTAGAGAGGAGAGCAGCCAGCCTGGGTGTTCCTCGGTCGTCAGGCTCAGCCCTATTCCCATCCCCAGCTGCTGCCTGGTCCTGCCCAAGGCTGCAGAGCAGGGGCTGCTTGCTGCCCGAGGAGGATGGCTAACCCCAGGGAAGATGAATAACCCAGAGAGAACGGGTAACCCCAGGGAGAATGGGTACCCTGGGCTGTGCCGCAGCTTGCAGCACCCAGACAGGCTCCCTGAAGCTAGGGGGAACTGCAGATGCTGGGCTGGCTGCTGGGCCCTGGCCCTCAGGCATCAGGCTGCAGGATGCCAGGCATCGCTGCCCACCAGTGCCTATGGCTGCAGGATGCCAGGCATTGGTGCCCAGCAGCATGTATGGCTGCAAGATGCTATGCATTGGTGCCTGCTAGCATGTGTGGTGCCATGGGTAGGTTCCCACCAGTGTGCATGGCTGCAGGATGCCATGGGTTGGTTGCCACCAGCAGGGTCCGTGCCCACACCAGTGTGCCAGGGGTTAAAGCGTGTGGTGTGCCAAAGCAGGGCTGGGGGTCAGGCAGGGCTGTGGGGTCCGTGGGCCCCGGGAGGCAGGGTGGGGGCCGCCTGCTCCTGCCAGCCAAGGAGAAAATACTAATCCTTTTATTTTTATATTATTACTTATTCATCTGGGCTGCAGCAGCCTAATGGAAACCAGATGGAGGAAAACAGAGCCAGGCCCGAGCGGCTGGGACAAATTACCCCAAAGAAAGGGAGGAAAAAGAGAGAGAGAAAAAATACCCAGCTGAGTCTGAGTCGTGTTGAGGAATTACTTTGTGCCAGGAGGCTGCACTGTGACCCCCAAAACCCCCTTTGCCCACCACAGAACTCGTCCCATCCTGCCAGGGGCCTGGGCTGGTGCCATCCATGGCCGGATCCTGCGGGCATCCCGGGCTCTGTTTGCTTTGGATGTTTCTGGGCTCAGGCACTGAGAATTACCACTGGGATTGGGGTTGTCCCTCATCCCCTTGCCCACACGGTGGTTTTGGGGTTGCAAACACCTCGGGGAAAATTTATGACTTGGAGAAAAGAAAGGAAAAGACAAAAAGCCACAGACAGGCCTCATTGCCCAGAGTGCTCCATCAGCTTCGGGCAAACCCTCCCCCTGATGGACGCTGGGGAAGAGCCGTGTTGCTGCCAGAACAAGGGCATCTCTGTGTTCCCCTTGGCATGGGCATGCATTTGGAGTTGGGACAGTGAGGGGCATGAGGACGGGGATGCAGGCGGGGACGGGGATGCAGGCAGGGACGGGGATGCAGACAGGAACAGGGATGCAGACAGGAACAGGGATGCAGGTGGGGATGGGGATGAAGGCAAGGAGGGAGATGCAAGCAGGGGGATGCCGAGCCCAGGAAGGATCATGCAGATGAATCAAGGTGCTGTGGCTGTGCAGATGCAGCTGCTCAGTCGGGGTCATGCTCTGTACATGCTGGCAGGGGATCTACTGGTTCCTGTTGGAAGGCTGGAGAACCTTGCCCAGAGATGGGCATGTCCTTGGAAAGGAAAATGAAAGGTGCTTTTCAGAACGTCCCATTTATTTTGTCAGGCCCTGTAAAGAAACTGTTGGTCTACAAGGAGGTTTCCTGTGAGGCTGGAGTGGCAGAAGGGAGCGAGGAAGGGCAAAGCAGAGCATGCAGACACAGGCAGCTGCAGGATGACGGTGTGCTGTGGGCCGGGAGGGATGCTCCCACACTGCTGGGGGATGCTGTGGGACCACGATGGTGACTGCTCAAGCTTTTGGCCCTTACCCCAGCTCTCACCTCACCATCGGCCCCGATAGCATCTCGCTCGGGATGGGGCCCCGGTTTTATTTAGCCCGGACAATGTGCTCTCACAGGGTTCCATTAATCTCCCAACAGTTGCAGCGGCTTAAGCGTGCATATTAGATTAGCATTGATCAGCCGAGCCTGGCGGGGAGCGTGCCGGGGCGCAGTGGGGACCCCGGGGCCGGGCAGCGGCTGCGGCAGCCGCTTCCTTCTTTGGCCGGGGCCGGTGGCAGTGGCGCGGGCGCACTGATGGAGCATCGCAGCTGCCCGAGCTTGCAGCTGCCCGTTAACTGCCCCCAGAGGGAATGGAACCTTGCCCCGGGGCTGTGCCACCTCGGCATGGTGCTGCCGGGTGTTATGTGGGGTTGTGAGCAATGCCCTGCTCTGTCCCCATCACCCAGTGCCGGGCACAGGGCGCTGTCCCCACCGTTGTAGGGCTGCACGAGGGGTTGGTCACCGTGCCCACCCTCCTGCAGGCACAGAGGCACCATCCCCGCTGCCCGAGCTCTGCCTAGGGAGAGCGTTGCTGCCGTCCCGCACCACAGATGCCCAGGCTGGCACGGGGTCCCTCAGGGTGCCCCGTGCCCCCCGACCCCCGCGCCGCTGGGAGGGGAAGCGCGGTGCTGCCCGGCACACCCCGCTCACCGCGCCGTGCCTCTCCCCGCAGAGACCGCGGAGCCGCGGGCCGTCACCATGCCCGACTCGCCGGCCGACGTGAAGACGCAGCCCCGCTCCACGCCGCCCAGCATGCCGCCGCCGCCGCCCGCCGTCACGCAGGGAGCCACGCGCCACCCGTCCTTCACGCCAAACGCCAGTGAGTACCGCGCTGGGGGCAGGACGCCGGGCAGGGAGGCTGCACGGCCTCTTTCACCTCTGCATCACGCGCTGCACCCGGGACCAGCCGCATCCTCGGACCCGCTGCGCGCTGCTGGCCGTGCCGTGGGGTGGCATTAACCATCCTTGCACTGGAGAAGGGCTTTGGGTTGCATGTCCCAAGCCCTGGATCATGTGTGTGCCCATGGGGAGCACCACAGCGCTGCCCGTCGCCAGCAGTGCCCTGCAGGGTGTGTGAGGACAGGGATGTCACTGGATGGTGGCACAGAGCAGCGTGTGGGCCTGGGTGCTCTTGCCTGCAGGGAGCTGGTTGGAGGATGCTGTGGGATGAGGCTGTCCCTGTGGGTCAGAACTGGCCCCGTTGGGGTTCCTGGGCACATGAGGACCCAGGATGGCAGGATGGTGTCACAGCCAGCTGTGGTGGCAGGGACCTCTTTGCCCTGCCCAGGCCATGGCATGGTGACATCAGAGGACTTGGTGGGGACTCGAGGTCTGAGTCCTCGGTCTGTGTAGCATCACTGAACTGTGGGAACCCCAAAGCACTGGCTGCACTAGTGCTCTGTGGGCTCATTGCACACTTGATTGGTCCCTGTACTGGTGTCATGGCCCTGGCACACAGCCGGACAGGGCACAGGCAGGGCAGGATCTGGGCGAACAGGAGCCGTGGCTGCTTGCCCTGGCAGCAGTGGCAGTGGCCACCATGAGCGATCTGTCACAACACATCCTGGGCCTGTCATGCCGGGGTTCACTGGTAGTTGCATCTTGCTTAGAATCCCCAGCAGGGAAGAACCCCCCAAAACAACCCCCTAAGCCTCAGCCCCCAAGAGCCACCGTGCCCTGCTCCCAGCCCGATGCTGGCTACTGAGAAACCAGCTCGTGCTGGGCTGAGCTCTGGGGGCATTTGCTTTTGAGCTTGAGCCCCGTGGCAGACGCAGCCCCTGGGTTGCGCTGGGTGCAGGGCACGTGGCCGCTGTGTCACGGCTCAGCCGTGCTGTTCCGCTGCTTCTGCGGTCTGAGGGAAGTGGCACAAGCCCCGCTCTGTGCTGGGGCTGTGCAAGGGGGGTGCCGAAATGCAGGCACCGTGTTAGGCAGCTGAGCACCCCCTGAACCCTCCCTCCAGCCACGCTGGGACGCAGGGACCCAGCTCCATCCCCGGCACCCCTGAGCCCGGGTGGCTTTGCCCAAGGCACACGTGCCCCTGCCGTGCCCGCTGCCCACAGGAGGAGCGGGTTGTGCCCACCCCTGGCCGAGAGCTGCCCTCTCTGCTCTCTCATCATGGCGTGTTTTATTTTGCTTGCAGATCGAGACGCTGGCCCTCCGACGTTTCTGCCTCGCGGCCGTTTTCATGGTTGCTTGAAATGGTCGATGGTCTGTCTTTGTAAGTAAAATGAAACACCCGCTCTCATGAGAGACCCGAGACGCAGCCGCAGCCCCCTCCAAGAGGCACAGGGTCCCACGGGGGTCCCGCCAGCCCCTGCCCCGCCGGGTCACGGGGATGCAAACCCCGTCCCTGGCCGAGGGACATGTGCAGTGTCTAACTTAGTAACGCACCTGTCGCGGGAATAAAAGCAGTTGTGGCCAAAGGGTTATTTTCGGCCCCTCTTTAGCGGGCGGCGGATAGTGCCCGGCCGGAGAGCGAGCGGGAGCCCACCGAGGCAGGCAGGGCAGGCCGGGCGGCGCGGGCACCGCAAGGTTAGTGCCATCCCGGGAGCGGGGTGCCCGGCGCGGTGCGTGCCTGTGTGCTGTGGTGTGTGCCGTGGTGCCATGGCATGTTCCCAGGTGCCACGGTGCATTCCCAGGTGCCATGGTGTGTGCCCTGGTGTAATGGTGCGTTCCCTAGTGCCCTGGTGCATTCCCACGTGCCATGGTTTGTGCCCTGGTGTCGTGGTGCGTTCCCAGGTGCCGTGGTGTGTGCCTGGGTGCCACGGTGCATTCCCAGGTGCCATGGTGTGTGCCCTGGTGTAATGGTGCGTTCCCTAGTGCCCTGGTGCATTCCCACGTGCCATGGTTTGTGCCCTGGTGTTGTGGTGCGTTCCCAGGTGCCGTGGTGTGTGCCTGGGTGCCATGGTGCATTCCCATGTGCCATGGTGTGTGTCCTGGTGTAATGGTGCATTCCCAGGTGCCATGGTATGTGCTCTTGTGCCATGGTACATTCCCATGTGCCATGGTTTGTGCCTTGGTGTCGTGGTGCATTCCCATGTGCCATGGTGCGTTCCCGGGTGCCATGGTGTGTGCCCTGGTGTAATGGTGCATTCCCAGGTGCCATGGTTTGTGCCCTGGTGTCGTGGTGAGTGCCCAGGTGCCACAGTAGGTGCCTGAGTGCTGCAGGGCGGTCAGGAGATAGGATGATGTGCGGCATCACCTGTGCCAGTGGCAGAAAGGTCTGTGCAGACACAGGTGCAGGAGTGAGGAGCATGTTGCACCCCTAGGCATGTCCCTCTGGCTCATTTGGCACGGAGTGCCCTCAGTAACTCCCATCCTCCCTGTATGGGCAGCAGGACTAGAGGTGCTGGTGTGTTTCAAGCCAGCCTGGGCTCCAGGAGAAATGGCTCGTGGCTTCTCCCTGGGGGGTGCTGAGCAGCTCCCAGAGGGGCAGGATAGATCCCCTTCTCTTGGCTGCTTTGAAGATTGAGAAGCAGGATCAGGGCCTCTCTGTGCTGGGGCATGCACTGCATCCCATCCCTCCCCACAGCCCCCCCCAGCACTGGAGACTTCTCCAGGATGTGGCCCCAGGGACACAGCAACACCCCAAAGCCTCCCAGGGGGTGTTGCCCCCACAGCACTGGGCAGGATTCGCACATCCCAGCCTCGTCCCCGCGGTGCCAGGGCACAGCCTGTGACCTCCCCTCCCCTCTCTCCCCGCAGTGATGAACGGGAGCAGCCACTCGCCGACCGCCATCAATGGGGCTCCGTCCACCCCCAACGGGTTCAGCAACGGGCCGGCCACCTCCTCCAGCGCCTCGCTGTCCACGCACCAGCTCCCGCCGGCCTGCGGCGCCCGCCAGCTCTCCAAGCTCAAGCGCTTCCTCACCACGCTGCAGCAGTTCGGCAACGACATCTCCCCTGAGATCGGGGAGCGCGTGCGGACCCTCGTCCTGGGGCTCGTGGTACGTCCTGGGGCTTGTGGGGGCTGCCAGGGTGATGCCATGACTGGGGGATCCTTTGTTCTCTCGTTGGGGTGGAGAAGCTGCTCAATGGGCAAAATAATCAGGATCCTCTTGGTGCTGAATTGATCTAATTGTTGGGAAAATGGGGCTGGTTTTCCAGCATAGAATCACAGGATCGTTGGGGTTGGCAAAGCTCTTGAAGCTGCTGCAGTCCCAGCCCTCCCCTCACCCTGCCCAGCACCACTCACCCACAGCCCTCAGCACCTCAGCTCCAGGGCTTTGGGATCCCTCCAGGGCTGAGCACTCTCCCAGCTCCCTGGGCAGCCTGGCACAGGGGCTGACACCCCTCTCAGGGAAACAGTTCTGCCTCAGCTCCAATCTCAACCTCCCCTGGGGCAACTGGAGCCCATTTCCTCTTGTCCTGTCACTTGTTACTGGGGAGCAGAGCCTGACCCCCCGCTCCCTGCAGCCTCCTGTCAGGGAGTGTCAGAGGGTGCTCCTGTCTCCCCCCAACTCCCAGGATCTGCATAGCATGGTGCAGGGTTGTATCCTGCTTTCTGCCATCCCAGCAGAGCCTTGAGCATGGTTTACTCTCAAGCATGATTTTCACTTTGGCGTGGAAAAAGGAGCAGAAATGAGGGAGAAACAGCAAAGCATCCCCCTGGGGGGTGCAGGGCGGGCAGAGGGCTGTGCCCAGCGGTGCTGAGCTCGTGCTGTCCCCACAGAACTCCACGCTCACCATCGAGGAGTTTCACGCCAAGCTCCAGGAAGCCACCAACTTCCCGCTGCGACCCTTTGTCATCCCCTTCCTCAAGGTGGGTGCCGCAGCCCGGGGTCAGTGTCGGCATCACAGGGGAGCAGGGGTCTGGGAGTGGCTTTGGGTCCCCTCCTCCCTGTCCCTGCAGCTCCTCACACGAGCAGAGTCACACGAGGCCAGGGCTGTTTGCAATAAAGCCAAGGCTTTGGCCCAGCTGGGAACCATTTGCAATTCATTAAAATCCCCCTTGTTTTCTCTCTGTGCTTTCATTTGGCGCTGCCTCTGCGCTGTCACCCGGCTCTGAGGGACTGGCCGGCGGCTGGCACGCCTGGCAGCACTGGCACTGCCGGCACATGCTCAGCCCCACCGTCACCTGCCCCTCCCTAACAGAGCAGTAATGAAAAAGGGCCAAAAAAAAGCCTCTTTTCCACCTCTGCACCCCCAAACCTTTTGGGGCAGAGGCCGGTGCTTCCTGCAGAGCAACTGGAGTGGTTTGCTCCTGGCAGGGGAAGGCAGGGGCAAAACACAGCTGTGCTGAGCCGGGGGGATGGCACGGGCCCCTCGTCCTCCTGGGCTGGGGCTGCATCCCTGGCTGAGCAGGGTCTCAGCAGGGGCTGGGGACCCTGCAGCTCAGGGTGAGCTGGGAGCCAGCCCTGCTGTGCCAGTACCAGGCTCACAGTGGCCACCAGCTGCCCTGGCACCCTGCTCCCAGCTGTTCCCAGATGCCTCCAGATGTTTCTCATTACCCGGAGTGCAGCCAGCCGGGCTCGGCGTGCTTCCCAGGCTCAGGGGCTGCTGCCTTGGCTTGTTCTGGCTGCTTTGCCTGCTCTGAGGGGCTGCAGTGCTGGGGGCCAGGGGAGACAGTGGGTAGGTGGATGGGGAGTTCACAGCCAGTCCTCCTGTCCCACAGGTGACAGATGGGCTGGAGGTCACCCAGGCTGGGGGCTCAGGTCCCCAGGGTGAGAGCTGCGGGGACAGGGTGGCACAGGCAGCTGACCTGGCTGGGGGATGATGCTCTGACAGGATGCAGGAGAGCTCAGATGAAGCTGAAACTCTGCAGGGTGCCATGTGTATGCCCACCCCAACAGCTGGGGTCCCAAAGATGTTCCCCTGAGCAAGGCAAAGGGGACCCCAAAGGGAAGGCTGCTGCCTGCCTGGCACCTCCTGCCCATGGCAGGCAAGGGGCAGAGCTGGGCTGTGCCAAGGGGGTTGGGCTCTGCAGTGGGGCTCTGCCAGGTTGGGAGGGTGCTCTGCAGGGCTGAGGACTGAAGTCTCACCCCCCTCGCAGGCCAACCTGCCGCTGCTGCAGCGGGAGCTGCTGCACTGCGCCCGCATGGCCAAGCAGAGCCCGGCGCAGTACCTGGCGCAGCACGAGCAGCTGCTGCTGGACGCCAACGCCACCTCTCCCATCGACTCCTCCGAGCTGCTCCTGGAGGTGGGCGAGAGCGGCAAGAGGAGGACGCCAGACAGGTGCAAGCTGGGGGGGGTGGATGTGTGGGGTATTGTTGAGGGGGGGGGCACACATCCCTGCCACACACCCCAGGATGGCGGGCATCGGTGCCTGGCAGGGACCAACCTCCTCTCCTCCTCCCAGGACCAAAGAGAACGGTTTGGACCGAGACCCTCTGCACCCCGAGCACCTCAGCAAGCGGCCGTGCACCATGAGCCCGGCGCAACGTTACAGCCCCAGCAACGGGCTGAGCCACCCTCCCAACGGGCTGGGGCCCCCTCCCAACGCCCCCCCCCTGCCCCAGCACTACCGCCTGGAGGACATGGCCATGGCCCACCACTACCGCGACACCTACCGTCACCCTGACCCCCGCGAGCTCCGCGACCGCCAACGACCTGCTGGTCAGTGCTGGCATCCCCCTAGGGACAGGGGGGCAGGCAGGGGGCTGGGGAGCTCCCCCAGCCCAGGGAGGGGCGTGCTGTGGGGGCTGACCCCCACCCTGCGCTTGTCTTGCAGCGGTGCACGGGACACGGCAGGAGGAGGTGATTGACCACCGACTCACCGACCGGGAGTGGGCAGAGGAGTGGAAACACCTCAACAACGTATGTAGTGCCCACCCCCATGGGGCTGGCATGCCAGCTTTGCCCAACTTCCCCCCAGCTTTGCCATCCATCCCCACCGCGTGGCCCCCTCAAGGGCTTTTCTCCCCGCAGCCAGAGTGACACACCAGCCCTGGCACAGCCCAAATCCCACCCAGCACCAGGCACTGCAACCCCCCACAGCTGCTTGCAGCAGAGTTCCCACCCCTAACTTTGCCCCCCACCCCCATAGCTGCTGAACTGCATCATGGACATGGTGGAGAAGACGCGCCGGTCGCTGACGGTGCTGCGGCGGTGCCAGGAGGCCGACCGAGAGGAGCTCAACCACTGGATCCGGCGCTACAGCGACGCCGAGGACATGAAGAAAGGCAGCCCCCCCTCTGCCCGCCCCCACAACAGCTCCTCCGCCTCCGAGGCACCCCAGTTAGGTATTGACCCCCGGGGCCACGGGGTGCGTGCAGGGGGGCTTCCCTCAGGGTGGCTTCAAAGGGGACGGCGTCTCCTAACGGCACCGGCCCCTCTCCTTTGCAGACGCTCACCGGGACTTTGCGCCGCGGCCACTCTCCGGGTACATGCCAGAGGAGATCTGGAGGAAGGCTGGTGAGTGCGAGGTGGGCACCAGTGCCCATCAGTGTGCTGAGCTCGCGGGGTCTCTGCCCCATCCCCACCCCACGCTGCGTTGCGGGGCTGGCGGCGGTCAGGGTGGGTTTGTGGTGGGGAGGGTGCGCAGAGCCGGAGCCAGGGTGCTGGCACAGCCTATGCCACACTCAGCTGCCTTCCTTCCAGAAGAAGCCGTGAACGAGGTGAAGCGCCAGGCCATGTCCGAGCTGCAGAAGGCCGTGTCGGACGCCGAGCGGAAGGCGCACGAGCTGATCACGACAGAACGAGCCAAGATGGAGCGAGCACTGGCCGAGGCCAAGCGCCAGGCTTCCGAGGATGCCCTGACCGTCATCAATCAGCAGGAGGACTCCAGCGAGGTGGGGACTGGCGGGGGCAAGCTAGTGGGGAATGGGTCTGTGGTTCTGTGGGTGTTTGGGACCTGCTCCTTTGTCAGTCAGGTTTGCAGCATCTGTGCACATGAGTGTGGGTACCAGGGGAGGCTGCAGCAATGCCACGGGATGGGAAGAGAAGGGGATTTCTTGCACACAGTTGGAGATGATGTGCACGGTCAAGGATGGGATGTGTGGTCCAAGACAGTGACTCACAGCCTGGGATGATGTACATTAGTCCATGAGGAGGATGCATGGTCCAGGATGATGTGTATGGTCAGGGATGGGAGAGTACAACCTGGGATGCAGGAGTGTGGTCCAGGATGATGTGTGTGGTCCGGGATGATGTGTGTGGTCCCAAGGTGAGAGTGCATTGTCTGGGATGGAGATGCATAGTCTGGGATGATGTACGTTGTCTAGGATGGGAATGCGTGGTCCAAGATTGCGATGTAGTGTCTGAGATGATGAAGTGTATTATCCAGGATGATGTACATAGTCCAGGATAGGGATGCACAATCTGGGATGAGGGGCCTCAGTACAGGGCAGGAGTGTATGCTCCAGAATGGGACCACACAGTCTGAGATGGAGGCGTGTCATCCAGGATGGGGATGTGTGGTCCAGATGAGGATGAATGGTCAGGGGTGATGTGTATAGTCTGGGATGGGGGTGCAGTGTCTGGGATGATGGAGTGTGTGGTCCAGGATGGGAGAGCAGCATGTGAGATGATGGAGCACATGGTCTAGCATGGGGGTGCAGTGTCTGGGATGAGGGTGCAGTATCTGGGATGGGGGTGCACGATCCAGGGCTGAGATTTGGCTTTGCCTCCCCACAGAGCTGCTGGAACTGCGGGCGCAAAGCGAGCGAGACCTGCAGCGGCTGCAACACGGCGCGTTACTGCGGCTCCTTCTGCCAGCACAAGGATTGGGAGAAGCACCACCACGTCTGCGGGCAGACTCTGCAGGGGCTGCCGGCCCCCAGCGCCCCCAGCGCCGGCGTGGGGCTGCCGCCGGCTCCGGGCCAGCCCGACGGGGTGCCCACCATGGCCAGCAGCCCCAGCGAGACGGGCTCGGCGGCCGCTTCCCGCGCCGGCACCCCGGCCACCCCGGCGCCGCTGGAGAGCGCGTCCCGCTGAGCTCCCGCCCGCCAAAAGACACGGACTGCACTCGATGCAATTTCCTCAGCTACCTGACTCGTGTGACCTCCGAAACGACCTCTCTAGCTCTCACAAATAATCCTCAATGGATCCTCAAACTGGGCTTTAAGTGGAGTTAAGGCAAATACCGGTCTCTGTTCTGTCTTTGGTCTTTGTTTTGGCTTTTTTTCCTCCTTTTTGGTTGGTTTTCTATCAGTTAAGGGATTGGGGTTCTTTTTTTGTTGTTGTTTTGTGTCCTTTTTTTGAGTTTGCTTTTTTTTCCTTTTTATTTTCCTTCCCAGCTGAGGGATCTGGCTGCAGCCTCACCCAGGGTGATGTGTGGCCCCGTCCCACGCCGGCACTGCCGAGGGGCTGGTGCTCAGGAGGAAAGAAGCTGCTTTTCCTTCCTCTCTCTCTTGGGTTTTTTTTCCCTATTTTTTCCTTTTTTCCCTTTTTTTCTTTTTTTTTTTTGTAAAAAAATAAAGAAAATAAAAAAGAAACCGTCGGACTCTTTGGCTTTAAGTAAGAAATTGTACAAAAAAAACCCCAGAAACAAGAAAAAGACAAAAAAAAGACAAAAAAAAAAAAAAAGACAAGAGAGAATCCAAAAAGCAGCCGCCGCGAGCCGGACGCTCACCTGTAACTACCTTGCTAGCTAGCCAAGAACAGACCAGACTCACCTCTGCTCCAAAGGAAATCCAAAACCAAGGAAGATCCAAACGTCTCTCCACTGCCAAAGTTCATTTCGTTCTGTTGTCGCTTCCTTCTCCTCCCCACAAGGACGGACGGACGGACGGGTGCGCCCCCGGGGCTGGGAAGAGTCTGTGTTGAAATCAAGGAGAAGGGAAACTTTGTGTTGAAATCAAGCAAAAGGGAAACTTTGTGTTGAAATCAAGCAGAAGGGAAACAAAGAGGAGGGGGAAAAAAAAGGTGGGTTCTTTTGTTTTTTCAAAGGAAGCCCCCGAGGTGTGTTGGGGGGGGAGACGGTGGCTGAGAACCGCCCCGGTGGGCACAGCCCCAGCCGACGCATCTCTACCTCTGCCCGACGCCACCCTGGAGTAAAGAGAATGAAACAGTGAAATGAAAAGACAGCTTTTGGGTTTGTCCCTTCCCGAAGCCGTCGGGGGCTGCCCGCGGCCGGACCCCCCACCGCAGCCCCTGGCTGCCGGGCTGCTCCCACCCCCAGCCTTGGATTGATTTTGGTTTATTTTGCAAGGCTTTTGAAGAGGAAAAAAAAAAAAGAAAGGAAAGGAAAAAGGCGAGTGAGCAGCACGTCCTTGGTGGGCGAGGAGGCAGCCAAGGACCACGGCGCTGAGTTTGTCCTTCCCCAGGGCTGCACAAAGCGCAGAGGACGGGAGTGCAATACGCGAAGTGCCCCCGGCCCCGGCCCCGGCGGGGGCAGCCCCGGGGCAGGAGTGCTGCACCTAATGTGAATGTAAATAGCGGGGGAGGGTCTTTTTTTTTTTTTGCAGAGGTCCAAATACTAATAATACTACTAATAATCATGCTGATGATAGTGATGATGATGATAATAATAAGAGACATTTGCCAAATAAAAGGTGATGAGAACTGCGGGAGGCTGTGGCGGGGGGAGCCAGCGTGGCCGGAGGCGAAGTCGCGTGCTCGATAGGAGCTGTAGGTTTGTTTCTGCGTTTGCAAAAACCATCCTGTGTGTTTTCTGTAGGGGAGGAAGGGGAGGGGAGGCTCGGGGCCAGGTGGGTTGTGTTGCCAGTCGCCCAAGGGCCGTGCTGGGCTGTGCTGTGCCACGCTGCAGCAGAGCTCGGTGCATGGGGCACCCCTGAGGTGACGGTACTGGCCCTGTGCCACCAGCACTGAGCCCTGCTGCAGGTTTCTGTGCACCCTGAGACCTTGGTGCAGCCACCTAAGAAGGTTCTATGTACCAAGGTCTTGGTACATCCCCCCCAGGGGTTTCTGTGCACCCCAAGACCTTGGTGCACACCTCTAGGCTGTTCCTGTGCACCCCAAGGTCTCGGTGCATGCCTCCCGGGGGGTTCTGTGCACCCTGAGGTTTCAGTTCATCCTCCCAGGGGGGATTACATGCAGCCCAAGACCTTGGTTCATGCCCCTAGGGTGTTCCTGTGCACCCCAAGGTCTTGATGCATCCCCCCTGGGAGTTTCTGTGCACCCTGAGACCTCAGTGCATCCCCCCCAGGGGCGTTTCCCTGCACTCCGAGCTTGGGAGCTTTGCTGGATGCCCCTCGAGTGGCTGTTCACTTTATTTATGGTGTGACATATGTAATATTGTCTATTTTTCTTACGTTTCCTGAGAAGAGGTAATATATAAGGGTATTGCAGAAGCACCTGCTGCGGGGCTGCCTGCTCTCCCACCCCGTCCCTGCCCTTCCTGCCCTCTGTGTCCCCACATGGCCCCGCTCTGTGCCAGGGCTCTGCCTCTCTACCTCCGCCTCACCGGGAAACCACGGACGGGAGCGTTCCCACAGAGGCTGCTCTCGTTTCCACTCCCTTCTGCTTTGCTTTTTTTTTTTTCCTCATTATTTTCTTTTATTTCTTTTTTGTTTTAAATAACAATAAAAAACTCCCCTACAGGTCCTTGCATTGAAACCAAAAGCCAAGGGAGGGAGGGAGGGAGGGGTGGAGGGGCCGGGCGGTGCGGCGCTAGCAGAGTCCAAACCAGAGTGACAGCTTTAAACTGTAATATTTCCCAAAAAACCACAAAGTAGTGATGCAGGGAGGATGGCAGCAGAGCCAGGGGGGCTGGGGGGGGGGCTGTGCTGGCCAGGGAGGCACTGGCCACAGCCATGGGTGCTTCTGTGGGGGTTTGCTCCAGGAGGGTGTTGGGGAATGCAAGGGGCCGTGGGACATGTGCCCAGTGGCACACCTGAGCTGTGGCCTTTGGTGGATTTGTGACACCAGGGGGATAGTGGTGGTGTGGGGACAGCCTGCCTGAGGTCCTGGTCCCCATGGGAAGGCAGAGCCCTGAGTGCTGGGTGCTGGATGTGGCATCAGCCTGCAGGAGGTAGCAGGAGAGATGTGGCTTTCTGCCAGCACTAAGTGTGGCACTGGGGCCCCATCCTCAGCAAGCAAAGGTCTCTCCAGCTCCTTCCTCACGTTCCCAACCCAAAATCCTGGCTGAAACCAAAGTGCCATGGCCCAGTGAGGCTGGGCACCCCAGAGTGAGGGTCCCACTCCTGCTCAGGCTTTACTCCATCCCTGCTGGAGCCCCTCACAAACTCCCCCAGCCTCTCCTCGCCCTCCTCCTCTGGGGCCTACTGGGATCCTCCTTTCTCCTTGGGGTGCTCCCCTGGATCCCAGTGGGTTTGAGGTTGGGGACAAGATGCCACCTTGTTCCCAGGTTTGATGCTGGCACATCCTCACTGTGGCAGCAGCCCCAGGGGCTCCTCCAATGCTACTGAATGCCACGGGCTGGGAGGGAGGTGTTGTGCCACCATCCCCTTGCTCATGGCTGTGCTGGCAGCACTGGTTCCCCGTCCCACTTGGGGCCGAGCCCTGCCTGTGTCACCCTGCCAGCCCTGGGGACAGGGACACCGGGGCACAGGGGATGGAAATCAGAGCTCCCAACCAAGGGTGGGTGGGCAGGGTGGCAGCTTGCCCTGCCCTGCTGCTTGGTTTTGGGGGCCAGCCCAGAGAGATGACGTGGTAGGACTTTCCTTCGGCATGCTGTCCCTCCCCTTGCTGTTTTCTGCTTTCTCTAAGTGTACTGTATGTTTGACCTGTGAAAGATGTAAACTTTATGATTCAGGTTATGTCTGTTCTTAACTCTGTATCTGTGTAATAAAGACAATTTAATATCTCCGTAGCCTGGGCTCGTGCTGGGTGCCTTTGCCCCCCCCTTCCCCAGCAGCACCTTGCACCCCTTGCCCTCAGCCCTGGAGGGGATCCATTATAGCCCTGGAGTCGGTCACTGCCCCGTGTCTGACTCTGAGGAGGGGTGTTCCGATGAGGGCATTCAGGGCTGTCCCCAGGAAACCCAAAGGGATCTCCCTGTCCCTTCCCTGCTGCAGATGCTGTGCACCTATGCCAGGAGCTGGCTGCAGTCCCCTGCGCCACCGGCGGGGTCGGTGGACAAGGAGGGTCGTAAGAGGCGTCCCCCTAAATCCCAGGAGGCGCGTTCCCTGGCCACATTTATTTTCCGCGGGTACACACATCCACGGGCTCATCCGCTGCCCCGCCGGGGCTCGAACCCGCGCTCCCAGGACTGCGGCGGGGCGGGGCCGGCTCCCGGGGCCGGCCGGCGGGGGCGGGGCCTGTCGGCGAGCCCTGCTCTGATTGGCTGTTGACCCGTGAAAGTGGCGCGCCGGGGGCAGCGGCGCGTGTGGTGGCGGGAAACCGGCACGTGGCGCTGCGCGGCTGGTCCCGGCGGCTCCGCGGAGGCAGCGCGGCATGGCCGAGGCTCGGCCGAGGTGGGTCCGGTCCGGCCCGGGGCGGGGCGGACGAACCGGGATGGGGCACAGCTCGGTTGGAGGCGCCGAGGCCACCGGGCAGCTTCCTGCTTAGAGTGGGCAAGTTTGTCCCTCAGAGGGCGTGAGCCAAAAGCTGGGGGCTGGCAGGATGGGAGTTTGCCTGAGTTTGGGAGGGGGAGTACAGGGCTCCCTGCCACTCCCTCAGTGCAGCCTGGGAGCTCAGCTGGTGGGACAGGTTCTGCCTCCTTCTCCCCTTCCCTTTTAGCAGGCTGCAATGTTTGCACCTGGGGTTTTTCCTTTTCAAGGGAAGCTGCTTCCAGGTCCTCTCTGCAGCCCTGCTGAGCTAGGAAGTGGCTCAGTATGAAGCAGAGACCTTTTAGTAATCCTTGCTCCTGCAGACTTGAGATCTTGCTGCAGGCCACCATGCAGCACCAACAGCAAACTGGTGGTAGCAGTTCACCCTTCTGCTGGAAGCACCTTTGCAGCCTCTGCCTGGCTCTTGTTTGGCTTTAGGTCTCATGTTAAATGTCTGTTGGTCTGTTAAATGGCTTTTTGCCCCTGTTTCTGCCCAGTCCTCTTTTCCTGGACACTTCAGGGATCTGGTGGAAGGACCCACTGTCCCCAGCAGCAGTGGAGGCATCCTGGGGTGTCACAGATATGGCAGCTTTGGGGAAGACTGCAGATGACAATCCAGACCTGAGTCACCTGGAGGGAGACAGCGCGGAGGAGCTGACTGTGCCAGACCCAGTGAGTGCCTGCCTGAAGGTGGAATCTATTTTTGGTGTTTCTCTGAGGAAATGGGAAACCTTCTGCACCTCTCTTCAAGCACTTCCAAACATTAAGAACAACCTTGGGCTCCTGATGTTAAAATCCCTGAGCTGAGAAGCTGGAAATTGAGTTTCCCCTCTCCTGCTGTGTAGCTTTTGCTGCTGTCTGCCTGGCTGAAGGAGAGTAAATGGCTTGTGTTTGTCCCCAGCTTACATCTCCAGTTCCTTCTGGTGCTGCTGGGGCACCTCTGCAGCAGCACACAGTGCTTTGCAGGCAAGCAGGAGAAAGGAGACCTTTACCTGCTCTTTTCTCCCCAGAGGAGCTGGGAGCTGAACTCCCCTTTTTTGGAACAGGCTGTTGTCCCCAGCCTGGGAGGGGAGTAGCCCAGGGTAGGGAGGCAGAATGGGGGTGCCCCTGCTCCCTGTGCTGCTTATGCAAGTCTCGGTTGGTGTTTCAGGAGCTGGAGGCCATCAAAGCCAGAGTGAGGGAGATGGAGAAGGAGGACGAGAGGCTGAAGGAGTTGCAGCTGGAAGCTGAGAGCCGCCTCATTATGAGCTCTGAGGCCGGTAAGGGCTGTCCCTGGGGGCTGCTGTTCCCCCTCAGGGACACCTCTGGGGCACAGTGTATGGCAATTGGAGCCAGAGGACGTGGCTCTGCCTTTCCCAGCACCCTGGGACTGGAAAAGAAAGGTTGGGTGAGGGATGGGGCTTCCAGGCATGGTATGAGGCCAGTGCAGGCTATATCCACTCTGACCTCCTACCTTTGCAGGCCAAGATGCAGTAAATGAATTCCATTAAATTGGATTCAATTAGGTAACTGAGTTTAGCACCAACAGCCCCAGTAGAGCAGCCACCCTGTGGGTGGGGGTTTTCTTTGTGAGGAGAGTGAGGGCAAGAGGATGGAGGAGGAAGTGTTGGTAGCAGCAGTGTGGGGATTTGGGTATTCCCAGATGTGACCCAGGGACCTGAGGAGCTTTGCAGTGTGTCAGTCAGTGGTGGCTCTCCTGACAGCAGACCTGCTCACACAGACATCCTTCTGACAGAGGGCTCCTGCCATTCTACCCAGCATGGCCTCTTGTCTCTCCAGGTCTCTTCCCCAAGACAACTGAGGAGAAGATGGAGGCTGACCAACGATCCATCTACGTGGGCAATGTAAGTGGGAGAGCCCAGAGCAGAGCCTGCCTTGCTGCTCCTTGCCCAGCTGGATATGTCTGTGATCTCTAGCACAGGGGCCTATCTGCCCTTCACCAAAGACTGGCTGTTCCCACCCCAAATGCTTCTCCTCTGCCCAGCCCAAACTGGGAATGTGGCTCAGCATCTGCCTGTGATCCTCAGCCACTTGTAGATAATCTGTTGCAAGTGTCAGCAACCCAAAATACCCCACTGGAAGCTGTGGCTCGTGCAATGCTGCTGGTTCCCTCAAAACAGGAGAGCTGTCTCTTGGATTTGGTTTCCAGGCTGGAGCTTTCAGCTGGCAGGGCCTCCTGAGCCTCAGCAGATGGTGAAGCTGTGGTGGCAAGGTGTGAGTGGGGTCACTCAGGCCCTTTGGCTGACTTGATGGTGTAGGTGTGTGAATGAAGACCCTCAAGCTGAGTGGGGGGGCTGCCATTGCAGGTGGACTATGGGGGCACAGCAGAAGAGCTGGAGTCTCACTTCAACAGCTGTGGGCAGATCAACCGTGTGACCATCCTCTGTGACAAGTTCTCAGGGCATCCCAAAGGGTCAGTGCCGTGCACAGGGGCTTGGGTTGGGGTCTCCAGGGTTCTGCCCTGTGCTCCCCAACCTTTGGGAGCGGCAGGAGGTGTCCCTGGGGCTCTGCTTACGCTGTGCCCTTGCAGATATGCCTACATTGAGTTTGAGGAGAAGAGCTCTGTGAAGGCAGCGGTGGAGCTGGACGAGAGCGTGTTCAGAGGCCGTGTCATTAAGGTAAGAGCAGGATGAGGCCCTGGGGTGCTGCACCCATCCCTGTATCTGTGGGGCTGTGCTCAACCTTGGTGCTGGCAGAGCCATTTGAGCCACTTTCTGCCTTCCAGGTGCTGCCCAAGAGGACCAACATGCCTGGCATCAGCAGTACTGACCGCGGGGGCTACCGGAGCCGCTTCCAGCTGCGGGGGGCACTGGCCCAGCGGGGAGGGTACTACAGAGGGCAGCACCCACGGCTGCGGGGCAGGGCCTACAGGTGAGCAGCTGGGCACAGGCTTCCTGGGGGGGTTGTGGCAAGATTCCTGTGGAGCGAGGTGTCTGCAGGATGGAGGTGGCTGGTGCTGGCTCTGGCCATGCTCAGCTTCTTGGCTCTGTGCCTCCCAGCCTGGCATGGGTGGGAGGATGGGGAAGGGCTCTGGCTGGTGTATCCTCCTGGAGACCTGTGCTAGAAATGTCTCCTGCCTGTCACATGCTGTTAGCATCACCCCAGTGTCTGTGGGGTGGGGGAGAGCTTGGTGTCTGGACCAGCTGGAATGTGGGGGACTGTGGGCAGCAAGGAGGGGGAAGGACTCGAGTGAGCAGTCAGTTGATGGCGTGGCAGACCCATCCCTCCTGCAGTCCCCCCATCCCTCACATCCCCAGAACAGGCCTGGAGCTATTTCTCTGGCACCACCTCCCTTTGCTTCTGCATTCGTGAACTCACTGTGCATTAGCTTCAGTGGTGCCCTGGCCTCTTTGGCACTGTGGAAGGAGGCAGAGAAGAGCTTCAAGGGTGGAAAAAAACACCTGGAAGGCTGCTGCTCTCCCCCTGTCCCTGCAGGGATTTGGGAGGTGGGCATCACACTCCCAGCCTGACCAGTCCCAGAGCTGTGTCTGGCTCCAGGGCTCCTTCATGTTTTGGGGGTTCAGTGTAGATGAGCTGGGGCAGAAGGGTAAATCTCAGCTCTCAGGGCTGAAGGAGCAGGATGCTGTGCTTTTTGGCATGTCAGGTGAGCAATGTCCCTGTGCTTTAGGATGCTGCTTTTGTTCTTGTTCAGGGGTCGGGCCAGGCTGGTGCCTTGGTATTTTCTGTACTAGAAGGGACTCGGCTGCCCTGGGGACGCCAACGGGACTGAAAGGAGGAGATGGGATTGCAGAGATTTGAAAACATGCCTACCCAAGCCAAAAAAAGAGATTCATCTTTAAAAATGCCATCTGCCTGGCTGTGAGGATTACTGAGGACAGGCAGCTGTGTGCTGTGTGCATCAGCTCTGCTCACCCCTAGCCAGATCCCTACCAGCATCCCAGGAGGGACTCACCTCAGCTTTGCTTTAAGGACTGTATTTTCATGGGGAACATTCCAGAGAACACCCTGCCCTGGGAGGGGAAGAGCTTTCACAGACCATCAGTCTCATCTTCATCCTGCAGAAAAGAGCTGTATGGGAGGGTTTGGTTTGGCTTCCAGGTGTCCAAGTGCCCTCTACCCCGGTGTGGACTCATCCTGCTTGGCACGTGAAGCACCCTCAGCTTTGCCAGATGTTTCTACAGGAGCTGGATGCTGCTTTCTTTTGCCTATAAGGAGATGCTAAAGACCTTTTCCAAAAGCTTTTCCATACAGTGGAGCAAGCCTTGAGCTGCAGCTCTAGTTCTCGCTGCTTTTCTCACTTCAGCCTGTGGGTTTCAGGCCTTGCTCTGGTCAGAGGATGTGCTTTGGGTCTGGTTTTTAGCTCCCTGTGAACTAGAGCAGGGAGGAAGCATCCCTTGATGTTTCTCTGGAAGCCTCTGTCTGTGTGGTGGTTAAACAAGATCTGGATGTCCCAAAACCCTTCCTTTTAATTTCAGAAGTCAGCAACCCCCTCTCCCCCCATTCTGTTTTTATTCTGAAGCTCAGGGATCAAAGGGTGCTGCCAGCTCATTTAACTCCAGTTCTAGCAGTAGCAGTTCTGCAACAGTGGAGGTGATTTTGTAAGTTTGGTCTGCTCTTCCTCTTTCCTCCCATCACCATTCCTGCTCCAGACCCCATCTGGGGATGTTGTGAGTCCTGCTGAACTTTGATGGTCAGGGTGGGAGCTGGGTACTGGGACCAAGCATGGCCTGGCACCCCCCTTCCTGCTCATCTTGTGTTTCTGAGCTCTGAAACAGCCTGTTTTAACACCAAGGTTTTCCTTTAAGAGGAGGCAGGCTGTGAGCACCAGCAGGTAGTGTGACTGTAGGGAGTTGCACAGTGAAATCAGTCTTATTATGTAATTCTCACACTAATCTTCTGGGATCCTTGGTTAGGAGTCCTCTAACCCAGCTGCAACAGATGCCACTGACTCCTAAAGCAGCTTTTCACAGCTCAGGGGGGCACTGCCAGGCTAAAAATCCCACTGACCTTTTTTTTTTTTTCCCCCCTCCCCTTTAAGATCTCAACATTTATTTTAAAGCTTGTGGCTTTAACTCTTTGTTGTGTTGGTTTTGTGCTCTGCCCAGCGTGGGCTGTGCTGCCAGAGACTGGCTTTGCCTTGCCTATAAAAGTGTCTGCTTCTAGGGCTTTATGAGTAGCTTTGTAAATACCTGAGACTTAATTTTAACCAAAAAAAAACCCCTACTTTGGGGTGTTTGGACTCTCTTTTGGAAGAGGAAATGCTGAGCTGCTGCCTCTGAGCAAAGAGAGCTGGAGGGTTTTATTTACAAGGGCTTGGGAACAGCAGCATATGGCTGTGCCTTGTTTGGATGGTGGGAGAGGCTTTGAACACTTCCATCTCCCATTATTTGACAGGTTGTTGTTGATTAAATGTATTTGTTCTGTTTGAGAAAGTGTTGTAACTGTCACTTCATTTTAAAATAAATGATCCTGCTGTGTGAGCTCTGTGGTCAGTGACTGCACCCCCTGCCCTGGCTCCCTCCAGCCTCTTGGATCCTTTGGAGCTGTGCAGCCTGCTCTAGGTTATTATTTTTAGCTGTGTTTTATGTATTCTTGTGAGCTGCTTGAAGCAGGCTGCTGTCTGTGGGGCAGGGACAGTGAAGAGTAGAGGGGTGTGAAAAGCAGCAGGTTGAGGAATGTTCTCCTCCCACTCTGCTCTGCCCTGCTGAGGCCTCATCTGGATCCTGTGTCCAGTTCTGGGCTCCTCAGCTGCAGAGAGACAGGGAACTGCTGCAGAGAGGCCAGTGCAGGGCCACTAAGATGCTGAGGGGCTGGAACATGTGTGTGAGGAGGAAAGGCTGCAGCCTTGGGGCTGTTCAGATGGAGCTTTTGGGTGACTTGAGGAGTTTTCCCTTTCCCAGAACTAAGGGATTAAGTAGGCACAGATCTGAGTTCTCCCAGCTAGGGAAGAACAGGAGAAGCAGCCCAAGTGTGTTTGAATTATTGTTTGATGCTCTTGTCAGAATGAAAGTTCCCTGAGCAGAAGGACTGCTTCCTGATGTGCTCCTGCTTCAGAGGAACAGTGACCCTCTGTGCAGCTCACCTGACCCAAGTCGAGGCTGATTCCTAGTAACAGTCTCTTAGCTGTTTCTGGAGTTGTGCTTGCTCTAATCACCAGCACAGCAGCAGCTGCTGTTTTTACACAAAGCTCAATTTCTCCAGCAGCATCTGAGTCACCCAGAGGCACAGCTGCATCCATTTCTGCAGGGAACAAACCTCCCAGCTGCCCCAGCCCACCCCCCTGAGGGGAGAGCTGGCTCCCACAGGTTACCTGAAGGCATAAAGCTGAGCAGTGACTCCTCAGCTGTCCTCAGGTTTGCTGGAGTAGAAACACATGCAGACCTTGCAGGTCTCAAGTTTATTTTGCACAGAACACATTTAATGTCTTGCAGAGAATGAAGACTATATATACACATCACTTTGTAGGCACAGTCCTGTACATGGGGGAGGTTCTCAAGGGTGGGATGAGAAGGGGCAGAGCCTCAGCACACCTGCATCATCATGGAGTTCACCATGTTGTCAAAGGTCCTAGAGAAGGAAACCAACACAGGCTCTTCTTGGCTCTGCACAGGAGAGCTCTGGTAACAAAACCAAGGGCTGACAATGCCTCTTTCTGGTTAAGAAGCTGGCTTTCCCTCGGCTGAGTGCAGGGGTTTGTTCTTTAACTAGAGCATGCTTTGTTGGGTAAATACTTCACCTTCATTACAGTCATTAAGGACAGGTTTTCATCCTGGCTGTAGAGCTGCCTTGGCAAAGTGTACAAAGCTTTTCTGGCTTAGGCAATAGGAACTCCAACATTAGAGTTCTCTATGAGATTTCAGATGAGGAATGGGGAGAGCAGAGGCCCTCAGATGTGAGGAACTGCAGATGGCCCTGTGCAGTTGCTCACTCTTTAACCTGCTCTACTTACTAAGCTTATTTTCCCATTCACATATGACAGGCAAAAATTTTCTCCCCAAGAAATTGCTTTTCTTGAGTTGATGTTTCCAACAGCAGTTCTGAGGCAGGAGGGAGAGTTCAAGGCAACTTCCCAGGAGATTACTGGTTCTCTGTTAGGCAACTCTCCCCCTGGGCCAGTCAGAGCAGGCACAGCTGGAGCATCCAACCCCAGGGGTGGCACTCCTGGTCCTGTTAACACCACAGATACACTGCAAGTTTCAAGATGACACAGATCTGCAGGGTCAGCCCACTTACCTGGAATGGATCCTGTCCCCAGGGTTATAGAAAGGGTTGCACATGATGTCTGTGTAGGAATTGTGCAGCTTTCGGAACATCTGGAAAGGGATGGCAGCTTCATTACTCTTTAGTTTGTGGTTGGTTTTGCTTCTCAGCACTTTACTCCTAAGTGGAGGCAGGGAAAGCACTGCTGGGACAAGCTGTGCTCTCATTTGCTGCACTTACACTGCGGATCTCGTTGTCTCGAAGGGCTGTGTTGGAGGAATCCACCACCATCACAAACTTCACCTTGGAGTTGGTCACGTAGCCATACCTGCACAGCTGTTAAGGCACCTGCTTCTGACACACCAGCACCTGGCAAAGCCCCCACACCAGGGCTGGGATGTACCCAAAGAAACAGGCTGAGAGGAAACATAACATCCTTGCTCTGCCCACCATGTAACAGGGGCCTGATGAGGTGGGGAAAACATGAGATTGCAGGAACCACATCCCCCTTCTACCTGACATCTGCCATCTCTGAGAGCTCAGGTCAAGCTCCCTCCTGTGCTGGCCATTCTGTGATTCCAGCAGCAGCCTCCCATTATCTGTTTTGGTGAGGGTGTCTCTCTGTTTACAAACTGTTTTAATAACACAGCCGCCTTTTTGATTCCTGTTTGGGAGAACATAACCAGAGAGATGGAGATCTTGTAGGATCAGCCAGTGGGAGTGAGCTGAGACTTCCAAACTGAAGAACCAGGTAATGAGAACATAGAAAACCAGGTCTTCTGATAAACTTCTATCAGTGGGACTCAGAGAAAAAGCCAAAGAAATGCAAAATATCACTCTGGTGACTTAAAAACATTGGGGAAGCTTTGGCTACAGATTTGGGAGATGCTGGGCACAACTGGGATTCAGGGACCTGATCACAGACACCTTCATATTCCTCCTGCTTTCACTGGTGTTATGAAAGAGTCTAAGCCTTGTTCTAGTCACAGGCAGCAGGGCATAAAACACCCAGCCTAGGCAAGGTGAAGGGACTGTACATGATGCAGTCCCTCATGTAGGCTAAAGGTAAATCCTTCCAGCATCTGGTTGGGCAATGAAACTGCTGCTGAACTGACCAAGGCACCAGACCTGAGCCTCTGTGTGACAAACTGGCCTGTGAGCAAGTCTGTCTTCTGCTGACATCTTTCACATGGCACCAAGTAGGAAGAGAGGTTTATCACCTGGAGCCCCTGGCATGAAAGAGCTTGTGAACACACAATGACATGGCAAAAGGCACTAGAAAGATACACCTTGTAGTCTTCAGTAGGGTAGAGGAGCCCTAGGTACAGCTCCCTCTGATCTACAAGGGCTTTGCCCATCGCTGAGATCTTTTCATCCACAACATCCAGGGAGGTGTGCACAGTGTAGTGGAACTTGAGCTCATTTTCAGCTGGAATGCTCCTGATGTAGAGGGGATAGTTCTGAGGAGAACAAATGACACAAGCTAGGACCAGACACTCTGCTGTGGAAGAAGTGACAGCTGATGCTACAAGAGTGCTTTCACCCAAAGAGCTGCTGCTGTCAGAAGCTATTTTACTCATGTTGGGAGGTGTCACTGCACAGCCACCCTTTACACCTTGCAGTGCTTGTGGAGTGGATCTGTCTGCACACACCACTGGCAGAATCACTTGCACAAGGTGTCTCTGCTGCCTGACCTGCCTCCTTGCCCCAGCAAAGCTTGTCCCTGCCTTTTCATGAGGAAAAACCCCTCTCCTCTGCTGGCAGCACGACACCACCCCACAGCCCACCCTCATTCTGTCCCTGTCCTACTGCCCTGCTCCCAGTCTACTTCCCACCCGAGCCATCAGCACTCTGCCCTGCTCCCCTCAGCCCTGCTCATGCTCCATACCCACACCCACAGCCCCACTCCCCTCAGCCCTGCTGACGTCCCACAGCCTCACCCACAGCCCACTCCTGTTCCCTTCATCCCTGCTCACGCTCCATACCCTCACCCACAGCCCCACTCCCCTCAGCCCTGCTCACACCCCACAGCCCAATCCTGCTCCCCTCAGCCCTGCTCACACCCCACAGCCCAATCCTGCTCCCCTCAGCCCTGTTCACACCCCACAGCCCAAACCTGCTCCCCTCAGCCCTGCTCACACCCCACAGCCCAATCGTGCTCCCCTCAGCCCTGTTCACACCCCACAGCCGCACCCACAGCCCAGTCGTGCTCCCCTCAGCCCTGCTCACGCTCCATACCCTCACCCACAGCCCCGCTCCCCTCAGCCCTGTTCATACCTCATAGCCTCACCCACAGCCCACTCCCGCTCCCCTCAGCCCTGCTGACGCCCCACCGCCCACTCCCGCTCCCGCTCCCCTCAGCCCTGCTGACGCCCCACCGCCCACTCCCGCCGCCGTCAGCCCCGCTGAGGCCGCACACCCCCTCGGGCCCGGCCGCGCACCTCCTTGGCGATCACGGCGACGCACACCGCCATCTTGCCCCGGGCGCCGCCCCTCGCGCGGTCACGTGGGGCGGGCCGGTCACGTGCCGCGGCGGGCGCGCGGGCCGGCCGTTGCCATGGCGAGGCCGCTGCTGGTCGCGCTCTGCCTGTGCTGGGCCCTGGGCCCCGCCGCGGGCTCCGCGCCCCCCAACATCCTGCTCCTCCTCATGGACGACGTGAGTGCGGTCGGGGGAGGGTGTCCCCGGGGACAGGGCGGTCGTGGCCGCGGGAGGGAGGAAGTCACGGTGGGACGCGGGGCTGTGAGGGCTGAGGGAAGGGACGTTGGCCGGCGGGGAGGGGGCTGGTGCTGACCAACAAGGCCTGTCCCCAGAGCGGGGCTTGGGTTCCTGGGCCCTCCCGGTGAGGCAGGGTCCACAGGGCGAGTGGAGGGGCTCCTGAGGTGCCTGGTTTGAGTGCCAGCACCTTGCCGCCGTCAGAGACGTGGTGCGGATGTCAGGGAAGTTTGGTGCTGCTGTGTGCCTGACCCGTCGGGGATGCTGTGGTGGTACCCAAGCTCTCAGGAGGTTCCAAACCTGTATTGGTGCTGAGGCCTTTAAACAGAGGCTTCATTGAGTTGGGTCTCTGTGAGCCAGACCCGGCTAATTACTCTTTTTCTGATCTTCCTTCTAAGTGCACTTCAAGGGCCCTTTCTGTGCCTGGCAAAACTTGTGTTTTGAGAGCATGGCTTGAGCATTTGTTTGCTTCTTTGTGTTCCCTGGAGGTCTGTCTGACCAACTCTTGCAGAGAAGAGCTCTCCATGATGGCCACAATCTCCTCTAGTCAGTTTCCGTGTTTGTTGTCATCTCCTCCCAGTGGCATGTTCTTTGTATTCAAACGGGTGCTTCATTCAGCTGAGGGAATGGGGGTGTTGAGCCTGGAGAAGAGGAGCCTGAGAGGAGACAGGAGGCCCCAGGGAGCTGGGGTTCAAGCTCTGCTCCCCAGTGACAGGACAAGAGGAAACGGGCTCAGGTTGCCACAGGGGAGGTTGAGGTTGGAGCTGAGGCAGAACTGTTTCCCTGAGAGGGGTGTCAGCCCCTGTGCCAGGCTGCCCAGGGAGCTGGGGGAGTGCCCAGCCCTGGAGGGATCCCAAAGCTGTGGAGCTGAGGTGCTGAGGGCCAGGGGTCAGTGCTGGCTGTGGCAGGGTGAGGGGAGGGCTGGGACTGCAGCAGCTTCAAGGGCTTTGCCAACCACAGTGATTCCATGATTCTGTCTCTTCCCTCTGTCAGCAGGCCAGTGCCTGTGGGAGAGCACATGAGCAGGGTCTGTGCCCTGATTCACTGTTAGAGCTCTGCAGCACAGTGATTCAGGCCCAGCTCATGGGCTAATGTGATGATCTGGAACATTTTGATTGAAATAAGCAGGAATATTTGAATAATTTTGAAAGCCATCCTGGTCAGGTGCCTTCTTGCTTGAGTCTTTTCTAGATTCTGTGTAAAATGTGGTGAAGAAATGAAGGCCCAGGCCCATGTACTCCCACCCTGCTCCTCCTCAGGGCAGAGCTGCCCTGGGTGACCTCCACAAGGGACACCACACACAAATCTCCCAGTATTCCTCCTGTGTGGATGTCCTGCTGAAAGCCAATGAGGCTTCTCAGATCTATAAAGTCAAGCCCACACACAAACCTTTTGGAACTGATGCTTACACACCTAAACACCTCACTGAGAAGTCTAATCATCTCATTTAGCAGCCCACTCCTAAGGAGTGAGCAATTAACTCCAGGGGCCTTGGCAAAGGATTCCACTGGCTGGCAAATGGTGAGAAGCAGGGTGATTTGGTGGGTTTTTAACCTCGATAGAACCATTGTTTTTGAAGTTCAGGCTTGGTTTGTAGCAGTATCTTCTTAGAGCAGTGATGTAGTTGTGGTAGCACTGAATCAGGTGCACCTGCAGGTGCAGAGAATCTCCATTTCAGTGAGTGCACTAGAAACCTAAATTTGCCCCCTGAAAAACTACACAAGAAGGAAACTAATTCTGCTAATTTGTGCTTTCTGATGGGGGCAACAAGAGGCCACAAATCATTAAAGAGCTGAAATAATCACAGATTTGTTTCCAATTAAAAGCCTTCTCGCTTTTGCACCTTGTTTGTGGCCTTAGGCCTGGAAGTAAGGAAATGTTCCTTCCCAACTCAGGTGCTCAGGTTGCTGCCATCTCCCTGTTTTACTGCTATTTGCATGTCACCTTTCAGATGTGTTTGTAGTAGATGTGTGTTGTGTGCTGCTGGAAGCTAATGAGGGTGGGGATGTGGCTCAGAGGGTGGGCAAGCTCTTATCACCTGTTTGGCTCCTTTCTGCCTGTTGTTTTTGCAGTGCTTCCACACCCCTGTACAAGATTGTTACCTTGTGAGGCTGTTTTTTGTGGCCAGCTGAGCCTCTAGCAGTCCATCTCAGTTCTCCAGTCAGGAATATTCCTCCCCCCCAAGCTGGCATTTGTAATATTCAAGATGAAAGCTCCTTGGTGCAGTGATTACCCCACTCTAGGAGCTGGTACAACACGAGGCATGATGAGGCACAGATCCTGACTGCAGCTTCTGTGAGCTGTTCATTTATTTAATACGCTGTTCATTAAAAATACATCTCCATGGTCTTTTTTTCCCTTTGATCCTTCTGTGACTGCCACTCTGTGTGAACCAGAGGGATGTGATAGTCTTTTCTTCTTTCTTCCTTGATGATAAAGATACTGAAGAACTGAGCACTCAGGAGTGATCCCTCTGAATCCATTGTAAATCCACATCCTTGCTTTAGATGGGACTGTTTAGTTGCTCCTCACTCGGACCCCAACAGCCTGCTCTGCAGCTCTCCATCCCTTTTCTTTTCCAAACTGCACCACTGCAGTGTAAATGTTACACTCTCAAATGAGACCAGACAGATGGTTTTCTAAAGATCTCCATACATTACACCCTCCATATCAGTTGCTCACCTGATACGCATCTGTATTAAAGAGAGCTATTGCCTTGTTTAAAGCAGAAGATAATCGCTAGCAACCACAGTGCCTAATTGCTCATTAAGTTGTTCCCTTCTAGAACCTTCTGTTTTAAGTCACTTTTATTTCTATTATTACCAGTAATAGTTCTCAGAAATGAATATAGACAATGTGAGGGTAATTTTATGGTTCTCCTGGTGTGTGACCCCTCTGGATTAGGAGGAAGACACAGGGTGAGACCAATGTCTTGCAGATAAACAGAGTGATGCCTCTGTCAGGTTTCTCTCCAGAGAAAAGAAAACACTTTTTTTCCTGCAGCCACTGCTTTTGAGTTTAGACCTTTTCCTTGCATTCCTGGTCATGTAACAGATGGGTGGGTGGATGTAGAAGGCTGAGATGAAGCCGTGGAGTCAATGGTCTAAAAACATATAGCCAGGGACTGAATGGTCACAGAATCTTAAAGGGTTGGAAGGGACCTTGAAAGATCATCTAGTCCGGTCCCCCTGCCAGAACAAGACCAGCTAGAGTAGGTCACACAGGAACTCATCCAAGTGGGTTTGAAGCATATCATATGTAACTTCCCTGCTGTGTGTGTGCTTGCCAGTCCCCAGGCATCTCAGGAAGAGTGCAGGCATTAGGGTTCTTGCCTCATTCTGCTTTAATGCCTGTTAGCAAGTCATTTGACCTCATGCTTCCCATTCACCAGTGCAAACTGTAGCAGTTCCCTGCTTCAGTTTGTTGAAGATCATTTTGATCACGTTTGTGAAGTACTCCCTAAGTGATGAGATGAGCACTATAAAAATTGGGAGATGAAGGGATCCAATAAAAGTGTTATGTGGGCCCAGAAGCATTGTCATTGTGGCACAGTCAGAAGTACTTTTGGTATGTTCTTTTTACAGATGGGTTGGGGTGATCTGGGAGCTTTCGGAGAGCCTTCTAAGGAAACTCCTAACCTAGACCAGATGGCTTCAGAAGGGATGCTTTTCCTGGATTTTTATACTGCCAATCCCCTCTGTTCCCCATGTAAGTAAACTTGAGTGTTGAAGTAGCACATAAACATGCCACCTTCGGAGAAGATTGGGATGTTTGCCAGCATCTGACATGAACTAGCAACCAACCCAGTGATTACCCTCAGGGCAGTGTTTGGATTCCATGCTTTGATCTTGCATTTTGCTCCCTTTTTATTCATGTTTTGATTGGAAATCCCTACAACCTTCAGTCCCTACAAAGCACTGTTTAAGGGATGGAATCAGGCCAGCTAAAGGGGTTTTTTAGGACCTGATGGTTCAGTGTTCTTGCCTCATTTTTTCATCTTTGATTTCGGGGTGACAGAGCAGCATCTCAGTTGTTGCTGAATGTACATCTGTAGTTTGTCTGATTCCATTGGCTTTGGGGAGACTTTTATGTGGCAGCAGGTTGTGTCCTGTTTTTCGCTCTGGTGCCTTGCAAGACTCTTGGGGAAGGGGTGTGAGATAAAAGAAACGTTTGGGCCTGTGCCATGTAGATATTTCTGTCCTTATTGTTTTTTCTTTAGGGTGGGGTGGGGCTTTTTCTCTTTCTTTTTTCCTCAAACCTGTTCAGCAGCCAAGAACTGAAGCAGAAATGAGAAACAGGGACTTTTAACTCAGGTTTCCATTTAGGATACGATCTGGCAGTGTGCTGATGTCATCCTTGCTCAGAAAAGGCATTTAAAATATGCCAAAGTCCTGCTAAATCCAGCCGTGGTACTGCATATGCTTAAACATCTGTTTAAATGTTCCCTGCAGCCAGGACCTGACTCTTGTCAAATCTGATGTCTCCTTCCTCACTATTACATGACTTTTGTTCAGGCAAGCCTGAAAACTTAGCCTTAAGCATGTCATCAGTTTGTGTTAGTGTTTCCTCTCACATATACATCAGACTTTCCTTTTAGAATTGCTGGGATAGGAGGGCTGCTGCAGTGACTATGGAAAGTAATTACTCTTCAGTAGTGGATAATTTAATAGAGGGGCCGAATTTTAGTCAGGTTTGTCTTGGAATAATTCAAATGGTGTCATATCAGAACCTGGCTGTCTCCATGGCTCTCTAGAGAGGGGAGTCGCTGCCTGTTGTAACATGGGTGATCTTAGAAGCTGGCTGTGGTAAAAGGATGTTGACATGCTTCAGTCAGTGCACTCTCCTCAGCCTTGATACAATGATATTGTATCACATTAAGCAGAGAATGCATGTGAAATAAACCATTTGTTGTGATTTGCAGCAAGGGCAGCACTGCTGACAGGCCGTCTCCCAGTCAGGAATGGCTTTTACACCACAAATGGACATGCCAGAAACGGTATGGATCCCTTCCTGATTTGCCTTCCTCTCTTGATTCCTCTCTGTGCTTTGTAGGAAGTTTTGCTCTGAGCAAAGGCTCAGCTCAGGGATCCTCCCTCATGGATCTTCCAGAGTGGCACAAAAAGATTACCATGTTAACTGCTGGTAATAGGCGTGAAATTTATTGCTTCCTCTTCATCAAGCAGAAAACCTTCTCAAATTAAGAGACATAAACAAGGCTGGTTGGTCCATTTGCTTCTGCTGGCTGGGAAGTGTTTCCTCTGGGCAGTCTAATTGATGTCTGGTGAAAGAAAGTCACGTGGGGTGTACATTAACACCCCGAGTAAAGAACAAGCTGCTTACATTTCATTCAGCAGCCACTTTTCTAACCATTTCAGCCTTGGCAGTTTCATAGCACTGTTGTGCCTGTGGTGCTTCCAGGGAACACTCCCAGTTTGTAACATGCCCAGGTTGATTTCTGGGTCCTGTGATCAGTTCCAGCGTGACAGATACCACGTGCTTGGGCAAAAACCCGCAGCTATGTACTGATTCACCCTGTGTGTCAGCAACAGCATGCTGGGCTGTCTCTGCCCTAACCAAAGCCACACCTTAGATTCTTAAGGGCCAGAGAACTGGGGGTTGTGAGAGGCATATCATTTCTTTCAGGCCTTGCAGTCTCAGCAAGTTTATAGATCATTTGATTTAGGGAAAAATGCCTTCCTTTTAGCAAATATGAAGCAAATTTGCAAGGGTAAAGGCAAGCCCAATGCATAACTAAAGTACTTCCTTTCTGACTCCTCTCTGTCATGGGTCTCGCCTTCACTCTGTCATAGCAGCCCCCTTTATTATCAGCCATAGTGTGCAAGTGGGTGGAGAGCTCCCTTTGATCTCCCTGGATCAACTTATTCCCTTCATCCCATGACCTGGGAGGACACAAAGAGTGACATTGCTGAGACTTCAAACTAATTGCAATTTCTGATCCAGTGATAATGCTTCTAATGATGGGTTAGCCATGAGCTGTTTGCTCTAAGAGTCAGAAGTACTTTGTTTTGTTTGTTTTCTCCAGCATACACACCACAGGATATAGTAGGAGGAATCCCAGATTCGGAATTGCTGCTGCCAGAGCTGCTGAAGAAAGCTGGCTATGTCAACAAGATCATTGGCAAATGGTAAACTTATTTTAAGGTCTCTGGCTTTGAGAGGTCAGTGTGTGTGTTTCTGTATTGTGAAGGAGCAGTAGGATCCACCTGAACCTTGGGGAAGGAATGTGTTTTGAAGCTCAGATGTCTGGCTTTTGAAATGTGGGGTGGATCTGCCCCCCCCCCGCTGTGATCAGTTTCTGAAGTGAGTGTTATCATTACAAGTACATACATTCATCTTCACACAAAGAGTTGAAGAGGTTTATATGTGTGTGTATATACATACTTAAAAGTACTTCAACTCTGTGTGCTTTCATCCATGTATCACATTACTTAATCAAAAACCACCAAGATGTTCTGTTGGAACTTGCCTTCAGCACTTACATCCTTTTTATCTTTGGCCTCTGCTATACATTGGGAGTTTTTTGTTAAGAGAGTAGACTAAATTGTGAAAGCTGCTTTTTTGAGGGGCAGAGGGGGAAGTAGAAGTGTGTGATGTCAAAACAGAGATGCAGCCATTTCCAGGGCTGCACTGAACATTGTTCATCAAGTGTAGGTCAGGGTGGATAGAGACAGACTGCTTTGGGATAGCTGATGCCAGGTGTATTAAGAGACCTAGAGGGCTGATCTGATACACTGTGGCTATTGTCCTTGGACTTTGTGGAAGTACAGTATAATCTTTGTGGAGGATCACAGAATCTTAAGGGCTGGAAGAGACCTTCAAAGCTCATCCAGTCCAACCCCCCTTCCAGAGCAGGACCAGCTAGAGTAGGTCACACAGGAACTCATCCAGGTGGGTTTGAATTTCTCCAGGGAAGGAGACTCCACAGTACAAAAGAATTTCTAAAAACCAATGTTTTGTGATGCCTGTGAAGAATCTGGAAGGAAAAACCTGGAAGATGTTCAGATGAAGCACACATGGTGGAATTACCAGTGTAACAGTTTGAAACTGGTGCTTTTGTAGCATTTGAATTTCAAATGTGCTTGTGGGCTGTAATGGAATCCCATGGGGCTTGGGGATCTCTGAACAGTTGATTCACAGTTTGGAACAGTGCTGTAATAAATAAATGCCTAAACAGCAACTCCAAAACTACACAGACACCAAAGGAGTACTGCTTGGTTAACAGAGTAATTGTTAATGAAGAGACTTCAAGCAGGAGTAGCATCGGGGGGATACTGTTTAGGAAAGTAATGGGATACAATTTCTTTAACAGTTTCATTAACTAGTTAGAGGAGAGTGATGCTGAATTTGGAAAGAAAGCAAACTAACTTAAGAGAGGGAATTATTTATTACCAGAAATCCAAACAGCAGAGTGGCCATGGAGAATTGGATCAGTGGGGTGAATGCAATAAGATGCAGTTCAGTGCTAATAAATGTAAATTCATACACCCAGGGAAAAGAAATAAACAAGGCAAAGGCAGATTGGTTCCAGGCACTTATCTGGAAAAGAGCAAATCAGGAAGGACCTGCAGCTGGTAGGGAGAAGCGGGGTAAATGGGAATGTGCAGTGCACAGTCGATGTGCACCCAGGTGATGCTCTGCAGCAGCAGCCTTCACACCACCTGCTTCCCAACAAGGTGGGAGGAAATGCACAGTGCAGTAGCACTCAGACTAAGCACACACAGAACTGCAGTGCTTTTAGAGGTTAAGTTTTCCAGCAAAAGGCACTTGTATCCCTTCGACATCTCTCGGGGTGTGCTGTGACAGTAAGCTCCTCAGTTTATTTCTGTTGTCAAGTCAACTATTTTCCATGATGGTTTTAGAGTCTGTTGTGTTACATGAAATATTTCTCTATTTTTGGGGTCATGAGAGGGAGAGAACAGTCTGCATCTCAGCAATTACCTGTCATTTTTTTCAAGCCTCTTCCTCTGGAAGTTCTCTTAGGACTTTCTTAGAATAAAACAGTTTTGTCCATCCCCCTGTTGTAGGAGCAGCCAGGAGTAGCTTTGTGTTACCATGAGTATAAAGGAAGAAATGGTAGAATCCTGCAGATGAGGCTTGCAGAGTTAGTTACATCACTGAAGTATGATGATAGCTGGAATGATGATTATCTTCTGCTATAAATCATTTTTAAATAGCTCAGAATAACACTGTGGATCATTATAGTTCAGGTAATGCATTTTATGCCCCTTATGTTCAGAAAGTGTGCAGAAGGTGATAGCACAAAATGGACAGGTTGCAGATGGAGGATTGTGAGTGGAAGCTGGATGGTTAAAGAAATATTTAGCTACAAAAATCCCCTTTAGAGACTGCAAGAGGATGGACACTCTGTATCTTCAAGATAGTACAAAGGAAGACAAGGTAGAATTTCAGTATATAAGTTAGAGATTAGAGAGGAGCTTCATCCTGAAGTGAAGGATGGAGAATTTTCAAGCTGCATAGTAGAATGGAGATGTCATCAGGAGTAGCTAAAGATGTTTTATGCTCACATGTGCACGTAAAGAACTCATTTACATTCAGGTCTCTCTGTACCATTTGACAGCATGAATACTCCATAAGGGGAATGCAGGTACAATGGTACATTTCACGAGCTTTACCTCGTGCTTTCACAGCTTAGTGGTATAGAAATGAGTTATTGTAGATTAGAAACCTTAAGGAAAACATTCTGTGTGCCTCTGCAATGGCCTTGGGCAGTGTAGTCCATCAGTACAAGTCGTCAGACCAGCAGGAGAGAAGACTCCAACAGAAGGAAATAATGGAAAACAAAGATTGGAGAGGAGACTGAAAAGGGGGGTGTGGAAGCAGTGGAGTGAGTCTGCATGGATGCATTGCAGCAAGTGTGAGAAAGATCAAGACAATGCTCTGCAGTCATTTGTTTAATTAAAATGCTTGAAGTTCTCCTGCCTAGGCAGAGATTGTTTTCTTGCATGCCATCCTGATGAGATTATTATTTGCTGCTTTGCAGCAGAATTTTAACTCATCTGTTTCTTTTTGTTTTCCTAGGCATCTGGGTCACAGGCCCCAGTTCCACCCCCTGAAGCATGGGTTTGATGAATGGTTTGGGTCTCCAAACTGCCATTTCGGACCTTTCGACAACAGAGCGCTCCCCAACATCCCTGTGTATAGGGACTGGGAAATGATTGGCAGGTAATTCAGCTGCTTGCCTGGTAATGTTATTTTCTTTGCTTTCCCTGCTGACATTACAGTGCTGGGAGATAAGTGCTAGTGTAGCAAACCCATTTCAGTGAAAAGGGCTTGGCAAAAATAACAACTGCTTCAGAATCAGAGTTACAGACTCAGTTGACTGGGCAGCGATTTACAGGTGCTTCACCTCATGCAGAGGACTTTTATAGCATGTCCTGCCTCATACATGATCTGAGACGTGATACAGAGTGCCCTGAATGCCCTGCAGTTCAGCAGGAAGCCAGTGCAGGAAAGATGCTTGTCAGAGTTAATGAAACACGTGAACAGCCCTTCTGGGGCAGGCACAAGGCCCATTTAATCCATTGTACTCTGTGATGGCCACTAGTAGTGAAGGCTTGTAGAATGGAGAATAAGAAAACAGATGTATAGAATGGTCCTTCCCTTACATGTTTGTCCATTTTCCTAAACTGATGGATATGTCCAGAGGTTTAATAGCCACTGACTTAACCTCCATGAACTAATCTTGTCTCTTCTCTAAACCCATTCATATTTCTGGACTCTGCAACATCCTGTGCCAGGATCTCACCTCTTGCTTTGCCCTCATACTTTTGAACTGAGCTTTCCCACTAGTCAGGGGATGGCCAATGTCCAGCCTTACAAGGCCTGAATGATGGTTGGCAGGGGGGCTAAGATGGAATTGAGGGAAAGCCTTGTGGGAAAATGCACAAGACAGGCAGGAATGGGGAGATATAGATTAACTGTCAGGAGATATGTGAATTTTACATCTAGGAGAGGAAGGAAGGATAGTGGTCCCTGGGGGAGGAAGAGGTTTCAAAGGCAGTGCTGACAGCAAAGGATACTGAAGCACTGTTAACTTAGCCAGTGCCTGCTGCTTCCCAGTTGTGATTGTGGCCCTCTGACTTTTCCAGTTAAAGCCAATACCAACCCACTTCTATGACACTGGTGCCCTTGGAGACTAGGCATGGTAGCTGACTACTAAACTTTAATCTCCTAAACCACTTTTTTCTAGAAACCCTGTCTTCCTTATCTCTGCCTTGCTATCTAAATGTAAAGTTGAAGTTCATGAAATATGAAGCTAGATGTTTGATTCTGGTGATTAATAAAGGTCTGAGTACTGAGGCTAACCTGCAAGTGGCATGTGGACTGTCTAGGGATGTGACTGCCTCCCTCACAGAGATGTTTGCTTATCCTGCTGCACCCTGAAGGCTTCCTGTGATCATTTCACTCCACTACTTCTCTCGGAAGCTGCTTCCATTCTGTACTGAAAAACCTCTTTATTCTTTCTCCTCCTGCTTAATTGGTGTCTAAAGATACTTCCAAAATAATGTTTTCAGAGCAGCTCAGGTTCTGATTCCAGGATTGCTCTGTTCCCCTGGAAGTTGTGCTCTACTCCTGAAACTTTTACTTGTCTTTCAAACAACTCCCTACTGAAGGGGGATCTTTAAGCATCTTACCCATGTTCTGATAGCTTAACAGTGGAAGGCTGGTAGCTGAGGTTTGTCCAAAACTTGCAGTCATTGTTAATTTGGGTCTAGATGTTTCACTGCTTTCTCCCATAAGAAAAAGCACAGTGACATCCTTTTTAGTGTCTGAAAAGAGTTTTCTGACTAGCAACTGTGACCTGTCACCTACTTACACAGCAAGTAAAGAAGGGGGAAAAAGAGCCTTTTAACGTTGTTTATTCCTTAGGATTGATTTTTTTCTCTCTCTCTGATTCATTTTATCTCAAGATATTACGAAGACTTCAAAATTGATCTGAAGACAGGTGAAGCCAACTTGACTCAGATCTACCTCCAGGTACTGTCTATTTTAATGCTGATTTCTAAGCCACAGTGACTTGATGCTTCTTTTTTTGGAGAGATTTAAATGGCAGAGGATGCTTCCCTTAAATTCATTTTTATTGTTGTTTACAGGAAGCTCTCGATTTTATTAGCAAGCAGCAGGCCAGCCAGCAGCCATTCTTTTTATACTGGGCAATTGATGCTACCCACGCTCCTGTTTATGCCTCCAAATCCTTCCTGGGCACTAGTCAGAGAGGACTGTAAGTCTTGGTTTTGTGGGTGTTGATTTTGTTGTTTTGTTGGGCTGAGTGTGTTTTTAACTAATACCTCATGCTGCAGAACCAGCAAACCTAAGCAATGTTTATTAGATCCAACTATATCATTTCTCCAAAGTGTGCATGTGCTGAAATACATCAGTTTGTGAGGACTTTGCTTGGATTCTTCTTTAATAACTTTGCTATAATATAAAATTAAGATTGTGTGACTAAAACAGGGGAGAAGGGGGAGTCCAAGCTCCTTTGCCAGTTGTGTGAGTAATGAAGTGCTGTACGTGGCACAGATCATTCTTTGGAAGGCTTTTGTATGATTAATGCCTGTTTTAAAAGCCTATCAATCAGACCAGCAAGTAGAAGAGCATGGATGAAAAACACCACTTCCAGGAGGCAAAGAGCTCTGCTGATACTGTGAGTCTTGCTTCTGAGAGTGCAGTTTCAAACCAGCATCCATAAGCAAAACTGTGTTATTAACTCAAGTCTATAGCAAAGGGGCTTTGCTATATTTGAGCACTTTGTAGCTAAATTTCTGTCAGCTGCTGATCTCTGCCCAAGAGTGGCTCATATCTGAACAAATTCCAACTCCCAGCAGCCAAGAGAGGTTGCTCTCTGCAGGTAAGGGACACAGGGTTCACAATGACAGGCAGTACCCCATGCATAAGGAAAGTGTTTCTGCAGCGCAGGTACCAATGACATCCACTAAAAACAGGGTGGCTGACTGCAATGCTGTGTGACACTTCTCTTTTGCTGCCTTTAATGTTTTGCATCTACATTGGCCTCAGCTATGGGGATGCCGTGCGAGAAATTGATGATAGCGTCGGCAAAATCCTGAGGCACCTTCAGAAGCTGGGCATCACTGAGAACACTTTTGTGTTTTTCACCTCTGACAATGGAGCTGCTCTCATTTCAGCTCCTAAACAAGGTGAGTCTCAGAGGAACAAAGCTGAGCTGAGGCTGTGAAATCAAGGCTTACATCTCCGTGTCTGGGGGAAGAAAGAGACCTGGGGTTTTCCTTTATGCAGTTAGGAGAAGCCTCAAATCACAGAGCATTTATGTTCAATGTTAACTTATGTTCATTCCTCCCAGTCCTCGTTGGAGGAGGTATCCTTGCCTAAGTGGACTGTTGGCCTAACCCAGCATGGCTGTTACCTGTGTGCATTCCCACTTTGAGCTCCATTGTCAGGGGGTGAATATTTTAAACATGCATTTGGGACCAGGCACAATAACTTAGCAGGGTGTTTACTCTCCATCTGCCAAAGGCATATTGAAGCCTTCTGAGTAATTCCAGAGAGTTCAAGGGTCCCTCCTTCTTTAGCTGTCATGAAAAATACCAAGAAGAAAAAGTATTTTTGTTTCTTCACAAGTTTTCTTTTGTTTGGATCATTGTTTCTCCTAGAGTCACTGCAAATTGATTTGATAACCCACTCTCTTCTATTTGGAGGCAGGCTGTCTCGTGGTTATTGCACCACAGAGCAGGGAGTATCCTGATTTCAGCTGAACCACTGTGTTTGCCTTTGTGTGACCTGGAGTCAGTCACGAGACCTCCTTGTTTGCTCAGCAAGCTCAACTACAAGGTTGGGTTAAAAACCCAGCCATTGCTGCTGTTTCTGAGAGTGAACATTCAGGGAATGCACGGCTTATTTTCCTCACTCTTGTATCTGCATCTAATACTGCTCTGGTACTTTAATTCTGATGGAAAGGTTCAGGTTTCCCTTGGTTACAACAGCAGTTAACATGCTTAAAGGGAAGGAAAATGCCACTATTTTCTGCTTGGTTTGGGTTTTTTTCCCTTTGGTTGGTTGATAGCAAGTTGTGTTTAACATTCACTTTATTCCTGACCTGAAAAGACACTCCTAAAAAACCCAACATGACCAAAAAACCCCCAACAGCCAAACCAGCTCTGGCCATGTTATTTGAAGAAACATTCATGCAGAAATAACAAAGGAATTTAAAACTAGCCCAAAAGACTTCCTGGCTGACAATGTGCCTGTGAAGTTCGATGTTGGTGTTTCGTGGGGTTTACGGCTCTTCTCTCCCTAGGAGGAAGCAATGGACGTTTTCTGTGTGGCAAACAAACCACCTTTGAAGGTGGCATGAGAGAGCCAGCTATTGCTTGGTGGCCTGGGCATATACCTGCAGGAGGGGTGAGTACCTGCATTGAACAATTCTGATTGCTCTGAAGTCAATGGAGTTGTTCTTGCTGGTTTCAGTGGGCTTTGGATCAGACTTTTAACATGCCCAACCTGTGGGTCCGGGCACTTAGCCTAAGTAAGGAGCTGAATGATGCCCCTAGAGAACAATGCCATTCCTGGTCATTAGTGCTAATTTGCATCTAGAGTGTCTATGATCAACACTTCTGTGAGCACCCAGCACTCTGCCCTGTCTTCCTGCTCTAGTTAAACCCTTTCCTCCTTTGCACCACAGTGTTTTCAGTGTGTTATGTGTTGGAACAAATTGGAGCACAAAGACATGTTGCCACTTGTGTCCCAGTCTAGAGCAGGAACGTGTTGCCCACAGATGCTCTGCATGCCCTGAAGTATCAAGTGATTTAACCCTCACAGCTCTCACTTTGGTATTTGATAAAAGTTCCACCCAGGGAGAACTAGACACCAGACTATTGCTCTTTCCTGCCTGTATACAAATTCAGATATGATCACTCCAAATAATCCTCCAGTGGCACTACCAGCCTCCCTTGTCCCAGATCTCATTAAAGAAAGATGCAATCAATTCTTCTGCAGGCAGGGTTCACACTAAATAATACTGATTTCCTCCCCTTTGTGAGCATCTCTCATCCCTGCAGAAAGTGATACTTCATTAACTGGGCACTGTGCTTAAGACTGCAAACTCTTCATAAATAAAACATTTCTTCCCTTTTGGTGTTTTCATTGAGTCAGGACAATGATAATTTATCATTTACTTTTAGGAGGAAGCCATCAGACAGCTTAGCTCTGCAGCTGAGGGCAGCAGGCTGGTTTGGTTCAATTTCTAAAGAGTTCACAAAAGCTACTAGAGATGTTTTATTCTTTTTTTAATTTGAAATGAAAGCAGTCTCTTTTTTGTTTGAATTTCAACATTTCCATAAAGCCTTTACAAGCCAAGCACAACAGCCTTGGGCTAGCATAGGAGAACATGAAACTCAGGCTGACTGTTTTGTTTTCCATGTCCAAACTAAATAATGTGCTAAAAGTAAACATGCATTGTAAATGGGGACAAGTAAACACCCACTTTTAACATTCTTTCCATTGTAGTAACTCTGAGGATAATCAGGAACACGGGTAGAGGAATCATTGTGCCTGCTGCTTTTCTAACTGTGACTGACTACTCACAGGTAGTCTGGTGCATGTAGTGGAGCCCTGAAGCTTTATGTGGTGCCAAAGGTTTTCAGCAGCCTGGTGTGATGCGTGGCTTCCTGCCTGAGGCCACAGCTGAAGCTGCTGTTTGAATTCCTCTGAGCAGTCATTCCTGTGCAGAGTTTTGCAGAGAAGGGTGGGCTGACCCATACCAGCAGCCTGTGCACGCTCAGCGAGCTGGAGACGGTGCTTGAGGCTTATTGGGACAGGTAGGGGCCTGACAGTCCCCTTCACCACTGCTGACAGCATCCTTGGCATTTCAGCAGGTACTTAACTTGAAATCCATCCTACCCTGGGCTCCAGCTTACGATGCTGCCAGCCAAACATCTGCACATGCAGGTGTTACACACCCAGATGTCCTCTTGCACTCCACTCGGGTACCTTGGGAAGCTTGTTCCGAGCTCTGGCCTCAGGATGTGCTGCTTTGCTCCGAGTTACATCCCCACCTGATGCTTCTGATGAGTGAATATGTGATAGCTACTTATATTTCTTTTCTGCTTGTATTCTTGCCATCGAGGCTCCAGCACTGGTACCCAGAGCAGCACTGACCACAGGTGAGAGGTTTGGCATTGCTTCTGTCTAATGCAGCTCACGCTACCTTGGCCTGGAAAGCTCCTGTAGTTACTGCTTCAGAATTGCCTCTTTCACTGACATGATAAGTGAAAAGACATGTGTTTGCTAGTACATTTTTGGCTTCTTTTCTGTGTATAATGGAGTCTGTAGCTTCAACATCATCTTGACTGCAAGTTTGAACTAGTCAGCCTATGTCCTGGGTAGTCCACAAACCTATAAACCGTGGAAAAAATGGTTTCAGAGTCTCTCATTGCTCTTTGTTTTCAAAAGAGTTGAAGGAAATAAAGGCTTGGGAGCCCTGAACCAGGCTGGGAGCAAAAAGCTTCTCAGGAGTGCCAGACACAAAGCAGAAGGATCAACTCTTCCTTCCTGCACTGGGATTGCTTCTGGTGCAATGGTTGTTCCTCCCCAGCCGTGGAGGTTCTGAGGAGCAGGCAGAGGGCCAGTAACCATTTCAGTTGGCACAACAGCAGCCAGAAAAAGAGGATTTGTGTCTCTGGCCAGTGAAATCCAGTGGTTGGGTGGAAGGCTCCTTCCTCTGATGGAATCTGGCAGTATATTAATCATCCTATTGATATATAGGATGGGTGTTTTGTCTCTGTTACAGTATACATTTGTTTGCTGAAATAAAGGAGTACCTTTGGATTTAAATTGAAGTTAGGTGACAGGATGGTGAGCACTTGCCAGGCTGACAGGGGTTCGGATCATTGGTGCAGCTGGCTGATTCACAGGTTTGGGGGCAGAGGGATGCCTCAGGAGTGCACATTGCTCTTGGCATCAACATTCAGTAGATTCTGGTCCCCCATCAGGAATATTTATTCACACACAGCAGCCTTTCTGCAGCTTCCTCCTCAGCGACGTTTTCCAGGTGAATTCACAACAAATCAGCATCTCAGCATTCCCCACATCACATCTGCCTTCTGGAAGGATCCAGCTGGAAAGGGGGGGGGGAAACCCAGAAAGAATCACATTCTGTTGGTATTTGAATCCTCCTCCTCTCTTCCCTTCACCCTCCTCCCCTTCCCTCTCTCGTGCCTGCTTCCTGAAGGAGAAAAGAACATATCAACCCAACGACAGCATTGCAACCTTTTCTTCACTATCTCCCATGGGGCGCAAATTGAAATTGAATTAGACAGGGATATCAGGTCTGCTCGCTGTGATAACTGTAAAAGGATTTTATTTAAAAACACCCTGACATTTGTTCACCCAGTTTCAAATATTTAGCTTCCCTCCTTTCCATTCCTGGCGGGGGCGACTTTATTAATTGTCGCCTTTGATTCAGAGTTAAAGCTTGAAAGCGCTGATAACAGCACTGGTGACTATTTCTTCCAGCGACGTGGCCCACAGCAAAAGGATTTCATTTTCTTAAAGACATTCTGTGTATACTGAGAGTTTATTAAAAAGAAGGGGGGTGGGGGGAAGGAGAAGGGGGGGAAAAATCCGTTCTTCGTGCGTGGTGCCGGCTGTTTCTCACTGATACCACCAGTATCTGATCTCACTCCTGGTTTTTTATAGATATATTATTTATTTTCTCTGGGCTGTTGCCCTCTCTGGATGGGGTTTTTTTTCCCTTTCTTTTAAATAAATAAATAAATGGGAGCAGCAGCTAGAATGAAAAAGCACTGTTGACAGGAGAAAATGGTAATTTTTTCCCCTTTCTCTCTGAAAAGACTTCAAAGTTTTTATATAAATATTAACCTTTTTTTTATTCTCTCCCCCCACCACCCCAACCCCCCTTCTCCAGTGTGCTTGCTGCACAGCACAGATAAATCCAAGTGGCTGTGGCACGGCCATTTAATTTCCTTAAGAAGTTTTCTCTGCTTCACGGAAAAATGTTGTGTGAGAGCAGCACAGTAATTGGATGATTAAAGAGAGTCATCTGCGTCTGGTTCTGGTTAATAAGGGCCAGGACAAGGCGGCCGTGGTGGCCCCACAGGATTGTGGCAACGCAATGTGTAAATGAGGTGATGGTAGAGGCAGGAGTCTCGGGTCAGCCACTGCCTCTTACTGCCTGTTATCAAAAGATTGAGGCGAGGGAATGGAGCCACGGCGAGGGAAGGCACTTTTGGATTTGCTGTAGAGATTGTGAGAGGTCTAATTAGGAAAAGTCTCAGGCAGCCGCCTGCCTGCCCCTGACGTAGCAGTTGTCAGGGAGCAGGCCTCTGCCACATCCCCTCTTTATTAGATTGTGAGCTCTGCAGATGGTGTTCTGCTGACCCCACAGCTCTCCTAAGGCATGCTTGGGGTAAATTAGCCGGCAGATGAGCCTGTGAGGGACTGAGCATCTTTGCTGAGATACTGAGCACTTGTAATCCCCCTTGACTTCAGCAGGAGCACTGCCTGCCCCTCACCAGCAGCTCAGAAGCTGCCCAGCTCTGTAAGGAGTGAGCTGAGGCTTGGGGTGGTTTTATATGTGTACATGATTTTAATGTGCACTTTCTGAGTGCACACCTGAGACCAGAGATGAGGGGATGGTCCATGGAGCACTGTCTGTCATGGCTAATCCCAGAGATGACACAGGTTCTACTCAGCCATACATGTTGCCCAAATGGCCCCAGGGCTGCAGGAAGGGGTAATGGACAAAAGCTGGAACACCAGAAGTTCCACTTAAAGAAAACTAATTTCTTGTAAGGGTGAGGGAGCCCTGGCCCAGGCTGCCCAGGGAGGGTGTGGAGGCTCCTTCTCAGGAGGTTCCCAACCCACCTGGACACGTTCCTATGCCCCTTGATCAAGGGGATTTAGCAGGGACTGGGGCTGGAGGAGCTCTGCAGGGCACTTCCCACCCCCAGCATTCAAGGATTCTGTTACCCCATCCAAGGGCTCAGTTCTGACTCCTTCTCCACAGCTGTGTATCAGAAGATCCTTTTCTCCATGCAGAGTGGGAAGTTCATGTATACATCTGCTTTTTGTGAAGGATTTGTGGGCTCATCTCTATTTGTCTCTGCCTACAAGGGCAGGCTGAGCACAGCCTCTTTCAGGCTGCCTGCTGCAGCAATGTCTGTGAATAAGCCTTAACCTCCAATGCCTGAGACCTTCTGCAAGGCAGGTTGATCTTGGTCAATTGATCCAACTGCTTTCCTGGGCAAGGCTTTCCATGGTCAGGCTGCTTCTTGTGCTTAGAGCTTTGCACTTTGGTTTCTTCTTGAGGGTTGTGGAACTTTCCTTGCACACAGCTTTAGTGTTACGTGTTCCTGCCAGCACCTTTTGAGGAATGAAAGCCATTAACATTTGAAATTACTGTAATCAAGTAATGTGATATTGTAATGTTAAACTTGTAATTAATCCCCTGCATGTTGCTCTCTCCAGTTTCTTTATTTTAAAAGAAACACAGCTTAATTTTTCCTTTGTGTTCACTTTTTTCAGCCCAGTCTCTTAATGAAAGGCTCAGTATCGCAGAAAAAACACCCTTTTCCTTTTAGACTTCTTCTTCCTCTAGAACCAGCATCTCACACACACAAAAAAATCATTTATCATGTCATCATTTGTTGTCATCTTTAAATAATTAGTGTCAGCTTACAGGCTGGGGTCTGTTTGTGCCTGGAAAGGGGTTTCGGTGACAATACGGCTTTGATAGCCCCAGCGTCGTAATGTTCACACTGACATTCATGGGGCTGCTGCTGGGACTTGGATCTCAGTCAGAAAGTGCTTCTGCACTTACAGATGTGAGCTTGGATCAGATGGTTTCTTGTTTCCCAACAAGGGGTACAGCTGAAAAGGCTGTTTCCCTGTCACATCTTGTGCTGCTGCATCCCGGTGCAAAAGAGTCTTGCTCTTGATCTGAATGGATCTGCTTCAGTTGAGTGCGTCGCCAGCTAATTAAGCATCCCCCAGCAGATAACTGTAGCATGGCACAAGCAGGGTGGGAGCAAAGCTTCAGAAAGAATCAGTCAGAACAGACATTTTAGGGTTTTTAAATATAAATAATTAAGACCAGAGAGATAAGTATGGTTTCCAATTAAGGAAGAAGAAAAAAGCTTGCACATCTCCATTGGAGCCAAACCCAGATGTTTTTCTCCCTTATTAAAATATATACTAAAAATATCACAACTTTACAGTTCTTGAATTGTTGGAAATGGTTTGCAGATGAAGTCATCAGGCTCTTTTTGTTACTACCCATCTATTGCTGTGCTTTCTGGGAACTCTCTCAGGGTGTTGTGGACTCTCAGATGACCCAGAGACAGCACAAATCAAGGATTTTCTTCTCCTTTGCTTTAAGTGCCTATCTTCATAAGCCACAGATGACTTGGAATTTGCTAAATTGAGTTGAACTCTGTGAGAACATGCTCCTGTAAAGCAGATATGTAGAGAGAAGAGAGAAAAATGGAAAGATGAATCAAAATGCAAATGCTCCCTCGAAGTGGAGAAATAGGGATCATCTCCTTTACGCTTTCCATACGAGGTTTGCTGGTGACTGCACCAGAAAGGGAGATGTTCTCCCAAGATCCTTAGCAGAGGAGGTGGTTCAGGAAGCAATGCTTTTGCTTTGGTGCAAACCAGCCTCTTTTGTTTTGCCTTTGACTGAATGTCTTTTTGCAAATGCGCTTCTGTTGATTTTCCAGGTCAGTCATCAGCTGGGCAATGTGATGGATCTCTTCACCACCAGCCTCTCCCTGGCGGGACTGCAGCCTCCCAGTGACAGACAGATTGATGGCATCGACCTTTTACCTGCCATCTTGCAGGGCAAGCTAATTGACAGGTTAGTTATGAGCCCAGGGCTCTGACCCTTGCCTCCAGGCTAAAGTGATGCCAAATTTGGGATCGTTTTTACAGTCAAGGTTACAGGAGTATTTAATCAACTGAATTGAGGCATCTTTGCTCCTGCTGACAGTGGGGTAGCACCAGAGCTTTACACTACTTGCCATTGTGGAGCAGGCAGAGGTGGGATTTCCTGACATGTGGCATGTTGCCATACAGAGGAGTCTGGGGACAGATGAAAGTGTCGTGGGGTTAGCAGGGATCCCTGGAACAACATATGGTAACAGGGGAGATAAAAGCCTGAGAACTGTAGCCTGGGTAGGGGAAAATACATTATTTATTACTGGAAAAACATCCAAGAGTATTGTGGGTCTTTATAGCCCCAGCTTGAGAGAGGTTGGATGTGAGGACTGGGCTGCTACAGATGATCTGGAAGGCCACCTCCTCCCAAAGTCCTCTTTCTGTGGAGGCTTTTGCGAGACTAGATTTGGGTTAAAGACCTGGGATCTCTGCAGGCATTGGGGAGTGCTGTCAGGTACAGGCACTAAGGTGTGACAGCAGATATCCTCGACTCTCTCTTTGGAAGGGTCAGAGGTTGAGAGAGGTCTTGGAGTTGTGATTTTGACGAGGAATTTGGCAGCCCGGGAAGCCTGAATAGGAATGTAGTCTCTGTCTGTGAGACAGCAAAGAAATACATGTGTGAAACACTCCAGTCCTCTCCTGTGTTGGATGGGAGCCTTTGTAGTCACTCAAGGTGCATCAAGACTTTTTTGCTGCTTCTTTTTTTCTTTCTCTCCAGACCTCAGCAGGTCACAGTTTTCACTTCCCCAAAAACTTCCCAGGAGATGCAGCTGTTGTGTTCTTTTAAGCTTAAAAAGGAGAAACTGAATGGGGTAAAAAAGAGATTGGTATAGCAGAGTACAAGGTGTAATCATAGAATCACAGAATGGGAGGGGTTGGAAGGGACCTTTAGAGATCATCTTGTCCAACCCTATTGCCAAAGCATGGCCACCCAATCCTCTTTCAAACATGGAAAAGTTATTGTTAGAAAGCAAAAGCCTGACCCTGACACCTTCCAGCAAAGGGGCACGTCATGGCTTGTCAAATAGTGAGTGTTTATGGTAAGGAAAAGGGAGACAGGCATACTTTGTGTCATAGTTGTTTGGGTTTTTGTTAATGGGACTGGGTTAGATCAGGCCCTGCATTTGGCCAGTCTCTCAAGCTGCCTTTATCTCACCGGCGCCTCCGGTGCTTTGGGGACGCAGGAGAGGGCTCTGCTGCAGCAGCCTGTCCCCTTGGCTCACCAGCAGCTCCTGGTCACAAAGGAGAAAGGCTTGTTGTTTGTGCAAGGACCTCACAGGGGAGGCTGCAATTGAAAAAGAGAAGAGATCTAAGGCTACTTGTGGAGATTTTACTCTTACCTTGCGTTTAGGGACTGTTTTCTCAAGGTGGCATCACCACAGTGGGTAGTTTTTACCAAGTGGCATCTCTGAATGAAAGACAAAGATGTATGTAGCCCCCAACAGTGACAAACAGCTTCACCATCTCGTCCTGTCAGCTGCCTGAAACAACTGGAGAGAAGAGCTGACTACATCTGATGTCCTTGTCTGATGAGCTGCACCAACAAACCAAACCTCCCTCTTGCAGATTTTGTCCTATTCCCTCAAAAGAAACCAAGATTGTGCTATTGGGGGAACCAGTAGGAATGTTGCTGGGGTGCCCTGGCAAGGGCATGTACACGGGTACAGAGCAAATGCTCCAAGTGAGGGGCATCTCTCAGATGTGTTTTTAATTAAGAAAACCTCCAGGAAAAGCAATTGGAGTTTTCAGTGATATGTTTAGATGATGCAAAGGGAGATTTTGGGAAAGAAAACAGTCAGAAGTTAAAAATAAAGCATGTCTGAGTGCCAGGGCTTCCCATATGGAGCTTTTCTGACATGTCATCCACAGCTGTCCAGCATCTGACATCCTCCCTGGCCACCCTGTCCGTGTGACACTAACAGCACATAGCTTGGTGCTGCTGTAAGGAGGAGGTTAAGCATCACACAGCCTGTGAATCCCTTTCTCTCACACACACACCACTTCTGAGACATTTGGTGTTTAAATCGGCACGCTCTATAGGAAATAACAGGGTCTGATAGTTCAAGGATTAACAATCCCTGGCAGCCAAGATGTATAATGTTTCATTCTTGTGCCCTGTGAGCTCTCAATTTGATGAACACTTTACGAAATGTTAATTGAAAACCTTGCAGTGGAGCCTATTAGGAGGCAGCCTGCTTCTGGCTGATAGGGAATCGGAAGTCAGACGCCATGAGAGTGTTTGTCTCCCTTATCAGTGAGGCCGCTGGGGCTGGGGCTGCCCAGGCCCCAAGTCTCGCCCTTTCTCATGCAGCTGTGCTCTTTTCTCAGGCCCATATTCTATTATCGTGGCAACGAGATGATGGCAGTGAGAGTTGGGCTTTACAAGGCTCACTACTGGACATGGAGCAATTCCTGGGAGGAATACAACAAGGTAACAGGACACTGAGCTGCACCCTGCTCTCATTCATTCTCCTGGGGAAATGTAACCCTTTAAAGCAGAGGTTTAAACTGGGAAGTGTGCACTTGCAAGCCAGCCTTTTATTCACAGCCAGAGCTACCAGATCTGCTGCCAAATTGAAGGGGACTGGGGTCACAGCACCTCTCTGCTGAAACTGGAGACGGGCAAAGGAAAATGAGCAAAGCTTGAGTTGTTCTGAAGGGTCCTCTCTTAATGCCCCTTCATGTTGAGCTTCTTTCCCTGCTGAATTCTGAGCTTTCACATGTTTTCAAGTTTGGAGTCTGATGCCAAATTGATCAGGTATCTCCCAACATCTAGGACACCAGACCTGGTGCTCTGAACTATTTCAGTGGCATAGGGGTGGGTTTGTTGGTTTGGGTTTTTTGTCCTTGAAAGGGAAAAGGAAAGCCATAGGAACAGCACAGTGGAAAGAACAGCAGTTGTTGAAACCAGCAGAGTACATGTGTTTAATCTATTATCAGCCCTTTTGTGAGCCTGTATCACACTATAAGATGTTTTACATTTTATTTGCCAAATAGGCACAGCTTTTGTAAATTCCTGGCTGATCTTCTCACAATTGGCTGTTAAGCACTATGATTTTTCTCCTTTTGTATCTTTCCTCCCTCAGACTTGAGTACTAAACTCTGGGGCATTTCTTGAATGGCAGGTTCACACATGTGCCTTGCTGATTATACCTTTAGACATGAACTAAATGCATTATGGCCCAGCTCTCAGCAATTTTGACAGCAGGCTGGTGCTGGGGAGGGACTGTTTGTTTGATTTCTTTTTTTATGTCTCCTTTTTTTTTCCCCTTGACTTATGGTGGCTCCTCAAGGCATCACAGGTGCAGAAATAAGTGCTGATGACATTTGTGGATATAAAAGTGCATGGTTTCTTTCATTGGCGTGTCCTGGGGGTAGAAGGAAACGTCAGCTCCAAGGGAGTCACTTACATTCAGGGCTGTAAATATGTGTGTTTGTCTTTTTGAAACTGTAATGCTTCAGGAAGTCAAAGTTTCTGCTTTACACAGAGGAAGAAGGAAAGTTGGCTCCAGTAATGCATTGCATGCTCTGCCTCGGTGCTAATCCTACACAGCTAAAATGAGATAATGTGTTTGTCTAGGTTGATATGTGAGTTAAACCCATATATCATGGCACGGTATGGAGGATTTTCCCTGTGTGAGAGGCACCAGTAACTTGCATGTGCATGTGTGTGGGTGTATGCCTGGGCTCAGGGCCGTGCTTTCCCCATGCCTGTGCAGGAGAATGTCACACAGCAATAATTGCTCCCCGTTGCAATATAAGCACGTACACACACACTGACATACCTAGCTGGGAAACAAATAACCAGCAATGTTGATCTGAACTGATTTGTACATGTCTGAGGATGTGTGTAGCAGTGATAATGGGGACCAGTTACTCATTTCAGAGGCCCTCCTCCTGTGAGCAATGGCAGTCGTGCAATTAAGGAGTATTTATTTCCTTCCAAGTCCTTGTTTAACAACTGCCTGATAAAAGTCAGCAATTATACTGTACATCAGAGAGATGATTAAAAATTCACTTGCTTTCCTGCAGCTTGTATCACATGTGGTTGATGGGGGTAAAATTGGAGCACATTAGTGGACAGACTAGCCATTAACAACATGCAGAGGAAGCTGGGGCTGAAATTTGTTCCTATTCTCCTCGTGTCCTCCAGCCATTAATTACAAGCCTTGCAAGTCTAAAAATAGAAATAAATCAGAGTGCAGAGCAGTTCTACAGGTCTGAGTCCAGTGTTGGGAATTTTGCAGTCTCACCTTATGACAGAGAGGTGCCTCTCTCAGTGACTGGGGTTCTCAGCTGTGTTGGGACCTGAGCACAGAATCAAAAAGGCCAATTTGTTTGCTGGTTTTGTCTGAAAAATGAAGCACGGGCACGTGTGTGACATTCAGAATTCTGACTGTCTGCAGGTCTGCTGTTCAATAACTTTGATTTGCCATCCCAGCAGAACTCCAGCTAATGAGCTAATGTTAATGGGATGCTCATTAGCATGGGTCCTTACCTTACTGTGAATCCAGTATGGTGATTTGGTAAACTTTCAGGTACGAAATTCTCTCTGAAGGTCCAAACTCAGACCTGCAGTGAACAGACATATCTGGTTGGCATGTCATCCATTTGGAAAGGGGCTGAAGTTGACCAGGTGTGTCAGAGGAGCTGTCTGCAGATTTTGAAGAGGTTTGTTTTATGGGCAGTGAGTATCTCATTATTCTGACAGATACATGGCATGTTTCAGCCAAACCTTTTGCTTGCAGAATTCCCTCGTTAATTGACAGTGTGGGAAACCAATGATACAGGAAGCTTGCACTGGTTTTAATCCACACTTTGTGCATTTTTGCTTGACTTTGAGGTGACATTATACCATTAAAGCAACCAGAACCTGGGTCTGTTGAGGACTACCATGTCTTTCAGGATTACCTGTAAAGGATGGGTGCAGTTTTGCCTCTAACCTGCAAGCCCACACATTTGCCTGCTATATGAATTAGTTAAGTAACAAGTATGGATGTACAAACAAAAATGTACCAGAGAGAGATACGGAAAGCAAAGTCTAGGAAAGCAGAAGAGGGATAAGAATGTCTCTCCATATGGGCACTTGGAATATTTCCACTGGAAAGATCCCATGCAAGCAGCACACAGGTTTGCAGCCAGCTGAGGCTCCCATGACATTAACATGCCCTTACTGGTGTGCATCCTCTGCCTTATGGCCTGGGATTAAAATTTGTCATCTTTCACAAAGATGAAGTGTGCTCTTCTGTTCTTCCCAGTTTGTGTTTGTTTATTTGGTTTTTAACCCCCAAGCAATCTTTTTGTCTAGTCTGGCTCCTCTCATAAACTCTTGTAGTCTTTCTCTGTGCTGGAGGATGTGTTGATGCTGTCTTTTCTGCTGGTTTCATTTGCTTACTTAGGTAACTTGCATTCTTGAGTGGTGTCTGTTGAAAGCACAAAGGGAAGGCTCACTCAACAGAAGGCAGTGAGAGCAAGCCCGCTGTGGGACATTTATCCTGTGGATGTGTATTTGGGTCTGTTTACCTGGCTTCCATCTCCTTTCATGTAGTGGATAGCTTTAAGTTTCTGATATTCAAGTGGTGATTAATGGGACAGAGGTAGGTGAAAGGAAACTTTACTTGAAATCTGTAAGCTTTTAAATAGTAAAAGATTCTTACATGGTTTGGTTAAGGGAGAGATATCTTCCCCCTGTACAAGACCTGAGTCCCTGATGCTCAAGGACTGGTTTATATCAGCACCTATGTTCTTCCACCTTTCTTCTTGTATGAGCAAAATTCAGCAGTGATTAGAACATAAAGCCAGCCCTTTGTGTTGTGTGCTGGAGCAGAAATAAGAGCTAAGGATAAAGCTGAGGAGCTCCCTCTTTTCTAAGCACAGCATGCAGGACTTTTACTGGAAGCCTCCTATAAAATACTGTTCTTGTAGCTGTCATCATCCATCTTTTTAGCCTGTAAGTCATGCATGTTCATTACCAATGCTGAAATGGATTGCAAAGTGCATGACAAATAGTGCCTGCAAAGTTGGCATCTCAGCTTCATTGCTGCTGGTGCCCACAGCCACGACATTGGGTGCACAGCTTCCCATCCCTGAAACTGGAACACTCAGAGTCTGCGTTGTTAGGAGGCGTTTTATCCACTGGATTGAGGAGAGAGGTACATTGTATCTTCCTTGTTTGGAAGGAGAGGTCTGAAAGGGGCAAAAATGGGTGTTTTCTGTGGATTTATCTAAGTAGCCAGCAAGTCCTTCAGGAATTGCCCAATTTAATGCTGTGTAGAGGAGGCATGAGTGTAAGCTAGCAAGAGACAGGAGGGAAATGTCCTTCTCTCTGCTTGCCTCAGAGACAATCCAGCAGAGAACAGCTCTTGTGCCCTCAAGAGCAGTGATGCAAGAGGGAGAAAAAACAATTAGGAAAAGCTGTGGAAAACGCCCTTTGGTTCCTTGGAGAGTGGCTGATACCATCAACCTTTCTGCTGCCAGCTTAGTATCTTGTTAGTAGCCTCCAGTGATTTTTCAGGAGAGCTCCTGTGTCTTTAAATGATTGGTGTGGGTGCCTGCCGGAAGCCCCTATTGTTCTGATGTGAAATGCCAAAGGGGTTATTCCTGCTGCAGTCTGTCTGATTGCCCTTCTCCTCAACATGAAGGGATCAATAAAGCCTTTTCTGCAAGGGAGGGGTGTGAAGTCAAGTAGAACCTCACAAATAATGACATTTGATTGTGGTCCTCTGAGCATATGAGCTAGCCATTGATCGCTTCTGCTTGAGAGCCGCCAGAGGCTTGCTGATCTGCCCATCTTCTGGGGGCTCTTCCAGACAGTTAACACATTAGAAGCAATTTTTGTTCAACGGGGTTGCAGCTTGGCAGTCACACTTGTGGGTGTCTGTCTGGCCATTCGGGGAGCTCCAGATGGGGAGGCTTTTGCTTGGGAATCGCCGGGAGAGTGACAGCAGCCGCTCGCCCCGTGCTGTGGCAAACAGCGAGAAACGGCATCCCTGGCTCTAATGAACTGCTGTGCTTTTCTCCTTCCAACCTGAATGCAGTTTTACTGCTCTGGGTCTCGTGTGGTGGAATGGGGAGGCATGACCAGGAGACAGGCCCCAGCTTTGCTGTGCCGCTATCAAAATCCACAGGCGCTTGTGGAGTCAGAGGGATCTGGGCTGGAGCCAGGGCGAGGAATTGCCAGAGGGCTTACGTTAACACAAGTGGTGATTCCATCACTTGGCCAAGAGCCCAAACTGGCAAGAGGCTGTATTTGTCTCATGTCTATATTGACATAGCATCTGTGGTCCATTTGCTCTGGAAATTAAAGCATAAGCTGTGCAACCAATAGCCTCGAGATCTTCTGAACGGAAAAACAGCCCCGGTCACACGACTGCTGGGGAGAGGGACAGACAGGCTGACTGAGGGGTTCAGCTGACCTGCAGGAAGGGTTGGGCTTGCTGGGTTTGGGGTTTTTTTTAATAAAGGGGGATTGTTGGAATTTCTCCTGGAGCAAACAGGTCTGCACAGTGGTGCAAAACGTGCTGCCTGGGCAGGAGCTGAGCTATTTCTGGTCACCATCTGATGCTCTTTTACGGGCTCCTCTTAAAAGGCAGGGAGCTCATCTTCTGCTTTGGTTTTCGTGCTTTTGTAATTGAGGAGAGAAGCTCCAAGAATTTGCTTAAACACAGGGAGTGACCTTTATGCTTAGTTTGAACAATATGACCTGTAAACATGCAAATTACCCTGGACACTGTGCTGAGTAAAACATAAGACACGTGCTTTAAGTGGCTATTGATCCCCTGCATATCAACAGTCTGACAAATAAACAGATAAAAGCAAATACCAGCAGCTGAAGTGGTAGCTGCTGTGGGGTTTGTTATCCTGGTGGATAGGGCAGGCAGAGCTACCTCATCGCTCTTCTCTGATGTAACAGAGGTTTATTTTGGGGTGAAGCAGCAGTTCTGTTGGCAGTGTCAGAGGCCTGAAGCTGGTCACTTGTCAGTGTCAGGGAGAGCCCCTCTGCAGCCCTGGAAGTGTGGCTTTGAGAGCCTGGCACGTTGGCATTCGTGGGGTCCACGGGGCGCATTGTCAGCTCGGCCTTTTACAAGCAAAAAACCAATTTTGTTTAATGGAGAGCAGGAAATGTTCCAAAATGTTGATGTGATGTTAAATTATCATCTACAAGAGAGTCTCCTTCCTTGCTAGGCCCTGCTTGTGCTGGCAGAGCTGGAGGGCAGCTCCTTCTCTCCCATCCCAGACACACACAAGGAATTTTGGCATGTCCCACACGTGACCAGATTTGCACACTTGCCAAGCAGCCAGAGGCGTTGTGTGGATGCTGCAGAGTGTGGACTGTCTTGGCTTTAAATACTTTTCAAGTCTCGAACAGATTGAATTTATACTGGTTTTGCTCCAGAAAAGAAAAGCAATCCAGACTTTTGGGCATCCAAGTCTTTTATTTCACTGGTGGAGCTGATTTTTCTCTGAGAGTGCTTTGACTTGCAAACCAGAATGAGCTGGAGTTGTGGCTGGCAAGTTACATACTCCTTCCTGTCAAAGGGACAGAAGCCTGGGCTCCTCTAGCTGTATCTATAGTGTGCTATTTACTGTGATGCAGGACAATGCCCTGATCAGAGGCATGAGGATGTCATTTTACCCCTTTTCATTCGTTTGCTGATGAGCAGGTAGGAAATCCTTCCAGCAGTCTCTGTAGGTTGAATATTGGCAGTCACACAGTCCATAAAAATAATAACAGTCGATTTTATTGGTGGAGATAAAGTTGAAAGGCCCTGGAAATGTAAAGGGTGGTTTCAGCCATATTTTAAGGGAGTTATTTATCAATGTCATCAAGCAGTACCCTTGATTTTATTTCTCTCATTTATTTTCCCCCCCATCAACTGCTTTTGAAGAGAGCACTGAGTGCTTAGATTAGAAAGATGGATAGCTTTTGGCTAGTGGCAGCAGGCAAGTTGTCACAGCACTTTCCTTCCTTGGGAGTCTTTGGGCTGTGTGCTGGAGACTCAGCTACAAGGGGTTTATAAGAAACAAAAGAGAAAATGTAAACAGAGCAATGTATAAACAAATACCCAAGAGGCTCGAATCTTCTTTCAGACCAAAGCCTTTGCAGCCGGGAGAGCATTGTACCAATTAGCAGGCTCTTAATTAAATTGCTTGTTTGATTTGCATCCAAATCATAATTTGGATGTTATGGAGGCTTTGATACCTTTTCATTAACCGTTCTTTTTGAGGAGGGGAGGAAAAAAAAGGAAAGGAATCTCTTTCTGCCTGTGTGTTTTGGAAGCCTGTGGCGTCACGAGGTGGAAAGGTCAATCGTTTTTGTATCCATTTAAAGTCCATTATTGGTAGGGCCACTACAACCTATCAAGCAACTCTCTTATTTTTCCAGTCAGTGATTCAGGAATCTATAGCTCTGTGCAGATAAATGGCATTTCATGGGCTTCTAAACTTCTTGCTTTATTGAAAAGCAGAATATTAACTGCTCCACTGACCAGCTGTCCATTAAAAACACGGGATATTTGTAGAAAATTGTTTGCCAATCAAACCCTACCAACATCTGTAGAGAGCCCTTTCAGTTTGGTTGGTTTTTAGAGCAAATGCTACAGCTGCTTTCCCACCTCCATTGAAATATTCCCATTTACCTGCTCTCCATGTCTCTGTCCGTGTCTCGGGGCATTGTAAGGAGCGCAGCGTGTTGGCTGGAATTGTAAACCCCAGCTTTAACAAGTCCATTTGATGCCAGTCCTTGCTGGTCTGTGGGGGCCCCCTGCTTTATTTGCTGTTCAGGGAAATTAGTGCTTTGCATTTTTTTGCTATTCCCCAGGATTTAAGTGGGTTCTGTTAGCCCTTGGATGGGCTCGAGGTGATTAGGGAGCTCGACACCTGGCAGCCTGGCAAGTGCAAGGGCAGCTTGCTCTGGCCCTCAGTGGCCAGCCAGCACTTTAACCCCTTGCTGCTGGCAGGGGCAGAGTCCCAGGAGCTGAGCCCTTCTCACCCACTGCCAGGAAAACCCCCGTTTCTGACCCTTTACATCTGAGCGTTAGTGAGAGGAATGTCTCCAGATTTAACTCAGTTCTTTGGGCCCAGGTGAGTGCCTCAGTACCAGCTTGCCCTATGTCAGAAAAGGCACCCATTTCTTTAAAATCAACCAGATGGACTTGGTTCTTCAGTGAAACAGGTCCTTGAGGTCTGGGGTCAGGTGCTGAGTCTCCAGGGAGGCTAGCAGGTGCCCATTGCCTCTCAGGGTGATGCCCCTTGGCCTGGCTGGATGCTTCCTCTGGGACTGGTGCTTTTTGATCAGAACTGCCAGGCAATCTGATACTCTCAGTGTGTTTCAAAGCCATAGAAATCAGAGGAGATACTTTCCATGTGCAGAATTTCTCTGATTAAGTGGTTTCACCCCTTTGCCATTTCATTTTAATGAATATTTTATAGCCATTACTTTTTTATAAGGCAGGGCTCTAAGGTCTGCTTTAGCTTTTATGTCAGTGCAATACCAGCATTGTCACCTTATTTTACCTCATCAGTTCCAAATCCATTTTGCAGGCTGAAGTGGGGTCTTGGTTTAAAATAATTCTGTATTTTGTGAGTGTATTGGAACAAGCTGCACAAGAAAGTGGGGTCAGCTAAAATGTTTCCCTTCCCTGTTGACCTGTCTCCTCTTTGCTGCAGGGCATTGACTTCTGTCCTGGACAGAATGTCTCTGGAGTGACAACACATACACAGGAGGAGCACACAACCCTGCCATTGCTTTTCCACCTGGGGAGGGACCCTGGAGAGAAGTACCCATTAAGGTGAGCTGGTGAAAACTCTCAGCATATGCTTTATATCATTCATTTGCCTTGGTAGCTGTTTCTTGCAATCTGTTTGAAAACTGTCCCAGAAAGCCATTGTTGGTGAGAGGGGTAAAAAGAAAGGAAGAAACTTGCATTTTAAAATGGTCAGGTTAGATGGATGTGCACATGTCCATGCCTGGACTCCTCAGTCCAGTCCTCCTTCTTGTATGTCTTACAATCCCTGAGAGAGGAGGCAAAATGCATAGTTTTGGACAGGACAGGCCTGAAAACAGGGCAGCTGGGAAGAGAAGCAGTGGTGCTGGGCAGTGTGTGCATTGGAGCTGGGATCCTTTGTGTGTTTTGGAGCTAGGGAAGGCAATCCTGGCAACCTTCCAATCTCCTAGCCCCAGCTGAAGGAGATCCTGCAGGAGCTCTTTGTGCCCAATCCTGTTCCATCCTTGGACTCTCTCGCCTGTCTGAATCCATTTTCCTCTGAGCCTACTATTGTAACATTTATCTCCAGCACACACCGTACCCCGAGAGGTTTCTGTAAGGATTTATGGAGTCATCGGCCAACACAGTCCACATGTAAACCTGCTACCTCTGAAACAGCTCCCAAGGTGTCCTCACCCCCTTCCCTCCTTCCTTCGCCTGCCTGAGTTTTACCCTGCAGCAAAACTAGCTGCAAAGAGGGATGTGCAGCCCCATCCCTCACCAGTGGCCCCGACTCAGAACACGGTGGTGCATGGGCTCGATGAGCTTAAAGGTCATTTCCAACCGTAATGATTCTGTGACCGTGGAAAGACAGAAAGAGAAAGCTAGTGCTGCTGTGCCTGCCTGCACAGAAGTGGGTTTGTGCAGCAGCTTTAACAGAGAGATGTTTTCCAAGCTGACAGGACTGCCATTACTCAACTGTTTTAAATAATTGAGTGGCTGTTCTGTTCGAAGGAGCTGAGCCCGGGCTGTCCTCTGAGTGCCTGCACCAGAGAGAGGAGGAGGGGAAAAATATCTTCACTTCTCTCTCACTTAGCAGACGAGCACCCTGGAGGTGCATTACACAGTGCATAAAGCAATTCAGAAGCCCAGCACACCAGCTCTAGCTTTCTGTTGCATCTCAGCACTAATGCAGAAAGCAGATCTGCAGCGCTGGTGTTTTCCATCCAGCTCGGAGCAGTGATGGGATGGGATTCCACATGAGGCCGTGCCCTGTTCCCTTAACTTTTATTTGAGGAAGATGAGGGGATAGAAATTACCTCTTCTTCCAAAAATCAAAGGGATGATGTTACTAAGTGAGTTCTCATTTGCCTGCTGTTGAGGTGAACTTGAGGGAGAGGTGCTCTTGCCTGAGGGGTGTTTGCAGGACCTGCTTCCCTGTTATTTAGATGTTCTTTACCACCACCATGGACTGAGCATGGAAATAAATTCCAGTGTTATATCTGCAATCATTTCTCCTACAGTTCCATTGATTTTTGGGCATTCACAAGCTGTTGCTTTGATTGAATTTTATGGCAAGATTATGACACGATTATGGGAAGCTGGGATGGTGTTTATTATGCAGACCCTAATAGAAAGCCTCTCTTTAGTAAATGAATCTTCCTTTCTGCAGCATGTTCTGTTGCTTTTGTCTCCTCTCTGGTCACAATGGAAAACTCATGGGAAGTGGGTCTCCTATATTGAATGTGGTAATTAAATTATCCTCATTTGTGGAGCTGCTACTGTTGTGTATTTTTATTTAGCTTAATCACCTCCCTTGGCAGACAGCCTGCTGGGAGTCCCCACAGCAAGGTTTCTCAGAAGGGAATCAGCATTCCCCTCCCAGCGTGTCTGTCTGTCCTTACACCCTGCCTGTGCTCCAGCCCCAGGTCTCTGCCTGTTCACAGCCTGTGCTGGCCACGCTCCTCTCTTCACCCTCTTGCAACCCTGGAGGAACAGGGTGTATCCTACAGCTCTTTCACCAGGTTGGCTCCTCTGATCCGTCCTTATGTTGCCAAAGGGTTTAGAAAACATTGCCTTGGTAGGTTGGCACCTCTCCCTGTCTGTGCAATTTACTTTTTACCACTTTGCCTCCTTAAATTTGTGCTGAGTTTGATTAGCTTTGCTGCTGCAGTGAAGGAGCAGCATGGCACACTGATGCCTGCTTCTCTCTGCCTGCTTTTGCTCATATTTCATTTGTCCTCTATTTTAGGCAGCCTTTTCTTTTCCTTTTCATCTCCTTTTCCTCTCCTTTCTTTTCTCCTTCCTCCTCCTTTGTTCTCTTACAGTTTTCATATTCTCTCCTATCAGTTGATTTACATTACTGTGGAGTGGGGTCAGATGCCAAACCACCATAAAGAGGTTTCATTGTTGCACACAAAGGCCAGGCATCACACATACCTCCAGAGAGATTTACTGCTTCTGTGTCTGGGCTCCCTCTAGGATCCTGGGGGATCTCAGAGCCAGGGCATCCTGGAAATCAGTCAGCTCAGTCAGCTGTGGCAGTACTCTTGACTTCAGGCTGCTTTTGCTCAAGCAATCTCATCTGAAGTGTCTTTGGGTCATGGCCCTGTGCACACAGGATACTGTGTGACACTAAGAGGCTTTTTCAAGGCTACAATTTCAGTTCATCTCATCAGGTGGGGATCAGCCTTTCCAATCTTTGTTGGAGAACTGGCTGCTCAAGGGATCACTGAAGGTGTAAGTCCTCCAAGAGCTGGAGGAGACACAGAAAGTTTTCAGTTCCCTGGGTTTCATAGTGAAGCAGGACAAGTCCTTCCTCTTCCTGACACAGTTCACTGCGTTTCCTGGAGCCTGCCTGGAAACAGTATCAGCAAAAGCTCATCTCCCACAGGAGCACTTTTCATGCGGTGGAAAAACCGGTCAGGCAATTACAGGCAGGTCCTGTCATCACACTGAGGACATGTCTGGCAGTTTGGAGCCATATGGCACCCTGCACTTAACGTTCCCCTTCGTGTAAGGCTGTGTGCTTGCATCCCTACCCATGTCTGACTCGAGGAACAGCCTCCCAGCAGGCTTCTGACTCTTGCTTCCTGCTGTTGCCCCTCTGGCTTTGGCTGGACGGCTGCCTGCAGCCCAGCTTCTGCCAAGGGACTCGGTGGTGTTTACCCCTTCTGCTTGGAGGATAATTACTGACATCTCTCAGTCTGGTCTGAAACTTCACCCCAGCAATCCACCAGCCTCACAGACTTTGCTGGGATTCAGAGCAGTGCCACATGCACGTGATGGGTTCTGACACTGCCTGAGCTTGCCCAGATGATGGCATATTTACATCACCACATCAACAGACTGGATGGAGCAAGATCCCTGTCTTGTTGCTCTTCAGGCCTGACATGCTTCTCCCCCTCCTCTCTCCTGCAAAGAGGAAAACTCTTCCAAGAACTAAAGGACTTCAGAGTCCTAGAGTTGAGAGAAGCTTGGCATTGTAGGACAAGCCATGGAGGATGAGACAGGGCATGAACACACCTGCAGGTGCTGATGAGGCCAAACTGGCATCTGGAGAGGTGCTTGTAATGAGAACACCTGCAGTCCAGGGTTATACAGGCAGTATGTTTCAAAGAAGTGAGGCTACTGGTAAATAGTCTCTCTTTTATGCCAAAAGTGGTAATTTAGCTGCACTTATATAAGTTACCTTGTTGTCTGCTCCTTGTGTAGTGAGAACTGAACCATTTGTGTCTTTTGGCATCCAAGAGATTGACCAGATCTCTGGAGGCTGGGGAACAGCAGGTATCTCTTTTTTATAGCTCTCAACTTCAAATAAGATTGTTTGTTAGGCAGCACACAAAGTAGAAGCATTTTCCTAAGTCTAAGTATCATTTTGCTTCCTCCCTGGATGCAGTTAACAGACGTTTTGTGTCACATAAAACCCCTCAAAGCGTGGGGTGCCTTGGGGACCGCATTTGTCAGAATGCAGAACTAAAAGATCTGATAGGTCTTTTTCCTCACCAAATTCTGTTATGTTTGTGGGGTTGGGTGTCCTCAGAGCACCACACAGGGAAACTTGTTTCTGTATTTGTGACAAATTCAGTAAAATTATCTGTTGGTGGCATCTTCCCAAGCAGTTGTCAGTTTTATTACCCAAGCCACAGGGTATTGTTCATACACTTCATTTGCCAGTCAGGAAGAACACGAGCAGTAATACACAGCAAAAGCTGGCACAGCTGAAGAAACAGGGAGTAAAATATGCCCAATGCAGACAGAGGCAGAAAGAGTGTTTATTTGAGTCAGGCTCCAAATGTGCAAAGCTTCAACAACAAGGAAGCTACATCACGTTTACACCTTGTTGATACTCCAGGTTAGGACCAATTAGGCTCTGTTCAAAACAGAGCTCACTGAATATTGAAGTCAAAATACCTGTTTGACTTGGGGCAATAGAGTCTACTATTATGGGGAAAAAATGGAAAGCGATAAGGCTTGGTTGATGAACATAATGATTTTAGAACACATTAATTAACAAGAGAGCTCACAAGTGTCTATTTCGAGCAGCTGGAAAATCCAGGAAGTCATCAGAGAGGTAATTGCACTGGTTGTGGAGCCAGGAAAGAAGGGAAGAAGCTCCTGAAGGGAAGCTAAAGGGGAAAGGATCTGATAGAATAGTTTCCAGCCTCACCTTACTGAGCAGGGCGGAAACCTCACTGTGGGGAAAAGAAAGTGCAGAACAGGGGAAAACGTGTCACAAAGAGCCAGAAGCTTGCCCGGGGAGATGCTGACTCCTCATCTTCTGGAAGGAGGAAGACACGATACTGGCTGCATTTCTGGGGTGAGTTAGCTGTTGCCACAGGAGAGGGGGCATTGAGGAAGATTGAAACAGTGGAGAGCTATGGACAAAGAGCCTTGGTGCTGCCAGTAAAAACATGGAGCATCAGCCACACGGGCTGGACACAGAAAGGTTGTCAGAAGTGTGCAAGCCAGATGTGGCAGCTGGGACACAGCTCTGGAGGGAAGAGGGCTGGAGAAAAAGATGTGTGGAGGAGAGTCACTAGCCTGGGGACTAAGAATGGAGACAACTCTTCTCCATCCATAGCTGCTCTTTGCCCAGCCCAGGATCAACGCTCTGCATCAACCTGTAACTTGTGCTTCATGGTGACAGACCAGCAGCCTGCAGGTATTTCGGTGAGTAAGTGTCTAGACTGGGATGATGTTGCATAAGAAAAGGGATATTGGAAGGAAAGAGCTACGTGTACCAGTTTCAAAAATGCAACGTGCTGTTTGAAATGGCCATCTCCTTGTTCAGAGACAGGTTCAGGCAGTGCTACAGCCTCGAGAAAGTAGTCTGAAGAGCACTGCTCAAACAGTGATTCAGAAGTACCACTGAAGCAGCCAGAAGTGGCCAGAAGCCCCTGAAGCAGTTGCCTGTCACACAGAGTCTCAGGCTTTACATGGTCACTCCACCTTTACCCCCTCTGCCATTTCAAGGCTGCAGTCCCTTGTGATGAATTCCAGCAGAAAGGTGGGATTCTCAAAGCTGAGGAGTTACAACTTCCATGAAAGAAGGTACCCAAGTAGAGGATGGGCACAATCACATCTCCTTGAAAAGCTGTGGGCACCGTTAGAGAGTCCAGCAGCTGAGAGGCAGTACTCCAAGTATTCATGTGGCTAACTGGGCCCATGCCCTGCACACTGCCAGGGCCATTTGTGTATTATCTGGGGCCAGAGATGCTGATGGACCAGATGCTGATGGGGTACAGCCCACCCTTTGGTCTTCAATTCCTTGTTTCTGTTGCTCTGGCCCTGGGAGTCTCTCCAGTAACTGCAAGTTGCCACATTTCAGAAGCAGAGCCCCAAACCTCTTGCCTGCCTCATATACTGTGCAGACACAAACTTGATGATAGAAGAGAGGAACTGAGGAAGACTGAATAATAAGACAAGATCAAGAGTTGGATGCTACAGTGCTGAGCAGCCTCAAAGCCCTGATAACAGATCAAATCCAATTACCTGAATCTGGGTGTATTTCACAATTAGAAATAATGGGTTTAATTAAAATCATTCCAGCGGAGGAGGAAGTAAGACATACAAATCATTAACCCAAGTTTGATGCCCTTCTCATATCTTTGTGTGCATCTGGTAAAGCGTGCTGGACCTCTGAAAGCTGCTGTGAGGAGCCCACTGTCAGGCTGGCACGAAGTGCACTGTATATTACCCATTTTGTTACATTCCTCTCAACAATAACACAGTCCTGTGACTCCCAGGATAGACACACTGCTCTGTGCCCGTGTAGGCATCATCAGGACCAGGTAAGAAACATCACAATCCGTGCTTTCAGAACGGCTCTTGAATTGCTGTGGTTCTGAAGCGTTTGAGGATGTGTTGATGATGGTGGAGAGTCCCCCTCCCCCTCTTCTTACAGTTCAGGGTACTTGCAGCTCTGAAGGTGAAAGACTGAAGACTGAGAGATTAAACTGGAGCTCTAAACCCTGAAAGCAGAGTGTGAGACAAGCCCTCTGTCTTCCCAACCCGCATTTGAGTGCAGGGCACGGTGGGGTTAACAGCAGAGCAGGTTACGCTGGAGCTATTTGGCCAGGGAGGCGATGGGAACAGATTGCCAAGGCACAATTACACTAAATGAAGGAAGCACAGGCCACACCTGTGCCTGGGACCCTGCGCTCGCAATCCAGCCCTGATTGGATCTCCAGAGACTTCCCAGAGGTAAAGTGTCAATTAGTGTAATGACCCTGGACTTTGTCCACTCCGTTCGCTCGTTGTGAGCGTGGAATAATTTGGTGTGCGCCGGGGGATCTCTTTTAGCAAACTCCTCACAACACCACCTGCTCACCCTCTCATTCTTCCAGTGCTATTCCCAGCTCTCCTTCTGCAGGATTGTTGAACTAGCATACAAAATGCAGCATGCCCTGGAGGCAGTGAGCTCTGGATCTTGGTGCAGACAGTAATGCTCAGACACCTGTATAGCTCACACCTTTACTGGGAGCAGGGGATGGCCCAAACCCTCGCATCCCAGTCCTGCACACTCATGCAGGGAAGCAATGCCACTCTGTGTGGGAGCTCTTTGTGGAGCTGCACAGGTGCTGTCTGAGCACAACCTGAGTGAGGGATCCCAACATCTGAGTGAGGAATGGCAGGAAAACCAGCTCTGCCAGCAGCACCAGTCCCTGTGTGACTCTGCTTTCGCTGAACGCCAGGCCCAGGGCTGGTGCCATCCTGCAGGCACCACAGTGTCCTGCTATGCATGGGGAGACTTGGCATATGCCTGGATGAGGAAGAGAGTTTATGTGTTTAATTGAGGTGTCTGAAGATGATCTGTGGTGATCTCCCAGGACTGACTGACACCTTGCAGCACTTGGGGCCTGGCGCTGTCATGTACTTCAACGCAAGGAAGACAGCTGCCATTGGATATGTTTTAAGCTCGTGTCAACAGGTTTAGCCAGCTTAAGGGCATGTTAAGCCCTGCTGAGACAAGGTTTATAGGTTAGTGGTGTGACTTGGAGTGTAATCTATACGTGTTCTTTAGCTTTAGCCAGCTTTGTACTTCTGTGAGTCCTTTATATGTGCCGAGCCGTTTCCGTCGTGCTTTGGGAAAGTCGTTCAGCCTGTGCTAAATGCTGAAATCATCTAAAAGTGTGGAAGCTGCAGGGAAGAGCAGTTCAAAACCACCAGGAGCTGAGGTTAGGCTGGGATTTCCTGTCACTGCTGAGCTAGCTGAAAAAGCCAGGAGTGTCCTGAGCATTGGAATGAAAGCAAGAAGATGATTTGAATTAGCCCAGCCTGCTTTGTGGCATTCCCTGTCTTAGGTTGCTAATGAGCAGCAGTGCTGTGCCTGAATGCAGTGGCTCAGATTATGACAGAAAAGAGAGATTGGGGTGTTTTTATTTTACTGCACCAGGACTGGCATATTTGGAGCAAAAAGCAGCAGTGGTGACAATGTGTTGCTTCTCTTTCATCCCCGCCACAGCTGTGTTTTCAACTGGGCTGTCCAGATTAGAGCTAATTTGGAATCCTATGGATGAAAAGCCCTTTCCATGGATGAAATTGGGCTGTCTCTTTAGCACTTAAATATTTGTAAAGATGCTGTGGAGCTTAATTAGTTAGCAGCAAGGTTTTATCTTACGAGTCCACTTCCAAAAGAAGATCTTAAGTGCTGGGGAGATGACACGAGGATGTGACAGAAGTAAACACATTAGATAGATACAAGAGCAGCAGTAGGAGGCATTAAATGATTTGATATCTAGAGTATCTGTTAGACTCTAACAATTGATTAAACCACAAATTAATTCATATTAGTCCTTAATACGAGGATCTTAATAAAGTGTGATTAGCTTGGGTCGGGAAGAGCTTTCAAATGCTGGCACAGTAGGTGCATTAGGAATCTAAAGCCCTGACATACACGTGTCTCTGAACTGCATTTCATCTCTGTTTTCATCACTGGAGTGGGGAGGCTCAAAAATGGTTCTGGGTCCTCTAATTTCATCCAGCCTCCAGCTCAGGTGTCCAAGCTGCTGTGTGTATCCCTGGTACTCACCTTTGAGCAGACTCCCTCGCTGTGCTGGTCCCTACAGCCTTTTCTCTCCCTGGTGTGCAGACTCTCCCTGTCCTCTGCCTGTCAACACAAGTTAGCTTTAAACCTTCTCTGCCTCTTTTAAAAAGCTGGTTTGGGTTTTTTCAAGCTGTGCTGCCAGGCTGGCAATCCTTTGCCACTGAAATGCAACCAGAGGCCTTCCAGATAAAACCTCACCAAACCCAAAGGCTGTTGTGCCACCGGGATGCGACACCAAGCGACTGCAGCCACGAGTGTCCCCATGGGGTGTGAGGCAGAGCTTCGGCAGCTCCTGCCTGCCCCTCTGCTTTCAGGTCTTTGGGGCAGTGCAGGAGTAAGCAGCTGGCAGGGAAGAGCTAAGGTGGGATGCGTGGGGAGGGGAGGGAGCAAATCTGGGAGCTTCCCAAGGGTGGTGTGAGTGTCAGGGTGGCCCGGCTGGCTCCCAGCGCCCGTCACGGTGACGGTGTCCCTGCCAGGACGCAGCTAGCTGGCTGTGAGAGCAACACACCAGTGTGCTCAAGCTTGTCATTTCAAATTCCCTTCCGGTTCTCTATCAGCAGAGCTCAGGCCCATCCCCACAATCAGCTTCTCCCTGGACGGCTGCCGAGATGGGATATTTATAGGGTTTACTGGAAACTGTTGGCACATTACTGGGCTTCGAAATGTGATTGTTTTTCAAAGAAGGAAATTAGCTGGAGTGTGGGGCTGGTGGCCAGCTTGGACTGTAAGCAAAGGGAGCCTGAGGTCAGGAGCAAGCTGCATTGTTTCTTTTATCTTCATAAGCAATTTGCCGCTCTCTGGTTTTTAAGTGACTCTTAACGTGATGGACAAAATGAGATCATTGGGCAGTAATTCTCCATTTTAGAGACACTTGAAGTGCTGGTGAAGTACACCCTGAACCACTTAAACAAGTACCTACTGGAGGAATCTTGTGGATAAACCTCTGGTAATTTATGGCCCTGGATGAGGACTTGGAGCGGGACAGACGGGTCCCAGCTTGGAGTAATAAAGCTGTAATGGAAGAATGGAGATGGGGCAGAACCCTGGGTGGGTGTTGTGAAACAGGGGAGGTATTCTTGTCTTGGACAAGTCACTTCTATTCTTCCTCTCCATCTTCCTGTTTGCACAATATTAGTTCATCTTCCTTGGTGATGGTGAAGTTCTCCCAGCCAACGGTTGTGTTTGAAACCCTGTGCTTGAGAACACTCAAAAAGCAAAGTACTGCCATTGCCTCTGCTTCCCTACAATGAATGCCTGGGAGTGATGCATGTGTTGTGGAAAAGCACCTGAGAGAGTGGAAGTGGAACACTCAAAGAGCTGGGTGACCTCTGGGGTGACACACTGCAAGGATTGTTTGTGTACTAATGTGTCTGGCAAAGCGTTTGTCCTGTGTCTAGGAAGTGTCTCGTGCTGCTCATTTAAGGCACAGCTTGAAGGACAACCTCAGAAGAACCATTCTTTGTATGTGCCACCTTTGCCAACAAGATCCCTTTGATCAACAAGAGTCCACACGAGCTGGCAGTGTGTGTGTCTGACTGCGAAGCGACACGCTGGGGGCCTGTGGGACTTGAGGTTTGAAAGCTGCAGCCCCATGCTGAGATAATCTGCCAGCAGCCATGTGCTTGCTGGGGAGGACAGGCCATCTGCTTTCCTTGCTGCCTCAGGCAGAGCATCTCGGACCTGCAGCCTCCAGGCCCAGCCAGGCTGGACTCTCTCAGCCCAGATGTTTCATTCCCCTCCAGACCTGTGGGCAGTGAGCGTTCACTGCGTTGTGACACGCTCTTCTCCTCTGCTGTGGCCCAGGAAAAGCCTCCTGACGTGGTGCAGTGATGTGGACACAGTAATGATGCCACAGAGGAAGCCCCCCTGGTAACATGTGTGTTTTTTCCCACGTTGCAGCTTTGCCAGTGATGAGTACCAAAGGGCCATGGAGCGAGTGGCTGCAGTTGTCCAGCAGCACAAAGCCACCCTGCTGCCGGGGGAGCCGCAGCTGAACGTGTGTGACCAGGCTGTCATGGTGAGTGGCTAAAGCACAAATACCTCTGAGGGTCCTGAGCTCAAAATAGGTTTGGTAAAGGCTTATAAGTGTCACCTAAGGCTGGGAGGGGATGGAGGGGAGATGCACGCTCTGAGGGCTGCCTGGCAGTGCCGTGGAGCAGAGGGCTGTTTGTTCCCTGCAGAAGCAGCAGTGGGGGAAGGCTCGTACAAAGCCAGCAGGGTTGGGTCTACCAACATGCTCTGATAAACTCTGTGGCTTCCTTCCTTAGAGATATGGCAATATCTACAGCTGTAGATCCTCTTTCTCCTTTTTATCTCCTTTCTGCAAACCTCAGAGGTCCTCTGTGTTTTGAATGGTGGGACTGGGACAGTGGCTCAGTGAGTCTTGTTGGTCTTTCTCAGTCTGCTTCAATTCCACCCATGCCTGAGTTTTCCAAAGTCTTTGTGGCTTGAAACATGACAAACATTCTCAGTTCTGTTTTCTGTTTCAAACCTTGTGTTGGAAAATTACAGTTTGGCTTCACTGTCAAATGCTGCTGGGTTTGTTGGGAACCTGGGAAAGACACTAGATGGTTTGTAGGAGCTAAGTGTGTCAAGTGACAAGAGTGGGTGTAGTCCAAGGGGTTGTGTCGGTAGTCTGACACAAAATAGTAACAGGTAAAATCTTTCTGACACTGAAATAATCTCCTGAAGCAAACAATCAGTACTTGCTGCTTAGGGCCTGTCTCCAGCCAGAGAGGAAACGTGGAGCTGGGTCTCCTTAGCAAAGATCTTTTTTAGCTTTGTCACATCTTTTTATTCTTGGATGTCAAGTAGGAAAAAGTTTTGAAGGACCATTGTTTCTGTGCTGTTTTCTTTCACTACTTAACTTTTCCCTTAATAACCACTGTTCTGTGCTCCTCTGGGACTTTTTGGGTTCAGGCACTGTCCCCAGTGCCTGGCTGCTGCCAGAGCCCTTCACTGGAAAGGCATTTCTTCTGTGCTGACTCCAGCTCCAGAAGTGGTTTGTAAATGGTAGGACTGCTCAGCTGCTCTGGGGCTACCCTGGTGCAGTGTGGTTAGGTGCTGGGAAAGCGTCAGGTGTCCCTGGTTGTCAACAAACAGCAGCTTTGGGTTGCATCGTGGAAAAAGTGCTGGACCAGAGTTCCCATAGGTGGTCCCATACCCCAGCCCTCTCCTTGGGGCTTCTGAGACTCAGTCTTCTCCCTGAGTGTGCCTTGTTCTAGCTCTCTTGGGCTAGAACACTCACTCACTTCAGCTTTGGCTTGTGCCCAGTGATGCTTTCCTGGTCTGTGAGCTGAGGCAGCTGATGACTGCTCCAGTGCTTGGCCAAGTCTGAGGCCGAAGACTCTGCCAGCTGGGCTGGGGGGATTCTCATCCCAGGGGAAATGTTCAGATCCCAGCAGGAAACAACATGAGTTTTCTAGTCTGTGCAAACCCCTAACAGGCTAATTACATGGTCACAAAACTTAAACAGACACCAAATGATTGCCTTTTGAGACCAGAAATGAAGATAGCCAAACCTTTTTGGAGGGATGGTATTGCTGAGGTTGGCTGGGCCCTGAATCTGGCTTTGGGGAGATAAATGTCACCTACTAATACTATGCCTAACACTGCCTTCTAAATTCTGTCACCTTTTTTGTTTGATATGGGTATTTAATATCCTTTCTGGGATGGAGGAGAAGAATTGTGTTTACTTTATCCAGGAGCAGAGCAGATGGATTGTTTTGTAGCTACTGCAGTAGCTGGTGTAAGCACGGCAGCATCAGCCCTCCTGAGCAGGGCAAGGCTTTGCTGGCCCATCTGTGCTGGATCCCACCAGCAGTGCAGACAAAGCTCCCGTGGAGCCACTTCTGCTGTGTTTTCCTCCTGTGGAAGGCACAGGAGAAACGTCCAGCACAGAGCCAGGAAAGCCAGCTCAGGCTGCAAGGCTGGAGCAGATACCACTGGGGTTTGGTTTGGTTTTCAGACAGAACAAGTATTTCGTTTGCTTCTTTCCATCTCTGTTGAACCTACGGCGTGGTCAGGCATCTGAAATATCCAGCAGTGCGTTTTAAAATTGAGGAATAGGTTTAGAAAACGACACGAATTGTTCTTCAACTGCCTGGAGCCCGTGGTGCAGTGAGGTGCCTTCCGCCAGCCCTCCCCTCTGTGCCTGCTGCTTCTCGCAGATAGCTGGTGTCTCACTGCCCTCTGTTGTCAGCTCTGTGGAACAGAAACTTGCTCCTGCCTTTTTTCTTTTGGAGGTTCAGCTTTTCCTTCACTCTATAGGAATTTAATTCCTAGAAAATGTAAATGACTTGAAGGATCAAAGTGGGTAAAATGAAACAGAGCTGAACTGACCTTTAGTCAGTGACAGCAGGAATCTTCTGTGGGTGGGCAGGCCTCCAGAGAGGGAAGGACAGAGGAGAAATGCCAAAGCTTTCTGGAGGCAGAGTGGGCATTGCAACCTGCCCTTCACTGTCCCAAATTTCACATGGCAAACCCCCAGGAAATCGAAAAAGGTTTTGTCCAAATCCCTTCTGTCGTGGGTCTCTTTGGAAGCTGAGCTCTGCAGAGGGTTTCCTTGCTGCCCTTTCTCTGTTGTACATGAGCTGGAGAAAGGTAGCTCAAGAAACATGGAAAGGAAGGGGGCAAATAGTTTTGGTGTGCAGGCACCCGAGCCCTTGTGTCATAAATGCCTCCTGCTCCATCTGTTCCTGAATTCATCCATCAAAGAGCTCATGAAGATACCAGCATTCTTGTCTCACATCTTTGGCCTTCTGCTTCTTTTTGCTTGTTTCCTCAAGAAAGGACATGGATATCTCAGTGCTGAGAAAGGTGATGGTTCTGGATCCCAGGAAAACTGGGGGTTTCACCAAAAATTCATACTCTGGTTGCTCCATGTTGCTAAAGGAAAGTCACCAGAGTCCCAGCAGACAGCATTTGTACAGGAGAGAGCACTGTATCCCAGAAGAAGGAATCATCTGCTGCAGCAGGATCTGTGATCTTTCCTAAAGCTGGTTTGGAATAATGTGTAGGGTCAGGAAGTTGCTGAGCCCAGGAACGTCAGCAAAAGGAGTTTCATTTTTCAAGCAGGACATAAGAGTATCTTTGTGAGAATGAGAAAGGCTTGGTTATGGTTAGAGCTTAGCAGATACTGTCTATAAATCATCTTTCTGTATATTTCTCTCTATTTTTAACAGAATTGGTCTCCTCCAGGCTGTGAGAAGCTAGGCAAGTGCCTGAAACCACCCCAGTCTGATCCTAAGAAGTGCTTTTGGCCTCACTGATCTTTTCTACAGCCTTCAAAAAACCACACAGAAAAGCTGTAACCATCCAGACACGGAGTTTACAAAGCATGTCTTCTCATGTTGGCACTCCTGTTTACACAGGAAGGGTGTGATGGAGGTATGATATCGTCATTTGCTCTTCCAAAAGGGCCAGTGTTTATACTGCTAGTGCTCAGGGTTTAGCCTGCACTCTTCTGCTCTTCTACTTGTTTCCGTAAATGGTAACTTTTCGGTGAAGACTGTTTCAGCTGCAAAAGCTCTGTGGGCAGCCACTGCTCTCCCATCACCTCAGAAATGCCAAGGATCCACTTTTCCTTTTGCTCTTTCCACCCAACCTGCTCTCTCAGATCGTGGCTCGTTCTGGTGCCCCGACAGCAGCTGTGGGGGACTGTCCAGGAAGCTCCCAGCTGCCACAAAGCCCTGCCCAAACTGTCCTTGTTTGGTTTGCCTGTAACTTGTTGTTTTAACATTTCATTTCCATTGTGAACTCTCTGCACATCAACTCATTTTGCCTTTCTTCCTAAACTCCTGAGTCCTGGATGCAGCTGTACAGGCTCCCTCCTGAGGCTCCCTCCTCAGCCTGGCCAGGGGGCTGCCTCTGGGGAGGATGGCATTCCTTAGGTAATGCTAGAAGGAGATTTGGAGATGCACATAAGCATTGCCTTATCCATGGTGTGCAGGGTGCTCTTGGGGAGCTGGGGCTCAGCTGTTCATTTCTGAGGGTTTCCTCATTTCCAAAAATCTGGGTCCAAATATGGTTTAAGTCACCCCTGTAGTCTCATGGTCTGGGCCCAAGCCAAGTGCAGGCTCAGAAATGCCCGTTTACATCAGCTCTTAACTCTTGACCCTGTTTTCAGTGTAGGCTCCCTGAGGAATTCTCCTTGTGCAAACTTTCCATGGCCTGGGTGTAGCATTTCTCTAAACAGAGTTCATGGTAAATGCCAATCCTGCACACGATTTCACATTGCAGGCTTCTCATCTGCTTCTCAGCCTGTTTCTCACCCTTTGCTGTGGCTAATAAACGTGTCTCTGACAAAACCAAACCAGGTTACTCTGGGGCTTCGGGGGAGTAGCTGGAAGCAGCCCCAGACAGGCTGTTGGCACCACCAAGAGCCCCACTTCCACCCTTCCACTGTTTTACGTGGCACACGTGCCCTCTGCACATGGTGTCGTGCTGCCTTGGGGAAAACTGAGGTGCTCTGTACCTGGAAACAGCTCTGCTTCCTTCCCCAGCAAAGATGGGGCTGGCTTGAGACAGCTATGCTTCTGTGGTGACTGCTGAGCTCCTGCCTGCAGCAGCTTCTCAGCTGCCTGTTCTTACCTTCTCTGTAGTCTCACATGCTCTCCCATGGTTTATGCTACCTGTAATCCCCTCCACAGTAATTCCTAGTGTCTGTCTCATGAAGCTGCATAATCCTGTAAGAACAGCACTTGAGTCAGCTCTTACTGTTCCACCTCGCAGAAATCCCAGGCAGGGCTTTGCTGGCTGGCAGAACCTCTGAATCACTCTGCACATCTGCAAATGGCACTTGTTTACAGTCCAAATGTCTTAGCTGCCTTATGATGTCCCTAATTATCCTTCCATTATATTGAGGCAGTTCTAGTTCATCCATTTCCCCTTGTTTTGACAGCATGTGGATAGCTCAGGCCTTGAGAGATTCTGCTCAGTTCTTCAGTGATGCTCTGTGAGAGGGGCTTGCAGCAGTGGGGTGCTCTGTCAGCACAGGAGAGCAGACAAAACCAAACCCTTCCCATTTTCTGGGTGCTCTCTACCTCTGCTTTGGTGCACCTGGCACCCAGGCATGTTCAGAGCCCTGCACTTGACTGTTCTCAGCAGATAAACACCACTGGAGCAGGGAGCCTGTCACTGCAAAGCCCTGGCAGCCCTCAAACAGTGATGGACGTACCTGCTGTGAATTGTAGCAGCACTGTCTTCTTACATGTTGCTCACTAAGCGATCCCCTCACAGCATCTCAGCTTGTCCTGAGCATGAGCCCAGGCACGATTCTCAGCAAATGGCATTGGTAGTGAGCACTGTGAGCCTGCTGCCTTGAGTTCCTGTGTGACCTACTCTAGCCAGTCCTGCTGTGGCAGTGGGCTGGACTGGATGAGCTTTTGAGGTCCCTTCCAACCCTAGAGATTGTGTGATTCTGTTCCCATCACACTGTGTGTCTGTCTGGTTATCCAGCCCCCAATGTCCTCGTTGAAATCATCTCTCAGTACATAGAGATGAACTTTGAGAGTGAACTTTGCACTAGAAGGTTGTCTGCTCTGAGTGATCTGACTGTTTATTGTCTGCTTTGTGGCTATTTGTCACTCAAGATCAAAGCTTAATGTGAAGAAGATATTGCTTTAAACTGAAATAAGAAGAGTAGTTGGTAGTTTTACAGCTGGATAGCTGGCAGGAACTTTAGATCAATGCCCTTCCCAAAGATGTACAGCTTTAAAGTTGTGAGATGAAGAACTAATGAAGAAAAATAAACTAATTTATCAGCAGTACATTCTGTGATTTGCCTGTGCCCTCCTGTGAAACAGCTGAGCACCACCTTGCTCTGGGGCAGCCTCACCAATAACACCTTCCCCATCATGGGACTGACTTGGCTTAAAAATAGCCTGTTTTGGTTTCCCTCTGTGATTTGTAAGGTGGATCAACTTCCCAGCCCACACCACTGCCCAAGGACAGCTCTGGGGCCCAGGGGCAGCTGTGGCCTGGGGCTGTGGCCACAGGCACAGAGCCCTGGCAGCCCCCACACCCCAGCACTTGCTGTGGCTCACAGAGCAGCCAGCACCTATTGCAAGAGCTACCCCCAGTAATTACCCTGAGCCTCTGATCATGGGATGGTTGCCCAATTTGCCCAGTTTGGGGATCTGCCAATGCTGGGGCAGGTGCTGGCTTTGCAGGAGCTGCCAGAGGCTGGTGGGGCTTTAACCTACAGTAGTGAAGCTGGTTTGTTGGTGGCTTCCTTCCTCAAGCTGCAAGAGCTAAAGGAAAGATGATGCCTAGGACTTCTATGTGATGTTCCTTTCTTTGTATTTAAATACATCTGCTAAACACTAAAAGCTTCATGTCTGCTTGGGCCAAGAGTCCAAGGAATTTCCTTCTTGCCTTTAATTTCCCATTAGCTGAGCTCTGCCCCCGAGGCTGCGTTATCATCCAACCCTCCACGCAGAGAAGCTCCTGAAATTGATGTAACTAATAATGGTGGCACAAGTCCTGCTGCGTGTCCAGTCCCTGGCTGCCAAACTGGAGCCTTGACTCAAAATCCTGCAGCGACAAATGGATTATTTCAGTGGCAAATTAGTCTCTGTGGACCAACAGTTTGGGGATCTGAGCGCTGGAACTGCAAACCAGGAGATCAATTCCAAACACTTAGAGCCAAGGTTAGTGCCCTGCAAACTGTATTGAGTGCAGTGATGAAAGATAACAAGGCTCTGCCTTTTAAATGAGTGGCCAAGGCACAAGGTATTGCAAGTGAAAATGGACACGTTGGGGTGGAGAGTAACAGCCAGAGCTGCTAATAAAACCTGATGTGGTGTCTGGGGACTGAGTTTTCAGGTGAGCTCTGAGGATGGCAGTGGGCTTTTACTAAAGGAACTGGAACCAGTATTGCTGAGAGGGGGGCTGTTGGACTCGGGACACTGGCATCCAAGAGCCTCCTGGTTTCACAGAGAGCGAAGAGGACGTGATGAGCCTCTCCCAAAGCTTGGGGAGTGCTCTTTGTTCCAACAAGGACATCTTTGCAGTCACCATGGGGAATCATTGCAGCAGCAGAGGAGAGCCCTTTCGAAGGTGAGTCTGGTTTGAATCAGGGCTTGGAGGGGAAGACAGTGCTGGGAGGCAGCTTATTGTCTGCAGAGTTGCCAGCAGGCTCTTGGCACAGCTAGACCAGAAATCTCTCCCCAGGGATCCTGCTGTCATCCTCACCACTGGGAAGCTTTACAAACTGCATGCACTTTTACTCTCCAGGAGTTACTCTTGAGGGCTTCTCCAGCTTCCAGATAACTGTTTTGCAGTTAGAGTGGCATGTTTTCCATTTCTCTTTAACAGTTGTAGTACTTGGAAATGGACTTTTGCTTTTGTTTCTGGTGGCACTTGAAGGGGTGTGGGGGGGTGTATGTTATCAGGAGCTGACACAGCAGTGCTTCTTGAATTAAACTTATAGGGTTTAAGAACAGTTGGAAGGGAAGAGCTGAAATCCCATTTTAGGCTCTTTTTTTTTCTCTTTTGGAAACTGGCTATTTCAAACACTGAGGAAAGACTCCATTTGCCTACTTTCTCTTTATCCCTTTCCACCATTTAAAGTGGTGGTGTTGTTGTTGTTGCTCAAAGTCTAGTTGGGATTATATAAATCCTAAATAAAAGCGGATCCTCAGCCAAAAGCCTGTGGTAACAAACCCTCTGCCATCCAGCTGCTGGAGACAGCCAATCTGGCAGCTGGCATGTGATTCTCTACGCCTTTTTCACCTCCTGGAGTCACTTAATACCCTTCTGGGTGATATGTAGGTTGGTAGCACGATTCCCAGCTGAAAGGGATGGAGGCTGAAAGCCCGTCAGCCCAGTTGCCAGCAGCCAGGAACGCATGCCAAATCCATTAGTTCTGGATGGGACTCAGAATCCCCTCCCAGCTCAGCCAGGCTGGCCAGAGGAGAGCAAGGAGTTTTGTGTCCTCTCCCAGGGCCTGATCCAAGCTGTTGCAGGGGCAGGAGGGGCTGGGTTCGGCTCTGTGCACACGAGGGTGCTGTGGAAGGGCAGAACCACTTCACTGCTTTTAGTGGGGACAAATGTCTCTTGTAGGTGCAGACACCTGGGGCCTGAGCCCAGGGAGCTGGCTGGGGAGCTGCCTCCTGCCGCTGCTGGAAGGAGAGATTTCAAATGTGGGTGTTTTCATTAAATGAGTTTAAAGTGCACGTTTCTACAGCTGAAATAGAAACGTCCCAGCGAGTTTGAAAGGCAATTTCAGTTCTCCTTTTCCCTTGTGGGGTGTGTTGAAATTTGGGGCATTTTGTTCCACTTCACACTAAAGTTTTAAAGTCCTTAACGGAACAGAAACTTCCACACTCAGCACAGCTCTTCTAATTGCCTGGTTAAGCTGATTAGAGCTGCCTCCCGAGCTGTTACACCCCCAGTTGCTGTGTTCAGCGGCTGATAACAGACTCTCAAAGTACTTTTAAGTACTTTTAAATCACTGATTACCTCTCTGTCCAAAAAAGAAAGGAGTGCAAAGCCACAGTCCCCCTGCTACAGTACCCCAGGGGCAGAGGCCAGACCTGAGGCAGCAGTTGCTCTGCCAGGCACAGAACAGCCCTAAACCTCCCCAAAGCCATGAGCTGATGTCGAGGCACCTCCCCGGTGATATTCCAGAGCTGAAGTCCTTTGACATCACATTTGGAAATTAGTCCTAGGAAAGTTCTTTTCAGATGGAAACTGCAGTAGGAGTCAGCTCTGTTGTTTGGAAGGTTGAACAATTAAAGGGAAAAGTGATTTGTTTTGGATGGTAACAGCAGCCTGTGCTGGTAGGTGCAGTTCCTGCCCTTTGGAACAGGATTAATGAGGTGAAGTTCTGACAGATGTCTGAAAAATGGGGGTTTTTTAACCTGAGCTGGCATGCACCATAGTTCCTGGCAGCTGAAGCACTGGAAGTTTGATTTGGTGTAACCTTTATGTTCTCCCTGGCAGAACTGATGGTGTCTGATCCTGCAGCAGGGGAGGAGAGGTGCCCCCAGCTTTGCTTCACCGGCTCCTGGATGCAAAGGGACTGATGGGAGCCCTTGGGAGCTCATCCTGGTGAGAGCCACTGGTCTGGCTGGGGTTGGTTGGCATGAGGGGCCTGGGACCTCACTTAGGCTCAAGAAAAATGAGGTGATGTCTTCTGGCAGTGATGCTGGTGGTCATGTAGGAGTCACAAACAACAGTGTGATGCCAACCCCAGCTTACAGCTCCTCTGTCAGGGAGAGGCGTGAGGCAGGGGTGCCTGGGGTTTGCACTGCAGTTTGTCTTCCCCAGCTCCTGCTTATTTCCATGGCTAGGCAGATAAATTCCATCTCTTCCATCTGCCAGGAAGAAGAGGAGCTGCTGGAATAGCTCATTGTCCAGTGTCATGGTTGGTAAGGTTACAAGAGAAACCTTTCCAGCTCATCTGAGGGAGCGAGGGCGTTGGGAAGCCCCTGTTCCAGTGGAAGGCTGTGTGCTCCATCTGTGTTTGCTTCACTGGAACAGCTGCTCCAGAGGATTTTTCTGGTGCCAAAGAGATAATCTGACTGACTTCAGGGAAAATCTTAGTCTGCAAGGGGCTGGCTGTGGAAGGAGGCAGGCTGAACTCCTGCGTGGGCTGGGAGGGCTTGACAAGAGAGGGAGCAACCTTTGCACTGCCCTTCACCTTGTCCCTGTTTGCAGCTCTGGCAGACATCCCTTAAACAGGTGTCTTTTGCTGTCTAGAGATGAGCTGGGAACAAAACAGAGCAGTGGAGGATTCAGCCTGCAATGAATGTTTCCTGAGCTGAGCTCTGGGAACTGTGCAATGCCATGGGATGTGTCAGATGCAGGTCTGTGGGCTGAATCAGGTGTCTGCTGAGCTGTGCTGTGCATAAGAGCTCGTCACAGCTAAGTCAGAGAGGAGACCAGCTTCTCCTCCTGTGCCAGAGCCACATCTCATAGCTCAAAGGACCCACAGAGCAGTTGGGAGTGACTGGCACAGCAAGGGTAGGAGAGAGCAGCTCTGTGCTTGTTACCAGGCTGCTGCAGCCCTCAGCACTCAGCCCACAGGGTCCACTTTTGAATACCTGGCTAGACCTGCCCTTTGCTTTGTGCAGAGTTGTGCCCAGATGCATTTGTCCCAGGTCCAAGTGGTGTTTGCTAATGTAAGAGGAGATCTGTCCTCAGTCGGTGCTACATCTCCAGCTCACAACAGGCAAACTGTTATCAGGCCCCTGGGAGCTGTGTGAGGGTGCCCTGACCTGCCCTGGGAATGAGTGGCACCAGGAGCTGGTAGCTGAGGGCACTCAGATGGGCTGTTATCAGCCCCGGGGGTACAACGCAAAGCAACGGTTTTAACAAGCACAAAATGCAATTCCAAGGGGGCCACAAAGAGGTCAGGAGGGGACAGAGAGCGGGAAATGGTTCAGCCTTATCAACATCTCTATGTGAGGTGCTGGCCAGGGGTGAAATGGAGTCGCGGTGTAACCCCTGGGCACAGGCTGGGCCAAGGCAAGGTCCCGGGGCTGTGTGTGCTGGGGAAACAGCTCCACGTGCTGCAGGTACCAGAACACGCTTCAGAGGGGAAACTGAGACACCATAAACTGGGCTCCCAGAGCTCCAGGCACCAGGGAATCGGGGCTGTGGGGTATCAGAGCTCGGGGACATCCTGGCGTGTGTCAGCAGCAGTGTGGCCAGCAGGACCCCAGAAGTTCTTACACCTCTGAGTTTGGCCCTGAGGAGGTCACACCTTAAATAGTGTGTTCAGTGCTGGGCCCCTCACTCACTGCCACAGGGACACTGAGGGGCTGCAGCTCCAGGGCTGTGCTCAGTGCCGGGCCCCTCACTCACTGCCACAGGGACACTGAGGGGCTGCAGCGTGGCCAGAGCCGGGCACAGAGCTGGGGAAGGGGCTGGAGCACAAGGGGCTGGGGAGGGGCTGAGGGAATGGGGGTGTTGAGCCTGGAGAAGAGGAGGCTGAGGGGAGACAGCAGCACTCTCTGACACTCCCTGACGGGAGGCTGCAGGGAGCTGGGGGTCAGGCTCTGCTCCCCAGTAACAAATGATAGGACAAGAGGCTCAGATTGCTCCAGGGGAGGTTGAGGCTGGAGCTGAGGCAGAGCTGTTTCCCTGAGAGGGGTGTCAGCCCTGTGCCAGGCTTCCCAGGGAGCTGGGGGAGTGCCCAGCCCTGACGGATCCGAGAGCCGTGGAGCTGAGGCGCTGAGGCCTCGGCTGCCGGGGCTCCGGGAGGCCGGGCTGGGGCTGCGGGCGCTGCGGGGCGGGCCCGGCCGTGTCGGGGGCGGGTTCCGCCGTTCCGCCCGCCCGGCGCAGCGCGGGCCGCGACCCGCCATGACGGAGCAGCGGCTGCAGCGGGTGCGAGAGCGGCTGCGGCTCTTCCCCGACTTCCCGGTGCCCGGCGTGCTGTTCCGGTGCGGGCGGGGTGGAGCGGGGCCGGGGCCGGGGATGGAGCCGGGGCCGGGGATGGAGCCGGGGCCGGGGATGGAGCCGGGGCCGGGGATGGAGCGGGGCCGGGATGGAGCGAGGCCCTGGGCTCGCAGCCGGCTCCTCTGCCCGTTGCCCAGCAGCACCAGGCAGGACCCACGTTCCCGGGACTCGGAGCCAGACCATTCCACCCCTCGGTAGCTTCACTGCTCTCCCTCTCTTTGCAGCGATATCAGCCCCTTGCTGAAGGATCCCGCAGCTTTCAAGGCTTTGATTGATCTTCTGGAAGATCATTTGCGGGCAGCTTTCCCCAAAATCGACTTTATTGCAGGTGAGTGTCTGTTGCAACACCCGTGCAGAGCAGCCTGTCCTCAGGTGTGGGAGGACTCCTGCTAATGGGGCAGCAAATGCTGTAGCCTCTGGACAGCAGAATCACCTCAGCCTGGGCCTCTAGCTTGTGGTAACACCAGACAGGTTGTACCCTTAACCTATTCCTGTTGGTTCCTGAAATACTGGTTTTGGATGTGGCAGATGCCATGTGATGATACTCTGGTGCCAATGTTGTAACTGGTTGCTTTCATTGTTAAAAAGAGTCAGGAAGGTCTGATGGAAAGTCTCACAGGCAATGTCTGCAAGGGCTCACACAGACCCCATGGCAGGTAGGCCCTGCTCCAGCACCTTCTCCTTCTCAAGGGGGCCAACAAGAAGCCAACAGAAGCGGCCTTTGTGGTGACAAGGCTCTGAAAGCAGCTGGGAATGGAAGTGCTTAGCAAGGCAGTTCTGGGGCTGGGCCCAAAGTTCAAGGAGTCTGGATCAAACCTGGTCCAAGTGCTTCACGATAACTGAAGTCTGTGCCTCAGCAAAACAAAGTCCCTGGTTGTGTGGCTGAACTGATACTGGGCTGTGCTGAGCTTATCTGTAAGGAGGAGAGCTGGAGGGGAGGTCAGACACGCTGATGGGACCAGTGTGGTGCCCCAAAGCCCATCAGCAGCACATCTTGTGCAGGAGTGTGGTGTGTTTACAACCCACAGAAACTGCTTCTGAGGAAAGGCTGCAGACCTGGGGCTCATCAGCCTGGAGAAGAGAAGGCTGAGGGGAAACCTCATCAATGCTGAGAAATACAGAAAGGGTGGGTGGTGAGAGGATGGGGCCAGTCTTTGTTGTGTGGTGGCCAGTGCCAGGACAAGGGGTAACAGGCACAGGCTGGAACACAGAAAGTTCCACTTAAACACAAGTGGAAACCCCTTTGGTGCTGAGGTGAGGGAGCCCTGGCCCAGGCTGCCCAGGGAGGGTGTGGAGGCTCCTTCTCGGGAGGTTTCCAACCCCACCTGGACACGTTCCTGTGGCCCCTGTGCAAGGAGAAGCTGCTTGAGCAGGGGCTGGAGCTGGAGCAGCTCTGTAGGGCCCTTCCAACCCCACCATGCTGGGATTCTAACTTGTATCTAGAGATCCCTTTAACACAGGAGGATAAACCTGGAGGATCCTGCAAAGACACCCCCAGCTGAACGGCTCCACGGTGAGTTGTGATGCTGCTCTGCTCCCCACAGGCCTGGACTCCCGTGGCTTCCTCATAGGCCCCTCCCTGGCTCAGAGACTGGGCATTGGCTTCATCCCAATTCGGAAGAAGGGGAAGCTCCCCGGCCCAACCGAGTCAGTGTCCTACGCCCTGGAGTATGGCAAGGTAAGGGCAGGGAGCAGGGCTCCAGGCTGGGCCATGCAGGGCTGGTGGGGGGTGTCTGTGAAGGAATGGGGTGGTAAAACCAGCTGGGGGGGGTCTCCAAGATAGGTTTCACATCAGTCTGGCATTGCACAAGCTTCAGGAGCTGTGCTGAGCTGCCCCATGCCCCAGCACAGCAGCTCCCTCCCCCAGCCATGGGCACGTGGTCTATGTCAGTGAGCAGTGCTGGGGTTCTTTGGGGAGGAGGGGGGAAGCTAAAACTTGGTGCTAAATGGCTTTCTTTGGCTTGAATTCAGGGGCATGACCATGGAGTGTGTTTCCCATTCTTCCAGTAAGTGCTGTAAGAAGCTGCTCTCATTGCATGGCTCCTCTCCTAACACCACAGCCTCTCTGCTTAAGGAGCAGAGGGTTAAGCCTCATGACATGCTACCCACCGCTGGCAACCAAGGATGCCAAAGCCAGGCCTTAGCTACCAGGATTGTCTGGGCCAACCCCTGCGTGGGGCAAGTTCCTCAGCCACAGCACATGTCTCTGAGGGGTTAGATCTGGCTCAGCTGTACTCTGAAGGCAATGTTCCCAAGGCATTACAGGAGATTCCCTCCACTGGAGAGCTGCTGGGATAAGGTTTCACAATAGGACTGTAACTACTTGCTGAATATTGAGGATCTTGAGGTGCCAGAGGGTTGGCCCAGCAATCCCCTAACCCACTGTAGCTTCCCCTGGCACTCCCCTGTAGCACGAGCGTGTGAGGGCTGCAGGTGCGAAGGGTGAGCTCGCTGGAGACTCGTTTGCTTCCACGTGTTAGCAGTTTGCAAAGTGTTTCTCTGTGAGGCAGGGCTAAAATGAAGCTCCTCCTCTTTCTACCTGGCAGGCTGAACTCGAAATCCAGAGTGATGCTGTGGAAGCAGGACAAAAAGTAGTCATTGTGGATGACTTGCTTGCAACTGGAGGTGAGAGAAGTGTCTGGGTAACCCATGGTGGTGGAGGTTTGAGGCTTCCCTCAGCACTGCTCCTCCACTGACAGTGTCTCTGCTCAACCTCCATGTCCTGCAGGTACCATGTGTGCAGCCTGTGAGCTGCTGAAAAGGCTGAAGGCTGAAGTCCTGGAGTGCCTGGTGATCATAGAGTTAAAGCTGCTGAAAGGGGCAGAAAAGCTTGGGGCCGTCCCTTTCTACTCTCTGCTGCAGTATGACTGAGGAGGAGCAGGGCAAGGGGATGCAGCCCTGAGCTGGGAACCAGTCTAGGGCTTTATTTAGTGACTCTTGATGTCACAGGGGGGTGGGCAGGGAGGAAACCTATCATTTTAATGCTGGCCAGATGCTACACAATCATCAATCATGTTTATTTCCCATGGCACAGATTGAGGTGTGTTGATTCTAAGGGTCCTTTTTGGGAAGAAGGAAGAGTCTGATTGTTTTGGGACGTGGAGACCAAGATGCAGCTTCACTGAATTATGCTTTTGTTAGGAGACCAAAGTGAAAACCCTGCTGCAGAGGCAGGAGAGCTCCCATAGCTTGGGGGGGGCAACATTCCCTCTTGGTTGAGCCAAGCCTCGTCAGCAGCTCGGGAACCTGGCAAAAGCTTTGCCAGAGTAACACCAAAACAAGTGTCTGTCCAAGGGATAAATCCCTCCATGTTTGACCTCAGGGGAGAGGGTCTGGCTGGTGCTCACACCACAGTAGGTTGCTTTTGCACTAATATGGTGCTTGTTAAGGAGAGTTAAAGGCCTGCCCAGCTCATGGTCCTTAAATCAGGAAGCAGCCTCAGAAGCTGCTGGCAGAGCTGAGCTCCAAACAGCATGGCAGCTTGGCTCGTGGTCTCCTTCCCTTGAGACTGCAGGAAGCTGAAGGTCTGTGCTGTAGGAAGCAGTCTGCCTTCCCTCACTGCTGGCTGGCTCTTGGTGGTGGATTTTGCAAAACTAGGAGCAATCATGAGTAGCACACAGCTGGGTGACAGGCAGTGAGGAAGGGGACCCAGGGTTCTCACCTGCCCTCTGTCCTGTGGCACTGCCACCTACCCCAGCACTCCAGCCAGGGCTGGCAGCTTGGGTTTAGCACAACTCCTGCTCTCCTGCAGCATCAGCTGCTGCTGCCTCCTCCTGCTGTGTTCTGGCTGTCGAAAGGTCCATGTGTTTGGTGTCAGATAGGCCACAGGAAAGAAAGAGGAAGTGTGCTTGCAGCTGAGTTGCAGTGGGCTCCCTGGGGTCGGGAGATGGATGATGGGCTGGGAGATGCTCCCTGGGACTTGGTTCACTTTGGTCCCTGGAGTAGCTGAAACCAGGGTGCCAAAACTTCCACACACCTGAAAACAGTAGGGACCATGTCCCTGTCCTAGCAGGGGCTGAACTCACTGGTGAAATAAATGTTGGCTTGTTTTTATGTTTTCTAACCTGTCTCAGAACTGTTCTTGCAGTAGCTGGAGACTTTTTTGCCCCTTGAGTGCCTTCTCCCAGCCCCAGGCTGGCAGAGGAGAGCAAGGCTGTGGCATGACCCCCCGACATGCTTGGAAGGAATTGCCTGCCAGGACTGAGCAGTTCAGGTACCTTTTCTCTATGCCTGGCACCAACTTCTAGCTGGAAGGGGGGTACCCAGGCTGCTGGGTTGCAGTGGAAGTACCCAGTGCTGGTGGGAGCACAGCCCAAGCCCCTGCAGCTCAGCTCCCCTTCCTCATCCAGTGTGTGGGGATGCCACAGCTCTGCCCTTACACTCACAAGGGCTCTCAGGGCTATTTTTATCACCATTTCCTGAAAAGCCACTTCAGTGCTCTTCAGTTTACACTGAAAAACACCATTCCCTCGGGAGAAACCTACCCTGGGGCACTTGTTTTCACAGCCAGCCCCTGCAGGGAGCCAAGGGAGGCAGTTCCACTCATACTTGGCACAGGGAGAGAATCCCTGCTGTGAGGTGGGGAAGGGAAAAATTAGTTCCAACCCAAAGAGCTGTGGAAAGCAGCTGCTGTGGAAGAGTGTAAGCCCTGCCACTGCCAGAGCTGGCTGGCTGCTAGGCCAGGGAACCTGAGGGTTGTGCCTTCACCTTGGCCCAGCCATGGCTGGAATTTGCACAGAGGGTCTTGTCCCAGGCAGCAGAACAGGAGCTTGCTGTGAGCTCCCCTGGGGCACGTGCCTGCCTGCCAGGCTGCCCAGACCAGCCCCTCTCCCCTGCAGCCAGGTGTGTTCAGCACAGCCATAGCCCAGCCTGCACCCTGAGCCCAGCCCTGTGCATCCCTGATACTGCTGGCCTCCCAAGACAGCGAGTCCTTGATGTGCCAGGCCAAACCCAGCCCAGTTTGGCTCAGACAGCAGTGTGAGGTGTGCCCACATGGCACAGGGCAGGGGCAGCCCCTCCTCTTCCCCCTGTGCTCCTCCTGCAGCAGCCCTGGGCGCTGGGCCAGGCCAGCACCTCTGCAGCCATCAGCACCTTCTTTGTCCCTCTTCCCAAACCACTTCACCCAGCCCCCAGGGCATTCCCCCTGGAAAAAGCTCCCCTCTCTCTCCCTCCCACCCCCAGCCCTGCCCACCCCTGTCCCCGTGGGAGCTGGAGCCCTATTTACAAAAGCTGCCTTCAGCTCCCTCAAGCCCACGCTCAGTTTTTCCAGCAGCCCTTGTGCAGGAGCCGGCCCTGCCCCTGTGCAGGGGCCACGGGAGCTCCCAGGACGAGCTCTGGGCTCACACCACGCAGCTATATTTAAAACATTTAATACAAGTATGTTTTGACAAGTCCTGCAGTTGTTTCCAGAGAGTGCTGGAGACGCGCTTCCCTCCTTTAAAAACAGAACAAGGTCCAGAGCTCAAAAAAAACATCAACTTTGTGACTTCTTCTCTCACTCCTTCCTGCCCGTCACCCTCCCGCCCTGCCTCCACCCCAGCAGGGCCCAGCTCCATGGAAGAAGCCTCCAACCTGCTCCAAAACTCCTGGAGAAACCTCCAACCTGCTTCAAAACTCCTGGAGAAACCTCCAACCTGCTTCAAAACTCCCAGAGGAGCCTCCCACCTGCTTCAAAACTCCCAGAGGAGCCTCCCACCTGCTTCAAAACTCCCAGAGGAGCCTCCCACCTGCTTCAAAACTCCCAGAGGAGCCTCCCACCTGCTTCAAAACTCCCAGAGGAGCCTCCAACTTGCTTCAAAGCTCCTGGAGAACACAGCAAAGCTGAGAGGAGGTTACTCTTCACCCCAGGATACAGGACTGCTCAAGGTTTAGGGGATTACAGACTTCTTGGACTCTGGCAGAGGAACTAATTAAGTTAAGGCATGTTGCTGTCCCTCAGGCACTGCTGAGGTGAGGCTCCCATCAGCCCACAGATCCCAGAGCGAGGAGGGGGATTGTTACATGGAGAAGACATTGCCCGGGGCAAACCTCAACCCTTGAGTGGGCTCAGAGGGCTTCTGCCTCCTTGGCTGCCTTGGTGAGCCGGTCCATGACGAGGCCGAGGTCCTTGTCCTTGTCCAGTTTGATGTAGGTGTCGGACCTGGCGCTGTGGGTGCTCACCCAGTCGGGCAGCAGCTTGGCGAAGAGGCGCAAGTGTTTCTCCATCTCACCTGTGCAGAGGAGCGGCGGCAGCCGGGTCAGAGCTCAGCCCCCCGCCAACCCCTCCCCCGGGCCGAGGAGCCGCCCCCACCTCCCCCAGCCTCACCCGGAGCCATGTGGGCGTCGCAGCTGTCGGCCATGCGGGCACAGGCCACCTCCATGGGCAGCGCCGGCTTCCTCTCGGCCACGAAGAGGCTGCGCAGGGCGCGGGCCATGGCGGGCAGGCGGCTCAGCATGGCCACCCGCTCCTCCTGCCCCCGGCCCCGCGTCAGCAGCGCCTGCAGCTTCTGAGCCTCCTTCGCACGGATCTGGGGGAGGAGGGGGCAGAGATGGGGTGAGACACGGGCGGATCTCCCACCCCCACCTCCAGCCCTGGCAGCGGCCACAGGGCCAGGAGTGAGTGACTCACCCTGTCGAGCAGCGCCTGGGACACCCCTTTGAGAGCAGGGGAGGTGCTGGCAGGGGACGCTGCTTTGGAAACCACCGGTTCCCCCGCACTGGTCTCGGCGCTTCTGGAGGCCAGGTTGGCAAGAGCTTTTTCCATCTGCTCATGTGGAAGAAGGAGGAGTTGAGTTACAGCTGGGAGCTGCTCACGCTGGAGGAAGGAGAAGTTTCCCCTCCACCACACCTGACCCAGCCCTGCCTGCACAGCTCAGCCTGCTTCATCTGCCCTCATCTGCATCTCAGCCCCAAAGTCACTACTGATGGCTCCTCAAGCTTGAAGCCAGCTCCACACCTCAACCTGCTGCACTCACAGCGAGGCTGGTATGTGGCTCTGAAACAATCCTTCCTGACCCCTATCACCAAATTGCTTGAGTTGAAAAGTCCTCATCAGTCCTCCTCAGTCCCAGCCCTCCCCTCACTCACCACTCACCCCTGACCCTCAGCACCTCAGCTCCAGGGCTTTGGGATCCCTCCAGGGCTGGGCACTCCCCCAGCTCCCTGGGCAGCCTGGCACAGGGGCTGACACCCCTCTCAGGGAAACAGTTCTGCCTCAGCTCCAGTCTCAACCTCCCCTGGGGCAACTTGAGCCTGTTTTCTCTTGTCCTTGTAGCTTGGGAGAAGAGACTGACCAAAGCACAGCCTCCTGTCAGGGAGTGTCAGAGTGTGCTGCTGTGTCCCCTCAGCCTCCTCTTCTCCAGGCTCAACACCCCCATTCCCTCAGCCCCTCCCCAGCACCCTTGTGCTCCAGCTCCTTCCCCAGCTCTGGCCACGCTGCAGCCCCTCAGTGTCTGTCCTGTAGTGAGGATATTGCAGTGAAGCTGCCCTATCCAGCACTGCCCCAGAGAGGCGGATAGTCTGAGGGCCTGCCAGCCCCAGCTGAAGCCAGACACCGTGTCCTGACTCACCTTGGGGGTCAGCATGCCCCGAGCCTTGCTCAGCACCTCCTGGGCCGTGCTGAGCCTGTCCTCCTGGGGTGGCCGCGGCAGCTCTGCCGGGATGATGTCTGGCACCTCGTCCACGTTGAAGCGGGGATGCCAGCGGGTCAGCTTCTCCTCAGGCACCTCCATGGGAGGGCTGAGGGCAGCCAGGAACGCCTGGGGAGGGATAAGAGCTGCATCACGGCACCAGGGGCACAAGTACAGAGGAGCTGGTCATTGTCCCCTGCTCCCAACACAGCTCAGCAACACACAGCAGCCAGCTCAGAGGAAATGGGGAGCCAGGAGATTCCAGCTGCCATCTCCCCACCCACAACTGCCTGCCAGGAGATGCCAGAGCAACCAGCCATGTCCTTCAGCCTGGGTACCAGCCTGCTCCTTCCACCCACACCCCCAAGCCCCACACACAGCCGAGGGGGTGCCGGGGGCCTCACCTTGTGGTGCTGTTTGACGATGTTGACCAGGTTGCGGTTGAACTCCTTCCTGCGCGCCAGCAACCGCGACGCCGACAAGTGTGGGCGGCCATCCACCTTCTCCTCTGCCGGGACAGACACCGGCGTCACCCACAGCAACACCCACAGCTCGGGAGGGCCAGAGCACAGCCCCACTGTGGGCTCCGTCACCCACCACCCCAGAAGGGTTTTCCACCATACTCAGGCGATTACAGAGCAGGCAGGGTTGGGGATGCCAGCCAGGACACGGCACAGCCCAGCTCTCAGGGCCCCCTCCCAGCCGCACGTACCTTCCCCCAGCACGGGCTCCAGCGTCAGCTGATACTCAGACTTCTTCACACCGTCACCAAAGGTGGGGACGTTCTTCTCCTGGCGCAGCCTGTACGAGGTGGGGAACACGGCCGTGATCTGCCCCAGGTGCCGCTCCGCAAACTGCCTGCAACAGCACCCAGACGGCTCAGCAACCCCGAGGGCTGACACCAGGGCATCAGCCCCAACGGATTCCCCTGGCAGCCTGACGAGGGCTGCTGCCGCCAACTCACTTGCGCATCATGTCCTGCACCCCCTGCTTGACCTTGGCGAAGGTGATGGTCTCGGCGCGGTTGAAGAGCATCCCGGCGATGGTGTCCAGGCTGCGGAACATCTCCGCCAGCACCTTGAACTTGTAGGGCAGCGTGAGCCCCGGGGGCAGGTCCTGAGCGAGCGTGTGGAACCGCTGGTACGCGGGAGCCTTGGTGCTGCTGGGAGAGGAGGGATCGGGGTCAGCATCCCCAGGACAGGGTTGGCCTCGGAGCCCAGGAGCTGCCTGCCCACCAGTGCTCATCACTGGAGAGTAGAGCCTGACACCCAGCTCCCTGCAGCCTCCTGTCAGGGAGTGCTCCTGTCTCCCCTCAGCCTCCTCCAGGCTCAACACCCTCATTCCCTCAGCTACTCTCCAGCACTCTTGTGCCCCAGCCCCTTCCCCAGCTTCACTATGATTACTTCATCCCATTTCCCCTCGGAGCTGCTCCTCACCCAGCCTCTGCCGCACTCGCTGCCTCTCCAGGAGCTGCCTCCCTGCTGTCCCCGGGTAGCTGCTCCCCTGGTGCGGCTCCACTTGCCGCCTTCTTCTCTCGGATGCGCTGCTCCAGCTGCTGCACTCGCTGCAGACGGCGCCGCAGCTCGCTGCTGGCCCCAGGGGACACGGGGGGCAACTGGGCCAGCTGGGCCAGCGCTTTCACCTTCTGCAGGCGGCTCCGCAGCCCGGCCACGTCCTCCTGGGAGGGGGAGAGGGCACAGGGTCAGAGCAGGGCTCTGGCAAGGAACACAAACACTAGGAGCAGAAAAGCGGGCTCGTCCCGTACCCGCTGCAGGCGCCTGGGTGTCTCCTGGGGGGCTGTCCCGGGCTGTGTCCCCCGGTCCTGCCCCCGGCCCGGGGAGCGGGAGCTGCTGCCCGGTGGGCTCGCTGCCAGGTCCAACGACGGCATCGTCGGGGGCGGAGCAATGGCCGGAGGTGAGGGACTGGTGGCCTGCGAGGGAGCAGAGGAGGAGCGTTAAAGATTGCCCGGGATGTGTGGGGAAACTCTGTGACCGAACCCCCTCCCCAGTGTCACCCCCCTACAACCTTCCACGGAACGGGGGGCATAGGGGGTCTGCACTAGGGGCAGGGAGCAAGCCCTCGGGGAAGGGGGGTGTTTGCATTAGGGGAGGAAGATGTACTCCAGAGGCGATTCCCCGGTTTTATGCTCCCCCTCTCCCCGTTTTAGGGTCCAGGGGAATCGGTTCACCCCCGACCGCAGCTCCCTACCGCGAGCGGCGGCTCCGGTTCCGCATCCCCGTTCAGCTCCAGTCTCTTCCGCGCCGATTTCCCGCTCGGCTCCCCGAACCGGGCCCCGGTCGGCGATTCCGCTTCCATCTCCCGGCGGTTCCGCTTCCTTCCCGCCAGCCCCGGTACCGCCGGGGAGCCATCACGGCACGGGGTGCGCGGCGAGCTAAGCAGCCCCGCCGGGCCATCACCCCCCGCCTCTCGCTGCACGGCGGGAGCGGCGAGCGCGGCTTTCAGGCGGCGGTCACCGCCACGCTTGCCTGGGGCTACGGTGGCCGCTTTCGTGCGGCCGTAGAAGTCGGTGAGGCGGAGCTGTGCCATGGCGGCGGCGGTGGGGTCCCGGTGCCGGTCCTGGCGCGCCAAAGCCGCCCGTTCGGCGGGAACCCGCGTGGCGCTGGCCACGCCCCCAGCCGGGTCTCGTGGCGCGGAATTGGCGCCACAGCGCTCTTAAAGGCGCCGCGCTATAGCGCGCGAGCGCTTCCACGTGGGAGCCGGCCGGAGGGAGGGAGGGAGGGAGGGAAGGAAGGAAGGAAGGAAGGAAGGAGGGAGGGAGGGAGGGAGGGAAGGGGGCTTGGCTCGGTGTGGGGAGGGGGGATGCTGAGCTTGGGCGGTGTCGCAGCGTGCGCCCGCTGCAGGGGGATGCTGAGGAGGAGGAGGGCAGAGCAGGAGGAGGGCAAACAGCGGCTGAAATGGTGCTGGAGCCCGCCGGCCCCCGCGCTGCTGGTGGTCACCCCTCTTATCTGCTCTCCCCAGCCGGAGGAGCTTGTTTCCAGCTCTTGTGGGGCCTGGCCCTGCCTGGCTCCAAGTGAGGTTCCAGAGGGACCGCTGCTGCCTTCCCCCGCACCCTGCCCGGCTCCGGGCAGCGGCTGCGGCTCGGGACAGCCACGGGAATGAGGGGCTCCGGAGGCACCGCGTCCCCGCCCCCCAGCCCTGTGGCGTGGCTATGTGCTAATGGCCCTGCCCGGACGTGGGAGCAGCTTTGCTCGCCCATAAAACGCCAAGCCGGGCACTCAGGCCGTGCCCACAGCGCATTACAGGGCTGCACCGCTCTCCAGCATCTCGCTTAAAGCCTGAGTGAGGCCGGCAAAGTGGAGCAGGGCTGCTCAGGGCCGGATTTGGCCAGGCGAGGCCAGGGCTCTGGGGTGCCGTTCCCTGCTTCCATCTGCTCCCACAGCCTCCATTCCCAGCCGGGCTGCGGCGTGGCGGCTCGGGGCCAGGCTGGGAGTGAGGTGCTGGTGTGGGTGCCATGCGCCACCCTTTCCTGGATCCATCTGGGTGGGGGGATGCTGCCCGGGGCCTTTGCAGCAGCAGTTTCCATGCCCAGGTCTCACAGACATGGTGTTGATGCAGAGCCTAAAGCCTCAGCCTCGAGGAGAGTTTTACTCGCACGCTGGACCCCAGCGGTGAGGGTTGATGTGGCTGGGCAGAGGGGACCTGCTCTGAGGCTGGTTGGGCACCCGCAGCCCATTTCAGCTTCCACAAGGGGCTGTCCCCAGCAAGCTCACACGTTTGGGGGCACTCAAGCCCATTCTGCACCTGATTTGGGGGCCAAAGCATGGGCTGGGGCTGGGGGGAGTGCTGCAGGGATGCAGCAGAGTGTGCTGAGGTGGGGAGCAGGGGCAGCGTGCCAGCTGGACACCAGTTTGTTAGGCACATTTGGGAAACAAATGAGGGGAGGCCAAAGAATGCCGAGAATGTCACGGGCCGATGGTTCCTCGGTTACCGGTGCTGCCCTGGCTGTGCCTGTGGCCATGGGCTGTGCCCAGCACACAGCCCCTGCCAGGCTGAGCCGGAGCCAGCAGCCCAGGCGCTGCTCTCAGCCTCAATCAGCTCCGGCCTCTCTTGTTTTTTTCTCTTTAAGCGAAACAAACAGGAAACACTTCGGCGTTTTCTCTTGTCATTTATTTTTTTTCGCTGTATTCCTGCTTTCCTCCCTCGCTGCGGGCAGCAGGAGCCTGGGGGGCTGCGGGCTCCCGCCTCGCCCCCTCCCCTCCCCGCCTCCGCTGCCGTCGGGGCTGAGACCGGACAACTCGTGGCAGGAGTGGCGGGGCAACGGTGCCAGCGAGCCGGGGGCACGAAGGAGACGAAGCGGGCTGAACCGAGCAGAAACAAGGCGAACCGAGCGGAGCCGGGCCGAGAGGAGCCGAGCGGAGCCGAAACGAGCCGATCCCTGCCGGGCCAGCCCGCCGGCGGGGGCGGGCGGTGCCGGTTATAAAGGCGGCGGGCGCGGGGCGGAGGGAAGCGCGTCCGTTCGCCGCGCTCCGGGACCGGCCGGCGGGGCCTGCCCAGCCCAGCCCCGGCGGGGCGGAACGGAACGAACGGCTCATCCCGGCTCGGCTCATCTGGGCACGGTGGGACATGGGCCGGCCTCCCCCCGCCGCTGCCGCCTGAGGGATGGAGCGGCGGGCGCTGTGCGCGGGGCTGTACTGGCTGCTGCTGCCGCTCGCCCTGCTCGCCGGTAAGCGCCGGGCCGGCTCGGGGGGGGTATGGGGGAGGTGTTGGGGTGCTCTCTGTCCTTCCACGCATGAGGCGGATCGCGACGTTTCACACCCCAGGCAGTTGCGGGTGTCCTCCCCCAGCAGTTAAGCCCCATGGGAGTCCCGTGTCCCCCCCGCACGTCCCAGCCCCACGCGGGACCGAGCCCGCTCCGTGTAACGCTGCAACTTTTCCGGGCTGTGTGTATGGAGGCGGCACCCCGCGTGTGCTCCCCGCACCCCCCCGGCACCCGCACCCCCGGCACCGCGCACACGGGCGCTCGTTGCGGCTAAAACCGTCCCGCTTTGGACTCCGCCGTGTCATCCCACCCGCTCCGAGCTTGGGGGGAGGGAGGCGAAGGAGGTGCTGGGACAGCCCGGCGGTGCCGGTGGAGGCAGCCGGGATGGGCGATGCCGCTGCGGGGTGCGGGGTGCTGGCAGCCGTCCCGGAGACTGTCCCGGTGCGGCGGCGGTGAGCGGGGCTCACGCAGCTCGGCAGCAGCAGCCTGGGCACTGCCGAGCCGCCCGAGCTGCTCGCAGCCCGTTTTAAGCGCCGTTAAGGCTTTGCCGGTAGATCCGCCACCCACCGAGGCAACCGTCTGGCTACCGGCCTGGAAAATACCCGAGTCCTGGGACGCGCGGAGCGAGAATCGGCTCTTTGAAGCCCGGCTGCTCGGGGGAGCCCGTGCGGGGACTCGCCGTTCACCTTTATGTACACGCAAAGGAAAAAGCCTCTCCGTAAACAAGATTGTTCAACGGGCTCCTTGTGCCAGAGCACGGGCAGGGACCGGCCGCTGCCACCGCGCTGGCACAACCCCAGCCGGGGGGGCTTCAGCCCAGTAAAGCGTGGGCATGGCTTTGGGGGTTAGTGTCACCTGGAGAGAGGGATGCGGGAGCCACGTCCAGCCACGCAGCCCCCGTTCTGCCACGGCCGGGTTGGGCTGTGCGGTGGCGGCCGTGGGCTGAGCTGAGCCTAGCTGAGCTGAGCCCGGCTGAGCTGAGCCGAGGAAGTCGGTGGCTGTTGAAAAAGCTTCTGTCTCTTCGCTGGGGTTTAGCTCGAGGAGTGACTCAGTGCGTCGTGCAGGATGTGAGGAGGTTAATTATAACCCTGCCTACGGACAGGGCTGGGAAGGGAAGGTGGCCGGGTCGGGTCGGGCGCCGCTCGCACAAGGCCTGGGGTGGCGGCCGGTGGGGTGGCGGCCGGTGGGGTGGCGGCCGGGAGCTGTCGGGGCCGTCCCGTGGGCGCACGGGGTGACACGTGGCCTCTGGGCGCGGCCCCACGCGTGGGGCCCTCGTGCCCCAATTGTGCCCGTTTGGCCCCAAATCGTGCTCAGCCGCCCGCACGGCTCGGCACGGGGTGCCGGGACCCGCGGCTGGTGGCCTCGGTGTGTCCCCTCCCCGCTGGGCTCGTGGGGGGCTTGTTGGAACGTCGGGGCTGTGCTGGGACAGGGGCTCGCTCTTGCTCCCGCCGCTTGTTGAAGTAGGCTGTGTGGGCGACTCGATGGGCTCCGGGGCCCCTCGGACCCCCACCGAAGGGGGAAACTGAGGCACGGAGCGGGGAATGGGGTTGGTCCCACCGCACCTTGTTGCCGGGAGGAAGAGCCCCGGAGCAACGACCCGCCTGCAGCCCTTCCTCCCCCGGCAATGAGGCTCTTCCTCACGTCCGGAGGATGTTGGCCGGCGGCTCCCGGCCAGCTCGGGGGCGGGTGGAGCTCGGGAGCTTTGCCCCACGGCACGGCTCTGGGCAGCCCCGCTGCTTCCCACGGGCTGGCGCGGCCGCACATCCCCCGGGGTGGCTCCCGGCCGTGCCCCGGGCTGTGTCCCCACCCGGCACTGGGACGTGCAGCCGCTCCGTCTCGCCTGGTGGGGATGCTGCGGTGCAAGGGAGCTGCTCGGGGGCACATCCCACCCGTGGGGTGAGCAGCCAGCTCTGCAGCAGGACCCCCAGGCTGACTGAGCCATGTGCTGGCACAGGAGGGATGGGTGAAGGTGGCAGCCCCCAGTACCCCCCAAAGCCAGGGGGCTGAGCTGGAGTGAGGTGAGATGTGGCCCCTGCCCGGCCAGGAGGCCATGGGGCGCTGGGGGTGGGTCCCTGGGGTCCCGGCCAGCCCTGGGTGCCGCAGAGGGCTGGTGCCCAGCTGAGTGCTGGCAGACACGTGGGCTGCAGCAGCTGCCTCCTGCGGTCAGGTGCTTTTTATAAAATGAAGGGAAATAAAAAAGGAGGAGGAAAAAAAACCCATTAAAAAAAGGCAGCAGTGTCTCCAAGAGCAATAAGTCCTGCTTCCTCCCCAGGCGCCCAGGGGAGGGCAGGCTCAGGGCGGGCTGCCCACAGCCAGCCTGCCCACTGCCCTGCCCGAGGTGCCCACTGCCTTCTGCACGCCCAGCTTTAACCCTTTGCCTCCTCCTCACCTCAGTCACAGCAGAGTTCTGGGGTGCCAGAGTGTTTGGCTATGCAGGGGGGGTACAGGGTGGTGGATGAGGGAATGCTCCATGCAATGGGAGTGAGGGTCCTTGGGCAGTGCCAGTGGCTCTGGGGACCCTGAGGACCAACTCCTTGGCACAGGCTCAGCCATCCTGTGCCTGGTGCAGGGGCTGCACCCCCAGGGCTGCGGGTGCTGGGGAAAGGGCTGTCCCCAGGCCCCTGTCCCCAAAGCCACTGGTGTTCCCTGTCCCGTTGCATGTGACTGGCCCCTGGGCTTTCCCAGGCTGGCAGCCCTGGCACCCGCTGGCCCCCAGCCCGGTGCCCTCCTGGGGCAGCTCCCACGGCATCCCCGGGCAGTGGGGCCGCTGCAGCCTCGGCCCTGGCAGCAGCAGGATTAACTTTCCACAAAAACAGGATGAAGTGGCGACGGGGCAGCTCCCAGGGCTGCTCCTGCTTCCCGGACAGAGGGGCTGGGGGTGTGCTGGGGCTGCACCAGGGGCCACCTCTCCCAGCCTGACTGGCTCTGGGGCTCCCTGGGTTTGGGGCTGGGGAAAAACTCAGTGGGGAGAACTTGTCTGGCTGGGGTTCATCAGCCTGCCCCTGGCTTGCAGGCTGCAGGTGCAGAGCGCAGGGTCCTGGGTGCAAAGTGATGCCCTGGGGACCCTGTCTGGGTCCCCATCTGGCCCCAGGGACCCCCATGTGGGGCCAGGAGGAAGGGCCTGGCTGCAGGGAAGCAGCTTGGCAGCGCTGCCTGGCTCCAGCAGCAGGTAACGGGCCCGAGTGAGAATAGCTGAGCGGGCAGGGAATTAAAGAGCTCTGCTAATTAATCCTGAGCGGCCGCAGGTCCCCGCAGAGCCGGCGCCGGTGCCAACCCGCGTTTGGGCTGTGCCCAGGGAGGATGGGGCCGCAGCACCGGTGCGTGGGGCTACCCCACTGCCCGCGCCCTCTGTGGAGCCCCATTCCCCTCGCAGCCAGCTGCAGGTCTGTCCCCACGGACCCCCTGGGCACGGGCTGGGTTTGCAGTCAGGGGGCTGTGCCAGACCCCGACCCTCTCCCACAGCTGCCCTTCCACCCTTCCCCAGCCCCACGGCAATGCCAGACACCCCGACCCGGCTCTCCCTGGTTGTTGCCTTCCATGGGGGTCCCCGTTGACCCCTTTCCCCTGCCCCTGGGCGCTGGAAGGTGGCAGGAAGGCCAGGAGCCACATCTCCCCGTCGCCGCCTCCGTCCTCCTTCAGGCTCCGCCGGCTGCGGCGAATTCCCCGGCAGCGTGGGCCGGGCCCGGCTGCTCCCCAACGCGCGGGGTCACGGCGCTGGGAAAGGGGGGGGGTGGGACTGTGCATCCCCACACGCCAAACTGGTTTTTCTTGTGTTCTTTTTCTCCCCACGCCAGCGCTTTCCCCGCTGTCAGCAGCGTGGGGAACCGGTTTGGTGCGGGATGGCACACGGCACACCCCGCTGCAGCCACCTCTGCCTGCAAAGCCGGGCACCCCACATGCCCCCAGAGAGGCTGCATCGTGCTGGGGGGCTCCTTGGAGCATCAGCATTCCCCCCCGCCCCTGCTGACTTTTCCATCCATGAGCCTTTAAGTTGAAGCCAGGGCTGCAGTGGGCTCTGACCACCCTTCCCAGTGATAGCTCCAGTCATGGAAGGTCCTGCGGGTGCTGGCTCAGCCTGGGGGTGCAGTGGGGTGCTGTCCAGTGGCTGCCAGCCCTTCCAGTTTTAGGTGACCCTGAGCCTCTGCCACTGGGGTGTCTGCTCTGTGCTGGCCTGGGAGTGATGATCCTGGGGGTACATGAGATACCTGGGTCACACTGGCACCCCAAGCATGAGTGGTCCCTGCAGCATGCGTGTGTGTCCCCACCATGCCCAGCAATGCCCCCAGTGTGCCAGGTCCCCCATCCCCCTCACAGCTCTTGGACAGACCCCAGGCCATGCTGGAGGCTGGTGCTGGTTCACCCAAAGGCTCCTGTGCTGGTGCAGGGATGGTGGTGCTGAGGGGGGTGGCTGCCTCCCCCCGTGCTGGGAAGGCTCCTCTGGCCCGTGGCCGCTGGCACCGCGAGGGGAATATTTGCTCCATGAGATCATGGTGTGTGGAGCCAGGAGCCCTCGGCAGCAGCAGCTCAGGGAGCTGGCCTGGCCCCGGGTCACTGTGCAGAAGCAGCTGAGGGGATGGTGGTCCCAGTTCCCCCCACCAATTTGTGCTGGGGCTCTGCCTGTGCTCCTGGGGGAAGGGAGGCAGACAGTGGGGTCCCTGCTACATGCCCAGGACTGGCATTAACCCCAGTGGGTGCTGTGGGAGGTGCTCTGGGCTGTTGGGGGCATTTCTGGGTGCCTCCATCCCATTACCCTGCACCCTTTGGGGACCCCCTGCCCTCCCCTGGGCTGCTCAGGGGGGCTGCGCTGTGGTTCCACCCCTCACCCCCCCCATTCACCCCATCTCTTGCCCCAGGATGTGCCGTCCCATTGAAACCTCATAAACACAGGAAGGGCCGTGCCGGGCTGATGGGACCCAGCCTGTCCCCTGGCACCCAGCCTGCCCCCCCTCACCCCCCCAGCCCCATGGGGACAGGGGCTGCCTGCTTGGCCCCCTCTGCCTCACCCCCTTCCCAGGTGGGGTGCCAAGGGGAGAGGTCCCTGCCCTGGCCATGCAAAGCTGCATCCCAATGGGCATACCCTCCCCAGGCTGGAGGGATATGCCCCCCACCCAAAGTGGGGTCCCCTATACTCAGAGTGGGGTTCCCCCCAGCCTGCTGTGGGAGGGGACAGGGCCAGGTCCCTCTGGTCCTGCTTTGGTGGGTGCCCATCACCATGGCCTCGTGGCCGGTGCATGTGCCGGTGTCTGTCAGCACTGTCCTGGCCTGTGGCTGCTGGGAACGGCGCGTCCCCCTCCCCGGTGGCACCTGCCCCGGGATGTCCCCAGGGCTGGCAGCTCGGCTCCCTGCACGGCTCCTCTGACACTCTGGAGCCTGCAAATGAGCCATAATTTAAGCCTAAAAATACCCTCAGGGGCAGGTGATGAGTTGGGGGCGTTCCCAGAGCTGGGGGCAGGTGAGGGGCTGGGGGGGGTCCCTGTGAATCTCAGCGTGGTCTTGCAGGAATGATGTGGAAATGCAGCAGGTTTTGCTCATGGTGCTCATCCCCCATCACCCCACGTGTCTGGGGTGTCCCTGTGCTGCAGTCCCAGCCCTGCCCTCACCCTGCCCAGCCCACCACTGACCCACAGCACTCAGTACCTCAGCTCCACAGCTTTGGGGTCCCTCCCAGCTCCCCAGCTCCCTGGGCAGCCTGGCACAGGGCTCACACCCCTCTCAGGGACACAGTTCTGCCTCAGCTCCAACCTCAACCTCCCCTGGGGCAGCTGGAGCCCGATTCCTTTTGTCCTTTCACTTGGGAGAAGAAACTGACCAAACCACAGCCTCCTGTCAGGGAGTGTCAGAGAGTGCTGCTGTCTCCCCTCAGTCTCCTCTTCTCCAGGCTCAACACCCCCATTCCCTCAGCCCCTCCCCAGCACCCTTGTGCTCCAGCCCCTTCCCCAGCTCCGGCCACGCTGCAGCCCCTCAGTGTCCCTGTGGCAGTGAGTGAGGGGCCCAGCACTCAGCACAGCCCTGGAGCTGCAGCCCCTCAGTGTCCCTGTGGCAGTGAGTGAGGGGCCCAGCACTGAACACAGCCCTGGAGCAGCACTGAGCACAGCCCTGGAGCTGTGGTCACTGGGACTGACCCAATCCAGACTCCTACCCATGTCCAGCTCTTCCCACCAGCATCTCCAGGGGGTGGTTGAGCCCCTGCTTGGGACTCCCCATGGTGTCAGGGTGCCTCTCGTTTGGGGGATCCCTAGAGCAGATGGGATGCACGCTGGGATGGGACACTGTGCCCTCCCCATGCCGTGTCCCTGGCACTAACCCCGCTGTGTGTGTCTGCCCCCAGCCTGCCTGTTCCGCTTCAATGTGCTGTCCCTGGTGTACCTGCTCTTCCTGCTGCTCCTGCCCTGGTTCCCGGGGCCCAACCAGCGCTCTGACGGAGGTAAGGGCTCGGTGGGCAGGGGGTGGGCAGCTCTGCCCCCAGGGGTGCTGCCAGCCCTGCTCTGGGGGCACCTGCCCTCCTTCCCCTGTGGTTTGCCCCTGGCTGGGCAGCGTGGCTCCGTGTGGCAACCTCACTCTGCTAATTACAGCCCAGCGTGGCTATTAATAGCCCTCCAGCTGCTAAACGGCCACTTTGCAGCCCCAGCCTTGTGAAGCAGAAACCTCAGAGCTGGGCTGTGCCCAGGGGGGGTGGGTGGGTGGTCAGGGATGGCCCCCTGCAGCCCCTTCACCCTGCATCCCCCCAGAGGGGCACGTGTGGGGGGCACAGCAGCCACGGTGGGTGTGTGGGATGGGTGGCCATAGCCCTGCCCTGTCCCTGCCCTCTGTGCCAGGCTCAACTGTGCTGCAAGACCAGCTGGCAGTGCCTGGTGTGGCCAAGGCTAAAAGCTCTGCTCCCTGAATCTTTGCTGGTGCTGAGAGGGCCCAGGAGCTGCCCAGAGCCTCTGTGTTCTACAGGAAGAATCAAGCAGAGGGAGAGTTGTTTTGGCCCTGGGGCCTCCCCCAGCCCCGGTGCAGCTGTGGTGGGCTCGCTGCCTGCCCCAGGGCCAGGAGAATGGGCCCATGGCCCGGGGAGCTGGGTGGGCTGGGGGCACGGCTGCTGCTGGTGTAAGGGCTGGTGGGGTGGGGAGAACCCCTGGCACCCACCCAGGACGTCCCACCAGGGCTGGGGATGGGCAGCTGCTTCCTGGTGCTGGTGCAGTGGGGTCAGGAGGGACCCGATGCCAGCTCAGTGGGAGGAGGATGCAGAGGAGGAGGAGTGTGGTTGCAGAGCCCCGGCTCCCTGCATTGCCCCGTGCCTCAGTTTCCCCAGTACTGCAGTGGAAAGGGTTATTGGGCTGTGCTGGGTGACACATGCAAGGTCCTGGTGGGACCCCAGGATTGTACCCTGGCACGTCCTGGGGCCACCTCAGGCGATGGGTCACGGGGTGCTGGTGTCTCACAGGTCACACCATCCGCCTCCTGAAAGCTCTGCTTGGGACCAGCATCCTCTTCCTCCTCGCCCACTTCGTGTTCCAAATATGCCTGTACATGCTGCCCGTGCTGGACCAGCTGCTGGGGCCCAGCTGTGAGTACAGGGTGCCAGGGCAGCCTGCCATGGAGGTGCCCACCTCTGCTCTACCACGCTTCACCCCTTCCCAGCGGTGGGGCTGGGCTGGTGGCATGTGGGTGTGGGGATCCCATCCTTCTGGGTGCTGGGGGGCTGCTGAGACTCTGTGGGGTCCTATCCATGTGCCAAGCACTGGGGGCATGCCGTGCCATGCCAGGATGCCCGCTGCCTGGGGCACAGACCCTGCTGTGGGGTGAGCCTCATGGGCTGTTGTCCTCACGGGGAAGCTGGGTGCTTGCTGCTGGGGCATCTGCCAACCTCAGCCCCTCGCTGCTTCCCGCAGGCAGCACCTGGGAGGTCCTTGCCCGGCACATCGGGGTCACCAGGTAAGGGCACCCCTGCCCTGGCAGTGTGGGACTGGTGGGGGTAGGGGGGATACCCTCGAGCCCTCCTCTGCCCCACTCTTCCCTCCCCCAGGCTGGACTTGAGCGACATCCCCAACTCGGTGCGTCTGGTGGCACCCGACGTTGGCATCCTGCTGGTCTCATCGCTCTGCCTGTGCCTCTGCCAGCACCTGGTCCCCAGGGCCACCCGTGCCCACAGACCCGACTCCCTGGAGCCCCTTGAGCGGGTGAGAACCCACCCCAGTGCCATCACCTTCATCGCCCTGCCCGGCCCCCACCAGCCTCCCTGGGCACAGGGATGTGTCCCCTCCCTGGAGTGGGCACAGGGACGTGCCCTGGGGCTGGGGTGGGAGCTGAGTGGGCTGCAGGAGGAGGGTTGTGTCGGCAGCAGCATCACCTGGCCGGTGCTGACTCAGCCGCAGGAGCTGCCCGTGTTTGCTGCCACGTCGCCATAGCGATCCCGGCAACCTGCCCCGGCGCTGTCTGGTGAGGGGCTGCCCACAGTGCCCACGGCCCCACACTGCCCCAGCCCCCCTGAGCTCAGTGGAGTGGGCAGTGGAGGGATGCTGGCACCCAGCCTGGGCTCGCTGGGGGCCGTGCCATGCCAGCCCTGCCTGGTGATGCCAGCGCGGCACCAGCATGCCATACCCATGGTGCCAGATGCATCCCCAAGCCGATGGCACCCTCCAAACTCAGCAAACACCCCTCAGGGCTCAGCCCTGTCTTGGGGGGCTCCCCAGTGTCCCAGCTCCCGGGGAGGGCTGGGCTGCAGCCGTGGCCGGGCTGGAACCGGAGCGGTGCCGCCACGGTGCCTCTGCCTGGAAAAAAGCTCAGCGCTGGAAGCCCGGCGCCAAGACAAACAGCCACAGCTCACAGGCACTTTCCAGGCAGCTGATGGGATAAACACGGCCAGGTGCTGGGCTGGGAGCCCGGCTGAGCCAGGCAGGACGCCACGGCTCCCCCCTGGCTCCACATTGAGTGGGGAAACTGAGGCAGGGCCCACAGCAGCCTGGTGGTGTGCTCACGCTGTGCTCACGCTGTGCTCATGGTGTGTTCACGGTGTGCTCACGGTGTGCTGTTTTGTGCTCACAGTGTGCTGTGTTGTGCTCACACTGTGCTCACGGTGTGCTGTGTTGTGTTCATATTATGCTCATGCTGTGTTCATGGTGTGCTCACGGTGTGCTGTGTTGTGCTCACACTGTGCTCACGGTGTGCTGTGTTGTGCTCACGGTGTGCTGTGTTGTGCTCATGGTGTGCTCACGGTGTGCTGTGTTGTGCTCATGGTGTGTTCACGGTGTGCTCACACTGTGCTCACGGTGTGCTGTGTTGTGCTCATGGTGTGTTCATGTTGTGCTCACGGTGTGCTCATGGTGTGCTGTGTTGTGCTCACACTGTGTTCACGGTGTGCTCACGGTGTGCTGTGTTGTGCTCACGGTGTGTTCATGTTGTGCTCACGGTGTGCTCATGGTGTGCTGTGTTGTGCTCACACTGTGTTCACGGTGTGCTGTGTTGTGCTCACACTGTGCTCACGGTGTGCTGTGTTGTGCTCACGGTGTGTTCATGTTGTGCTCACGGTGTGCTCATGGTGTGCTGTGTTGTGCTCACACTGTGCTCACGGTGTGCTGTGTTGTGCTCATGGTGTGTTCATGTTGTGCTCACGGTGTGCTCATGGTGTGCTGTGTTGTGCTCACACTGTGCTCACGGTGTGCTGTGTTGTGCTCATGGTGTGTTCATGTTGTGCTCACGGTGTGCTCATGGTGTGCTGTGTTGTGCTCACACTGTGTTCACGGTGTGCTGTGTTGTGCTCACACTGTGCTCACGGTGTGCTGTGTTGTGCTCATGGTGTGTTCATGTTGTGCTCACGGTGTGCTCATGGTGTGCTGTGTTGTGCTCACACTGTGTTCACGGTGTGCTGTGTTGTGCTCACACTGTGTTCACGGTGTGCTGTGTTGTGCTCACGGTGTGTTCATGTTGTGCTCACGGTGTGCTCATGGTGTGCTGTGTTGTGCTCACACTGTGCTCACGGTGTGCTGTGTTGTGCTCATGGTGTGTTCATGTTGTGCTCACGGTGTGCTCATGGTGTGCTGTGTTGTGCTCACACTGTGTTCACGGTGTGCTGTGTTGTGCTCACACTGTGCTCACGGTGTGCTGTGTTGTGCTCATGGTGTGTTCATGTTGTGCTCACGGTGTGCTCATGGTGTGCTGTGTTGTGCTCACACTGTGCTCACGGTGTGCTGTGTTGTGCTCATGGTGTGTTCATGTTGTGCTCACGGTGTGCTCATGGTGTGCTGTGTTGTGCTCACACTGTGTTCACGGTGTGCTGTGTTGTGCTCACACTGTGTTCACGGTGTGCTCACGGTGTGCTGTGTTGTGCTCACGGTGTGTTCATGTTGTGCTCACACTGTGCTCACGGTGTGCTGTGTTGTGCTCACGGTGTGCTCACACTGTTCATGTTGTGCTCACGGTGTGCTCACGGTGTGTTGTGTTGTGCTCACGGTGTGCTGTGTTGTGCTCACGGTGTTGTCTCCTGGCCCGGCAGAGGGAAGAGGAGGCGTCGGAGCTGTGTGGTGCCGCAGCCGCTGGGGACACACCGCTGAGCGTCAGGCTGCGGGTGACGGCTCACTGGCTGCTCTGGGCGGCCGGCAAGGGCCTGGCCATCGTGCTGCTGGCCTTGGCCGGTGGGTACAGGGCATGGGGGGCACGGGCCGAGCTGGGAGGTGCTGGGGGCAGCCTCAGTGGAGGGGCTGCGTGGCCGGAGGGGGCTGGGCCGCGCACTGACCCCCGCGGGACGCTGCTCCCCAGGGATCACGCTGCCCTCCGCCTCCTCCAGCGTCTACTACCTGCTGTTCGTGGGGCTGTGCACGTGGTGGGCCTGTCACCTCCCCGCCAGCCGCCCGGCCTTCCACACCCTCTGTGTCCTCGTCGGCGTCTACGCAGCCGCGCACCTCCTCTGCCTCTATGCCTACCAGGCACCCTTCATCCAGGGGGTCTTCCCGCCCCCCACCATCTGGGCACGGTGAGTCCCTGGCGTGAGGGCAGGAGAGACAGGGAACTGCTGGAGAGAGGCCAGTGCAGGGACACGAAGATGCTGAGGGGCTGGAACATGTGTGTGAGGAGGAAAGGCTGCAGCCCTGGGGCTGTTCAGCCTGGGGAAGAGAAGCCTGAGCTCAGGGGCACCTCAGCTGTGCTGCTCAGTACCTAAAGGATGGGTGTCAGGAGGATGGGGTGACACTTTGTTGTGTGGTGCCCAGTGACAGGACAAGGGGTGATGGGCACAGGCTGGAACACAAACAGTTCCCCTGGCACAGGAGGAGAAAGTCCTTTGGAGCTGAGGTGAGGGAGCCCTGGCCCAGGCTGCCCAGGGAGGGTGTGGAGGCTCCTTCTTTGGAGGTTTTCAACCCCAGCTGGACACGTCCCTGTGCCCCCTGAGCCAGGGGAAGCTGCTGGAGCAGGGGCTGGAGCTGGAGCAGCTCTGCAGGGCTCTTCCAGCCCCCACCATGCTGGGATTCTGTATGTGTGCCATCTCAGTTCAGTGGCCATCTCAGCATCCTGCTCAGCCCTCATCCTGCTGCCAGCTGCAGCAGATCCCTACGGTGGCTGCCCAGGACCTGGCTCATGGTTGGGCTCTCAGCTGGGGGGTAACATCACTCTGTCCCCACAGGGTGTTTGGCTTCAAGGACATCATCCTGTACCGCAACTGTTCCCGACCCAACGCCCTGGAGCTCAACACCAGCCACCCCTGGCCTGTCTATGCCAACCCTGGCATCCTGCTCCTGCTCTACTACACTGTGGCCACCCTGGTGAAGCTGCGCCGGCTGGAAGCCAGGGTGAGGAGAGGGCTGGGACTGCAGCAGCTTCAAGGGCTTCTCCAACCCAAACGACTCTGATTCTGTGGCTGTTTCCCCTCTCAGAGCACGGCAGCACCGGCACAGCCAGCAGCCAGGTGCCCGCAGAGGGAGCTGGTGGAGCTGGAGAGCTGGCCCAAGGACACGGATGGCGTGGCTGAGGACATCAAGGTGGGTCTGGGGGGGCTATTCCCTTCTGAGCCAGGGGTTGGGGAACAGATGTGGGGTGCCTCAGGGGTGCTGAGCCCTCTGTGCTCCCCAGCCCATGCTGTCCCCCAGCACCACCAAGCCAGGCACTGAGAACTGCACCATCCACGTCATGGGCCGCTCACCACAGCCAGGTAAGCCCATGCCCACCACCTCCCCCTTCCCCAGACCTGCTGGTAGCCCTGGGGGTGGCTCACAGTGCCCTTCCCCATGGCCAGGCAGGAGGCATCAGGCAGAGTGGCTGCCCCTGCACGCCCTGGGCCACGTCATCATGAAACAGAGCTACATCTGCGCCCTCATCGCCATGATGGTAAGGGGCTGGGGGGCTCTGGGAGGGGACAGGACACAGGGGGCAGCTCCCAGGCCCAGCCCCTGCAAGCATCCACCTCCTGCAGGTGTGGAGCATCACCTACCACAGCTGGCTGACCTTTGTGCTGCTGCTCTGGGCCTGCCTCATCTGGACCGTGCGGAGCCGGCACCACCTGGCCATGCTGTGCTCGCCCTTCCTGCTGCTCTACGGCGTGGCTCTCTGCAGCCTGCAGTACGTCTGGGCCATGGACCTGGCCCCCGAGCTGCCCACCCGCGTGGGCTTCATGAGCCTGGAGCAGCTGGGGCTGGTGCACCCCAAATATCCCTGCCTGGACCTGGGGGCCAAGGTAAGCCCGCTGTCCCTGGCCTCATCACTGCCAGCACCCCGTGTCCTTATCCACATCCCTGTCAGCACCTTGTGCTCCTGACCCCATCCTCACCAGCACCCAGTGCCCTTATCCACATCCCTGTCAGCACCTTGTGCTCCTGACCCCATCCTCACCAGCACCCAGTGCCCTTATCCACATCCCTGCCATGACCCAGTGTCCCTGTCCCCATCTCTGCCACCACTCAATGTCCTTGCCCACATCCTCACCAGCACCTGACTCTCTGCTCCCATCCCCACCAGCATCCAGTATCCCTGGCTTCATCCTCACCAGTATTCATTGTACCTGTCCCTATCCCTGCCAGCACCCAGTGTCTCCATCCCCATCCCAAGCAGCACCCAGTGTCTGTTTCCATCCCGAGCAGCACTCAGTGTCTGTGGCTCCATCCCAAGCAGCACCCAGTGTCCCCACTCACCTCCTGTCCCCACAGCTCCTGCTCACCCTCACCTTCTGGCTGCTGCTGCGGCAGTTCGTTAAGGAGAAGCTGCTAACGAGGAGGTGCCCGGCCACCCCTCTGCTGGAGGTGACCGTGTCAGACTCAGGTGAGTGCTCCCACCCGAAGGGACCGGGCTGAGCATCCCCGGGGTGGGGGGACACCCCCGTGCCCCCATGGAGCTGCCTGCAGCCCGCTGCCTGCCTCGCAGAGCCCAGCCAGCCCCGGGACGTGCTGAAGGCTCTGGGGGCCCTGGTGAGGGATTTCTACGTCAAGTACTGGATCTGTGTGTGCGCCGGCATGTTCATCGTGGTGAGCTTCGCCGGCCGCCTCGTCGTCTACAAGATCGTCTACATGTTCCTGTTCCTCCTGTGCCTCACCCTCTTCCAGGTCTGGGGGTGCTGGGGGTGGGCTGCCCTCCCCTGCCCGGGCTGGGCCCCGCTGAGCTGCCCGTGTCCCCGCAGGTTTACTACAGCCTGTGGCGCAAGGTGCTGAAGGGCTTCTGGTGGCTGGTGGTTGCTTACACCATGCTGGTGCTCATCGCCGTCTACACCTTCCAGTTCGAGGACTTCCCCATGTACTGGAGGAACCTGACTGGCCTCACTGACGAGCAGTGAGTGGCCCCGACCTGCCGGGGGGTCCCTGCTGCTGACAGCCCCGAGCTGGCACCAGGGCATGGCTGGGGGTGGGGAAACTGAGGCACGGGGGAAGGGGACTTGGGCTGAGCCCCCTCAGCCTGGCTGCTGGGTGCCCATGCAGGGTGAGGGGGTGGATGCAGCCCCTGTGTTGAACCTCCTCTCCCTGCCCAGGCTGGGTGACCTGGGTCTGGAGCAGTTCAGCGTCTCCGAGCTCTTCTCCAGCACCCTCATCCCGGGTTTCTTCCTCCTGGCCTGCATCCTCCAGCTCCATTACTTCCACCGCCCCTTCATGCACATCACCGACCTGGAGCACATCCCTGCTGACCCTCCAGCATCCTGCCCCAAACCCAGGTAGGGCTCTGGGCCTGGGTGACCCTCCCCTGCTGCACCCCGAGCCCCCTTGGCCGTGCTCTGAGCCCCCTCCCCACAGGCCCGAGGAGCTGCATGGCAGCCGACTGCTGCGGGACGCAGCCGCGGCCGAGAGCGCCGGCGGCTCCGACACCGCCTCGCACGGTACCGGCTGGGATGGGGGGTTCCTCCGAGCCAGGAAGGGGCTGGGGGGAGGCAGGGATGGATTGAGGTGTCCTCCGAGCCAGGAGGAGGTTGGGAGGGGTAGGGAGGTGGATTTGGGGTGACCTCGATGTGTGGGAAGGCACGAGGATGGGTTTGGGGTGTCCTCTGAGGCAGGGAGGGACTGAGAGGCTACAAGGATGGATCGGGGTGTCCTTCAAGCATGGCAGGATGTGAGGGTGATGGGCTGGGGTATCCCCTGAGGCAGGGAGGGACTGGGATGGATTGGGCTGTTCTCCAGGTGTGGGAGGACCCAGAGGTGTTTTGGGGTGTCCCCTGGGGCAGGGTGGCTGCGGGGGTGTCTGACAAGCCCTGTCCCCACAGTGCCCACCAAGTGGGGGCTGGTGCTGGAGCGGCTGATCGTGCTGGGGAGGAGCTTCTCGGAGGCGCTGACCCGCGGGCAGGTCTTTGTGGGGCGGCTGCTGGAGCTCCACGTGCTCAAGCTGGTGGCTCTCTACACTGTCTGGGTGGCCCTGCAGGAGGTACCAGCCCTGGGCTGCTGGGGAGGGGGTGGGTTCAGCCAGGTACCCCCGAGGGTGCTGACGTGGCCTCTGCCTCAGGTCTCGCTGATGAACTTCTTGCTGGTGCTGCTGTGGGCCCTGGCGCTGCCCTACTGCCGCTTCCGCCACATGGCCTCCTGCCTCTCCACCGTCTGGACCTGCATCATCATCGTCTGCAAGATGCTCTACCAGCTCAAGATCGTCGACCCCAGCCAGTACTCCAGCAACTGCACCCAGGTGCCCGGCTCTTGGGGTGCTTTGTGGGGAGTGTGTTCCCTGGCTGGAGGTGGGCTGTGGGGTAGAGCTGTGGGGTGCTGATGCCCCGTGGCTCTCCCCTTTCGCAGCCCCACTTCAACAGCACCAACCTGAGCCCGGCAGAGATGGGCAACTCCACGCTGTACCGCGGCCCCGTGGATCCCGCCAACTGGTTCGGCATCCGCAAGGGATACCCCAACCTGGGCTACATCCAGGTGGGCACCGGGGAGGGGGGGTTGGGGGGGTGCTTGGTGACGTGCCATGGTGCTGAGCATCCCCTGCCCACTCCCCCAGAACCACCTGCTGGTGCTGCTGCTGCTGGTGTTCGAGGCGGTGGTGTACCGGCGCCAGCAGTACTACCGCAGGCAGCACCAGCTCACCGCCCCCATCACCGAGACCATCTTCGAGGGCATCTCCCACCAGCACCTCGACCACGGCCTCACCAGCTGTGCCAAGTACTTCCTCAACTACTTCTACTACAAATTTGGCTTGGAGGTGAGGAGCTGGGTGCTGTCGGTGGTGGAGTGGTGGGGGGTGGTCCTGCCACCCAAGGCTGAGCCTCTGCTTCACCCCACAACGCACGCCCAGATCTGCTTCCTGATGACGGTGAACGTGATCGGGCAGCGCATGAACCTGCTGGTGATCCTGCACGGCTGCTGGCTCGTGGTCATCCTGACGCGCCGGCGCCGAGCCGCCATCGCCCGCCTCTGGCCCAAGTACTGCCTCTTCCTCGTCCTCTTCCTCCTCTACCAGTACCTGCTCTGCGTGGGCATGCCGCCCGCCCTCTGCGTGGGTAAGGGGCTGGTGGGGGCACCCGTGGGGAGGGGCTTAGGGAGGTCTGGGGGTGCCCATCGAACGTGCCCCCCACCCTTGTCCCCAGACTACCCGTGGCGCTGGAGCCGGACCCTCCCCATCAACTCCGCGCTCATCAAGTGGCTCTACCTGCCCGACTTCTTTGTGGTCCCCAAATCCACCAACCTCATCAGTGAGTGTCCACTTCTGCCAGCCCCTGGCAACCCCTTGCCCATGGGGTGCCCTGTCTCCCTACCCCAGCCCAGGGCAGCCCCTGGCACCCTCTGGCATCCCCTAGGTTCACCCAGCTCCTGACAGCCCCTGGCACCCACCTCCCCATGAGGTGCCCTGTCACCCTACCCAGGGCCCTAGCAACTCTGGCATCCCCTGGGTTACCCTTTCCCCTGGCACCTTCTGGCATCCCCTGGGTTATCCCTGCCCCTGGCACCCTCTGGCATCCCCTGGCTTACCACTGTCCCTGCCAGCCCCCTCCCCTTGGGTTCCTCCAGCCTCTAGTACTCCCCTGCCTGTGGATTCCCCAGCCTGTAGCAACTCCCTGCTTATGGGATACTTTGTCCCCCTATCCCTGGCACCCTCCTGGCATCCTCTGGATTACCCCAGACCCTGACTGCCCCTGGCACCCTCCCGCTCACAGGTTCCTCAACCTCTGGTACTCTCTTGCCCATGGGGTGCCCTGTCGCCCTACCCCAGCCCTTGACACCCTCTGGCATTTCCTGAGTTCCCTCTGCCCCAGGCAAACCACTGCCCCTGGGTTTCCCCATCCTCAGGCATCCCCTGGCTTCTCCCAGCTCCTGGCATCCCCTGTCAGCCCCCTGCCCCTAGGCTTCTCCTGCCCCCAGCACCCCCTCCTAAGGCAACCCCAAGCCCAGCCATGAAGGGGGATCCCAGCCCCAGGCAGGTGAGCAGGGGGAGATGGGATGAGAGGGCAGGCAGGAGGGTTGTGAGGAGCTGGGAGAGCCCCAGGTTCTCCCTCGTGGCTGAGCGTGGTGCCCGCAGATGACTTCGTGCTGCTGCTGTGCGCGGCGCAGCAATGGCGCGTGTTCGAGGCCGAGCGCACCCAGGAGTGGCTGCGGGCTGGGGGGGACAACAGCGACCGCCTGGACCTGGCCCACGACCCCCACAACCCCACACACAACTTCATCCACTGCCGGTGGGCACAGCAGCCAGGGCTGGCGGGGGGCCACGGCGTGGGAGCCATGGGGGCAGGGACAGGATGAGGGGACGTGGCTGGGATGGGATTTCCTGGGATGGAGATGGGATCCCACCGGTGCTGAGACCCCTTTGGGTCAGGGAAACCTTCCCCGAGGGGAGGGGATGGGATGGGACCCTACTGGTCCTGGAACTGGAACCCCATAGGAAACCTTCCCCAAGATGATGGGATGGGATGGAATGGGATGGAATGGGATGGGATGCGACCCCACTGGTCCTGGAACGGGAACCCCATAGGAAACCTTCCCCAAGATAACGGGATGGGATGGGACCACACCAGTACTGGAACCCCTAGGAAACCCTTCCCAAGATGTTGGGCTGGGATGGGATCACACCAGTGCTGGGACCCTTTTGGACCAGGGAAGCCTTCCCCATGGTGTTGGGCTGGGACAGGAGAGCCCCCCAGATGCAGCAGCACCACCTTCCACTAGATTGGTACCCCCAGCACCCTGGGCTGTGCTGCAAGGAGCTGTGGTAATCCAGGACCATCCCCTTCCAGTGCTGGTGCAGAACCCCTGTGAGCACTGGGACCTCCTAGACTGGGACAAGGTGCTTTGTTCCCCAAGACAGGGCTGGTGAGGGGTCTGAGCTGGCTGTGGTTTGGCCGGGGGGTTGTGTAACACCTCGCTGCACCCCAAAAGCAGTTGTGTGCTGGGAGTGGGATGTCAGCCCGCTCTGAGCACACCCTGTCCCACAGCTCCTACCTGGACATGGCGAAGGTGGTGGTGTTCCGTTACCTCTTCTGGCTCGTCCTGGTCGTGGTGTTCATCACGGGGGCCACCCGCATCAGCCTCTTTGGCCTGGGCTACCTGCTGGCCTGCTTCTACCTGCTGCTCTTCGGCACTGCCATGCTGCGCAAGCCGGCGCGCACCCGCCTCGTGCTCTGGGACTGCCTCATCCTCTACAACATCACCGTCATCATCTCCAAGAACATGCTGTCGGTGAGGGACGCTGCTGCTGGGGGCCAGCCAGCTCCCCAGCTGGGCATGCCCTGGGTCCCCAGGTGAACCCTGTGCTCTGCCCTCTGTCCCTGCAGCTCCTGTCCTGCGTCTTCGTGCAGCAGATGCAGAGCAACTTCTGCTGGGTGATCCAGCTCTTCAGCCTCGTCTGCACCGTCAAGGGCTACTATGACCGTGAGTTGCTGGCCCAGGGGAGGTGTGGGGGCTGCCCCACTTGAGCTGGGGAGGGGTTGGGCCGTGCCTGTTTGGACTGCTGCCTGACCTGCCCGTGTCTCTGCCTGCCAGCCAAGGAGATGGGCAAGGACCACGACTGCTCGCTGCCCGTGGAGGAGGCGGGCATCATCTGGGACAGCATCTGCTTCTTCTTCCTCCTCCTCCAGCGCCGAGTCTTCCTCAGCTACTACTACTTGCACGTCATGCTGGACCTCCAGGCCTCTGCCCTGCAGGCCTCCAGGTGGGGTTGGGGTCCTGCAGGGTCCCTGTGGGTGCTGAGGTGGGGGTGACCCCCTCACCCTCCCCCGCTCCCACCCTGCAGGGGTGTTGCACTGTTCAAGGCCAGTGTCCTGAAGAGCATGAGGTCCCACCGAGAAGCTGAGAAGAAGTCTCTGGCCCAGCTGAAGCGGCAGTGAGTGGGTTTTGAGAGGGGGCACCTGGGACCCTCCCCCTGCAGCCAGCAGCATCTCAGGGCAGCCCTGTGTGCGTGGGGGTGCCCTGGAGGGGGTGTGGGGAGCGGGCTCGCAGCAGCCTCTGCCTGGCAGGATGGAGCGGATCCGAGCCAAGCAGGAGAAGTACCACCAGGAGCGGCTGCCCAGCGGCACTGGCGAGGGGCAGGAGGAGGACAGGCCAGGTGAGAGCTGGGGAGACCCCTCACAATGCCCTCAACCCCTCTCTGGGCACAGCGGTGTGACTGTGACCCATTGGCACTGCCTGTCGTGGTACCCCCTGCACCAGCACAGGCTGGGGGTGATCTGCTGGAGAGAGACCTGGGAGTGCTGGGTGATAACAAATGGAACATGAGCCAGCAACGTGCCCTTCTGGGCAAGAAGCCTTATGGGCAGCCTGGAGGCATGAAAAAGAGTGTGGGCAGCAGGTTGAGGAAGGTTCTGCTCCCCTTCTGCCCTGGTGAGGCCTCATCTGGAGTCTATGTCCAGTTCTGGGCTCCCCAGCTGCAGAGAGACAGGGAACTGCTGCAGAGAGGCCAGTGCAGGGACAGCAAGATGCTGAGGGGCTGGAACACGTGTGTGAGGAGGAAAGGCTGCAGCCCTGGGGTTGTTCAGCCTGGGGAAGAGAAGCCTGAGCTCAGGGGCACCTCAGCTATGCTGATCTATCCCTAAAGGATGGGTGTCAGGAGGATGGGGTGACACTTTGTTGTGTGGTGGCCGGTGCTAGGACAAGGGGTGATGGGCACAGGCTGGGACACAGAAAGTTCCACTGGCACAGGAGAAAGTCCTCTGGTGCTGAGGTGAGGGAGCCCTGGCCCAGGCTGCCCAGGGAGGGTGTGGAGGCTCCTTCTCAGGAGGTTTCCAACCCCAGCTGGACACGTTCCTGTGCCCCTGAGCCAGGGGAAGCTGCTTGAGCAGGGGCTGGGGCTGGAGCAGCTCTGCAGGGTCCTTCCAGCCCCCACCATGCTGGGATTCTGTGAAGCCCCACAGAGCGTTACGGTGACCCCCATCCCAGCTCAGCCCCACATCAGGATGGGTCCCTGTGGGTGGGTCCCTGCACTGTGGCTGTTCTCAGCCCATCCTCTGCCGTTCCACAGCACCCGGTGGCCCGGCGGATCCTTCCCGGCGCAGGGAGCGGTGGTGGCGGCCCTGGTCAGACCACGCCGCAGGTACTGCCGGGCACGGGCCGGATCCGGCACAGCCCCTGCGCTGGGCACCACTAACACCCACGAGGTGACACCCTGCATGGCCCCTGGGTCCCTCCTCAGCACTAACCAGGGCTTCCCACTAACGGTGTTGGGCTCGGGGTGCCGGGTTTGGGGCGGTTGGGTTTGGGGATGTGGGAGCTGAGTCCTTGTGCCCAAGGCAGATCCCCATGGGTGTGATCATCCCTGGGGAGATGGCAGCTGTGGGCTGGCACCCTGTGACACCCTGTGCCACCCTGGCAGTGCTGCACTCAGGGGAGTATTTCCTGTTCGAGTCGGACAGCGAGGAGGAGGAGGAGGTGGCGGCCGCCGTGCCGGAGGAGCCGCAGCCGGACAGGCAGAGTGCTTTCCAGGTGAGGGGTCTATGGGGGGCTGCTGGTGCCCATGAGGGGCTGGTGGTGCCCGTGGGGGGCTGATGGCCACTCTCCCCACCCCTAGCTTGCATACCAGGCCTGGGTGACCAACACCAGGACAGCACTGAGGCAGCAGGAGCAGCCGGAGCCGCACGATGCCGAGGCCACTGCAGGTGGGTCTGGCTCAGCCCAAAATGGGTCTGGGGTATAGAGGAGGTGCAGCCCTGGCACACACCCCCTGTTTGCCCAGGCAGTGGCAAGCATCACATAATGGGGCATCACCTCAACGGGGTTCTGGGCATGTGTGTGGACTCTCTGATGGCTACAGTGGGGCTGGGCACAAGCTGTGCAACTCTTGGTGCCCGTGTTGGTTTTTAAGCTGGAGATGGGGACAGGGCAGGGCAATGAGTGGGAAACCCCCAAATCCCCCTATGTTGGGTCCTGGGGAGGCTGCAGCTCCAGGGCTGTGTTCAGTGCTGGGCCCCTCACTCACTGCCACAGGGACACCGAGGGGCTGCAGCATGGCAAGAGCCGGGCACAGAGCTGGGGAAGGGGCTGGAGCACAAGGGGCTGGGGAGGGGCTGAGGGAATGGGGGTGTTGAGGCTGGAGAAGAGGAGGCTGAGGGCAGACAGCAGCACTCTCTGACACTCCCTGACAGGAGGCTGCAGGGAGCTGGGGGTTGATCTCTGCTCCCCAGTAATAAATGACAGGACAAGAGGAAACAGGCTGGAGTTGCCCCAGGGGAGGCTGAGGTTGGAGCTGAGGCAGAACTGTGTCCCTGAGAGGGGTGTCAGCCCCTGTGCCAGGCTGCCCAGGGAGCTGGGGGAGTGCCCAGCCCTGGAGGGATCCCAAAGCCATGGAACTGAGGTGCTGAGGGTCAGTGCTGGGCTGGGCAGGGTGAGGGGAGGGCTGGGACTGCAGCAGCTTCAAGGGCTTTGCCAACCCAAACAATTCTGATGATTCTCTGAACGGGGGCCAAAGCCAATGTCCATCCTCCACTGACCCTGTGTTACCCCTTTCCAGGGGAGGGTTTGCCCCCTGCAGAGGGCAGCGGAGGCAGGGAGGAGGAGTTGGAAGCGCCTGAGGAGGCCGAAGAGGAGGAGGAAGGTTCGGGTAGGTTGTCAGCAGGACTGCAGCCCAGAGCTGGGGGGAGGTAGCAGGGGGGTGCAAGGGGTCCTGAGCGGGCACCAAGCGACCCCTCGCCCTGGCAGAGAGGGGCACGGTGGTGCAGCGGGCGCTGAACACGCTGCGGTTCCTGTGGGTGCTGTGCCGGGCCATGGTGGACGGGCTGACGCAGTGGCTGGACGCCTGCACCCGCGAGCACGCCGACATGTCCAGCGTCCTGCGCCTCGAGAGACACGTCCTCACCTGCCGCCTGGCCACGGTCAGCCGGGGAGGGGCTGCTGGGGGGGACAGCGGGGCCACGGCCCGGGGGTCGGCACTGACCCCGCGCCCACCGCAGGGAGAGGCCGTGCCCCACGGGGTCCTGGATGAGCTGTACCTGCCGGAGCAGGAGCCCCCGCCCGAGGAGCCGGGAGCGCGGGGGGCTGCGGACCCCCAGAACGGCGTCGCTTCCAGGCAGGTGCATAGATACCCCCCCGAGAGGGCGGCGGGCAGGGGCCGGGGCGCAGGGGGCTCACCCCTGTCCTCGTGCCATCCGCAGCGGGCAGCGAGGAGCCCCCTCGGGATGCCCCCTGCCCGCCGGCAGCCAGGAGCAGGTCACAGCCTGGCAGTCCCAGGAGGACGTGGCCGGCTCTCAGGAGCTCTTGGCCGTGCCCCTGAAGCGGAGCAGGACGGCCAGCGAGCTGCTCCTGAGCAGGTATGCGAGGGGTGGGGATGGGGGTTCGAGGGGTGCCCTGAGCATCCCCCCCAGCCCGCAGGAGGCTGCACTGAGCACCCCCCACCCCACAGGAGGCTGTGCTTCCCCGAGCTGGAGGAGTCGGAGCGGTTCTATCAGTCGCACAACTGGTTCCTGAAGCTGCTGCTGAGCGGGTACCGCTGCGTGGCCGCCCACTCCGAGCTGCTCTGCTACTTCATCATCATCCTCAACAATATGGTGACTGCCTCCGTCATCACCCTCTTCCTGCCCATCCTTGTCTTCCTCTGGGCCATGCTCTCCATCCCCCGGCCCAGCAAGCGCTTCTGGATGACGGCCATCATCTTCACCGAGGTGAGCCTTGTCCCCCTCGGCTGCCCCCCAGGCTCACCCACCTCCACTCACCCCCAACGTCCCCCACAGGTGATGGTGGTGGTGAAGTACCTGTTCCAGTTCGGGTTCTTCCCCTGGAATGGCTATGCCATGCTGGTGCGCAACGAGGGCAAGCCCTTCTTCCCACCCCGCATCCTGGGTCTGGAGAAGACCGACCGCTACATCAAATACGACCTCATGCAGCTCCTGGCGCTCTTCTTCCACCGCTCCCAGCTGCTGGTGAGCCCCAGGGCACGGGCAGCACCGTGGGCACGGCCTGGCTGGGGGTCCTGGGGGGCTGGGGGTGCTCCTGGGGCTGGGGGGGACTCTGGAGAGTGGTCAGGCAGGGCTTGGTGGTCCTGCCTTGGGTACCTGTGGCTGGTTGAGTCCCTGGGGTGCAACCAGAGCTGGTGCTGTGGGATGTGGGGTGAGGTGGGTGGGGCTGGGGGGGCAGCCTGTCCCCCTGACTATGGCTCTCCCCAGTCTTATGGGCTGTGGGACCACGAGGAGGACCCCTTCCCTGAGAAGAAGGCGGAGGTGGAGAAGGTGGAGGATGATGAAGAGGAGGAGAGGCAGGAGGCAGCAGCATCCCTGCCGGTGGCAGTGGCTGAGGAAGGAACAGAGGTGCTGGCAGAGCTGGGGGCACCGGGAGCAGCCACAGATGGTGATGGCCTGGGGCAGGAAGAGGGGGCTGGGGCCACCCAGCTCCGCTTCAGGAGGAAGAGGAGGCAGGGGAGGAAGCAGCCAGAGGCGGCTCCGGAGGAAGGTGAGTACCAGTTCCCAACCCCCGTGTCCTGGCTACACCCCAGGGCAGAGGGGTGCTGGGGCTGGGCAGGATGTGGCCCTGCAGGACCCATGCTGTGCCTCACTCACAGGGGACGGGGAGGAAGAAGAGGAGGAAGAGGAAGAAGAGGAAGAGGTAAAACAGAGCCACGCTCAGAGGAAGCTGAAGGCGTTTGGGCTGCGGGTGAAGCTCTTCTTCCTCACCACGTGAGTGCCCTGTGGGGCTGGTTGGGGTGGGGGATGCAGGTGCAGTCCCTGGTCCCCCATCCCCTCTGTCCCCTGTGACCCGTCCCCTGTCCCCCAGGGCACAGAGCATGTACCAGCCAGTGCGGGAGTTCTTCCGGGACATCCTGCACACGCAGCACCGGGCGGCCACCGATGTCTACGCCTTCATGTTCTTGGCTGACGTGGTCGACTTCATCATCATCATCTTTGGGTTTTGGGCCTTTGGGGTGAGCAGGGGGGGTCCCACAGGGCACTGATGGGTCGGCTCCCAGCATGAGGTTGGGCTGGGCCGTGTCCTCACCCGCCCTGTCCAGGCAGGGAGCTGGGGAAGGGGCTGGAGCACAAGGGTGCTGGGGAGCAGCTGAGGGAATGGGGGTGTTGAGCCTGGAGAAGAGGAGGCTGAGGGCAGACAGCAGCACTCTCTGACACTCCCTGACAGGAGGCTGCAGGGAGCTGGGGGTCAGGCTCTGCTCCCAAGAGACAGGACAAGAGGAAACGGGCTCAAGTTGCCCCAGGGGTTGGACTCTATGAGTTTAAAGGGCTTTTCCAACCAAACATGTTGTGCTTCTCTCCTGCCTCCCCAGAAACACTCTGCAGCCGCTGACATCACCTCCTCGCTGTCGGATGACCAAGTGCCCGAGGCCTTCCTGGTGATGCTGCTCATCCAGTTCACCACCATGGTCATCGACCGCGCGCTCTACCTCCGCAAAACCGTGCTGGGCAAACTCATCTTCCAGGTCATCCTGGTCTTCAGCATCCACCTCTGGATGTTCTTCATCCTGCCAGCCGTCACTGAAAGGTGCTGAGAATGGCCCCAGGGGCACGGGGTGGTCAGAGGGCAGCACCTTTGTGCCTCCAAGCCCACGTGGACTCCTCAGTAATGAGTGATGGGACAAGAGGAAACGGGCTCCAGTTGCCCCACGGGAGGTTGAGGCTGTAGCTGAGGCAGAACTGTTTCCCTGAGAGGGGTGTCAGCCCCTGTGCCAGGCTGCCCAGGGAGCTGGAGGAGTGCCCAGCCCTGGAGGGACCCCAAAGCCCTGGAGCTGAGGTGCTGAGGGCTGTGGGTGAGTGGTGGGCTGGGCAGGGTGAGGGGAGGGCTGGGACTGCAGCAGCTTCAAGAGCTTTTCCAACCCAAAGGACTCTGTGGTTCTGTGGTGGCCCAGCCTGGCCTGGGAGGTGGCTAGAGGGGTGACACTTGCCTTGCTCCCACAGGTTGTTCAGCCTCAACACGGTGGCCCAGCTGTGGTACTTTGTCAAGTGCATCTACTTCGCGTTGTCAGCCTACCAGATCCGCTGTGGCTACCCCACCCGCATCCTGGGCAACTTCCTCACCAAGAAATACAACCACCTCAACCTCTTCCTCTTCCAGGGGTACAACACGGGCCCGTGGGGACCCCCAGGAGCCCGCAGGGTGCCATTCCAGCCCCCTGTCCCTGTGTGCCCCACAGGTTTCGCCTCGTGCCCTTCCTGGTGGAGCTGCGGGCCGTCATGGACTGGGTGTGGACAGACACCACACTGTCCCTCTCCAACTGGATGTGCGTGGAGGACATCTACGCCAACATCTTCATCATCAAGTGCAGCCGTGAGACGGAGAAGGTACAACCCCACCGAGCTCGGGAGAGCCCCCCAGCCACCCCCTCGTTGCCTTGGAGCCCCCCGAGCTCACCTGGCACCCTGCGCTGTCTCCCCCCTCCCAGAAATACCCCCAGCCCAAGGGGCAGAAGAAGAAGAAGATTGTCAAGTATGGCATGGGAGGGCTCATCATCCTCTTCCTCGTGGCCATCATCTGGTTCCCGCTGCTCTTCATGTCGCTGGTGCGCTCCGTGGTGGGCGTCGTGAACCACCCCATCGACGTCACCGTCACCCTCAAGCTGGGGGGGTACGAGGTGAGGGTGAGGAGAGGGCACTGGGGGGGACGAGGTGAGGGTGAGGAAGGGGTGCTGGGGGGGATACAAGGTGAGAATGAGGAGGGATGAGGTGAGGATGAGGAGGGATGAGGTGGGTGTGCTGGGGAGGGGCATGAGGTGGAGAGGAGAGGGGGTGCTGGGGGGCTACAAGGTGAAGGTGAGGAGGGGTGCTGGGGGAGGAGAGGGGTACAAGATGAGGATGAGGAGGGGGTTCTGAGGGGGATGAGGTGAGGATGAGGAGAGGGTGCTGGGGAGCTACAGGCTATGAGGTGAATGTGAGGAGGGGTCCTGGGGGCGGGGAGAGATACAAGGTGAGGATGAGGAGGAGGTGCTGGGTTCCTCTGACACCCCCCTGTCTCCCCCCACAGCCTCTGTTCACCATGAGTGCCCAGCAGCAATCCATCCAGCCCTTCACCCCCCGGGACTACGAGGAGCTCACGAGCAAGTTTGAGAGGCAGCCGGTAACTCCCCACCTCCCCAACCCCACGCCAAGGGGCGCTGGCAGAGCTGAGGGGTGTCCCTGGGTGGGTGGGGGCCTGAGCCATGCCCCCCTCCTCCCCGGGGCAGGTGGCCATGCAGTTCATCACACTGTACGGCTACGAGGACATCGTGACGGCGCGCATCGAGGGCAGCTCGGGCTCGCTCTGGAGCATCAGCCCGCCGAGCCGGGAGCAGATGCGGCGGGAGCTGCAGAACGGCTCCTCCGACATCACCCTGCGCCTCACCTGGACCTTCCAGAGGTACTGGGGGGGCCGGCAGCCCTGTCTGCACCCCCCAGACACGCTCTGAGCCCTCGTGTGCCCGCAGGGACCTGGGCAAGGGGGGCACGGTGGAGCACACCTTCGACAAGCACACCACGGACCTGCAGCCCGGGGCGCCCCAGCGCCTGGAGCTGGCCCAGCTGCTGCAGGGGACCCGTGACACCCCGGTGTGAGTGTCCCTGGGGAGGGGACGGGGCCCACATCTCCCCTCCTCCACGCTCATTGCCATGGTGCTTACCCCACTTTCTTCCAGGCGAGTGCCCAAACTCTTCCCCAAGTACATCCGGGCACCCAACGGCCCCGAAGCCAACCCCGTCAAGCAGCTGCTGCCAGGTGCGTCCCACCATTTCCACCAACCCCCCTCCCCAGCAAAAACAGGCAGTGGGGGGCAACGTGCTGTGCCCTGACTGTGCCCCCCACCCCTGGCAGACGGGGAGGACAGCTACCTGGACGTGGAGGTGCAGCTGAAGCGGGAGCGGGCGGGCGCCGGCCGGGGCGGCGACAGCTTCGTGGAGTGGTGGGTGGTGCGTGTGAAAGAGGAGCCCCCCCGCCACGACAACATCCTCCCCATGGTCATCTTCAACGACAAAGTCAGCCCCCCCAGCCTGGGCTTCCTGGCTGGCTACGGGTACGTGGAGGGGATGCAGGGAAGGGGGTGGTGGGTACTGCCTGGCTGCAGCCCCGGCGGGGTGCCAAGCCCCGGGGAGGGGTGTTGGGGGGCGGGATACAGAGTGTTTGTGTGTGTCCCCCTCCCCTGGCCCGCAGGATCATGGGGCTGTACGTGTCCATCGTGCTGGTGATCGGGAAGTTCGTGCGGGGCTTCTTCAGCGAGATCTCCCACTCCATCATGTTCGAGGAGCTGCCGTGCGTGGATCGCATCCTCAAGCTGTGCCAGGACATCTTCCTGGTGCGGGAGACGGGCGAGCTGGAGCTGGAGGAGGAGCTCTACGCCAAGCTCATCTTCCTCTACCGCTCCCCCGAGACCATGATCAAGTGGACACGGGAGAAGGAGTAAAAACTGAAAGGGGAAAGGGGTGGGGTGGGGGGCAGCTCTGGACCGTCCCCCCCATCCCCCTCCCAGGGACATCACCGCTAATGCCTTAACCCAGCGCTGGGGCCGTATCCTGCCCGGGGGGGGCGGTGGGACGGGGGGTGCTCAGCGCTCGCTTGTAGGGAGGATGTTTGTTCCTGTTGTTTTGAAGCTGCCTGACCCGCACAGACCACGTTGTGCCTTCCCTGAGGTGGAGGGGGAGCAGGACCGGCCTCCTCCCACGCCCTGGGACCCCCTGGCTGCTGCGTAGGCAGGGGGGGTCAGGAGCTGGCCTGGGCCCCCTCCCCATTCCCCCCACCCCTGCATCCAGAACCAGGTTCAACTCAAAAGCAATAGCCCCCCCCTCAGCCCCAGGATGGGGGGGCCCTGGGCAGCAGCCCCCCCGGGCGGGGAGTGGGGCTGGCAGCCCCAGCTGGACTCTACAGACACTCGTGACGTTGGTTTTGTTGTTTTGGGGTTGTTTTTTATTAATTCAAATGGTTTATTTATACAGATATCTAATAAAACAAAGCTGAGGCCTCCCTGGCTCATGGGCAGCTGGGGTGGGGAGGGGGGGGAGTTGGGGACCTGCTCTCCCAGGGGCTACCAGCACCCCAACCCCTCCCAGACAGGGGCTGGGGGCTCTCCCAGCCAAAACAGGGGGAGAGCAGCTCCCTGAGTGCGGGGTCCCCAGCGTCCCCGGGGTGACCCCTCGCTGTCCCCAGCCTCTTCAGCTCTCAGCAGGCTCCTTGTCCTCCAGTGGTACCTCCTGGCCCTGCTCCATCATCTGTGCTCTGGAGGGGATGGACACAGTGTGGCTGGACAGATAGACAGACGTGGCACTGGGGGGAAGGGACCCCCGTGTCCCCCCTACCTGTGGATCCTGCGCTGGGCCTCGGCGCGCACGTAGGGCGGCAGCGTGGCCAGGGGGCCCTGAAAGAGAGGGGCTGTGGGCATGGGGCACCCCCATTCCCAGGCAGAGCCACCCTGCTCCGCTGCCCCCACCCCAAATCCTTACCAGCTCCTTGAAGGTGAGGCGGCAGCTGTAGCACAGCAGCGGGATGAAGGCAGCTCTGCTCTCAGCCCTGTGGGGACAGGGACCCTCAGGGGTGATGGGGACCCTCAGGGGCGACAGGGACCCTCAGCAGGGTGGTTGTGGCCCCCGGTGCCACCCCCCTGCCCACACACTCACCCCGCTGCAGGGGGGGCCTGGCAGCACCCATCCTCCTCCGGCTCCTCCAGGATCAGCGTGGGCTCCAGCGCCAGCTCCTCCTCTGCCAAAGCCAGGGGGTAGGGATGTGGTTGAGGGGTGCACAGCTGCCCCTGAGCCCCCTCTTCCCGCTGCTCCAGCCTCACCCCCCTCGATGTCCAGGGCGCAGAGGCAGAGCAGGCAGCGCTGGGACTCGCAGCTCGCCTTGGCCGGAGCTGGGCTCAGCTTCTCCCCCGTCCTGCAGCCAATGTGGGGAGGGGGTGAGATGAGTGCACCCCGCTCACCCCCAACCCTCCCAGCCCGGGGAGGGGACACACACCGGTAGATGGTGCTGATGGTGGAGGGGAAATCCTCCTGCAGCTCCAGGATGAACCGTTCCACCAGGCGGTGGATGCTCAGCTTCTCCCGGCGCTGCGGGAGCGAGGAGAGGGACAGCAGTGGGATGGGGTGGGATGAGGGGGTCCATCCCTCCCACAGGGACAAGGGACCCCGCTACCTTGGTGGTGAGAGGTGGCACGGTGACGGTGGGGACGTGGAAGAAGTGGTTGTAGAAGGCGATCTCCTTGGCCGTGTACTCCCGCATGGGCCGCACCAGCAGCACGTCGCCGTGGCGGCCGTCCACGAAGCCCTGCAGGAGCGTGGCCCGTGGCTGAGCCACCCCACAGAGCCACAGCCCCCCTCTGCCCCCCACCCCCAGCACGAGGTCACCCCCCCGGGCGGGGACGGGACGGGTTGGGGGCTGCTCACCGTGTCGACGGCGAGGAAAGCGCCACGGCCCAGCGCCAGGTTGGTGAGGAGCTTGATGGCCACGCGGGTGCAGCTCTCGCCTGTCATCACCTTGGTGTAGCCCCTGCTCCGGGCTGTCTGCACAATGAGGTGGGTCCTGAGGCGGGGGACACAAAGTGACAGCGGCTCAGAGGCAGCGCTCCGTGGCTGGCGCCAGCGCCGGGCAGGATCCGTCCCTCACCGCAGCATCTGCAGCATCTCCTCTCTCGCTGTCGGCGTCTCCACGGCCTGGAAGAGCCGCAGCAGGTCCTGGGTGAGGGCAGTGGGGGGCAGCTGGGGGGTGGGGGGGGGGTCCTGCCAACTCGTCCTGGGTGCTGTGGCCAGGCAGCGAGGTGCCACCGTCCCCCTGCTGCCGCTGCTGCTGGATGAAGCCCTCCACGGCCTCCTTGTAGGAAGGGCTGGGCTTGTGGGACCCCCCCAGCCCCGGCTGCAGGATGGATGGAGGCAGCTCCAGTGCCTGTGGGGCAGAGACAGGTACCAGGGGAGTGTTGGAAGCATCTCAGGCATGTCCTCTGGTCCCCCCTCTGCCACCCCCATACCTCCTCCAGGTGGGTCACGTAGTAGGGGAAGCCAGTGGCACGCATCAGGGTGTCCATTTGGGACAGGGTCTGCTCCCGCTGCGCCGGGCTCTGCCCACGCACCGCTCCCTCTGCAAGGCAGCCGGGCACCGCTGAGGAGGGGGCACCCAGCCCCTCCCCAGGGCAAGGGGGACACCCCGGGCTGTCACAGCCTGGCTGGGCTTGGTGACAGCTCCCAGCCTGGGAGCAGACAGTGGGGCAAATCCTCACCATCAACATAGACGAGGCCTGGGATGAAGCGGAGCTTCTTGGCCGTCTCCCGGCTCAGACCCTGGCAGAGGCACAGGGTGAGGGGAGAGGTGGGTGAGTTGTGCCCCCCAACCCCCCAGCCCCTCCATCAGCCTCACTCACCTCCTGGACCTGCTGGAGCATGGCACTGGAGGCCAGGCCCCCCGACAGTGCCAGCAGCACCTGTGGGGACACACAGGAGGGATGGCCACTGGCCCTGGTGCCAGCACCCAGGAGCCCCCAGCAGCGACCCCGCCGTCGGTACCTTCTCTCCTGGGAAGATGACGCGGTTCTTGCCCAGCAGCGCGCGGAACTTGTGCACAAAGTACTCACGGAAGCAGCCACTGCAGGGATGTGGGGACACGGGGACATGGCCCTGAGCTGTGTCCCCCAGCCCACATGTCCCTGACCCCTAAATGTCCCCGAGCCCCAACGCTCCTGTGCCCTGCTGTCCCTGACAGCCATGTCCCCAAGGTCCAACATCCCCAGACACCCCGTGTCCCCAATGCCCAGACACCCAACGTCCCCAAGTCCTGATGTCCCCAAGCCTTGATGTCCAGACCTCCAATGCCCTCAAGTCCCCATGTCCAGATGCTCAATGTCCCAGCCCCACAATGTCCCCAAGCCCTGTGTCCCCACACATCACAGCTCCCATCCTGGTCCTCATCCTGCCCCGGTCCCTCACCGGCAGAACGCATCGCCGAGGCGGATGACGAGGGCAGCAGTGCCCTGTTTGCACTTCACGCAGGTCCGCGGGGGGCTGCGGGGACACCGGAGGTCAGGGGGCAGCACCGGACCCCGACTCACCCCGGGGGTGGTGATGCAGCACCGGGGGGTACTGGGGAGGGATGCCGGGGGCAGCGCTAGGCGGGTATCAGAGGGGACAACGGCGGATGGACGGTATCGGGAGCACCGGAGTGAGAGTGGACACAGCACCGGGAGCACCGGAGCGACACCGGGAACCACGGAAAGCTCCAGGGGCTACTGGTGGCCAGCATCGGGGGGTACCACGGTATCAGCGGCAGCAGCGAGGGCGTACTGGGGGGTAACAGTAAGGGAGGCGGCATCGGGGAACAGCACCGGGAGCACCGGAGCGAGAGCGGGACAGCACCGGGAGCACCGGAGCGAGAGCGGGACAGCACCGGGAGCACCGGAGCGAGACCGGACACAGCACCGGAGCGAGACTGGACACAGCACCGGAGCGAGAGCGGACACAGCACCGGAGCACCGAGGCCGCACCGGGGGTCCCGGGAGCCGCTCTCACTCCAGAGGCTCCCGATGCCCATCTCCGCAGCGGCTACCGGCGGGATACCGGGGACACTACCGGGGTACCGCGTGCGAGCCAGAGGGGGTTACTGTGTCCCGGCTGGGGCTCCCACCTGCGTCCCGGGTCGCGGCGGCGCCGGGCCGGTGCCGCGTCCTCCCCGCAGCCGCCATCGCCCCACTCCACGTCGCACATGCCGCTGCCGTCCCCGCTCCGGCCCCGCTCCGGCCCCGCTGCCGGCCGCGCGCGGATGACGCGGCGCCGCCCGTGACGCCACGGCCCCGCCGCCCCGCTCCCGCCGCCCCGCTGCCGCCGCCGCCATGTTCCGCAGCCTGTTGGTGGCGGCGGCGCAGCGGCCCCAGGCCCCGGGCGGACCCCCACGGCCTCCCCCCGCCGCCGGACCCGCGGCCGAGGCGCTGGAGGCTCAGTTCAGCTGCCCCATCTGCCTGGAGGTGTTCCACCGCGCCGTGGGCATCGCGGGATGCGGACACACGTGAGGCGGGGACCCGACACCCCCTCCCCTCCCTCCCCCCGGTATCGCCCGACCCCCGCGGGCTCACCCGACCGCCCCCTGCAGCGGGATCCCTCCGGGCTCTCTGCCCAGGGAACCTCAGCCCGGCACAGAGACCCCCAGTCCGAGTCCCCCAGCCCGCCTCCCAGCAACAGCCCCCATCCCACCGCCCCCCCTCAGCTGGCACTGAGACCCCCAGCCTGGCACAGAGACCCCCATCCTGTCCCCTCAGCTGGCACTGAGACCCCCCAGCCTGGTACCGGGACCCCCATCCTGTCCCTTCACCTGGTACAGAGACCCCCAGCCTGGCACAGAGACCCCCATCCTGTGCCCTCAGGTGGGTACTGGGACCCCCAGCCTGTCCCCTCAGCTGGCACAGAGACCCCCATCCTGTGCCCTCAGCTGGGTACTGGGACCCCCAGCCAGCACTGGGGCCTCCAGCCCACTCCTGCAGCCCGGTACTGGGACCCTCACCCCACACCCCCAACTCAGCCCCGGGCCCCCCACCCCAGCCGCGGTTCCTCTGTGCCCCTGCCGAGCCCCTTCCCCTCGCAGGGAGCCGGACGCTGCCTCATGTCCCCTGTGTCCCTGCTGTGGGATGCACCCGAGGGTCCCTCCTTGCACCCAGCCCTCTTCCTGCCCCAGACCCAGCTCCCAGACCCCCAACCATGGGTGGGCACCCTGCCCTGACCCCCGTGGGTGCTGTGCCCACCTCCCCTGGGCCCCCAGTACGGCAGGGGAGGGCTCTTGGCCACCCCAGCGATTTGCTGCCTTCTCCTTGTCCTCTTTTTGTGGCCTATTTTTGGGACACCCTGCTCTCCTCCTGAGCTTTTCCTCGGTACCCCAGCACAGTCTCACTCTTACCCTTCAGCCTCATTTTGGGGGGTGCCTTCCTGCCTTTCCCCTCCCCCTCCTGCTCTGGTGGGCCTCAGGCCCTTGAGAGATGAGCCACGCTCCAACTCTGTTCCTGCCTGGCCTGGATGCTCCAGATCCATTTTAGTTCCTCTCCCTTGAAACCCGGGCTGCCCCACTGCGGGAGCTGCCAGCTGGGATGCTGCTGCCTGGGTTTTGGGGCTGCCCTGCAGCCTGGGTGTCTCCAGGAGCAGGTTCTGCTCCCGTTCCCCTGCTGCCTGTCCCCATGAGGTGCTCAGCGCCGCTCTCGCTGCCCGCAGGTTCTGTGGCGAGTGCCTGCAGCCCTGCCTGCAAGTGCCATCCCCGCTCTGCCCGCTCTGCCGCATGCCCTTCGACCCCAAGAAGGTGGAGAAAGCTTCCAGCGTGGAGAAACAGCTCTCATCCTACAAAGCTCCCTGTAGAGGCTGCAGCAAGAAGGTGAAGCTCGTGGGGAGAGGCGCCTGGTGCCGGGGTGCTGGGTTGTGCAGCCCCCAGTGTGGGGGGTCCCGGCACGAGCCAGGCCTGGGGGGCTGTGTGGGGCTCTGCCTGTGTCAGCAGACGGGGGCTGTTGTTAGTAAGGACCCTCAGAAGCAGGCAGAGGCTTTCCTGTGACACAGGGGAGCTGAGGCAGCTCTGCTGCTGCTCCTGAGGAGGAGGGTTGAGCTCTCACTTAAAGCGCTGTGATTTGTTATGTCAGGAGCAGGGCAGGGATTGTCCCCTGTGCTGGGCCCTGGGGAGGCTGCAGCTCCAGGGCTGTGCTCAGTGCTGGGCCCCTCACTCACTGCCACAGGGACACTGAGGGGCTGCAGCGTGGCCAGAACCGGACACAGCTGGGGAAGGGGCTGGAGCACAAGGGGCTGGGGAGGGGCTGAGGGAATGGGGGTGTTGAGCCTGGAGAAGAGGAGGCTGAGGGGAGACAGCAGCACTCTCTGACACTCCCTGACAGGAGACTGCAGGGAGCTGGGGTTCAGGCTCTGCTCCCCAGAAACAAGTGACTGTGTTACTGGAATCTATATGAGGAAAGGTTTGGTTTGGGCTCCCTCCCTCAGCTGCCTCTCAGGCTGATTTCAGAGGCCTCCTACTCACCAGTGTCTGCACAACAGAGAAGCACTTTGGAATGCTTTTAACCCCTCTGCTTGCATTTCTCTCATCATTCATCAAAGTCCAAATCAGGCTTATGTGAGATAGTAACTGGGGACAGAGATTTGGGGTGTATAATTGAGGAGGAGTGGAACTGTAAGGAATCTGAGGAGGGCTCTGCAAGTCAGGAATCTCTGGTCTGGTGTCAACAGGACAAGAAGAGCTCAGCTGAGGGCCGGGGGTCAGTGGTGGGCTGGGCAGGGTGAGGGGAGGGCTGGGACTGCAGCAGCTTCAAGGGCTTTGCCAACCCAAACAATGTGCTGATTCTCTGAAAGGGGTCCAAAACCAATGTCCATCCTCCACTGAGCCCATGCTCCCCCTTCCTGGGGGGAGTTTAAGGTTTCCTCTCTCCCTGTTCTGCAGGTGACCCTGGCCAAGATGCGCTCCCACGTCTCGTCCTGTGCCAAGGTGCAGGAGCAGATGGCCAACTGCCCCAAGTTTGTTCCAGTTGTGCCCACATCCCAGCCTATCCCCAGGTACTGCCTCCTTCAGATTGCACTCCTGTTCCACCCCCTCTTTGTTACAGGCCCTAAAATCCCAGCACATCTTTGTTTCACCTCTGGGTAACTACAGTGAGAAATGCTGATGCCTTTGCCCTCCTGGCATCTGCAGTGCCCTGTGTGTCAGAGAGGGCTGTGGGAAGAGGGACTCACAAGTGCTCCTGCCCTTGGGCCACAGCAGCCCCAGACAGTGCTACAGGCTTGGGGATGTGTGGCTGGAGAGCTGCCCAGGGCAAAAGGGCCTGGGGGGGTTGGTGCCAGTGGCTGAAGATGAGACAGCAGCATGCCCAGGGGGGCAAGAAGGCCGAGGGCATCCTGGCTGGGCTCAGCAGCAGTGTGGCAGCAGAAGCAGGGCAGGGATTGTGCCCTGTGCTGGGCCCTGGGGAGGCTGCAGCTCCAGGGCTGTGCTCAGTGCTGGGCCCCTCACTCACTGCCACAGGGACACTGAGGGGCTGCAGCTCCAGGGCTGTGTCAGTGCTGGGCCCCTCACTCACTGCCACAGGGACACTGAGGGGCTGCAGCTCCAGGGCTGTGTCAGTGCTGGGCCCCTCACTCACTGCCACAGGGACACTGAGGGGCTGCAGCTCCAGGGCTGTGCTGAGTGCTGGGCCCCTCACTCACTGCCACAGGGACACTGAGGGGCTGCAGCGTGGCCAGAGCCGGGCACAGAGCTGGGGAAGGGGCTGGAGCACAAGGGGCTGGGGAGGGGCTGAGGGAATGGGGGTGTTGAGCCTGGAGAAGAGGAGGCTGAGGGGAGACAGGAGCCCTCTCTTAACACTCCCTGACAGGAGCCTGCAGGGAGCTGGGGTTCAGGCTCTGCTCCCCAGTAATAAATGACAGGACAAGAGGAAACAGGCTGGAGTTGCCCCAGGGGAGGTTGTGGTTGGAGCTGAGGCAGAACTGTTTCCCTGAGAGGGGTGTCAGCCCCTGTGCCAGGCTGCCCAGGGAGCTGGGGGAGTGCCCAGCCCTGGAGGGATCCCAAAGCCCTGGAGCTGAGGTGCTGAGGGCTGTGGGTCAGTGGTGGGCTGGGCAGGGTGAGGGCAGGGCTGGGACTGCAGCAGCTTCAGGGGCTTCTCCAGCCACCATGGTTCTGTGCAGTAGGTGGGAATGGTCTGGCCTGGGTTCTGCTGTGGGTGGGCATCACACAGCTGGCTTAGTTTGGAAGGAATCATTCCAGACCCTTCCCAGGGGGATCTGAGCTCCTCCTCCTCTCCTCAGCCACATCCCCAACCGCTCCACGTTCGTGTGCCCGTACTGCGGCGCGCGGAACCTGGACCAGCAGGAGCTGGTGAAGCACTGCATGGAGAACCACCGCAACGACCCCAACAAAGTGGTGAGCAGCACTGGGGCACTTCTGGGGGCGGGTAAAGCCCTTGGATGGGAGGTGAGGACGTGCCTCTGGCGGGGACCTGCCTCTGGTGGCTTTCTTAGAGGCTCTCTGGAGGGAGCTGCCTCCTTCCCCCCGTGCCTGTGACCTGGCTGGTGCAGGGTTTTCCTCTCCCTGCCCCCACTGGGGTGGCTGAGGTTGGGCACTCGCAGCTCTGGCACCAGCTGGGAGGTGCTGACCTGTGTGTAAGTTGTCAGTGGGCTAAAAGCAGCCTGAGGAACGTGCCAGGGGCTCTGTGCCTTGAGCTGCACAGAGCTTGTGCTCAACAGGGACCTCAGATTCAGCACATCCCCCTGTGTCAGAAAGGAGAGGATCACTGCTCACCTCTCTGAGAGATAGAGGGGTCTGTGCCCACGAGTGACAGGTCCCTGCTGTCCCTGCCCACTGCAGGTGTGCCCAGTCTGCTCAGCCATGCCCTGGGGGGACCCCAGCTACAAGAGTGCCAACTTCCTCCAGCACCTCCTCCACAGGCACAAGTTCTCCTACGACACCTTCGTGGTGAGTACAACTCCCAGCTGAAACGGGCTCATCTCCCACGTGTGCTGGGAGGTGAAACCAGCCCTTCCCTTGCCCTGCCAGGACCAGGCCATCCTCACAGCCCCTTGGGAGGGGCAGGGGATGGGGGTGGATCCTCCTTTGGGCACATGGCACATGTGTAGCCCCACGAGTGTGGGGCTGAGCTCCCCTCCTGCCCTGGGGGATGCTGCAGCTGAGCCTGGTCAGACACACCAGGAAGATGTCTCTGAAGAAGGAGGGGAAAGTGTTGCTGCTCTCTGTGTGCTTCATTAAACTCTTCCCCTGGGGACTTGTAACACAAAAGCCCTTTTCTTTGAGGCTCCCCACATAGTGGGAGGGGAGCAGCCCAGCCCTGGGGCTGACAGGGGGGCTGGCTACTGCACGTGGGGCTGTGCATGGGCCCCTCCTGGGGGGCTGCTGACCCCTCTTGTGTGGGGGTGAGGGTGTGATCCTTCAGCCCTGGCTGCAGGCACAGAGGGGAGGTTTTGTTTGCATCCTGCTTGTACTGCAGGGCCTTTAGATGTCAGGGCCCCCCCCACTATATATCCCCAGGTCAGGGAGACAGCTGGAGCAGCCTGGGGCCTCACTGGAAAGCTTTGCCCTCTGGCCACAGCATCTCATGTGGGCATGTTCCATCCCTACCCACTGCCAGGTGGAGGAGCAGGGCTGACATTGACAGGTTGCAGGCAGGAGAGGGGCTGTGGGCACAAAGACCACCCCAAAGGGCACAACAGCCCCTGTGCCAGAGGAGATCAGAGAGTCACTGGGGTTGGCAAAGCCCTTGAAGCTGCTGCAGTCCCAGCCCTCCCCTCACCCTGCCCAGCTCACCACTCACCCACAGCCCTCAGCACCTCAGCTCCACGGCTTTGGGATCCCTCCAGGGCTGGACACTCCCCCAGCTCCCTGGGCAGCCTGGCACAGGCCCTGACAACCCTCTCAGGGAAACAGTTCTGCCTCAGCCCCAACCTCAACCTCCCCTTGGGGATACTTGAGCCCATTTCCTCTTGTCCTTTCACTTGGGAGCAGAGTCTGACCCCCAGCTCATTTCAGCCTCCTGTCAGTAAGGAGTGTGAGGGGCTCTTTGCCATAGCCACCCCCTGGTTTGGCAGATGCCATGTGTTCTGCTCCCCTGAGCACCCCTCTCTCTGTTTCCAGGACTATAACATTGATGAGGAGGCAGCGTTGCAGGCTGCCCTGGCACTGTCGCTCTCGGAGAACTGATGCTGACTGATCCCCCTCAGCACACTCAGCCTTCCTGCCCTGGGGAGGCACAGGGCTCCTCAGCTCCTGGAGACCCACTGCTGCTGCTCTTCCCTCTGCTCTCAGAGCAGATCCCACCTTGTTGGAGAAGCTGGAGTCTCTGAGGAGCGAGCAGACATCCGCTGCTGGGAGGAGAGGAGCCAGCGCCCACCGAGGACTGGCATCGCCCTTCAGTTTGGGAGCAGGGGCTGGGATCCCCCCTCACAGCTTGGTTTAGGAGCAGGGGCTGGGATCCCCCTCACAGCTTGGTTTAGGAGCAGGGGCTGGGATCCCCCTCACAGCATGGTTTGGGAGCTGTGCACCGAGTACCTGCATCCGCATCTCTTGGTTCGTAGATGCTTTCTGGCACCGTCCCTCTTCACGCTCTCTTGTTGCAATCCAACAGGATACCTAAAAACTCTGCTGCAGAAGCGCCCAACCCTGGAACTGCGACCAGCCACGGCCTTTCTGAAAGGGAAGAAAACCTGGCCCGGAGCATCTTTCAGCTCTCTGTGAGCAAGAAGCCGTTTCTCAGCAGCGTGGGTCGCTCCCTCCTTTGCCCGCTGCTGTGAGGCCGTTGCTCTCGTGTGCCCCCTGATGGCAGCGGCTCCGGAGGAGGCGGAGGGGACCTGCCCCTTTCCCGGGGACACTGTCCCCGCCCTGGTTTTGTAGCTCCTGTTGTGATACCGAGCTCCCGCCGTTGCTTTTGTACGTGACTCGGCGCGACGCCCTTTCCGCCTTTTGTGGAGTGGGAGCAGCGGCTCTTCCCCCTTCCCGCTGCGATCCCCAGCGCCAGGGACAAGCCTATTTTTATGGAACATTACTAAGAAAGTCTATTTTTTAAAGAAAAACCCCACCCCACAACCAAGGAACTCGCTGGGAGCTGGAAATGAGGGAGCAGGAGCCAGAGCCTGGGCTGGAGATGGGACCCTGCGAGGGAAGCACGGTGTGCTCAGCCCTCCTCAGCCTTCCCCTGGCTCCTCGGGGTGTTCCTCCACAGGCTGCTGCTGGAGCAGCGTGGCTGCAGCAGCCTGGCACCCTCCCAGCTGCCTTTTTGAGGAGCAGCAGCACCAGTGACCTTCTCTGCGAGCTGCTGAGCCTGGTGGTGTGTGGGTGAGCTGGGGGTGGCTTCGCCCTCGTGGCACAGCTCTGGGGCAGGGGTTGGGTTCCCTGTCCATGAGGAAACAGGCAGGGTCCTTGTGGCATGCTGGCACTTGGCACAGAGCAGCTGGGTTGCCTCTGGGTTGCAGGGGGGACGTGTGCCAGTATGAGACCTCAGCTGAACACCTTGTGCCCCTGGAACAGGAGACTGTCATCTCCCTGGCCCTGGAACAGGGCACATGTTGATGCAAGAGACGCTCTGAGGCATTCCAAGGAACCTGTGCTCCCTGGTGCCCTCTGCCCAGCCCACTGCTGGGGGTTGGCTCTGCTGGGCTGGGAGAAGGGGAGCAGGGAGATCTCTGCCAGCCTGGCACAGCCTTGCTCTGTCACCCCCACACCATGCCAAAGGGCTGTCACTGCTGCTGGGGGAGAGGAGCTTTGTGCTGGGACCCTTTGGGGTCACAGCAGCCACAGGATCAACCCAGGGGTCTCAGCAAAGGGACTACAGGGAGGTGGGCATGGGTGATGCCCCCTGCCCTGCCCCCTTCAGCAGGGGTTTGCAGAGAAGAGGGGTGGGAGAGCAGCCCCTCTGCGTGTCCCTGCCAGGGAAGTGCCCTTCTGGGGTTCACCCTACACCCAGCTGCCCTCTAGCAATACTGTCTTGTTTTTTTACTCTTGATTTCAACGGTACTGGGTGGTTTTGTGGGGCTGGGAGCTTCCCCTGTGCTGTTGAGTGGGCACAGCCCATCCACTCCCCTGGCAGGAGGCAGGGGAAGGGCTGGAGCTGCCTTGCTGCCCCCTCCCAGGCTGGGCTTGGGAGGAGGGAGGGAGGGGTCTCCCCTCACCAGCATGGCACTGCTGGCAGCTCCCCATGCCAGGGCACGTCCCTGGTGGGATGGGCAGCACTGGCATCCCCCAGAAGGGAACCCAGCAGGGTTTCTGTGCCCCATCCTCAGCTGGGACCCTGGGTCCCAGAGCAGCCTCCATCCCAGCTCCCTGACACAGCACTAGGAACCTCTTGCTCTCTTCCTCTTTCTTCCTTTTCGTGCCCCACAACCCCAGAGCAGGGGCACAGCAGCTGCTTTTGTAAAGCACTCCCAGGGCTGTGCTGGGAGGCCACGGGCTGGCAGGGGCTGGGAGCAGCCGTGCCCTGTGCCAGGGCCGTGCTCAGCAGTGTGTCACCCGCCACTTGGGGCAGAAACACAACTTTTAACCAGATGTCCTGTGTTTTTTGAAGCAGAATTCAATGGCATTTGTAGCCAAGCAGGGTTTTTTTCTCAATAAAGGCAGTTTCATCCACGGGCAGCCTCGCTGTGCAACCCCTGGGGTGCAGCATGGGGCCCAGCTCCCTGCTGTATGCTGGGTGTGTGTGAGAGACCCATCCTGGGGCAACTTCTGGCATCCCCTCGTGTCCCACCAGCCCTGGGATGGCAAAGTGGGGACGAGGACACTCTGCAAGTGGTCCAGAGCATCCCCATGGCACGGGGAGCCTGAGGGTGGTGGTGGTGGGGCCATCCCCATGGTGCCAGCCCGGGCTGGGGTGATGAGGAGCCGGGACTAGCCCGGAGCGCTGCGGTGCTGTGGGGTAATGGGAGCAGTGGGGCGATACTGGGAGCGCTGGGGCTGCCCCCCGGCACTGCGCATGCGCGGCCGCTGCCCGAGCCGAAGCTGGCCAGTGCCGGCGCTGGCAGCGGCGGGGCGGGGCCAAGCCGTGGTGCGATCGCTGCTATTGGGCGGCGGCAGCCGGGCGCTGCGGCGCCGGCCAATAAAGAGGCAGAAAGCGGCCCCACGCGACGGGCACGTGGGCGGCGCGGGGGCGGCGCCGGAGGCCGGGAGCGCGTCGGGAGGGCGTCGGGAGCGCGATGGCGGAGGAGCGGGCGCTGGCCATGGTCACCTGCACGGCCCCCGTCAACATCGCCGTCATCAAGTACTGTGAGTACCGGCGGCCCGGGCGCCGGGACCCTCCGCGGGCCCTGGCGAGTCGCTGGGACGCGACCCCGGTGTGGGCGGGACGGTGGCCGGGATGGGTTGGGCAGCTGCCTGGGCGTAGGAACGAGCGAAGATGCCGTGCCAAGCCGTGCCGACCTGTGCCATGTCGTGCCAAGCCATACCGTGCTGTGCCATGCCACTGTGTGCTAAGCCAAGCCGTGCCAGCAGTGCCATGCATTGCCATGCCATGCATTGCCATACCGTGCTGTGCCATGCCACAGTTTGCTAAGCCAAGCCGTGCCAGCAGTGCTATGCATTGCCATGCCATGCATTGCCATACCGTGCTGTGCCATGCCACAGTTTGCTAAGCCAAGCCGTGCCAGCAGTGCTATGCATTGCCATGCCATGCATTGCCATGCTGTGCTGTGCCAAGCCACAGTGTGCTAAGCCAAGCTGTGCCATGCTGTGCCAGCAGTGCCATGCTGTGCTGTGCCAAGCCACAGTGTGCAAAGCCAAGCTGTGCCATGCATTGCCATGCTGTGCTGTGCCATGCCATGCCACTGTGTGCTAAGCCAAACAGTGCCAGAAGTGCCATGCATTGCCATGCCATGTATTGCGATGCTGTGCTGTGCCATGCCACAGTGTGCTAAGCAGAACTGTGCCATGCTGTGCCAGCAGTGCCATGCTGTGCAGTGCCATGCCACAGTGTGCTAAGCCAAGCCGTGCCAGCAGTGCCATGCATTGCCATACCATGCAGTGCCATGCCACAGTGTGCTAAGCCAAACCGTGCCATGCTGTGCCAGCAGTGCCATGCTGTGCAGTGCCATGCCACACTGTGCTAAGCCAAGCCGTGACACTCTCCTCAGTGCCACTCTGTGCCGTGCCCAGCAGCACTGTGCCAAGCCAGCCTGTTTCAAGTTGCACTGAGCTGTGCCATGCTGTGCCATCTCTTGCAGGGGGCAAGCGGGACAATGACCTGATCCTGCCCATCAACTCCTCGCTCAGCGTGACGCTGCACCAGGACCAGGTTGGTGTGTGGTCAGGGTCAGGCCCCTCTGCCCCCAGCCTGTGCACAGGGTGGGGTGCTGAGCCCCCCGCCCCACGCTCACCCCGCTGTCCCTGGCAGCTGAAGACCACCACGACGGCCGCAGCCAGCCGGGACTTCACGGAGGACCGTCTGTGGTTGAACGGGGAGGAGGTGGACGTGGGGCACCCCCGGCTGCAGTCCTGCCTGCGGGAGGGTGAGCGCGTGTCCCTCTGCGCCCTGGGCACGCCGGGCACCGGCCGGGCTGTCCCTGTCCCAACCCTGGGCTCCATCCCCTGGCAGTGCGGCGCCTGGCTCGGAAACGTCGCGGTGGCAGCGCTGAGGACTCGGCCCCTCTGAGCCTCTCCTACAAAATCCACGTGGCCAGCGAGAACAACTTCCCCACGGCCGCGGGGCTGGCGTCGTCTGCCGCCGGCTACGCCTGCCTGGGTGGGTGAGCGGGCACACAGAGGCTGCCCTGGCGTGGCCCCTGCCCCTGCCTGACCCTGTCTCACCCCACGGTGTTGGTGTAGGAGGGAATGGGGGGTGGGCTTTTCCCCCTCCTGCCTGACCCAGTGCCATCCTGCCATGTCAGTGTGGGGTGCATGGGGGTGGGTTTCCCCTGACCCGGTGCCACGTTGTAGTATCGGTGTGGGGGCATGGGGAGTGGGCTGCCCCTGACCTGGTGGTGTCCCCACAGTGTTGGTGTGGGGGAAATGGGGGGTGGGCTTTCCCTGCCCTGCCTGACCTGGTGCCATCCCCACAGTGTCAGTGTAGGGAGGCATGGGGGGGTGGGCTTCCCCTGACCTGGTGCCATCCCTGCAGTGTCGATGTGGGGGACATGGGGGTGGGCTTCCCCTGCCCTGTCTGACCTGGTGCCATCCCTGCAGTATCAGTGTGGGGGGCATGGGGGTGGGCTTCCCTGACCCTGCCTGACCTGGTGCCATCCCCACAGTGTCAATGTAGGGAGGCATGGGGAGGTGGGCTTCCCCTGACCCAGTGCTGTCCCCTCAGTGTTGGTGTGGGGGACATGGTGGGTGGGCTTCCCCTGACCCGGTGCCATCCCTGCAGTATCAGTGTGGGGGGCATGGGGGTGGGCTTCCCTGACCCTGCCTGACCTGATGCCATCCCCACAGTGTCACTGTAGGGAGGCATGGGGGGGTGGGCTTCCCCTGACCTGGTGCCATCCCTGCAGTGTCAGTGTGGGGGGCATGGGGGTGGGCCACCCCTGCCCTGCCTGACCCTCTGGCCCCCGCAGTGTCGGCGCTGGCACGGCTGTACGGCGTGGAGGGCGAGCTGTCGGAGGCGGCGCGGCGCGGGTCGGGCAGCGCCTGCCGCAGCATGGCCGGCGGCTTCGTGCGCTGGCAGCGTGGCGAGCGCCCGGATGGCAGCGACAGCCTGGCACAGCAAGTGGCCCCCGAGACTCACTGGCCCGAGCTCAGGGTCCTGGTGCTGGTGGTGAGGGACTGGCGGCGGGGTGACGTGGCTTGGGCAGGGGGCAGTTGGGAGCGACCCAGCACTGCGCGGGTGCAGATGCAGGGGATGGGGGCTCGGGAGGAGGGGGGCTCACATCCCACTGTCTGTGCCCCTTCCCCCAGGTGAGTGGGGAGAAGAAGCAGGTGAGCAGCACGGCCGGGATGCAGACCAGCGTGGCCACCAGCCCCTTGCTGAAGGTACGGAGTGACAGCCTGACCCTAGCCAGGGCTTTAGGGCCCATTTCCCTTGGAGGAGACATTTCTGTGTGCTGAGGGGAGAGGACAACAGGCTGTGGTTGTCCTTGAATTGAGGTAGCTGTGACCCCCCTGACCCTACCCAGGGATTTAGGGTCTTGTTTCCCTTGGAGAGGACACTTCTCCATGCCGAGGGGCCTGAGGAGAGCACAGATGGGCTGTGGTTGTCCTTGAATTGAGGTGGCTGTGACCCACCTGACCCTGCCCAGGGCTTTAGGGCCCATTTCCCTTGGCGGGGGCGTTTGTGTGCTGAGGGCAGAGGGGCTGTGTGTGCCCCCGCTGACCGTGGCCGTGCCCCGCAGCACCGGGCAGAGGTGGTGGTGCCGGAGCGGCTGGAGCGGATGACGAGGAGCATCCGCGAGCGGGACTTCGAGGCCTTCGGGCAGCTCACCATGCAGGACAGCAACCAGTTCCACGCCACCTGCCTCGACACCTTCCCCCCCATCTTCTACCTCAACGACCTCTCGCGCCGCATCATCGCCCTGGCGCACCGCTTCAACGCCCACCACGCCTGCACCAAGGTCCTGAGCCGCCTCCGCTTTGGTCCCCACCGGGGCTCCCAGTTGGCTCCACTGGCCCCTGACCGTGTCCCCTCGTCCCCAACCGCGCCACAGGTCGCCTACACCTTTGACGCCGGCCCCAACGCCGTCATCTTCCTGCTGGCCGACACCGTGGCCGAGTTCGTGGAGGTGGTGAGACGCAGCTTCCCCCCGGCCGCCAACGGAGACCAGTAAGGCCGGGCCCGTGCCCTTGCTGGGAGGGGAGGGGGCTGCATGGGGAGGGGGCTGCGTGGGCAGTGCCAGGGGCTGAGCGCTCGGCCGTGCCGCAGGTTCCTGCGGGGGCTGCCCGTGGGCTCGGCCTCGCTGCCCCAGGAGCTGCTGGCGGCCGTGGTGACAGAGTCGGTGCCAGGGGCTGTCCAGTACATCCTGCACACCAAGGTAGGGGGCTGCAGGGGGGTGGGGGGCAGGGGGACTTGTCTGGCAGGGGTCTGTGGTCCTGGCCCCATCTCCACGAGTGGTTGTGGGACCCCATCCCTGTCCCCAAGGGTGCACAACACCTTGTCCTCATCCCCACAGGGCTTGTGGGACCCCATCCCTGTCCCCAAGGGTGCACAAGACCCCATTCCCATCCCCAGGGCTGCACAAGACCCTGTCCTTATTCCCAGAGGTGGCTGTGGGACCCTTTCCCTGTCCCCAGGGCTGCACCAGACCCCATCCCCAAGGGTAGTTGTGAGACCCCATCCCTATCCTCAGGGGTGCACAAGACCACAGCCCCATCCCCACAGAGGTTGTGAGACCCCAATCCTGAGGTTGTGGGATCCCATCCCTATCCCCAGGGGTGCACAAGACCCCGTCCCCATCCCCAGAGGCAGTTGTGGGACCCCATCCCTATCCCCAGGAGCCCGTCCTTAGCCACGTTCCCACTGCTGTGACCCAAGGGGGTGGCTTTTTGGGGTCGTGGGGCTCAGAGCTGCCCCAAGGTGGGGGAGGGGGGGTCCCTGCTTCTCTGCTGCCAGGATCCTGACCCATCTCCTCCCCCAGCCTGGCCCTGGCCCCCAGCTCTTGGATGACCCCAGCCAGCACCTCCTGGGAGCTGACGGGCTGCCCCGCTGCCGCGCCTGAGCCCAGGACCCTGCCAGGGACGGCCCTGACGTGCCACGGGGTTCTTCTGGTGCCACCTGGGGGAATCAAGGTGCTGAATCTGGCCTGGGCCAAAGCCAGCCCCAGCCCCAGGGCAGGATGTGACCCCTGGGGCTGGTTTTTACCCTTTTGTAAGGAAATAGAGTTTTTTTCTGGCTGCAGTGCTGTTGTGGAGTGTGTGGGCTCCAGGGCAGTGCTGGGGAGATCAGCGCTGGGCAGAAGTGGGTGGGAGACAGAAGATGGGGCTGTGCCCTGCTGGGACTGATGCTGTCCCCCTGTCATCCTTCATCACCCTTCTCTCCTTCCGTCATCCTTGTGGGGCTGTTCCTGTCCCCTTCCCCACTGAGTTGTCCCTGCTGGGACAGATCCTGTCTCCTTGTGTTCAGTGTGGGGCTGATTCTGTCCCTCCGCAACACCTCCATCACTCCTCATCACCCCTGTCCCCACTCATCCTGCCCCTCGTCCCCCTCCATGTCCTTTGTGGGGCTGATCCTGTCCCCCTTTACCTCTCTGTGTCCCTTATGGGGCTGATCCTGTTCCCCTTGTCCCTGCCATGTCCCCCGTGGGGCTCATCCTGTCCCCTCTACCCCTCTGTGTCCCTTGTGGGGCTGATCCTCTCCCCCCTGTCCCCCTCCATGTCCTTTGTGGGGCTGATCCTGTCCCCCTTTACCTCTCTGTGTCCCTTATGGGGCTGATCCTGTTCCCCTTGTCCCTGCCATGTCCCCCGTGGGGCTCATCCTGTCCCCTCTACCCCTCTGTGTCCCTTGTGGGGCTGGTCCTCTCCCCCCTGTCCCCCTCCATGTCCTTTGTGGGGCTGATCCTGTCCCCCTTTACCTCTCTGTGTCCCTTATGGGGCTGATCCTGTTCCCCTTGTCCCTGCCATGTCCCCCGTGGGGCTCATCCTGTCCCCTCTACCCCTCTGTGTCCCTTGTGGGGCTGGTCCTCTCCCCCCTGTCCCCCTCCATGTCCTTTGTGGGGCTCATCCTGTCCCACACCATGTCCCCTGTGGGGCTCATCCTGTTCCCCCGCACTGGACCTCCCGCCCCGTGTCCCGGCATGTCCCGGGCTGGCTGCTCCTGTCCCCGCACGGCCGCTGTGTCCCGGGCTGGCCCCGCGGGGGTCAGTGGCCGGGGGTCGGTGCCTTGTCCCCGCGGGCGGCTGCGGCGGGGCGGGAGGGGGCGTGGCCTGTGGGGAAGTGGGCGTGGCCTGTGGGGAAGTGGGCGTGGCCTGTGGGGAAGTGGGCGTGGCCTGTGGGGAAGTGGGCGTGGCCTGGGCAAAAGGAGCGTGGCTACATTGTAGCGACGCATCCGCCTTCCGGGTCGAGCCGAGCCGAGCCGAGCCGAGCCAGCGCCAGCCATGGGGCAGATCGAATGGGCCATGTGGGCTAACGAACAGGCGCTGGCCGCCGGGCTCAGTGAGTCCCGGGGAGGGGGAGGCTGGGGGTGCAGGGGATGTGGGCCGGGGGCTGCGTGCGTGGGTTGGAGCGGGGGGTGATGGGCTGCCCGGTGCTCCGCAGCAGGACGAAGGGAGTTCCCAGCGTGGCAGGGGCTGCTGCTCCTTCCTCTTCTTGTTTCTCTTGTTCCTCTTCCCCTTCCCCCCCACGCACAGCAAAGCCCGTGTGTGACATGAACCATGGTGACACGGGGTCAAAAAACCTCCCAACACACCCTCTCCCCGAGCACCCCTCGGCCCAGTCTGGAGCCCCCCTGTCCCCATCCCTGGCTCTGGGGTCCCCGGGGGATGTGTGGGGGGGTCATGTCCCTGCTTTGTGAGGTCGTGTCCCCGGTTTGGGAGGCCGTGTCCGCGGGCAGGGACTCGGCAGCCCCTCTCTGTGCTCTGCAGTCATGCTGACGGGCGGCATCGTGGCCGTGGCCGGGCAGTTCAAGGGATGGTACTTTGCAGCCTACGCCATGTATCCTTGTGGAGAGGATGCTGGGGGATGGGGAAACCCTGCCCCGATTCAGGGGGTGGCACAGACAGGGGGCACACATCCTCCTCCCCCCCACTCTGGGCCCAAATCACTGTGATCCCCAGCACAAAGAGCCTGGTTTTGGGGCGAGGGTCATGCCTAGGGACTAATCTTGGCCCGAGCAGCCCTTTCCTTGACCCCCCTGCAGCGTGGCAGGTGTCTTGGTGTGTCTGCTCGAGTACCCCAGGAGCAAGAGGATAAAGGGCTCCACCATGGAGAGGTGGTAAGTGCTGGATTGGGGGATTGGGGAGGTCCTGGTACCCCTCCTAGACACAGGGACACAGCACCAGGGGTGGATCCAGGAGTGCTGGATGCCACAGGTGGCTTCTCTGGGGTGCCCCATGCAGGGACAGTGTGGAGATGGGTGTCTCTCGGGGATGGGTGTGGGGGATGTGACCCCTCTGACCCTCCCCAATGTCCCTGCAGCGGCCAGAAGTACCTGACAGCAGTGGTGAAGCTGTTTGGGCCCCTCACCAGGAATTACTACATCCGTGCCGTGCTGCACGCCGCGTGAGTGGGGTGGGAAGGGCTTCAGGGCTGGGGTGCAGCCCCCCAGCAGCCCCCCTGACCCCTCCAACGTCTCCCACAGCCTGGCTGTCCCTGCTGGTTTCCTCCTCTCCACCATCCTGGGCACAGTGTGCCTGGCCATCGCCAGCGGCATCTACCTGCTGGTGAGTGCAGAGCTGTGGGGAGGGGCCTTTGTGGGGGCAGGGCTGGAGGAAGGGCTTCCTTCCCACACGCTCCTCGGCCCCCCTGTGGCTTTGCAGGCAGCAGTGCGGGGGGAGGAGTGGAGACCCATCGAGCAGAAGCCCCGGGAGAGGCCTCACATGGGGGACACCATCAAGCAGCCCCCCAGCAACCCCCCGCCCCGGCCCCCCGCCGAGGCCCGCAGGAAGCAGCCGCCAGAGGCGGGGGGACAGGTCAACCCCATCCCTGTCGAGGCTGAGTAAGGGTGGGGGGCTGCTCCTGCCGCTGTCACGCTGCTCACACTCCTGCTTCCCACTGCACCCAGCCCCTTGGGGAGGAACCCGGGGTGCCTGGCTCCTGGGGACCCCCAAATCCCCAGGGATGGCTCCTCAGGGGTGTCTCCAGCTCTCAGGGACCCCCAAATCACCAGAGATGGCTCCTCAGCGGGGTCTCCAGTTCCCAGGGACTCCCAAATCCGCAGGGGTGGCTCCTCAGGGGCGTCTCTAGCTCCCAGGGACCCCCAAAGCCCCAGAGATGGCTCCTCAGGGGCATCTCTAGCTCCCAGGGACCCCCAAATCCCCAGGGATGGCTCCTCTGGGGGGCCTCCAGCTCCTGGGGATCCCCAAATCCCCAGGGCTGCTCAGCTCCCTCAGTCTCAGCTCCCAGAGGCTCCCCAGCTCCTGGGGACCCCTAAAGCCCTGGGGATGCTCAGCTCATCCACGGGAGGAGGAGTGTCCAGCTCTCCAGGCAGTCCCCTGTTCCTAGAGAGATCCCCAAGTCCCTGGGAAAGCCCATCTCTCCAAGGGGTCCCTGCAGCCCCCCAGGGAGGTGGGAATCAGGCAGCTCTGCTCCCTGCAGTGTCTCTTGCTCATTTTTTTGTCACTTCTGCAGTTGCTGTTGCAATAAAAGGTGGAAAAGGCACCATCTGTCTCTGCCTCTGGATGCTGGGGGCAGGGTGGGGGCTGTGGTGGGGTTTTGGGAGGAGGGGTTAGGGATAAACAGCCCAGTTAAAGGCAAACTGTGGTGCAGCTGCAACTGGGGTAGGGGGCAGAGGGATGTGTCCCTCCTGACGTTAGGGGGACAGGGAGATATCCTGAGGGAACATTTTGGGGTGGGGGGAGTGTCACAGTCCTGAGCCATCCTGGAGTCTTCCAGGGACCCCCATGAAGCAGAGGTGAAAGGATATGTGTAACATCCCAGAGGAGCCCCAGACAGCCTGGAGTGACCCCAGGGCAGGAGCAGGGGGGGGAGGGGACACTTCCCACTGCCACTTGTGGGTGCTGGACTGGGCTGTGTGCAATGGGGGGAGATGTGACAAATCCCTGAGCCCGCTGGGCAGCAGCAGCTGCTGTGGAACACCCCACTGTCCTCACTTTGCCTCCCTCCCTTCAACCCCCTCCATGAACCCCGGTATGGGGAGGGGGTGCAGCTGCCCTGGGGACACCCGTGGGTGCTGCCAGGCGCGGGGTGGCCCCAGCAGGGGGCGCTGTGTCCGTGGGCAGAGCCGTGGGAAGGGTCGCGGGGGGGGTGGTGCTTTGGGGGTCGGTACAGGGCACTCCCACCATGACACCCTCTCCATCACCTCCCAGTTCAGCCTCCCCAACCACACTGGGGCTGAGGTGCCCCACAGCCAAGTGTCACCCCATGGGACACCCACAGCCACGCCTCCATCCCCAGCTGCCCCCAGTTTGCTCTCCTCTTGCACCAATCCCTCCCCACCCTGGGAACAGCACAAGGACCCCACTGGGAGTTGTGTGGCCTTTATTTTTCAGGCTGTACAATGCCAGAGTTGAGACAATAAATAGCTCTTTGGAACGGGGGGAATAAATAACCAGTGAGCCCCCCATCCCCGTGGGACAACGCTGGATGCTGAGACACAGCTTTGGCCTGGGGAGGGGGGGTTGTCAGCAATAAATACGGGTTCAAAAGTCCCCTGGTCGGCAATAACTCATAAATAATCCATAAATAAGGGGAGGGGGTGAGGTGTGTGGGGGGGTGGGTGCTCTAAAACAAGCACGGGTGGGGGGTGGACGCGGTGACACGGTCACGCAACGGGGCTCCACGGGAGCGGGATGGGGATGGAGGAGGAGGAGGAGGAGGAGGAGGAGGGGCTCAGCGGGTGGTGCGGGGCAGGACGCAGGTGCAGCCCACCGGCACCCTGATGTAATCCACCTCGAAGGTGACGAGCCCGTGTGCGGCGGGGCGCGGGCAGGGCTTGCGGCGCAGCACCATCATGGTCTGGTGGATCGGCACCGAGTTGAGCGACGACGTCTCGCGGCCGGTCTTGACGTCCACGCAGCCGCTGCACAGGCACTCGGCGAACGCCAGCTTGCGCGGGTAGCGGTTCTCATCCTCATCGATGCTGCGGGACAGGGGAAACGCCGCCCCTGAGCCCTCGACACACAGATCACCCTTCAACCCTGCCGCGGCTCCAGGCAGCCCTCTGCTCCTGGGGAGATGCCCAAATCCCCGGGGGAGCCCGTCTCTCCAAGGGGTTCCCGGCTCGCAGGGGGTCCCTGCAGCCCCCCGGGGAGGGGGGTCAGGCAGCTCTGCTCCTTGCAGTGTCTCTCCCTCATTTTTTTGGTCAATTCTGCTGTTGCAATAAAAGGTGGGAAAAGCCACCGGTTGCCTCCTGCTCCTTGTGGGCTGGGGGCTGTGGCAGGTCTTAGAGAGAGGTTAAGGATACTCAGCCTAATTGAGGGCAGCTGGGGTGGGGTGGGGAGGCAGATTGCCCCGGGAAGGGGCAGGTGAAGGATGGAGCCTCATTAACGGCTGGAAATGACCTTTAAGAGCAGCGAGTCCCAGCGCTAATTAACTCGAGGTGCTCGGGGGAGCTGAGGTATGGTGCAGCCGCCAGTTTGGGGGGGTGTGTGGGCCCCAGGGGGTGTGTGTGGGGATCCCAGGGGGTGTGTGTGGGGGTCCCGGGGGTGTGTGTGGGGGCGTCACTCACCGGTAGCGCCACGGGGAGATGGAGCGCTCGTTGTGCTCGCTGCGGAGCTGGGCGCGGGGCTGCAGCGCGGGGCACAGGCGCTGCTGGTGCCGGCGCTGGCGGCGGGGCTGGTCCGGAGCGTCCTGCAGCCGCTCCAGCTGCGGCACCAGCTGCACCGGCACGTAGTGATCCCAGCGCAGGCTGCGGCCCAGGAGCCGAGCCGGGCTCTCGCCGTCCCGCAGGTCGCCCGCGCTGTAGCAGTGGCCGTGCGGGGGGTGCGGGGGGCGGCGCAGGCTGTGGCACAGCACCAGGGTGCTCAGCAGCGCCAGGACACCGAGCCAGCCCTGCAGGAGACACGGGTCAGCTTTGGGGGTGGGCTCACAGACATCCCCCCATCACATCGCAACGCTCCCAGCCCCCGGGGTCCTAGAAGCACGAGGCTACACACTCGTGCACTCACACACACACACACTCATAGAGGACCAGCACATGCACATATATACAGCTTTACAGACACAGAGAGCACCTGCACATACAGCCATACACACAGGTATACACGTGCATATACAGCTATACACACACAGGTACAGCTCTACACTGTGTGTATGCATCTGAACACACCCCTGTATCCATCTATACACACATTTATACATACACATGTGCTTATAGATCTCTCTATACACACATATACAGCTCTATACCTGTGTATATACAGCTATACACACCCCTGTATCCATCCATACACACATTTATACATACACATGTGCTATACATCTATACACACACATACAGCTCTACACCTGTGTATATACATCTGTACACACCCCTGTATCCACCTATACACACATATACATGTACTTACAGATCTCTATACACACATATACAGCTCTACATCTGTGTATACACAGCTATACACACCCCTGTATATACAGCACGTGCACATGTCCATATACATTTATACACAAATATATCTATATATACACATGTGTATATACAGCTACACATGTATATAGAGTTATACACACATATGTACATCTATGGATACACATATAGGTATATACATGTACACACAAGTGCATATACATGTGTACACACATACATACACACACACACACACGTATATATATACACACACACATAGCTATATGTTGGTGGATATACACCTACAAACACATCTCTAGACACATGTATATATCTCTATACACATGGTAATATACATCTATATATACACACATATACATCTATACACCTGTGACTATACATCTATACACACATATCTCTATACACATGTATATCTATACACACATATATACATCTATACACACATATATCTAGACACACACAAACATCTACACTTGTGGATATACATCTATATACATACACACACACACATAAATATATACACAAAAATCTACAGAGATACATCCACACACACACACATATATATATATAAAGATATATATATATATATCTCTCTCTCTTTAGACACATACATATACATCCATACACATATATCTCTATACACACACATATTTATCGCTATACATCTGTATACACATCTATATGCACACAGATACATCCATACACGTTTATCTCTAGACACATACATATACACATGTGGATATACATCTATAAACACATACATCTCTCTATACACATACACATACACATGTGGATATACATCTATAAACACATACATCTCTCTATACACACACATATATATCTATATATATATGTGTGTATGTACAACAAACACACACACATCCATACACACACATCTATATACTCAGATCCCTCTATATACATATCTGTATAAACACATATATCTCTACACACATCTATACCTATACATATATACATCTACACACACATCTATACACACACACACACACACATCCCCCTCTATACACATCTCTAGAAACAGATATGTTTCTATACACACATATATATCTATAGCTATTTATAAATCTATACATATACACATATACACACACACACACACACATATACACAGCTATAGACACATGTATCTATGGACACATATATTTGTACACACACACACACATCTCTATGAACACAGATACCTACACATACATCTATGAACACACACACACACACACATATATATGTGTGTGTGTGTGTATATATATATATATATCTATATATATCTATATCTATCTCTACACACACACATATATATACAGCTATCTCTATATACACGTGTATGTACAGAGACTATCTGTATACATGGACACACACAGAGATACCCCCACACATGCCATACATACATTATTAGCACCACTGTGTGTGCACACCTGCACAATACAGGCACACACACACACACATATCACACCCCCCCCTCCCCATACTGACCATCCCTTCGGTGTACAAAGCGCCCTCCCCACGTGCAGAGCCAGCACCGCTCTGCCCCGCTCAGCCCCACGTGTGCGCCCTCCCCACGCACATGGCATCCAACCCACCCCCTCCCTGCAGCGTTACCATCCGTCAGGCGTCGCGGGGAGCACGGTGAGGGGGTCGGTTGGGGTCTGTTTTGAGGGGCTGGGGGGGAAGGGGGGAGGTGTTATCCCTCTTGACTTGCCACCCCGGGGGATGCGGGCGGCTGTGTGGCAGCACCTCGGTCGCCGCCTCCTTTATATAGGGTTGGGGCAGGTTGATGTACACACACACACACACACACACACACACACCTGGAAACTCCAGCTCTGGCTGCCTTTTTCCTCCTCCCCGCAGGGCTTTGTCAGACTTCCTTCTGTGTTTTGTTTCCAGCCCGGAAATCAAACTCTTCACCTCTTAAAGTAATGAAGGGATGGATGGCGATGGGGGGAGAAATTCCTCGGGGTAAGGGGGCAAACTAACAGTGGGATTGGCCTGATGCTTTGGTGATGGGTGGAGGGGAGTGGGAGGGTTGTGGTTGAGGTCGAGGAGGGGCTGGGGGGGCTGGTGGAGGGGCACTGGATGCCCTGGCTCCCTCTCCACCAGCCCCCTCAGCCCCCTCCTCGACCCATGGTTGCCCCAGCTCCTATTGCATAAGCCCAAGGGTGACATCACCATCACCTTCCTGGGGTTGCCAGAAGCAGAAATCCCCAATTGGGCAACTGTGGAAAGAGTCCAGAAAGCCACAGCTTAAGCCCCTCCTTCTCTGCCCATCCAGCAGCAAAGGATGTGGCTCCAATGGTGCTGAGTACAGGGGGTATAGGGGGGTGTGTGTGTGTCTGTGTTATTTTGCCACCCAGTCACCTCCTCCCTCCTTTGTAGCCACTGAAGAGCCAAGTTTGGGCTTGCATGGAGTGTGGCAGCTTGCCCAGAGCCCTGGGCTCAACACCTTTGGGGTGCAGGGGAAGGATTGAAGCTCAGGTTTCAGCCTCAGTGGTCCCAGTCCAGCAGGAAGCACTGCACTGGGAGGAGTGGGGCGAAAGGTGGAGACGCAGCTTTGCCTCATGGCAGGATGAAGCTTGGCCACTGTTTGGCCTTTTGACCAAAGAGAACAGGATTTAGCACCTGTTTTGCACCCACTTTATGGGGTGCACCCCTCCCAGGCAGACAGGCTCCCACCCAGCTCCCCCTGCATCTGCAGCAGATGAGGTGAAGGGACCCCACAGCTCATCCCCCACCAGGCCAGATGAGCCCAGAACTCCCAGGGGAAGCTGCCCCTGAACCTTTCCTCCCAGTTGGCTACTGGTTGGATACCGGGTGTGAAGCTGGGGGTGGGCTCAAGGGCAGAGGCCAGGGAGTGTGTTCCTCCCACACACAGCCACTCTTCCAACTCTTCAAGCAGCAAAGGCAGGACAGGGGGGAGATGAGATAAGCTGCACCCCATAGGGATGAGGAGGGGGACAGCAGCAGAGAAGAGAAAGGGAGAGACTGGTTATCAAAATACTTTATTTCAGGGAGATCCCTCAAAAAAAAAAACCCAGAAAGAAAGAAAGAGAGGAGAAAGAAAAACCCAGAGGACCCTCCTGGTTGGACAGACACCCCCAGAACAGCTTCAGGGCTCCTGCCCAGGCAACCAAAGCAAGCTGCTGCTGCAAAGAAAAGACAGGTCATTGTCCCAGTCGAGGCTTCAGTCAAGAATATAGATATATTTGTCGTTGCCGGTGTGGGGAGGGAGGGGGGAGGAGGTTTCGTTGCCAGCAGGTCACAGCAGAGGTCGGCTCTCTCCTTACACAGGATCTGCAACTGCAGCGCTGAGGACACTCGACACACAGCAGGGGCTCAACTAGGGGAATACAACGGGAGGCTCTAGCAAAGGGGGGAAGGGGAGGGGGGGCAGCGAGAGCAGCCGAAGGGGCTGGCGGCCCCGGGGGGCTGGGGAGTGGGGGCAGAGCCCCCCTGGCCCTGGGGAGCCGGGGCGAGGCGGTGCCAGGCGGCTGCTGGCAGCACCCCCCGGGGGTGGGTGGTGGGGTGAGGTGTTGCCAGGCGGCTCCGCGGGCAGCGGCTCCCCGGGGCTGGGGCTGGGGGGGGCTGGTGTTGGGGGCTTTGTGTGTCTGGTTGGTTTTTGTTTAGTTTTCTTTCCTGTAAAAAGAACCGCAGCCAAAAGAAGACAAAAACTGCAAAATGCACCGGGCTGCTGGGCACTGTTTATAAAAACAGGGACAGTCCGAGGGCTGGGCTCACGAGGCCTTGCCGGGGATCTTGGCCCGTTTGCGGGCGATGGCGTCTTCCACGGCCTTGAGCTGCTTGAGCAGCTCCTCCCGCCGGGACAGGGTGCTGGCCTTGCCCCCCTTGGCCCCCCCCGGGCCCGGCTCCGGCGCTTTGCCCGGGACACTCGTCACTTTGCTGCTCTTGGACTGAGGCGAGAGCTGCCGCTTCCTGGCAGGGGAGAGAGGAGAGGAGAGGAACCACAGTCACAGAGTGTGGCTGGAGAAGCTCTCAGAGCCCCTGCAGACCCAGCCCTCCCTCACCCTGCCCAGCTCACCGCTCACCCACAGCCCTCAGCACCTCAGCCCCACACCTCTGGGGTCCCTCCAGGGCTGGGCACTCCCCCAGCTCCCTGGGCAGCCTGGCACAGGGGCTGACACCCCTCTCAGGGAAACAGTTCTGCCTCAACTCCAATCTCAATCTCCCCTGGGGCAACCTGAGCCCATTTCCTCTTGTCCTGTCACTTGGGAGCAGAGCCTGACCCCCAGCTCCCTGCAGCCTCCTGTCAGGGAGTGTCAGAGAGGGCTTCTGTCGCCCCTCAGCCTCCTCTTCTCCAGGCTCAACACCTCCATTCCCTCAGCTGCTCCTGAGGGCAGAGGGGGGTGAGGAGGAACTCACCAGCAGCACCAGTGTGCTGGAAACAAACCCTCTTCCCACCATATCCCTGTAGAGAGGAGGATGAGGGTGCTGTGACCAGGAAGCAGAGGGGCATCAGGAGCCTGCTGGGGTTTGGTGGTGTCATCATCTCAGTAGCTCACTGAGGGCATGGGCTGGGCCTTGGCTGCCTTGTTCCAGGCCTTGGCTGGCTCACCCCAACAACTCAGACCACTGGGGAAAGCCTGGGCTGCTGATGGTGCTGGGGGTGTGAGTCACTGTCCCCTCTGTCACACCACCCACACTGTGTCCTACCATACCAGAGAGGAGCAGGGCTGTGCAGGTGTGACCCAACAAGTGCCCTAGAAAACCCCAGTGTATCTGTAACCACCTCCTGCCAGGGCACAGGGCACATCAACCCCCACTGTGACACCCCCAACCCAGAGAGCAGCTGCTGGGGGGGAGTCAAGCACTAAGGATGTGATCAATGCCACTCTGCAGAGGTTGAGCTTCATTTCTGCACCAAGTGCTGAGCACCTCTGGCTCCTGCCCAGGGAGCTTTGCCTCCTTCCTCTCACTCTGCCTCCACAGCAACTGGAAACCACAGCCAGGGAGCCTCAGGGCTGCCTGAGAGGAGTGACCCAAGGGCTGGAGAAGCCTGAGCCCCAGGAGGACGAGCAGGCACTGACCTGTCTGTCTGTGCAGGAGAAGGTTTCGGGTTCTGGCCCCTCTGTCGCTCTTGCTTGGGTGAAGAGAGTCTCCCCGTCGCCTTCCTGTCGCGAGAGCCTGTCAGGAGAAGACAAGGTGAGATGCTTCTGCTCATTGCCAGGGTCCAGGTGGCTGCCCTGCCTCCCACACCACCCTGGCAGCAGAACCATGCTCTGCTCAGAGCAGCCAGGCCTGGCCTGCAAAAGGCCAAGTCCAGCAGCAGCCAAGGAAGGGACCTGCCCCTGGGCATCCCGTCTTCAGGGAGAGCAAATAACCAGCCAAGGCTGTGCCCTGTGGTCAGCTGTGCAAAACACAGCCTGAGGGGAGTCAGGCCAGCCCCCTCCTCACCCTCCAGCTGCTGGATGAAGGCTCCTCCACTGTGCTTTTTTTAGGCTGAGTCAGTGCTCTGCTGGCAGACCATGAGGTCTGTGCACAACGGGGTACCTGAGCTGCTCCATGCTGGCCAGTTAATGGGGTGCACTGGGCCAGTGCAGCTCTGCCCCTTTTGGAGCCAACTCACAGGCATCATCCCGTGTTTATGCAGCACAGACTGACCTGCTGTGCCCTGCCTCAACAAAGCTGCTGGGGGAGACTCAGTGAGGTGGGGAGCTCACTGGGGGCCTGCAGCAGCATTATCCAGCTTTGCTGTGGGGGGAGTCCCCAGCCACTGAGCACAGGATGGCCTCAAGTTGCTCCAGGGGAGGTTGAGGTTGGAGCTAAGGCAAAACTGTTTCCCTGAGAGGGGTGTCAGCCCCTGTGCCAGGCTGCCCAGGGAGCTGGGGGAGTGCCCAGCCCTGGAGGGATCCCAAAGCCCTGGAGCTGAGGTGCTGAGGGCTGTGGGTCAGTGCTGGGCTGGGCAGGGTGAGGGGAGGGCTGGGACTGCAGCAGCTTACAGGGCCTTTCCAACCCAAATGACTCTGTGATTCTATGTGAGACTTGGGGCACAAACCCCAACCAGCTTTGTGCAGGGATGCTGCAGAGTGGGCTGTGTGCCTGAGGGTGCACTGGTCCAAATCCCACTCAGCCATGAATCCTCTTGCCACAGGGCAGTGAGCCTGAGCTGCCCTCAGGGCTTGTGTCCCATTTGCCACTGCTTAGAAATGCTTTATAACCTACAGACAACAAAGGACATGCTCACAGCTGCCTCAGTGTGTCTCTAAATCCAGGCTGCTGTGCCAAGTCGGCCCGCTCACTTGTCTGCGGCACAGCAGCAGTTGTGAACTACATCCCAGTGAACTTCAACCTCACCCAGTCCCTTCCACACTGCCTTTGCAGGAGTTGAATGCAACCAGGCTATTAGCACAAGACAGTGTTTTTTCCCCCTCTGGCTGGCACCCAGAGTCAACAAGATACACCTACAGCTGAGACAGCAGGGAAAACAACATCACGTGGCAGCGCTGGCTCCCGCGTCAAAACCCGGCACCTCTGGCTGACAACTCCCCCCCTCCCTGTGTTTTTCAGCACAGGCTGAAGTGGCATTTAGGTCCCTGCCTATCCACTTTGGTTCTCCAAGGTGCTCACGCTGCTGCTGAGGATTCAGAGAACACTTGGAAAGCCTGTGCCTGTCTGAACACATGGGGCAGATGAGACTGTCACCCACGAGTGGGGAAACGGGCTCGTTTCACAGGCCGGGCGACCCGGCCAAGTGTTGCAGCCTGTGCTCCCTTCCTAAGCACTGCCACCAGCCTTTCCCTCTGGAGGACTGAGATCCAAAACCACAAGAGCCCAGGATACAGCGAGGGAAAGCCCTACAGCTTCCACAGCCACATCCACAGCCATCCCAAGAGGGGAGGCGGCTGCTGTGGGCTGAGTGTGACGATCACACTGCGGCTCCAAAGCAAAGGCTTGGGGAGGGGTATTTTTTTCTGCCCTTAGTTTTGGGGTTTTTGCAGTGGAGTTACACAGACACAGTGGAGCCAAAATCCTTGCAATGTGCACCACAAGACAGCTAAGGCAAGGCTGGGTTTGGCCTGCCCAGGGCTGACCTCACCTGTCTTACTTCACACACCGGAGCGTCTCACCTCCACCGTTCATCCGCCCGCGTTATCTGCTGGCAGATCACACACTCCGAGGCTCTGGGAGGATGTGTGCCTGCAATTAACCTCTCCAGCGAGGGGACTCTTGCAAGCAGAGGCTTTCACAGGAATATTTGTTGCTGGAACACTGCCTTGAGGGGACAGAGCAGGAGCCCAGCCAGGCTGGGAGTCCCCGAGATGCTGTCCCCTGGGATGCTGATGTCTCACCTCTGTCAGGTGACAGGTTGGCCCGTTTGGCTGGAGGAGAGGACGGCCTGTCTTTGTCTGCTGGCTCATATCTCTTCCTGCTTCCTTTGTCACCTGCCTGAAATGGAATTAAAACAGACAAATGGAGCTGAGCAGACACATCCTGCCCTAGGAACTTGGCCCTGCCTTAGCAGGGGCGTTGGACTTGATCTCTACAAGTCCCTTCCAATCCTTGCTATGCTGTGATTTCCCCCCGGGGAGGGGGGCAGACAGAGGTGTTCCCTGCAACAGGTGCCCATGATGCACATCACTGGTCCCACAGAACTGCCCCCACACTGCATGCTCTGGCACTGGGACTCATGCTGCTTTCACCTCATTACTGTCAGAAGGAGGAAAACAGCAGCATTTTGTAGTTGCTTTTCCCCAGCACCAGGGATAGCAAATGCCAGGGAGGCACGTGGGGCTGTGCCTTCCTCCAGGAGCAGCTCTGTGCAGTGGCAAGCTCCTCCCCACAGAGCATGCCTCACAGCCTCCAAAGGCACCTCACAGCACAGCACAGGGAAGTAAAGAAAACTGTGGCCTCAGACTGCAGTGGGGAATTTGGACTCTCAGGAAGAGAAAAGACATTAAAGACTTCAAAAACAGGAACCCACCCACCTGAGTGGGGCCAACACCCTGCTCTGGCTCAGCACCCCACGAGGCTCAGCTCTCCCACATGATCTGGATGCTGAGGGCACCCAAGTAGGGCATCAGGCTCAGGTGTAAAGGGGAAAGAGGCAGGTTGCCCGTGGCCAGCAGCCGGGGAGCTGAGGCAAGAGCCACTTTTACCTCCTGACTCAGTTAGTGACTCGTCAGCAGCTGGCAGGGGGCGGGCAGGGGGAGGGAGCTGGGGAGTGTGGGGAGCATGCCTTCCCTGGGCAAGGCCCCACAGCACATGTGGGACTGGCTGCAGCCTTCGAGAAAGCGGGGAAGAGCCCTTGAAGCTGCCAGCAGGAATGTGCCCCAGGGCAGCCGCCAACACAGTCCCAAACTCAAGCCACCACAGGGTGTGTGTGCTGCCAGACTGGTTCTGGTTGGCCTCCTTCAATCCCAGCTGCAGACCTACCTGGCTGAGCTCACCCTGACAGCCTGGAGCTCCCCCTTCCCAGCAGCCAGCCCCCCCTGCACCGAGGGACTCGCCCCCAACCCCACCTCTCACCTTATTCAAGAGAGTCAGTTTGATCTCTTTGTGGGCGCTGAAGCCACCCTGCTGAGACTGGGGGGCTGAGGGCTGCTGGGTCTGGAGGAGCTGCTGTGATTTGCTCCCCTGGGTGGGCTTGGCTGATTTCAGGAGCTGAGTGGGCACATCTCGTTTCCTCTTCTCCTCTTTAGCACTATCTTCTTTTTTTGACTTTCCTGTTGAAACCGGAGAGCAGATGCAGTGACTTGGCAACCCATTCCTCTCACTGCCCTCCCCTTTGGGTAGGCTGAGAGGATGCTGCTCCAGGCACTGAAGCAGCCCACACCAGTGGGGCACAGCACGTGGCCCCGAGGGTAAGAGACTCAGGAAACCAGAGTTTCCAGAGAGAGGATGCTTAATGTGAAAGATCAAGAACAGAAAGCTTCGTGCTGACAACTCTGCTATGGTCTAAGCAGAGGAAGAGCAATGTGACACTCATGATTTGACATCACCTTGCAAGGGTGAGAGGGGGCGTCAGGCAGAAGCCCCAGGCAGCAAAAGGCACCTCTACAGCCAGAGACACGTGAATAGGAGGATGTGAATATGTATTTGGCTCCAGAGCCTGTCTCCCTCCATGGTCTCACCCTCCTCCAGTGAAGCCTCTGGGCTTCCTGAGCCTACAGCAGCTGCAAGAACCAGCCCTCACCCAACAATCTTCCCGGAGCCCATAGCACCACCAAACGAGCTCTATAGATCTCTGCTTCCACCCCCTCCCCTCCCTCCCTTTTCCCAGGACCCCTTGAAGAAGAAAATGCCAAACCAGGTACCTCTACCTTTCTTCTGCTGCGCTGGGGTGGGGGATCTGGAGCTGGCCGAGGAGACGGGGCTGGCCAGGTCCGCGTACATGTCCTCGGAGTCGGCGCTGCGCACCGAGCTGCTGCTGGACGAGGCACTGGACACGGAGGAGACGCTGCTCACGCTCAGGGACCTGGGGAGAGCCAACAGCCCCTTACAGCCAGGGATGCCAGGAGGCAGATGCCCCTGTGTCACTCCCCCTGCGCGGCTGGGACAGCAGAAAGCTGCTGCGGCGGGGGAGAAGCAGGGAGAGGCAAAGGCTGTGTCTCCCGAGACACAGACGGGCAGGAAACATCCCAAACGAGTGAGGTGCGAGTCTGGAACATCCTGTTTATGAATAAACAGGATTAAGGCAACATGTCAACAGGTCACTGTTCCCCCAGGTAAACAAAGAGTGAAAGCAGGGCGTGCGCCGCCGCAGACGGGTCAGTGCTAGGGCTCGGGTCAGTGCTAGGGCTCGGCTCAAGGTGTTTGTTGTGTGGCACACGTTTATTCATGGAGGCTTTGAGTCCTGCAGCCCACAGCTTCTGCCCAGCTCCCCAGGGTACAGGAGAGCCCAGCTGCTTGTTTTGAGGATGCAGAGAGGGATAATGACAGGGAAGGTGCCTGGGAGATGACTATCTTCTAACAGTGCCTTACGATGGCAATCTCCTAATGGATTCCTGCCATTAAAAAAAGGTCAGACAATCATTACAGTCATTGCAGGAAGACTTTCTACTTAGAAAGGCAGCAGACAAAAAACACAGGAGCACCCACGAGGCTTCCCTGCAGGGGCACACGGCTCCATGGGAGCAGCTCCCACGACCCCAGTTGGCTGGCACCACAGCCCTCTAGCTGCAGGAGGATCCAGGCAGCCTCTGCAGCAGGTTCTGCAGGGGACACGCTGACTCCTGCTCTCCTGCAGCTGCCCTGCCAGCAGGGCTCCAGCTGGCTCGCTGGAAGCCAACCCACATCTGACCCCGAGGGGCTGAGGCAGCTTCAGCACAGACCAGCCCTGGAATGAGCTGCAAAGTCTCTGCCCGCTGGCATCCTGACAGAGGTGGGTTTTGAGAGGCTGCGTGGACTGTTGCAACGGTGATTGGATGAGCCAGAAACTCCTTCTCCAGGAAAGCTCTTGACCACGAGGTTGTGACAGCAAATCTGGGTTGGTACAGACCGTGTTTCCCACGCTTCCTCCTTTTCAGCGAGCACAGCCCCGCTGCCATGCGAGCAACACCTCTGGGAAGTTTTGCCCATCTTCTCAAGCCCCACAGGGCTGGAGGCAGCAGCCAGAGGCAGCGTGGCCCAGCGCTCTCTGAGCCTCTTGCATCACCCCCTGCCTGGTGTGATGAACGTGACAAGCACGTAGTAAACAAGTCTGGATTTCCGTAAAACAAGGCGGACGTTGAAGCTGGGAGTTTCGGAGCTCAGCTGTGTGAGCTGCTGCTGCCCAGAGCCAAGTGCTGCCTCATCCAGGAGTTTTACACTACTGGTCTGCTCTGAGACCTGTGCCACAGGGAAGAGCTGTGTTTCAGAGCTGCCTGTGAGGTTTCAGGGGTTCCCGTGTGCGAACGGATGAGAAGAAGCAAACCCCAAGTGAAGGACTTGAAAGAGGTTTTATTTCACGGCTCTTTACTGGAGGGAGGTGTCTGTTTACAAATCCCACAGCCTAGCAGCCATATAACTATTCACTTGGGGTTAAACACAAAGGGAACTGGCTGTGCAACTTTGCCAGCAAAGGGAAATTATCATCAGCTGGGTCTTTTGGGCATTTAGTGACCGAGCTCTCCTGACAGGCCCAGCACCTTCCCTGGGGACAGCAGGAGCCAGAGGGAGAGCTGCCCAAGAGCCAAGCTCTGTAGCCCAAAACTGGTAACTTGAGGATGTGGGATCAGTGTGGCCACAGGACGTGGTTTAGCCACAGCTGAGATAAAAACGAGCAGTCTGGCACACATGAGAGAAGGGCAGAGGCTGTACCTGGATTTCCTGGAGCCAGATGGGGAGTGGGAGACTGAGGCAGACGATGACCTGGAATGAGATCTGGAGAGAGACCGAGACAAGGACCTGGAGCGGGAGCTGGAGCCGCTGTAGCTGCTGGCGCTGCCGCTGATGCTGCCGCTGATGGTCCTCCTGCAAGACACCAAAGCACAGCCTCACCTCGCTGCCTTCCCCAGGGAACAGGGACACAGGCATCTGCCTAAGGGCTGTGTGAGCATGAAGCTGCTGTCCTGTGTTTGTGTAAGAGACTGGTGCTTTGCAAAGGGCACTGTTCCAGATGTTTCTCTCCCCCTCATGTTCCCAGTCTGGAGGAAGCAGCCGTTTTCTGAACGGGAGCTGTTCTATGCAAGACTGGATCGTGCTAAAGGAAACCAGGCAAAAGGCACCTTAATCCTGTGCTGATACCTGTAGGAGCAAATGCTGCCTACACTGTGGGACTGCTTTGTACTTCAGGCTTTACACACACCCCTTTTTTTGTGGTTTAACTCCCGCTGGCAACTGCTGCCCCAAGCAGCACCTCACCCACCCTCCCACCAGTGGGACAGAGGGGAGAATCAGGGCAGAAAGTAAACCTTGTGGGCTGGGATGAGGATAGTTCACTAACTGCAATAAAATATGATAATGAAAGGATCTGTAGTGCTACTTCCAATAGCAATGGAAAGGAATATGACAAGGAGAGAAACAAAACCCAAGAGGAGACAAGTGATGGCCAACGCAGTCACTCACCGCCCCTGACCGATGCCCCAGCAGCAACCTGCCCCTCCCCACCAGCTCCCCCCAGTTTATATACTGGGCATGACATCCTGCAGTATGGCATACCCCTGGTTAGCTGGGGTCAGCTGTGCTGGCCATGCTCCCTCCCAGATTCTTGTGCCCCTCCTCGCTGGCAGAGCATGGGAAACTGAAAAGTCCTTCACTCAGGATAAGCGCCACTTAGCAACAACTACACCATCAGTGTGTTATCAGCTCTCTCCTCCCACCAGTCCCAAAACACAGCACTGGATCAGCTGCTAGGAAGGAAAAGAAACTCTATCCCAGACAAAACCAGGACACTAACATACCAGTTGTAACATAAATAGAGCTGCTTTGTCCTTTGCACAGCGGGGAGAGCGTAGGGCAGGGGGGGCTGTGTAAGTACAAGCATGAAAAACCTCCCCAAATGCCAAGATTGGAATAAAGAAATAAGGGAAGGTGGCTAAGGGCAGCTGAGATTATTCCTAACTAGTTAAAGGGAAATGGAAACTAGAACTGACAGAGTTTCTAGACAAAAGGAACTGTCATGATCAGTTTTCAGCTATGGAGAAAACTGCTCCTTTTTTTTAAAGGACAAACAGGACATCTAATCCCATGCAAAGCTCAGAACTGATTTGGGATGTTTCTGAGAACCCCAACGTGAAACAGACTTACAGCCACCTTCAAAACACACTGATAAAAGCAGGATTCAATGAGCCAAAACCCCACATATGCCTTAATGCAGGCACAACACACTCTCCCTCTCCTCGTGTGCTCATAAAACAGCCCTTTCTAGTAAATGCATTTCTTAGATGCCAAGCTACTGCTTCCAGACACCAGACACAAGGGTACTGCCCTGCAATTGCAAAGCTTCTAACATAAGAAGAATGCACAAAGAATTTCAGCTGTGCATAGCTGAAACCAGGTGTTCATTCAGTGTCATCCTTGACTCCTCTTTCGCAGCCCATTTAGCCTTCTTTCCGTTTTAGCATCAAAATCCTTTTCTCCTTTCTGTTCACTTCCTTGGACAACCTGTCCCTTCTTCCTCTGTATAAATTTGAATATCTTCTTCAAACCCTTTCCCATGTTTTTAACAAAGGGTCTCACCTCATGTCTAAACTGAAACCCCCAAAACACCTCCCCATCCCCCAGTATCACAGACTACAGCTGATAAACCGATTTAGATACAGACTCCTTGTTTGAAAACCATCAGAAGCCTCTCTCCTTTCAAATGCAAAAGGAGGAGAAAGCCAATAAAAACAGTTGGAGGACAGGCACAAAACACAGCTCTCAGATGTGCCTGGTTCTGCACTGCAGACCCATTTTGAGTATCCTGCCTCCTTCATCCCTCAAACCAGCCTTCAGAGGCAGGAGCCACTTGCTGTGAGGAGTCCTTCACATTCATCCCCAAATCCTTCCCTCTCTTCCCAGCTCCTTTTTAAAGGAGAAATGGATTTCTCCTTTAATACCGAGGAGCCCTTTGGAGCAGTTAATCCTGAGAGGAACCCAGGATGTGCTCTGTCTTCCAGGAGCTCCTGCCTCCCTCCAGCCCCCAGCCTCCTCACCTCCTGGGTGGAGTCCTGGTCTGACGCTCCTTCCTCCTCGCCTCTCGATTATCCCCTGCTTTGGCTGCCTCTGCTGCAGTTGTTGTGATTTTAGTGAGTGGCTGAGGGACTGGGAGGGCAGCTAGTTTCTTCACAGACTTTTCACTACAAAAGATGTAAAGTTTCAAGTGATTGATCACACCCAGCAGATAGAGACATTCACAGCTGTTGCTGACCGAGTGTGACATCCATACGGTTACTGGAGCTACACACACGTGGCTGTTCCACCAAAACACCCTCAAACAATACAGATTCCCCTAAAGGGATCTGTTTCCCATGTTCTAAATCAAGTCACCTGTTATTACACAGCAGTTTTGGAGACACTTGACTTGTAAACTAACTGATGAAGCAGCCTGTGTGGAACCACTGTCTCTTACCCGTTTAGTACTGGGCACTTTGAGCCAACGTGCTCACACCCACTTCAACTCTGCCAGCCAGGCTTCAGAACCACAATGCACACAGTTTTTGCACAAATACTCTTTTTCCTCACACAGCTCAGCAGAGTGCAGAGGAGCCTGTGTGTGTGAAAGCCCCTGAGACCCATGGATGGGCCCCACCATGGCAGCAGAACGCTACATGATGTTCTGGGGACTTGACCCCAGGAAAGGCTTTGGCTCTTCACCTCCTCATTTCTGGGCTCAGAGCACTCCAACCTCTGCTCAACATCCTCAGCACTGATGTCACAACTACTATGAACTGTGGAGGAGGCAGCTGTCTGTATACTAAAATAGAGATTGGTAATTCCTCCCCTTGTGCTTCAGAGTATCTGCATTCATGCCCTGAAGAACACGGGATTAAGTGCATACAATGTCAGGCAGCCAAACAATCCCCCTGCTACTGCAGGCTGCTGGGGTGTGTTTCCAAACCAGCACTGCAATGTGCACTAGAAGGGTGTAAAGACATGGCTGCAGGCAAACAATGTCTTTAAAGGGCTGAACCCTCTGACTTGAGAAGCCAATCCGCCCCTGCTGCCCCCCCAAAAGCAGGTCAGTGAGGTACAAGGAGTGGGGCAAAGGGCACTGTCCCATTTTCTGGAGAATTTGGGGGGATTCCCACAGTGGAAATGATTTGCAGGTCACTTTAAAAGAGGTGACATCACTGTGGTGTTGTGTCACCTTCCAACCTATCCATTATTTGTTATGCATTACAGGAGTTTGTGAAACAGCAACTTGAAGCATTTCAAAGAGCAGGAGCACTGCCATGATCTGCCAGAGTCCCTTCCACACCTACACTGCTGTTTTCACTAACAGCAGACGAGGCTGAACCATTTCTGTACCTTAAAGCTGTGCAGTAACTAAAGCCCCAGCAGAGGAATGAATGCAACTTTTCTTCCAGCTCCTGTAGAAACCTTTCTGCACACAGAGGATGTTTCAGTTGTACCTCCTGGATGTGTTTAGACACCGGTGTGTGCATGATGGGGGTCTCGATGCGATGCTGCTGTAGTGGTGGACTTGGTAGTGTTTGCTTAATGGCTGGGTTCTACCTGAAGGGTCTTTTCCAGCCTAAATGATCCTGTGAGTCTATGTAACACTGAAGGATGCCTGTCCAGCTTAACTTGGGTTTAGTAAGTGAAAGTGTCATCATTTAATTAAATCTGCCAAGCTATTCATTGCTTTATGTGGGTCACATTTTGCATCTTCCATTTCTTCCTTAAACTGCCACCCAGGTCAGAAGGGTCTGACTCAGGGATTAGGCTCCTTGTTGGAGCCTCTGCTGCACAGGTTACCAAAGGGGGGAAGGAAGCCTTACCCTTTACCAGCAGGTGCTAACAAGTCCCCTTTAGCCTTGGCGAGCGGCTTGTGTGGAGACGGCGTTGGAGAAGGAGAGGGCGAAGATGAGAAGGACCGTGACCTAGGAAAGAAGGACATGTCACAGCTCAGTCTCTGGGGCTGCAGAAGGCTTTGGGTGCATTTAGCCCCCATTCCCCTCCTTTGGCTAGAGCTGCATCCCAGGAACAAGTCCCTGTGGGTCTGAGCTTATCCTAGTTTTATATTTGGGCTCTGCTCAACAAAAGCAACTCCTGTCACCAGAGCTGTGGTAAAAGGAGAAAACAAAAGGAAGAAATAGGGCTGTCTGCAAGAGACATCCTCAGGTGTTCCACACCAGCACCTGAGGCTTCCTCAGTGCTCTCTGTATTCTCTCCTCAGGGAAAAGAGGCCTACAGGAAGGTGAGTGACTAGAGTTCAGTGTGATTTGTTTCAACCTGCTTTACATAACTCCTAGTGCAGTCCACAACCCTTTAAACAGCACAAACCCCCATAGTATCTTGGGAGAAAGACCCCTAAAATACACCTAACTGGATACCTGTCATCTCTGGAACACAGGGAGGAAAATCCCCAGATCAAGCAGAGTATATCAAAGCCAACAGATCAAAGGGCAAGAGGTGTTTCCTAAGCCCAGGGCTGACCAAGCCTCTTACACAACACAGTGCGAGCTGCTGTTAAGTGATTCACCCCACTGCCAAGACTGGAAGTACCCTTCCTGCAGCCTTCAGAGAGCCAGACCTCGGTGATGGGCTTTCTGAGGAACAGTTGGGGACTCGGGTTTTCCCAACCCTCCCACCTTCAGAGAGGGACACGGCAATCCCAGGGTCACCTGTGCCTGGCGCTGCCCTGCAAGGCACAGAGCTGAGATGGGCTGGGTGGGGGAAAGTCAGCCTGTTCCCCAAAAACACCTACGTGCTCGTGTCAAGATCAGCTCCCACTTGGGCCTTCCATCTCCAAAAGCCACAATGCACCCTCCCATCAACTGTGTGATCCACTCTGGGTGTCTGGGTGATTTCAGCTCTGAAGAGGTTCCTATCCAAGGAGCCAGTTCTCCTACTATGCATATTCCAGACTTGGGAAACTGTCTGCAGGGGCAAGGAAGTGGCAGAGTAATAACCATGCCTCTGTTTAATCAGCATGGGACACTGCATTTCTACTTTGAAGTGCCAGGACTATCACAAGACACAACTGCAGGGACTGCTTTAATAAAGAGAGGTGATTTGCCTCTTTAAATACAAATTCCAGAGCAACAGAAGAGAGATGCCAGTAACTTCTTCCAGCCATAGAATGCAAATGATGGAAACTTCCATCTCAGCCAGGCTCCTCCATCCTCCCAGCTACCACAGGCATGGGAAACAGCCCAGCCAGAACTGCACAGTGCTCGTGGGTGAGGGATAGAGGGGAGAGGAGGGGGTGGCTGACATATCTGCTTCACTCAACCACCAGCTGCTTGCAGTCTATCGTATTGCCCTGCTTCAGGGAAGTGGTTTGAGTGTTTTGTTTAAAAGGAAATAGTCAGCCCTTGAGAGCAGCAGCAAAAGTAGCTGTTATTGCTCTCAAATCCAAGGAGCCATTACCTGGACCTGCTGCCTGAGAAAGAGCTGTGTCTTGAAGAACGACTAGAGTACGAGCTGTAAGAAGATGATCTGGAACGAGAGCGTGAGGAACCTGAACCAGAATATGTGGATGAACGAGAAGAGGACCTGAAAGAAAACACAGTAAAATGTAGTGACTCTGGAGGAGTCCCCTGAGACCAAGGCCTGGTTTGCAGTACACTCTTCCTAAGTTCTCAAGCACTGCTCCAAAAGTTCCCTGCCTTCCCCTGGATGGTGTCCCAGGGCTACAGCCTCTCCTCAGCCCCCCCTTTTGTTTTAGAGAAGATCCCATTTCTGCTGCCTGCTTTGTGCCTTTGACAGGCTTCCCCTCTCCTTCAGCTAATGGCTTTCCATCCCTTTCTGAGAACCCTTCCACAGGGTTTTACGCCTTGTTCACCAGACAATGTCCTGATAGGCTGGGTCACACAGGTATGAGAAAACAGAGAAATCTCAGGTGCAGTGATCCCAGCAAGAAAAGATATCTACTTCAGGAGGGCTTTGGTTTATAGATCTCTATCTTCAACGCAGTGTGTTCCTCATTCCTCTCTGATACTTTCCCCCCCTCTTTTCAGGAGCTTCAAGTTCAAGCATTTAAAGAAAATGGATCCAGGTTCTGCCTCGACCATCCTCGATTCAAGGTGCTTCTTTCTTTCTCAGAGGTGGTTTTTTCTTCATACCCATTGCTTTCCCAGCTCCCCTGCAGCCCTCTAAGGCTCTGTCAAGCCTCCACAACCCCAGTTTTTCCCAGCAGCATGAGCACACTCTTCCTGGAGCAGCCTCACCTCGTGCCCTCAGCACTCCTGGAGTGAAGAGGCTGCAATTTTTACAGCTTCTAGCTCCCTCTGCTCCTCTTATGGTCAATCTTCATCTAGGTGAGCTCCAAATCCTCTGGAGAGCTTCCAAGTTAATTACCCTGAAGCATGTCTTTTCCAAGGGCCTGTCTTTCCTTACTCTTCATCACCTCACACCCACCAGGGGTTACACAACCCCTTGGGCTTCCACCTCACTACCTATATGCCGCAGCTGCTACTGAGTGGCGAGGCTTGGAACTGCCTTCCCAAAGCTCTCAAGATCTTCTACAGAGTCACACCACCTTCCCTGGCACACTCACAGGTGCCAGGCTCTCTGCCTTCACCCACCTTGAAGAGCCAGAAGCAGAAGCTGAAGAGGCGGAGGTTTTCCGGCGCCGGCGCGCGCGGCTGGGCGAGACGGACAAGCCCAGCTTCTTTTTGGGGGACTTGGATCGGCGCCAGGGATCCTTCCATTCATCTGCCCTCTTTGACTGAGTGGTGGTAATTGTGGTGGCCTCCTTCTCCTTCTTTGGTGGCTCAGGCTGACGGCTGGAAAACACAGAAGAGGAAAGAGATTGTTACTGGCTTTTTAACAGAGTGAGGCTAACAGAAACACGGGGACAGGAGAGCTCATGAGTTCATCCTTCACATCAGTATGAGGCTCTTCACCTCCCCTGCAAGACATTCAGCATCATCCTGGGGTGGGGAAGTGTTACAACAGCTGTCACTTTGGAAGTCTGTAGCTGCAAGTCCATCACAACAGCAGGACCTGTCAACTACTCCCTTGCCCTGACCAAGCGGTGAGGTACTAGCTGGTTTCAGCTCCAGCTCTCAGCCTCCAAGGAACACAAACAAGCACAAGAGAGAGGGAAAAGAACAGGGAAACCTGGTTGTTCTTATGTCAGGTAGCTAGAGCTGGAGGAACTCAAACCTGGCAGGCAGCCCCCAGGGCAATGAAAAGACTAAACACTGTAAGACTAAGGGCAGGCTTTGTGCAACTGAAACTCCTTCTCCACACAGCAAACGGCTGGAAACAACCAGCAGGCACTAAGAGAAGAGACTCAGCCTGAATCCTTCTCCTACAGCTCCCTTATCAGAACATCACTGTGTCACAAGCCTTGCCACAGCCAAGACACATAGATCTGATTACAAAGGGGACAGTTACCTCATCAACTGAGCATAAAGTAGTTCATAATGGCTGTTTTATCACCCTGTTGTTCTCTAGGTGCTTATAAACACCACCAAAGGTGCTCTCCAGTTGTTGACTAGTCAAGCTACACACCCTCTCTCTCATCCTTTCCCTCTTAAAGGCTCTACTTGTGTTTCCCTGGGTGGTGTTTTGGTTCTTTGGGCTTCTGTTCTCCACAATCTCTGCAAATGACTGAGAGCTAACTTTTCAGCACCTGCACTAGATAGTTCCTTAAGTAGTCCACGCTGAGTTTCTTCAGGCCTAGACTTTATTGCCTCTCTTATCTATGGGTGATGTAACTCGGGATTTTTCCTGACCCTTACTCTAATCTGCACGTGACTCTCCCCTTACCTGCTCATAACCTTCTCCCTCGGGTTTTAGGCAAAGTTTGGGCTTGCTTAAAGGTTTATGAAGTCCACCACACTCCATTTACATGTACAACAATGCATATACTCCATTTCTCAAAACAATGAACCCTCTCTTCCTGGGACTTGAGGGAGGAAAGGCACCTTCCATCCCTGGGTTCAGCCCTGTTAGTCACAAGGCTGAAGCAACCGCTCCCTACTGGACTTTCTCTGCCTCTTGTGATACAAAAAGTAACCTCCAAGTTTTCTAATAACTCTAAGGATTGAGTTTCTTGCCACAACACCTTTTCAACAGACAACAGGATAATTAGAGCTCTTTGTTAGCAGCCTGTTCTGCCCTTTGAAGGCTTCACTAGCCACCAAGAAGCCTCATCTGCTCCTTGCTTGGGCAGTACTGGAACAGTCTCAACAGTGTCAAGACTCCCACGGCCTCTCAGCTCTTCCCTGACTCCAGAACTAACAGACACTGACTTAAAAACTCTGCATTTTGTCCCACATCTATCTCAGTATATACAGAATGTTATGGTTGGAGAAACTCTTCTTTCATGTTTCACCTCTCCCCCGAATCTCCATCCAGCTTCAGAAGCGGGTGCTTATGTATCAGCACAGAAAGTTGCTGACCGCCCAGTGTGAGGCCCAAGCAGGGTTATGGCTCAGCATTATTCACCAGCATCACCACCCTTTCCAGCACTGCTCTGACATACACCATTTAACACAGCACATGTTCTTTGCCATGAGTTGGTCGAGTTTTCCATATGACAGCCACAACTACACCTGAGTCACTGTGGAGGAAGACTGTGATTTCTGAATATGGGCTTGAGATAGACTGGACCTGTTATTTACACTCTGGTAACACCAGTTGTAGCTGGGGTCAAGCTCTCATTCCAGCAGATGCAGCACAAAGTTATTCTGAAGCCATCTTTATCTTAAAGTTCAAAGCAGCTAAGTGCAAAGCAGGAAGAAGAAGAAGAAGGTTGGGAACAGCCTACAGGCTTTGCATCAAGCAGCAGGCTGAACAGCAGCAGAGGAGCCTACGGGAGCTGTTCATAGCTCATGAATAATGCTAGACTACATATGCAGGCTGCATGCTTTGGAAATCAGGGCTACTATTCTTTTGGCACAGCTGGGCTGAGAGGCAGTTCCACCTCAAGACCTGGATAAACCTGCTGAGAAGCTTTTCATTGCCATGTCCAAGGTGATAAACACGAAAGCCAACAAGTAACAAGTGACTTTGTCCCGTCACCAGGCTCAACTCTCTCCTGCAATGGTACACAAAGAAAAATCTCCTATAGATTTATTCCCTCTCTCCCCAAACCACCTTGCCCACATTCACATGCTGGGAGCTGGACCTCACGTGGGAACAACTTCCAGTGAACTCCACAACCTGGGCGCGAGCTTGGGGCAAAGATGACTGTGAAAGCAAATCTCATTGCTCGCACCTATTAGTGGGTCAGATGCAATTCTCTCTCCATGAAGTCACTTTCTGGAGGAAAGGGGTTCTTTTTCCCCACGAAAACCACAACAGAAAGCCTCATTTCTAGATATGCTTTGGCTTTTTGACTCAGCAACAAACACGTTACGGTGCCATAGCCAAGAAAGAAAGCCCATGCTCCCGTCAGGACAAAAAGCCTTTCCTCAAGAAGCCCTTGTGTGCCCAACAGGTAGCATCACCCAACAAACTTGCTCAGCTTCATACAAGGGGCTGGTATCTGATGCTGCTTGGCTTGTCTCCTCCAGTGGAATTCAGGAGTCAGAACTGAAAGTAAGCTGCAGCAAGAGCCAAGATCCTCACCACCCTCCTCAGCCTGACACCTCAGTCAGAGACAGGAGGAGCTGCACTACCAGATGCCAACAGCCCACGGAACAGTCGGGCTTGCAATCAGATTTACTCCCGAGTACCAACACCATGTACTCGCTGGGATGAAAGTGGAGGAAGCCACAAGGCTCAGAAAGGAAAGCCTGCTGAGGAGAGGCAGCAGGCAGCTGGATGCCAGCTCAGCTCAGGCAGGAAGGCTGCCCCAAACACAACAGCTGCTGCCAGCGCTGCGCTGATCCAGAGAAGGGGAAGGCTTTCTCCTCATTTTCACTCTTAGGACTGAGCAATTTTCCCCTTTTTGCCTCGTGCTGGAGCTGGTGCTTGTTGGAGCTCTCCATGGGCCAACTCAGCTCCTCAGCTGAACAGGGAGAGGGGGGAAAAGAAAAATATAGAGAAAAATATAGTAGTTTGCTGATGGGTCAGCGAGTCCAACCAGCCCATGGCAGGGCTTGAACAACCGCAGGAGCTGACCCACAGTGAACAGAGGAGGGAAGGAGAGAAGCAGAGGGGGTAAAAGAGACAAGACAGATGGATCATTTCCTTGCAGAGCCCTGAGGAGCAGCACCCTGCGTCAGCAGGGCAGGAGCAGGGTCTGCAGAGCTTCGCTGTTTCCGAAGCCCATTTGAACCTCAAAACGACGGAACGCTTCATTTTCCAGAAGGAACACGTTCATGCAGATTGGGCTGGAATTTAATTACAGCAATCAAGCGGAGAACTGAAGCTGAACGTGGCTTTGGCAGTGAGAGGAGGAACAAAGGCAGCTCCAGCTGGCAAAGCAAAGCACGGGGTAGGTCAGCCAGCTCCTGACCGCACACGCTCCGGCTCCCAAATAAACCCCGCTGGAAGCACGTCACTGAACTCGACAAGAATTTGGAAGGGGGGGGGGGGAAAGTGGAGCAGTGGAGCTCAAGTTTTCCTCCTCATGTATTATGCAAATGATGCTGAAGCATTTCTAATCTTCAGAGGGGAAAACAAGCTCGTCAGGGAAAGCGCTTCCTTCCTTCCCTCCTTCCTTCCTCCCCCCTCCCTGTGCGACGCGGCTCCCACAGGTAACGCAAACCTTATCACCCACAGCCACAGGTGACGTCAGCCTGGCTCCGGGGCTGCTGTTTTGGCTGGCAGTTACAGATCCATTTGCTGAAAGAGGAAAGTCCACTGATGATTTAAAGGCCTCTTTGCCTCTTGCAGGAAAGCAGCCGTTGCGTCAGCAGCGCCAGCGCGAGTTTTCCTGCGCCGCCAGTGGAATTTTCCAGAGGGAGCGGGCTCGAGGGACGGTGGGGAGCCATGTGCCAAGGCAGCTGTGAAGGGAGCTGAGCCTGCTGTGCAATCAACTCCAGCGGTGTGGCACACACACTGGAAGATTCCTCTCACCTCAGCGCAACAAAGTCACCGGTGTGGCTGGAGAGGGACCGCCACAGCTCCTGGAGCCACCTACGTGCGGCCACGATGGGAAACGCTGAAGCCTGGGGATGGTGCCCATTGATCTCAGGGGAATATTAGCAAAGGATAAGCTTTTCTCAAGAGGTTTCAATCTAAAGCAGAGTTATCAGGCACTTAAAAAAAAACCCAACCAGATTTCTTCAAAGCCTGATGGGGAGAGGCTTTGAAATTAAATAGTGGCGATACAATCTGAACGTACAGCATGAAATCATCACAGCAGGCAGATAAACATATCTGAGAGGGGATCTACCCTAAGGGCTGAGCATTTGACGCCTTGAGAGCCTCCTCTAAAGGAGAGGTACTCGTGCACAGTGCTTCTGCCCCAGTCCTTGCAATGCTTTAATAAAACCCAGTGTGGGAGATCTCTTCAGTAATTCCATCTCTGAAACGCCACAGAAAAACACATTCCTTGAGATCCACATCTGAGTCACTCGATGCCCTTCATCTTGATGGAGGGTTACGAAACCCTTCTCCTTCTACTGTGGAAGCGAAGGCAGAACCTCAAGAGCCACGAAGACTGAGGGAAACTCCCGTCAACAGAAGTGCTTTGGGGAGAACTTGGGTTTGCAGAGCAAGGTCTTTACCTTCCCAAGTGGACTGGGAGTGTGAAGGAGAGCAGAGATGTCTAAGCAGGTTCCACTGCTCCCTCTGGAAGCCATGCCACACAAAACGGGGATGTAAGCAAGTTGTGACGTTTGTCACTGCAGTGTGGGCACGTAGAGCATGAAGGACCACAGGGCACGTGCTGTGGGAGGAACAGAGGTCCAGCTCCTGCCATGAACCCTGTTTCAGCCTGGGAAACACAATGACCTGGTGCCATTTGTTTCTCTTAACTCACTTGCACTCCAAGAAGCCATCCTGGAAAAGTGCAGACACCTGGAAAGAACATCTGTGCCTCCAGACAGGGCCTGCTTTCCCCCCTCAGTGACGTCCCATGGGTGTAAGGCTAATACAGAGAGCTCCACGGTCTTATCAGTGCCTGACTCAAAACCACAGAGAGCACATGGCTGTCTATCCTGCCTGCTCTTCCTTCTGCAGCAGGACAACAGGAACAAACAGAAGACTTAAGAAAGAGGCAACATTTCCACAGGGAAAACTAAGAGAAGACAAAATCCACCGTGCTGTGGCACTGTCCTTACCCAACAGGCTGAGATGTCATTACTGAGCCTGCTGAAACGCTCAGACTCTATTTGAGCAACAGCTGCTTTCCTACAGAGCCCCTACACCCATCGAGCAGATTCATCCAGAGGCATGGGGAGACCACCAGAAGCTGCTGGGAAAGATGATGATAACCCAGGAACACTTAGAATCACAGATTCTTCCTCAAGTTCAGTTGCTTTGTGATCACACACACACACAAGCATGAATCACTCCATTTGCATTCCCTCACTTTTGCCACTCCTTTATCTAATCAACCTCATTCCAACACTTTATGACTTGCAAGCCCTGGGTAACCTGCACTCGTTGATTTTTAGACTCCAGGTTATCCAGTTCAGTGTTGTGCTCACCCCAGAGATTAACAAGCATCTATTACAAAGTCAACTTGAACTAGCTTGAAATAAAACAGTGCAGGGGTGAGCTCCACCAAGGGAACACAGAACCTTTTGTCCCAGGGTCTGCAGCATTACCCAGCATCTCACAAGGAAAGGTGACTGCCACCTCAACAGAGGCTGGGAAGCAGCATGACACTCCTTGCTGGAAGGGTTTCTAGAAAGGCTTTACCCTTTGTACACAATAGTTGCCCTTTCTGTCATTGCTGTTAATTTTCAGAGTGTCCCTGCTTGCAGGTGTTATTTTTGTTGGTTAATGGCTGCATAAGTACACTCCATCAATAGCCTTTAGCCCAGCTGAACAAAACTTCCTTCCAAAAAAAGACTGTTGTGTGTGCAATAATCACAGGACAGTTTACCAGGACACTGTGTCTTCCTGACAGCTTCTGAGCTGCTGGCACCTCCTGTCCAGACTCTGGGACATCTGAGGACAATACCTCACACACACCCCACCTCACAACACCTCCTCCTCATCTCACTTGGCACCAGCACCCCATGGATTTTGGGGTCTGTATCATGCCCAGGGAGGGTGTGGAGGCTCCTCTGGAGGTCTTCAAAACCCTCCTGGACACGTTCCTGTGTGACCTGGTCTAGGTGGAACCTGCTTTAGCAGGGAGGTTGGACTGGATGATGTCTAAAGGTCCCTCCCAACCCCCACGATGCTGTGATTCTATGGGCTCAGGCCAAACTTGGACAAACTTCCTTGAGAAGCAGAGATGGCAAATTCCTCACCAGAAGGTTCATTTTCCCATGCTGCTTCTCACAAGGGCCCACAATGTCCCCCTCCCCTAGATAATCCAGCTGGGAGATGAACCAATGCCCATCTCCTGGACCCGTAGCATGGGACTGCTTCGTCCTCTTCCTCCCTGCTTGATGGACAACCAGCTAGTGCTGCCCCAGCCAATGGGCCAGCAAGACTGAGCCTGTTGTTCTTCACAGAATCCCAGAGTGGTGGGGACTGGAAGGGCCCTGCTCAAGCAGGTTCCCCTGGTTCAGGGGACACAGGAACATGTCCAGGTGGGAACCTCCTGAGAAGGAGCCTCCACACCCTCCCTGGCCAGCCTGGGCCAGGGCTCCCTCACCCCAGCACCAAAGGAGCTTCTCCTCCTGTGCCAGTGGAACTTTCTGTGTTCCAGCCTGTGCCTGTTACCCCTTGTCCTGTCACTGGCCACCACAGAACAAAGTGTCCCCTCATGTTCCCTGATGGTGGGATACAGGGCTGTGCAACAACAGGAGGATTAAAGCAAATGACTATGTTGTGTGTAGGGCCTTTGCCCACAGCTAAAGGCCAGCAGCTCAGCTAAGAACATTTTGCACTGCTTGAAGTCTCTTTCAAGAGAAGTATTTCATGTCACTTTATCCCTGACAATGCTTTGCACAACAGTGAGCTACACTGGCGAGACAGATATAAAAGCAGAAGTTTTGCACTCAGCAAAATCAGCCACAGCCTGGGGCATCAGAACTCGTTCTGGAGATGGGGAGCACAGGGACAGCCAGCCAACTTATCCCTCTAACTGATCATAAAGTGCCCTGGCTTGTTTAAGTGTTTGATGCCCGAGGAGGGAGGAGGAGGCACAATTCTACTAGCATTGCAATCTGAGATTATAAGCTTCTTGGAGTGCTCATCTTAAACTTGAGGGGGAAAAAAAAACCCAAAGCATAGAGCAGCAATCACACACTCCCTCAAAAGCAGTCCAACCCACGTGTGATAGTTCTACTCAAAGCTCAGCTGCTGCAGCCTCTTCCTTTAAAAGGTTCAAGGAGAAACATTTGCCACTGATTCCATTAGGGTTTACAATCTTTGTTTGTTGTTAAATTCTAATCCTCCTCATCTGTAGCAAGCAGTGATGCCAGGAAGTCCTCTGGCTTCTCTGTGTGATTAGCCTTAACTGCTCTGCTGTTGCTCAGAGATGAGATTAAACCTTCCTGCTTTCAAGAGAATGGAGAGGGAATTTGTTTTCATGTCCCTGGCTATTAAGCTTTTCGAGTTCTCTTTCATCCCTTTCCCCTCTGCATTCTGTAGGTCACTTTGTTCTTTCCTCCAGCCTCTGCTTGAGGGAGCTCCTATGCCAACGGGGGCAGGCCGACATCTACCTGTAATTACAAGACATCCTCAGCTCTGCCTTTGGCAAAGCTCCTCACGGGTTGCACAACCCCTGTGGAGCAGTTTTCCAGCTTCTCCAGCGGCGTGGGCTCCGTTGGGAGCAGGAATGCTAACGGGCAGGTGCCTGGTGCCTGCAGCCCAGCGTGGCCGCGTGACGCCTGGAAAGGCCGGACTTGCCAAAAGCTGGGATCCAGTCATTAGGGAAAGCCCAGAGTCTATAAATAGCCCCAGAGGTGAGCCCTGTGCTGCTATCAGGCATCCTGCTTCCCAGGAAGCACCAAGCAATCACCAACACTTCACACACTAAACAAACTTCGGGAGCTGTTTAATCCCAAGGTGTCAAACCTGTCCCTTCGCAGCAGGGCACAAAGGTATCTGGGGCAAAGGTGAGACAGCTTGGAGCTCCTCACCTCCACCAGGAAGTTTGGAGCCTGGCAAAAAGGTTACACAGAGGGGGGGAAAAAACGGTACTGCCCTGAACTGAGTCCCACTGGGAGCAGGAGGGAGGCTCCTGGGGAATGCAGCAAACACAAGCTGATGGATGAGGGATGTGTTCTCCAAGGGAAAAGGGGCTGAATTTATGCTTTCCCTTTGTTAACTGGGATAGTTTTCTCTGTAGGAACCCCCACAGGTGTAAGTGCTGGGGGCAGGGTGTTCATGGTGACATGGGCTTCAGCACTGGGAACTCAAGTGCCATTAAGGGTACGTGGAGAGCTGTCCCCAGCAACACAAGGCTTTGGGCTTTACTGGTAAGTATTGCCCCGAATTAAACTCTCTTCCAAGAGGAGATAACGTGTACAGATGCTGACCTAAGATTTTTTGAGGGAGATTTTAAAGCTTTCTGCTCAGTACCAGCTCCCTGTTTAACACAGAGATCACAAATGCTTCCTGCCACCAGCTTTTAAAGCCCTGCACGAATGAAGCCAAAAGCAAGCCCAGCTTGCTGTCCCTCTCCCCCAGCTCTCTGCCTGGCCCTACAGGCATCAGCACTCACGTTACAGGACAAGGCTGAGGATGCTTCCAACTGTAGATTCTCTGCAATCTGCTTTTTCTAGAAAGAACAGCAGACTCAGAACAAGAAAAGCAGAGTGGCATATAAAAGACTACTTCTAATTTACCAAGGCTTGCCTTAAGAAGCCCGTTTTGGAGGTCCAGGAAGCCTCCACAGCTCCCTTGAGCAAGAAGGAGGGGCATGGGAAGAAGAAGGGAACCTGTATCCACAAAGCATGTCATGTCATGACCACTGTCAATCCCACTTCTCAGCTCACACAGTTACACAGGGTGAGGTGCAGCTCAGGTTGGTGACCTCAGACACTGCTCCTGCCCACCAAACCTTGGGCAGCACTAACAGTGAAAGCTCTGCCAGGAAACCCTGCCCCATGAGCCAGCAGGAGTGTCCAGGGAAAGAGCAACCAGCAGCCTCAGCTTTGGATGTGGGGACTGTCAATGACTAACAACCTGAGCTGCCAGTTAGCTGATGTCACTTTCATCACTGTCCTCACCTTCATCACATGGTTCTGGACAGCAAGGTTTCTTCCATCACTAACCCAATGAGAGCAAAAGCCAACAGTAACTGTGGTAATTAAAGCTTCATAAATGATGGTTGTAAGTAAAGTGTGTAATTAAATGTATTCCTGCAGTCTGACACTCTGCCTGTACCTGAGCCATCACAAGACATCCTCCAACTGTTCTGGAACTGTGACCTCCCCCTGCAAAAATGGGTCATCCTCCAAAACCAACACAAACTGAAACTCCAGCTCAGATTCAAGACTAAACTCTGCTCCCACCACAAGCCACATAACTCCTGACACCAGGTTCCAGGCATTCTTGGCCCTGTTTTTTTTTGTTAAAACACATTTTTTCTCATGCTCATGATGTTTCACACCTTCTAGTGCCTGAGGAGCAACACAGACATTAACCAGATGGAGAAGCTTCAATATATCTTGGGAACAACTTTCCCTGCAGCCCTTCTTGTCTCAGTGCGCACATAGCCTACATTTTCCTTGACATGCCATTGGAAAACTTCCTCTGCCACTCTTTCCAAGACACTACCACAGCTCATCAGCTTTCCTGGAGATGTCCTTCAGCAGGAAATTTGATCCTTTTCCCCAGTTCTGAACCAAAAGATGTTGCAATATTAGAAGCTGTCTCATGGGAAGTTCTATATTCAGCTGTGATATTTATACACTGCTTTACAAACACCTCTCAGATGTTGGTAAGCCACAGTACTTAAATAATTGACAGAGAAACAAAACAGGATTCACTTTTGAAATTCCCAGCCTTTCAGTCTGCCTGGTTCAATTTCCTCTTTCACACAGGTCAGAACCAGCACTTTCAGACAAAATGGGCATTCAGAGGCAAGAACCCTACTCCACACTGCAATTCCACTCTAATGCCTAGCAGGGACTCATTTCAAGGCATACAGTCCCTTTACCTTTTCTAGCCTCTTTTTGAAGCCCTACTTAATACATCTCCAGATACTTTGGCTACCCATGAACTCCCAAACCAGATCTGGTTCTTATCAAAGGACATTTGTCAAGGCCTTAGGGAGTCACCCCCCATCTGCAGGACTCTCAGCACTGGGAACTCAGCCAGTCTCCTGAGGCATACTCTAGCCTCAAACAACAGGGACAAGCTGAACATCGCCATGCCTACAGGCTCTCCTCCTCCTGTACTCAGTGCTTGTGAGGCTGCAGCTCCAGGGCTGTGCTCAGTGCTGGGCCCCTCACTCACTGCCACAGGGACACTGAGGGGCTGCAGCGTAGCCAGAGCCAGGCACAGAGCTGGGGAAGAGGCTGGAGCACAAGGGTGCTGGGGAGGGGCTGAGGGAATGGGGGTGTTGAGGCTGGAGAAGAGGAGGCTGAGGGGAGACAGGAGCCCTCTCTGACACTCCCTGACAGCCCTGGAGGGATCCCAAAGCCGTGGAGCTGAGGGCCAGGCATTAATGGTGGGCTGGGCAGGGTGAGGGGAGGGCTGGGCCTGCAGCAGCTTCAAGGGCTTTTCCAACCCAAAGGATTCTGTGACTCTTCCAGTCAGGTTATGCACACTCGATTCTTACTGATGTTTGAGCTCCACTTAGTGGCCAAATCTCTCTCAAAGCCCTGCCTTCCTCTCAGAACCGCCACTTTACTCCAGAGTTGTGGACAACAGGGATCTTCACCTCCCTGAGCAGCCCTGTTTGTGAGCCACAGCTCAAACAACATCACCCGGAAGCTGAAGGGGAACCGGCGCACACACTCACCTGGGGAGCAGCGGGGACCGGGGCTTTGCTTTGTCCTTCTCCTTCTCCCGGTCCCGGTCCCTGTCGCGGTCCCTGTCGCGGTCCCTGTGCTGTCTGTCCTTCTCATCTCTCTTCACTCGTTCTCTCTCCCGTTCCCACTCCTCTTTCCGCCGCTGCCGCTCCTTGTCGCGCTCCCGTTCCCGCTCGCGCTCTCGCTCCCGCTGGCGCCGCTCCCGCTCCCGCTCGCGCTCTCGCTCCCGTTCCCTTTCCCGTTGCCTGTTCTCTCTCTCCCTTTCTCGTTCTCGCTCTCTTTCCTTAAAAAAGAGAAAGGGAAGTCATCAGCACACCGTGGGTGACACCTCCTGACAGCAAGGTGTTGGATGGGGAGGAATGACATACACCCCCCCCCCCCCCCCCAAACTGAGATCCAGCATCTGGAGCTCGCCGGCCCATCACTTGCTGGCCCATCAGTGTTTGCTGAGTGGGCAGAAAGTGGAGAGGAACAAACCAGCACCCATCATATTCACCACAGCTGTAATTTCCAAAGGCAATAGTCAAAAGATTATCTTGGCTTATTCTGCTTATGAAATCATTGTACTGATGTTTCCAGGTATTCCCTCTCACTGCCCGTCGTGCTCAGAACAAGCTGATTAACAAACAAAGCACCATGAACGTAACTGCTGGTGCATCCAGTGCAACCAGAGCGAGGATGGGCTCCTGTGTGTGCACTGCAAGGAAAGGCACTTGTTGAAGGATGTGACAAACACCATTGACAAGCTCCCCAACAAGCAGGATTTATTCTTCCTGCCGCTACTCTCGAGGCACAACAGTCTGCATGAGGGCCAAAAGGAAGTGGAGGGAAAAGGTTCATGGCCTTATTCTTTGAGCTCAACACCTCCCAGCAGTGCAACTGCCAACTGCCTGCACCTGGGATTTTCACAACTGCCTGGGTGCTTTCCTCCTCTGACTCACCCAGCGTGCAACTCCACCAGCAGTGGACAGTCACACCGGAGCCTCTGTCTGTACACAAAGCCTGCCCAGATCTAACCCTTCCTGTCTGTCCCAATGACCAACAAGCAAAGCTTTCCTCAGGCAGGTTATTTCCTGGAAACTCCCTCCCTCTCCTACATTTCCAAGAACAGCCCCAGGCGTGGCCATGAGCTCTGCACAAGGGCTTCTCACGCAGAGGAGCAACCACCTTCCCATCTCAGACCCCATCCCTGCACCTAGGCTGTGATCTGTGCCCCAATGGAGTCAGGGTTTAACTATCTGTCAGATGAAGCATCTCAGACAGGTGAAAAGTCCCGTTTCAGGCGCTGCACTGGGAACACAAGCACCAGAAGCACCTGGAAGAAAGCGGAAAGAAGCAGAGGAAGGGGTATTACCTTACTTACTCTGTAGTTACGGTATGGATCGGGGTCTGTATACTGAACCCTGAAATTCTCATACTGCCCACCACGCCAGAACCGTTCTATTTCATAGTCATAATAGGGATCTGTATAGGGATCAAGCCTACAATGAAAAACAGGGAAGGTTAGAAAGGGAAACAGCAGCTTGTCGCCACACACACACTACATACTCTAGGTCAGCTCTGAGGCACCGTGCACTGACAAGACACACGAGCCCAATGGCCAAGGTGGTGTGTCTCCTACACATCCCAAACAGACAGAAACACTCTTTTTTGGTTTAAAGTGAAGCTTATCAGAGAAAAGCACAAACCTTTCTTGATAAACACACACAAGAAAGGAGAAATGTCGGGAACTCCAATTGAGCCTTCAAATCAATGTGGTAAAAGCACAGAAAGACCCAGTGCTCTCACAGCCACTTCAGACACGTTTTGCCTCATTGATTTCCAGCTGCCTTCCCTCCTCCATGCACACACAGGTAGCCTCCCACACCCCCACAGCACAAGTGGAAGGGGCTGGTGATCTCCTCCTCCCCTGCCACTGGAGGCGATGGGTGCATCCCAGCACAGGACACCAGTATTGCTGAGCTGTGCACCAGGAGAAGTTAAGCCAGGGGCAAGCCAGCAATGCTCTGCCCCTGTGCCTGGAGTTACTCCATGCAATGAAGGGAACTGCATCTGCAGCTGATGCTCTCCAGTGGAAAACAAATGCTGGCCCCTCAGAACAGAAATGGATGAGCACACCTTGCTCAATTCTAAATATAGGGAGGAAAAGGAGCTACCCCCCCCCCCCCCCCTTCATTGTGCATTATTTCCTCACTGTAACAAATTCTATGAACATGAGCTGTTGTTTTTCATTCACATACTCAACCATATCCAATCCTTGCCAGCCACCTGGAGTGAAAATACCAGACCCATTGTAGATGGGGAGGTGGGTACAGGACACAAGAAACTTCCAGGGCCACAGAGGAGTCAGTGGCAGAACAAAGATTGTAGGGCAAGTGCTCCCAAATTACAGCTGATCCACAAGGAGACTCTGACTTGTAAGCAAGAGGAATAAAGGGCCCAGCTTTGCATTTCAAAAAGTGCCAAATGATCTGTAAGAGGCTAAGATGGAAGTGCTGCCCTGCAAGTCAAGTGGCTACCTCTGTTTCTTTCAGTGCTTTTAAATGGTTTGAGGTTTCTATTTTTTGTCTGAAACAATAAGCCAAGGGAAAGAGTACCAGGGAATGTGGAATACAGATGCTTAACCCAGCAATCAACTCCTGATGCCACCCAGACAACAGCCTGGATTCAGTGACATCAGGTGTTCAGAGAGACACAAACAAAATCTCAAGCTACACCAAAAAAGGAAAATCCTTTGCTTTTTAACCCAGCCTAGAGTCCAAATCTCCTCAATCCCTTCCTGTAACACTTGTGGACTTTTTATGCCTTTAATGAAGCCTCTCTGCTGAGCATTCAGCTAACTCAGTGCTTAAATCCTTAGGGGAATAATTGGTATCATCCCAAGAGTCAAATACATCCGTGGATTGAATAAATCCCCCGCCACACCCGAGGGGACAGCAGTCTGTGGCCTGGGAAGTTTGTTTTGTTTAGAAGTGCAATGGAGAAAGGAAAGGGAATATTTTCTTACAGTTGCAACAGTACTGGAATCAAAGACCTGCTTACCCATAGTTAATGTTTTCTTTGATGTCCACCTCCCTATAGTTTTTCAAAAAAGAAAAAGGGATTCATGAACTATTTAGACATCTTCACATGCCACAAGACAGTCCTGAAAGCATTTCTTAACATCCCAGCTGCACCACCACTGCTTAGTTTGCTGCAAGGTGTCAATCTGTGCAAGAAGTGTGTGAGAAAAAAACCACCATTTTCTAGAGTCTACAGCAGCAGCTTTATAACTCTGGCCTTTACACACCAATGGAGATATTTTAATGTCACAGTGTGGTTATACATCAATGTGCTCGAATTTTCAGGGATTCCATTTGTTTGATTACTTCTGTTTAACACCAGCTACATGAACAGGGCTTTTTTTCTTCCTTGACTATATGAAAACACAGAAAGCCCTGTCCCTGAACACCACAGTTCTTACACCAGTGAAGCAGTGGCATAAAACAACCAGAAATCCGCTCCCAGGTTTGGCATGCAATCATAAAAGACACTCTATGGGCAACCCACAGGGTATTGGTGATATGTCCCAGGGGTAACCGAAAGCCTCATTGGACAAAGAGAAGGCTGAGATACAGACTGAGTTCTACACAGGTATAAAAACTAATAGTGGGCAACTGTTTTGTTACATTCTGCAGAATAAGTAGATGGCTGCTCTTAGAGATGGGGAAAGGAATTGTGCTCCAGAGCAAAGACTGATGAGCAGAAGCTTAACCTGCTCCTTTTCAGACCTTTTCCTGCAGTTCATTCACTCTGAAGTAGACAGAACCAAGCCTTGCAAATACTTTTCTCTCTGAGAAAGCAGAAATAATGCATATTCCTTAAGAGAGAAACAGATCTGCCTGTGTTCCTGCAGAATACAAGCCTCTCTCTCCAAATTCTTTTTCCATTCCACCTCTTGGCTCAAGAACTGGTAAGCAAGTTTCCCAGAGCTGACTGACTCATCCTTGCACCTTCTTCTGCCTTCTCTCAGTCCTGACAGGAGGATGTCTCAGGTCTCCAACACTTTATATTTTAGAATCACAGAATGGTGGGGGTTGGAAGGGACCTTTAGAGCTCATCCAGCCCAACCTCCTGCTAAAGCAGGTCCCACCCAGATCAGGTCACACAGGAACGTGTCCAGGTGGGTTTTGAAGCCCTCCAAGGAGGGAGCCTGCACACCCTCCCTGGGCAGCCTGGGCCAGGGCTCCCTCACCTAAATAGCAATAGTTTTTCCTTATGTTTAAATGGAACTTTTTGTGTTCAGTTTCATCCCAAGACCCCTTGTCTTGTCACTGAATACAACAGAAAAAATTGCTGCCCCAACCTCCTGACACCCACCAGTGAGATATTTGTGAATACTGACATCCTCCCTCAGGCTTCTCTTCCCCAGGCTGAACAGCCCCAGGGCTGCAGCCTTTCCTCCTCACACACATGTTCCAGCCCCTCAGCATCTTTGTGTCCCTGCACTGGCCTCTCTGCAGCAGTTCCCTGTCTCTCTGCAGCTGGGGAGCCCAGAACTGGACACAGGACTCCAGATGAGACCTCAGCAGGGCAGAGCAGAGGGTGAGCAGAACCTCCCTTGACCTGCTGCCCACACTCTCTTCATGCCCCCCAGAATGCCATTGGCTTCTTGCCCAGGAGGGCACATTGCTGGCTCTTATTTAGTTTATTATCAACGAGCACTCTTAGGTCCTTCCTACCTCCTTAAAAACCCCTTCAACGTAGGGTGTTTCTTTTGACCCAAGCTATGCCCTGGCAGCTAATAGGTTTGCTTTCTGACCAGTGTCTTACTGAACAGTTTATCTGGGATCTTTAATCCAGCTGCTGTGCCAATGCCCTTGCAAAGAAACACCCATCTGGTTGAGACAGCACAAACTGCTGCCCTGAAGCTCTTGGACACTGAGATTGCTCCAACTTTGCAGCCCCAGCTTTTGCATTTTAAAATCCTCACAGGTTAGAGTAAGAAAAACAAGAGGAAATAATGTTGGAAGAACACACTGGGCATGAGGGAGGCAATGCACAACTACATAGTGTCCTTGACGGACCAGTATGCCAAAACATTGAAGGCAGAAAGGTTTAAAGACAACTGTAAAGGAAGGAAGTGCTGCAGTGGAGTGGAGGCAGCTCCACTTTTTAACCCGTGTACATAGCACTTAATGGAAGGTGTTTCCATTTCCTGAGGTGAGCATTCCTCCAGTTTGGAGGTGCAAGTTAACCGGCCTGCCATGCTGCACTAACACTTCCCACCCATCTATCCCACAGAGCAAACCCAAGGCTGCATCTTACGCTGGATCTCGGACGTCTCTGGTGATGCGATAATTCCAGTCACGGAAAAACTCGTTCTCCTTGTCAAACTCCCGCTCGTCTTCCCCAATAGTCACAGTGAACCTCTTCTCCTCAAAGTCAGGCTCCTGTTCTTTTCTCATTGTTGCCTTTTTTAACACCTGCCACAACATAAAGATAAAAACATTGTACATAGCTGAGGCACAGAGGATTCGGGAGCACTGCAAATCCTCTGCGTGTGAGAAACCTGCCCCTCAGCTAAAGCGCCCTTCGTCTGCACAAGCCTCATGGATGTGCAGGACACTGGACTCTCCCTGATGTAGAGAGTGTTAATTCACTATTCCATCAGCTCAGGACAGTAGCAGACAGGCAGTTTCACCCATGCTGAGCCCCTTTTCTGCAGTCACCAGACACATGGATCCTGCTGCAGAAACAGCTCCCAAAGGAAGGGAAACTGAATCAGCGTAAGATGTTTTGTCCCATGGAAAGCCTGGCATCAGGGCCAAAAACTTCCACTGGGCTCCTGTTAATATAAAAACCCAAACCTGGATGTCAGCTCCTCCTGACTGTGTAACAACGAAGTGCAGTTAACAGGCTGAAAGGCAAAAGGAAGGCTCCTTGAAGGAGCAAGACACTGTGTGTTCCAGGAAGAGCTCTTTGGCAACGTGCACCCCGTGACAGAGGCCAGCAGAGCCTGGGGACAGCGAGCACACTGCCCAGGGGGGCATTTACCTCTTTAGCGTGGCGGAGTCCTCTCTCCCAGGCACTTTCTGTCGGAGGGTCTGGAGGGGGTGGAGGTAAGATTTCATCAACGACTGGCCCTCCCTGTTGGAAGGGTGAGAAGAGGAAGGAGATGGATACTTGATGTTAGTTTTAAGTAGCACACACATGGCTTGTAAACAGTTAGCCCAGACTACCTCCAGACCCTCTGGAGGTGTAGCAGCAGGACCTGAGCTGGGTCACACATGGAAAATGATTCCCCTTTACCAGCAACTTCGAGGCCACCTTTTAAAAACAGAAAAAGTCTCGTATCCACTTGAGGTACTGAATGATGCTGAAGTGCTAACTCGAAAATAAAAGCCTTCCCTTCTCCTAGAGCAGGAGACAGAAGGTAAGTGCAGAAAAAGATGTCTGTACCCAAGGGTTGGCTGGCATCAGAGGGTGAGGGCCGATAGGAGGAGCGCCGTTGGGGGAGAAGGGCTCAGGCTTGGAGATCAATGAGTAGTTTCCTTTGTCATTCACTCCAGGGTGAATAAATCGACAGTTCATGCCCCAAGTACAGTGACCTGTGGAAATACAGTTCTGTTAGACATCTGTGTGCCTACAGCAAGCATCTGCTCAGCCCTACAGCCATTTAAAACCCATCAAGGAATAATGCTGTTTGAGACATACAACTTTTCTTCTCTCCAACCTGGCTGAGGTTTACCTGTTCTCACACAAATGTTCTCACCTTCCCAGAGAGGACAAACAGATCCAGTCACAGATGGATCAATGTACAGGAACCTTATTATGGTGGGGAGAAGAGAGGGATGGATGTGTAAGCAAATGCAGGAATAAGCCTCTGAGCTCTTCAAGTCTTCTTAATGACAAACAGCTCAAGTTAGGAGCTCTGTCTTTTACAGAAAACAATGAACAAACACTGACAGCAAAGAAAGCATCACAGTGCATTCAAAACCTCTCTGGTGAAGCATCAAGCACATCAAAGCCTTTCTCTCCAAGCAGCTCCACAGGCTTTCCAGCACAAAGCAGGAAAGGGGACATCACTACAGAGGACAGAAGACAAATCTGAAGCTGCTCGTTAACTTCAGGTACCATCTCCAAAGTGATGGTTACACTCAGGGGTCTCTAGCAGGACACAAAGCTAACTCCCAGCTCTAATTCTGCTTGCCTTAGAAACATCTCTCCCCCTTTTTTTTTTGATGACAATCCACTGAACATCAGGCATTTTCAGATGTCAGATTTCTCACTCATTTTGCACATTTCCCAGCAGACACCTGCACCACACAGTCATCACTAGTTCTGTGCTCGCTGGGGCATTCACTGAGTTTGGAGGCAATGGAGCAGTTAGCACTGCTGTGGCCCAAGAAGGAATCCCTCACCTCACCTGGCAGGAACATGGCAGGAATCCACATCATACCTTGGTCCCTGGAAATGCCCCTCAACAGCCCCAGACTAACCACAAGCTGATGCTCTTGGTCAGAGAGAACACTGGATGTTTGTAATATCAAACATAACAAGAGCCCAAATCTCTTGGCAGAGTGGCTTGGGGAGCAATCTATCCTTCCTCAATGCTTGAGCACTGGGTGTCAGGGCTGCCAGACACCTGTGCAAACACCATTCCTACTGAGGCATCAAAGGGAGTGATGACCCTGACAAGTAAGTGCTCTGCTACATGTGTCAAGGTGGCTACACATTAAGCTGGAAGGCTTGCCAAGCTAGCCATTCATACCACTGGGCACACACAGCCACGTGAGCGCTCCTCAGACCCAGTAGGAACAATAAGCTGCATGTCTCTGAGGTCCCACGTGGGCAGTGCCTGATCTCCCTGGTGGCCACAAAGCCTTTAAGGCGTGGGCAAGAGCTGATGGCACTTGTTACCTGAACCCAGGCCAAACCAAAGTGAAACAGCGCAGCAGGAGATCCTGCAGCCTGAACTTTGACTCCTCAGGCAAATATTTCCAGGCTGCACAGAGGCATACATCAGCTGAGGATCCAGGAACAAACACCCCTCCTTGCTGAGGGACTTCCCTCTTCCACCAGCATCACCAGCACGCTGGTGTCTCAGCACAGGCAGAGAATCCTGACAGCAGAGGACATTGAGGAAGCCAAGTGCATGCTATCTGCTGCCAGGGCTGTGGAAAGCCCCTGAGCAGTTCCCTGCATTGCACAGGCTGCTGACGCAAGGAGCCAGAGACTCCACCCTGCTCCCCACCCTCCTCATCTCACATGGTCAGGAATTGTTTGGAGGGTGATGGTAAACAAAACCCGAGTACATGAGCAAACACTGAAGCTGAAGGAAGTGGAAAAGAGCTACTATCAGTTTAAATATGAACATTTTTATTAAAGTTCCTCTCTCCACTACACAAAGCTGCAGGACGGCCTAAGACACCTGATGTGCAGTTGCACAAACCTTGGGGAACATCCTACTGAGGAGATAAAAAGCCCCAAAGAATTGGTTAGGTTTCAAAGCTTTGAATCTTAGGTCTCATCTGCAACAAGAAATACATGTTATGATTTCCTCCCCCCATTCCTTCCAGCTGAGGCTGACAATCCCAGTCACACTTCAGAAATGTGGCATCTGATACAGCGTGGAGCAATCTTCCAGCTTGAGGAAAAAAGCTTCTACTGACGCGAGGATTACTTTGAATTGCATTTGACCATTTCCTCAGCCCAGGGGAAGGACATCTGGCACATCTCCACCTGTCAGCTCCAACACCAGCCCTCCAAGCTGTTTTGGGTTGCTTGTGAAAAAACAAACCTCTACTTGAGCTGCCAACATGTGACACCAGTACACTGGCATCACAGGAACCCAGTCAGCACACATGGCTGCAGCAGCTGAGCTGCAACACAATGTCTCATCACTGTTTCTTCCCAGGAAGCAGCACTTCTGAGCTCTGCTTTGCATTTTTAAAATCTCATCAGATGTCCTGTAATAACTGGGGAGATGGAACTGGGACTGCAAGAAACAACACCACCTTCCAACCCCTACCATTCTATGACTCTGTGATTCTCAGGGCATGAGCTTGATGAGGAATAGTGAGTATTTACCCATGGAATAACCTCTAAGCAACAGTGACAAATCAGCCCAAGCAGTTTGATTCCATGCTGTTCCAAAACAAGGTTTGAAGCAAGTTTTCCTTTATTTGCTTCTACCAGGCTCCCCAGGCGTCAGGCAAAGCTCACCCTGCACACTGCTGCTATGGAAATTCACCATCTGGCCACCAAGGAACAGAAAGGTGACACCAGGGATGCCTGGTGCAGAGCTTACCATGGAGACAGCAGCTCAACGGGTCAAAAATGAAACAAGAGCAACAACAGCACCTCTAGAGCTCATCATTACCTTTCATGAAGAACCGGCAGGTGGGACGTGGCCTCACTTTTCTGTCGCTGGGGTCTTTAACTTCTCCTTCTTCCAAGTCATCATCCTGGAACAGACAGACAAGCTGACATTTCACGTGGTGCATTTTCTGCAGCGACTTGACATTTCACAATATGGTCAAATATCAGTCACTGAAAACACACCCTGGAGCAAAAACACAAGAGAAAAGTGATATAAAGTTACAATAAATCCCAAAAAGTGTCTTCACAATGTGCTGCTACCAACAGGAACAGCATCAAGTGTTTCACAAACCCCTGCAGGTGTCACTGACATCCTGATGCCACACCACAGAGGTTTCACATCACATTGTTTTACCTGATAAATGCTTAAAGGCTCAAAATCAGAGGATTAAGCTCTTAGGCCTCAGCTGAAGGTGGCTGGCCGAACACTTTGATTTGACAGCAAGTGTAAGGAAGACAGAGGTAGCTTCACCCTCTTTGGAGGCAAATGTGCTAAACCACATTACCTTTCCCTTCTGCAGGCCAACAGAACACAAGAGACAGCTCTGCTGGTGCAGCACCCTTCAGAGCTCTTAAAGCAGACTGCCCTTCTGTTCACTGATTTCAAACACAGAGTAATATTGCTGCATTAATGCAATAACCCCACAGAGACACCACACACTCGTACATCAAGCTCTGCAGGATGGTGGCTATTGCAATAACCAGTTATAAAATGCTTCCCCACAATGTTGAGTGACAACCTCACACACAGGCTTTTCAGCAAAACAAAAAGACATATTTCTCCCCATCCTCTCTGGCAACAACTCTTCCCTCTCCCTTCCACTCCTTGGCTGCACACAGGAGTTGTGAATCAGCTCAAACAAAACTCTACATTATCCCCAGGCACAGAAGCCCAGGAAGAAATTCTGGGAGCTGGAGGTTGCCTCAGATATCAACAGGATGAGCATGAAATAACAGTCCTCAAACATCTCCAGAAGAAAGCTTCTGTACCTTCAAAATACCAGCCTTTGCCTTTGTTCTCCAGGGGGAAAAAAAAAAACCCAAACAACCCCGCAACCTTCCCTGGCTTCATTAGGCCGCATCTCAAAAGCCAAAGGGAGACGAATAGGTGGTGATGGGGAAGGCAAAGACATATGTGAGCAGAGAGCTGTCAGAGGTATCTGGCAGGGAATTCAGTTGTTTATCCTAAAAGGTACCCTGGCCTTCCCTCAGCCTGCCTCCATTTCACTGCCACAGGAGCTTTCAGTGTATGAAAGACATCTGAAGAGGGAGCATCTGGCTGGGGCCTTCCCTCTGTGTGGCAAGCGCCACAGCCCCGCGGCAGCCACACACCTTGGCCACGTGGAAAATATTCAGGAAGTTTTCTGCTTTGATCAATTTAGCAGCTGGAAAGGAGGAAAAACCCATCCCTCAGCTGTAGATAAACAAAGGATGTACAGAGAGATGGGTTTACAGCCTCTGCTGTTGCATTCCTCCGAGGGCAGCACAAGGAGAGCTCCCCTGAACGAGAGGGAGATTTCAAAGACCGCACATATATTCACATAAAAATCTGCATTCACATTCCCCCTCTGCAAGGCAGAGCTCTGAAAGCACAACCAAATGCAGAGACTGAACAGTTTCCCCTCCAAAAGCTGGGGATGGCATTCAGATACGTGTGAATGGTATCACCAGCTCAACTCTGCTCCTTTCAAAAGAACTGTGTGAAGTCTTTGCAAACGCTGTAACTTGAACAAAAGGGAAAGTATTTATTTCTGTGAGGTCTCCTTGGAACCAGGCAGCTGGGAACCCTGTTATGAGTTAATGTATGAAAACCAGGGTACAGATTCATCTTGTGCTTTGTAAGGAGAGTGCTCCCAAGAATGCCTCTGACTCCAAAGGAAAGCATTCATATTTTAATCAAGAAGCAGGCATGGAGGCAGGACTCCAGGCATTTTTTCCCCCCTCCTGGACTCTCCCACAACACACTGAGATTCTTTCTAACTGAAGCAGAAATACACAACACTTTTGGTAAATAAATGTTAAACAAAAATCACCTGAGAGAATGAGCACAAAGCTGAAAAAAAATCCCCAAGGTCACCTTTGTTCTAAGCAACAGAAACTGTCACAGCACCATTAAGGGTAAAAAACACACAGCATATTAGTCCAGGCAAAAAGGAGTAGGGTCTCTCTCTCTAGCGAGCATGTGGCCACGTCAGCTATGCTGGAAGGCAACACTGTCTCCCATGGCTGAACCTTCCCCTCCTTAGCGGAGAAGCCCCACCACTGACCCTGTCCACAGCCCAAAGCTTCTTGCCTGGTCACCAGGACATTGTCACAACACTGCCCTGACCTCTTTTGGCACAGCCAGCGAGGAGCAGAGCCAGCCAGGTGCTCTGGACCAGCAGCCTCTCTTTGCAGTACTTTGCAGTCCCACTGTTTGGACTCAAGTAAGGTGTCCACCAGACTGGGAGCACACAGCAGGGCTTCTGCTCTACTGCTACAATCATTTTGCCCCATTTTCCCCTGCCTGTGAGAAGGAAACTGTATTAAGCTGTATTAAATACAGCTGCTGTATTGCAGTGCTTCCTGCCCCAGGACAAACAGGGATAAATAGTGCTCTTTGCCCTAATCACTAAGGCAATTAAACCCAGTTTTTGACTCCTCTAAATAGCTGCATTTGTCCCCAGTTAAGAATCAGCAGCTACTGGGACTGCACAGCCCTGGACATGTCACCCCAACCACATGCAGGGCTGCTTGGCTGTGCACTTCCCAGAAAGCTCAGCACCTTCTGATCCTCTTCCACGTGCCCAGATGCTACCAGAGACTCAAAGAGCTCAGGGCTGTGGGTTTTCTGCACACATCGATGCCCTGAGCATAGCAGCCACTCTACAGCAGCAGCCTCTCAGCCAAAACTGATGAGACAGTGTACAAACATCGAATCCATGGCTAAGTCATTTGCTGTCAGCATCATTCAAAAGTCCTCTGTGGTGGTTTGACCCTGGCTGGATGTCAGGTGCCCACCACACCGATCTATCACCCCCTTCCTCAGCAAGCCAGGGACGGGAGAAAGTAAAATGGAAACCTCGTGGGAAGCTACCAACAGAAGGCACAGCACTACAAGGGCTGCTGTGGAAAACCACCACCACAACCTCAGACTCAGCACATCCTCAGAGAGCTGAGGCAAAATAGTTTCTTAAAGCACTGGAGCCCTTCCATATTCAGTGGGAACAAAGCTTATTTGTGACATCTCTGACAATACTTGGCACACAGCTTTCCTACAGGACATCCCAGCCCAGTTTAGGGCTTGTACATGTATGGCTTTACCTCTAAGAAAAAGCATGTTACTTGCACACTGGGGACACAGCTAATAGACATTCACATGAGAGAAGGGAGATGTGGCAGCTCTGAAACAGGGAGGCCAGGACTCGGCCCTCCTTGGATCAGCTCCTACTTACGTCAATTTCTCCATCATCAATTTCTCCATCATCTTCTTCTTTCTTCTTCTCCTTGAGAGGATCCTGGCCATCCTTTTCATCATCACTTTTGCTGCTGGATTTTTTCTCATCTTCATGGGCCTCATCTCCTTTCTCCTCTTCCTCATCATCCTCACCAGCAGCTTTCTCACCATCCTCCTCTGCAGCTGCAGCACTCGGTTCCTCAGGAACTTCCTCATCATAGTCCAACTCGTGCTCATCTAGTTCACGGGTGACAGAGGATGCCTCATCCCCGAGGTCATTTGTCCTGTCTTCCTCCTCTCCTTTGCGAGCTGGAGGGCTCTTCAGCTCCCCACTCTGCTCATTGGAGTCTGACTCCTGAGACTTGGCTTCGCTTAAGCGGTCCTCTTCATCCGAGTGGTTCTCCTCGCCGTGACTCAGTCCCCTGGCCGCATCCTCCTCCTCCTCACCCATGATGCTGCCTTGCCCACCCTCTCCATCAAGTTCCCGCTCTGAACCACTCTCCTTCAGGACTTCCTCATCAGAAAGCTGCTGGTCTTCTTCATCAGGAGAGCAGGGGTTTCGCTCAGGGCTGTCGGAAACGTCCATCAGTACCCGATAATCTGCAGGGGTACAACAACACCACTTGTTACAGGGAAACAAGCAGGGAAACTAAGAAAGGCTCACCTTGAAGAAGCTGTACTCTGGTATTTTACCTCCTGAAGAAGAAAAAGGCTGCTTGAACTCATGAACATGGTTTACAATAGCACCTTCAAGAAAATAGGTAGTTAAAGCCACATCAAGAAGCGATTCCAGTACTGTCCCAGACTAGGTGAGAGCTTGTTACCCCTCACACACAGCAGAGGAGCTCCAGGGTGGAATTTCACCTACAAGCTCTAAAAGGTGAGGCTGCACAAGCACTGTTACAAATCCCAAGGCAGCCTCCTCACTCGAGGCACAATCCACAGTGGCATTTCTTCTGTGAAGCTGCAAGTGAGCTTCAGAACACAGGGCCAGGTTTGCAGGCGTGTTTGGTAACTCAAAGCACAGGGCACGGCAGACGGCATGAGCTCCTGAAGAGGCACAGGAGCACAGCTTGCAGTGATGCTCCAAAAACAGCCTGTACCTTTACAGTACCTGTTACACTGCAGCCAGAATAGGTCTGAAAGCAAAGACAGTGAAGCATCCACGAAAGCTCCTGGGTTTTTAGTCAGGTTTAATCTAGACAGTGCATATTTTTCCAGCTAATCCCCACCTGCTTGATATCAAGATTCAAAATTCCTTCAAAGAAGCAGATCAACTTCATAACTTTTGCTAGAAGTTCAGTATGAACCTGTGCTTGGTATGAAGTTAAAAATTAGATGTCTGCTTATTATAAGCATAATAAATGCAACAGAAAAGGACAAGATGTAAAGCAAGAAAATAAACCCGCTCCAAAGCCAACCCATACATCTGCTTATTTCACTCCAGAAAACAGCCCCTCCCTATTACAGAAGAACTCTCTGGCCCAAGGAACTGGTTGAGCTGTCTCTTCCTAGGAAGATTACTGGTTTATACCTAGCCAAAAGCTTTTGGTGATTGAAAACTCTATCCTTTGGCTGTGGTGTCTTGCTGCAGCATGTCCTTAGCCCTATAAACAATGATGGCAACTCCTTCCCTGCCTCTGTCAGCAGCATCCAACAGAGCTCAGCTGCCTCAGAAGGGCCTGAGCTGACAAAAGTGCCTCAGCAGATTTTCCAGCACCAAAATGAGATAAAAACAGCGGCTGCAGTTCTCTGGTTGCACCAGTGGAACAGTTCAACACAGACATCAGCTCCTCTCACGGTGGCACCTTTCCAGGGGACTAAACTCACTGCTTCAGCACATGCCACCTCCTCCTCCAAACCCAACTTCTTCACCCTAATAAGTGTCATGTTTTACTTCATCTGCTCCTAGCTACAACCTCCCTGCAAGCACACTTACTGCTGGTGCATCAAAAACATGGCATAAAAACAACAGGTAAACATGCAGGCATCAAAGAGCCTTAGAGCAGAAATGCTACAAACACAAGACTTTGGTGGCTCATTGGAACCCATCCAGCAGACCTTCCTGAAATAACAGTTACTAACACGAGGCAGCTCTGAGCTACTTAACTTTTTCCTGATCCAACCCTGTCACTTTTCTCTGCTCCTCTGACTGGTTCTGCATCATAAAGGTTGTCATTTAGCATCAAAGAGCAAGAACAGCCAGACAGAAGGCACACCAAGCCATGGCATCCAGACAGGCTGCCACGGGCTGCAAACACCACCAGAGCAAAGACAGGCCTTGACAGCAGCTGAAACTCAAACCACTTGGGGAAGGACAGAATCAGTGCTGAACCAGAGCAGCAGGGTAAAAGTGGGGAACATTCAGCATCTTTCCTCTCTGTTAAGAGCCCATGGCTGGAAATGAGGAAGGCAGGATGACTTTGTTACCCCTGCTACTCATCTGCTGCTTCACAACTTCCCAGGACCAGGGCTGTGGTATTTATGTCTTGTACTCTGCCAGATGCACTGTCATCACTGAGATAACATCTCTTGTCTTCACCCTACTGAAGACATTGTTAGCTGGTACTTGCAGCAAGCTCTCCAGATGAAAGTCACACTCCATACTATGAGAGGAGCTCAAAAAATCAACCAGGAATCCCTCCCAGAGCAGTGCAAGTCCCTGTGTTAAGACCTAACAACTCTGCTCTGCTTCAAGTCTGTGGAGCCCTGCACAGGTACAAGATGATAAACACAAGGATGACCTAAACATTCACTGGGGCAGCAGCAGAGTCTCATGTTGAGCTCCTGTGTCTCTGCACACCTGAAGAAGTTGGCTCTTGCTCCCAAAGCTTGAAAAGTTAAAAGCCAAAGGAAAAGGCAGCAGTGATTGCCCCGCAGCGATAGCAGCTCTGGGCACAGGATGCAATGTGAAACAAAGTCTATTCTTACTGGATACATAAAGGCTGATACTGAGCTCATGGGTGCATGCACAGGCTTTAAGAGTAAGTTTAGGGCAGTGCTTTTAATCACCAAGTGCCTGAGAAGTTCCACTCTGCGTGCAGGTAGAACAATGCAGCATGTTCTGTCTGAAAGGGCAGCCTTGAGAGGCCAGCAGCAACAGAAAAGCTGTCAAGGGCTGATGTAGGCAGGAAATTTGCTTCCTCATTTCTTGCAAATAAGCAGCACCGAAGAAAAAGCATTTAAATTAAGGAGATGCCTTCCTGCATTTGACATCAAGACCTTAAGGGAGGTGGGGGAAAACAAATATGACTGTGTTCTCACCCCCAGCTGAGGTGGTAAGTATAAAACATTCACCTCACCTCCACCAGCAGCTATTAAAGCTATTACAAAAACCCACTGCATGCATCAGTTACAATCATTTCCTATTAATTTCCATCAGTGCAAATGGTAAGAAGCACAATAAATGGCAGCCCAGTTGAAAAGGGTTCACAAAACCCAGGCAGCCTGCTTTTGGTGTGTACTTCCCCAGATTCAAGTTCTCCTTCAGCAACAGTCCTCATGGCCTTACCCTCTCAGGCAGCGATGAAATGCACAGGAGGAACTTAAAAGAGCTCCTCCACCACCTCTTAATGCTGAATTGTTTCACTGAGAACCACAGTTGAGCCCAAACCCTGAGGCTTGTTGCTCCAAGTTCACCAGTAGAAACAAGAAAAGACACCCCAAAGCCAATGAACCAGATTTTTGCTTCAATTTTATGTGCAACTCCACGGAAATGCCCCCAAACCAAACCCATGATAGGCAGAATAAACATCAGAAGCGGGGGAAAAAAAGGAGATGGAAATAAGAAAGCTGTCAGACTAATGATGGAAAAGATAGTATTTCTGCTGCATGATGCCAAGACACTGCTCTAGTAGCCACCCAAAGCTGGGCTTTACAGGGTGTTTTGGATGTCTCCAGAGAAGGAGACTCCATAGCCCATCTGGGCAGCCCCTGCCAGTGCTCCCTCACCCTCACACTGAAGGAGCTTTTCCTTGTGTTTCTTTGGAACCTCTTCTGTTCCAGCTTGTACCCATTGCCCCTTGTGCTGTCATTGGCCATCACTGAGCACAGCCTGGCTCCATCCTTCTCACACCCACCCTGTATGTATCTGTAAATATGAATGAGGTCACCCCTCAGTCTCCTCCAAGCTGCAGAGCCCCAGCTCCCTCAGCCTTTCATCACAAGGGAGATGCTCCACTCCATCATCTCTGTGGCCCTGTGCTGAACTCTCTGCAGCAGCTCCCTGTCCTTCTGCAACTGAGGGGCCCAGAACTGGACACAATATTCCAGATGTGGTCTCAGGAGGGCATAGTAGAGGAGGAGCAGAACCTCTCTGACCTACTGCCCACAGCCCTTCTGACACACCCCAGGATGCCATTGGCCTTCTTGCCCACAAGGGTACATTGCTGGCTCATGCTCATCCTGCTGCAAACCAGTACCTCTAGGTCCCTTTTCTCTACACTGCTCTCTAACAGTTCATTCCCCAGCTGTGCTGGTACATGGAGTTATTCCTTCCCAGATGTAAGCCTCTACACTTGCCCCTGTTGAATTTCATGAGATGGCTACATGGAAGCAGCAAGGCTGCCAGACATGGTAGAGCAGAAAGCACAGGCTTCATCCCTCATTTTTGTGCCAGTTTCTTCCTGTCTTCAAAACCAGTTACAAAAGCAAAATATTAACTTCTACAGATTAAGTTGTTTGACTTGCAGCTAAGGATGATGGAGCAAGAATCAGGTATACAGTAACACTTCTCACTCAGCAGAGGTATCTTTAGAATGACAGGCAGCTCAGGCAAAGTCACCTTTGGTCAAAGCTGCACAACCCCTTCTGTTACAAAACTGACTTAATTCCACAAAATCTTACAGGTTGGAAGGGACCTGAAAAGATTATCCAGTCCAACCCCTCTGTCACAGCAGGATTACCTGGAGCAAGTCACACAGGAACTCATCCACTCTGGGTCCATGGCTCTCAGCTGCAGGCAGGAGGCCCACATTCTGTTTATTATTGCTCTCTGCTGTCTCATTTGCAATTAGATGTCATGAGAAGTTTGAGCAGCATCTTTGATCAAGCCAACAAAGTAAAGCTTTATGTACAACTGACTGGCTCGCTGCTGCAGGTGGCATCTTGGCAGCAGAGGAACTGAGCTAGGCTGGAAAGGATGGCAGCTTACTCTAACCCACTGCAGCATCTACAGGATAAAGCTGGCAGTTAAGATGGGATCTGAAATAGCCACCAAAGTAAAAACACTCCTGACAAGCATGATTTCCATTCATTAAATCAATCCCTCCCTCCAAGGCTGAGCTATGACGGTGCCATGAAAAGTGAACAAGGAATTCACCTTGGATATAGGATGGTTCCAGCACCTCTGATGGCAGGAAGGCACTGAGCACCTTACAGAAGCCTGGATCCCAACAGAGCCATTGGCTTCAATCTTGAGATGCTACAAATTATCAATCAGATGGCAAGAATCAAGCAGGCACCCAACCTCTGTACCCCCCAGCACAGACCTCACAGCTCCTGGGGAGGCCACAGGACAGAAGCAAAAGGAAGCAACAAACAAGCTCTTTGCTTCAGGCAGAAATCTTTGTGATAGAAAGGAGAAAATTCCCTTTCCAACGGCCAAACAGCTTGATGCAACAAATCCTTTCCACTAATCAGATACATCTTGGGGTTCAACCTGAAGAGAAACTGTACTGTAGGACAGCTGGACTTTGTTTTCATAGAGCAACTGATTTTCCTACTGCTGGAACACACAGGGCTCTTCCTGCAGGGCTCTGCTGGTAACTGTTAGTTTCTAGTTTGCAGTGCCTCAGTACCATGACAGAAAACAAGTCTGATTGTACCTCTATTCTGTAGAACTCGTGGATAATCACCCTCAAGAGTCTAACTTTACTCAGAACACTGGGTAGAAGAGCTCAGACCTTGCAGGTGCTGCTCTTGCTGCAGCCAAAGCAGCACTGTGAAGGGCTGTTTGACAAGAGCTGAGCTACCAAAGACAACAAAAGAAAATACTGCTAGCATAGATGCTGAAGGGAAAGCTCTGAGAAGAGATAGCCCTGCTGAGATGACTGGTGCAGGGAACTCAAACCACCTGCAGCAGCCACGAGGCAGGACACTTGCAAAGACAAGGGCAGCTCTGAGCAGGGGGCATCTCACAGCACCTGCTGTGTGAGGCAGATGACCCAAACCAGGGCTACACCTACCCAGGGCACAACAGATCCCCACGTGCAGCTGCTGCCACTGTGGGTCCCAGCTCTTCTCCCCACACCTCCCTTACCTCCCAGGGCCTCCTGCCAGGCTGAGGTCCTTCTGCTGTGCCCCCCGGGCCGAGGCTGCTGGAGCTCTCCCTCTTCCCACCTGTTTGGAGAGGGAGAACAGTCAGAGCTTCACCCCCATCAAGCGGGGTCAGTCCTCCGGAAATCCCCCACCCCCAAACCAAAGGCTCCCTACCCAAGTACCCACCTTCCCATCCCAGTACCCCCCACGGGGCCGCCCTCCCCAACCCCTCCCCTCGCCTCCAACTGACACCTCCTTCCCCAACCCCCCCATCCCCAAACCGAGCTCCCCCCTGTGAGGCCCACCCTCCGCCTCACTGCCAGCGATAGCCGCCCCTTCCTCCCCAACCTCAGGCTAGGGGACTGCTCCTGCACCCCAGCATCCTCCGCCGGGGCGGAGGCCGCCCTCCCGGCTTGAGGCCGCTGCGCCGGTTCCGCCGTTGCCCGGGCCCGCCCCCCCCCCGTGCCCGGAGCTAGGCCGCAGCCGGCGCCCGCCGAGCGGGGCTGTGCGGGCAGCAGCTCACCTGCGGGGGCGCAGCGGGCCGGGCCGGGCCGGAGCGGGGGAGGGAGGCGGCGGGCGCGGGGCGGGGGAAGGGGAAAGCGGCGGCGGAGCGGCGGCGGCGGCGCGGGACGGGGCCTCTACTCGCGGCGGCGCAGGGCGGCCATGGCGTGACGTCATCCACGCGCGACGGCCCTCGCGCTGAGGTGGGGGAAGGGCGGGGCGGGGGCTCGCGCTCCCCCCCCCCCCCCCCCCTCCCCCGGCCGCGCCTTAAAGGGGCCGCGGGCGCGCGCGGGAACGGGCGCGGGGCTGAGCACAGCGGCACCACGGACAGTGCTCCTGGCTGGAGAAGCCCCTGAAGCTGCTGCAGCCCCAGCCCTGCCCTCACCCTGCCCAGCCCACGACTCACCCCTGGCCCTCAGCACCTCAGCTCCAGGGCTTTGGGGTCCCTCCAGGGCTGGGCACTCCCCCAGCTCCCTGGGCAGCCTGGCACAGGGGCTGACACCCCTCTCAGGGAAACAGTTCTGCCTCAGCTCCAACCTCAACCTCCCCTGGGGTATTTGAGGCCACTTCCTCTCGTCCTGTCATTCATTACTGGGGAGCAGAGCCTGACCCCCAGCTCCCTGCAGCCTCCTGTCAGGGAGTGTCAGAGAGGGCTCCTGTCTGCCCTCAGCCTCCTCTTCTCCAGGCTCAACACCCCCATTCCCTCAGCTGCTCCCCATCACACTTGTGCTCCAGCCCTTGTAGGTACATTCACACACACACAGAGCAGTGGGTATCTGCACACACATGGAGGGGTAGGTGTGCACGTGTTGGCCGTGGGCACACACACATGGAGGGGCACAGACATGCAGGCAGACACAGCTGGATGGGCATGCATGCAGCATGCATCTGTGCATGGCTGTGGGGACAGGTGTGCAAGCATAGTGAGCTGTGTGTGCATGGATATGTGTGTGTGTGCACAGATGTGAGTGTGTGTGCACAGATGTGAGTGTGATGTGGTGTGCACACATGTCCCCTGGGAGCCGTGGCCATTCTCTGTCCAGGCAGGCTCTGCCCCTGCTTTGGCAACCTCAGGGCCCTAAACACAAGCTCCTCGTCCCGACTATGCAACAGCCCCCTGGGCCTCTACCCTTGCCAGCTCTCCAGCCAGAGCCCAATCCCACCCCAGGAGCACAGGGGAGGTGTCCCAGAGGTGCAAAATGCCCAGGAGGCCGCTTACTGGGGGCACTGGGAGGGACCTCACCAGGGACATTGGGAAGAGGCTGATTGGGTGCATTGGGAGGGGGTACTGGGAGAGGTCTTGCTGGGCATACTGGGAAAGGGCTGACTAGGGCACTGGTTGGAGGCTTACTGGGGGCATTGAGCTTACTGAGGGTATTGATAAAGGGCTGCTGGGGAATGGGAAGAAGCTTATCAGGAAGCTGTTTACTGGGGGCATTGGGACGGATCCTGCTGCGGGTACTGGGAGGGAGCTCACTGGGAAGAAGCTTACTGGAGGCACTGGAAGGGAGCAGCACTGGGACAGCCCATCCTCACGGTCCCCGCTGGCCCCGCCCCCGCGCCAGCGGCCCGGCAGGGGATTGGCTGAGGCGGGAGGTGTGGCGCGGAGGGGGCGGAGCCTCGTGACAGGTATATAAGGTGCGGTGGGGTGGGAGGGTGCGATCCGGGAGAGACGGACTGGGGGCTGCTGGAGGTGAGAGGGGATGGGGATGGGGATGGGGATGGGGATGGGGATGGGGATGGGGATGGGGATGGGGATGGGGATGGGGATGGGGATGGGGATGGGGATGGGGATGGGGATGGGGATGGGGATGGGGATGGGGATGCTCTCCAGGACCTCCCAGCAGGTTCCCAGGGGGAGGTGTCCCTGCAGTAACAGAGCTGAGGCTGTTATCATGGTTGCCCCTGGCTCCCCCAAGCCCCTGCTGTCCTTGAGGGGCCGGGGTGTGTGTGCAGCTCTGTGCCTGTCTCTCACCTTTGCTCCAGTGCTGAGTTGGTGCCCCAGGGCTTTGCGTAAGAGCCGTGTTGGCAACAGACTCTGCCCTGGGCCACCGTCAGTGGCCTGACCCTGGCCAAAGGGCAGGCCCAGCCCCTGCCTAAAGGCAGCTGCGCCGAGGCACTGGCTCACTGCTGTGCTGCAGCTCAGGGTGGCAGGTGCTGGTGGGAAAGGGTCTCCTGGAGTGGAGAGAAGCTGGAGGGACCATCCTTGCCCAGTGCTGAATCCTTCCTCCCAACAGGCTGGAGTGTGGCCCTTGCGAAGATGGATTATGCCAAGTCCCTGAGCCAGCGCCTGGCTGCCCCTGTCTCCAAGTAAGTTCTGGGGAGCTCTGTCCCTGGGATGGGGGCCACTGGAACCCTCTGGGAACCTCCATCACTGTGGTGGGGGCTACCACAGCTCTCCCTCCTTTGGAAACCTTTTGTCTCTCTGATGTGCCACTCCCTGCTGTGTCCCTGGGAAGGCTGGCACTACCTAAGGCTGGCAGTGGGTCTCAGGACACCCCCATCTCTCCATCCTTCCCCAGATGTGTCTCAGCAAGTGCCTCCATGACCCAGCAGCTCCTCTCCAGCCCGGCCCCACGGCCCCGGCCCTACCGCATCTGCAACTGCGACCGCAGCCTGCGCAAGGGCATCATGGCAGGCAGCCTGGCTGAGCTGCTGCGCCAGGTCAGCTCTCTCCCTGGCTGCTGGGGGGGTCTGTCTGCCCAGCTCTGCCACCCCCCAAGCTCCCCATCCTGCTCACCCCCAGCACCTTTGCAGGCTCAGAGCACCCTGCTTGCCCCGGGGCCCATCTCGCTGGTGTTGGATGAGGACGGCACCGCGGTGGAGACAGAGGCTTTCTTCCGGACGCTGCAGGAGGGCACGGTGCTGATGGCCCTGAGCAAGGGGCAGACCTGGGCTCCCTCCAAGGTGAGTGACTTCCTGGGCACAGGACTCTGGCTTGGCCTGACTGCGATTGGTAGGGAGGGGATGTGATACTTGCCAGGAGGGACCCAGGATGCTGGGGGAGGTGGGACCGGGAGGGTGGGGGTACCACTGGGTGACCCTGGTCCTGCTCTCCCCTAGATGGGGGGCTACGAGCTCAGCCTGTCCCACAAGCCCCCTCGGAAGATCGATGTTGCCAGTGTCACCTTCGACCTCTACAAGACCAACCCACGGGACCTGGGCTGCCTCAATGTCAAAGCCACTCTCTATGGCACCTACAGCATGTCCTACGACCTGCGCTGCTATGGGGCCAGGAGGCTGATGAAGTGAGTGCTGGGGAGGCCCCAGATGGCTCAGGGAGGGGGGCTGTGGCAGGGAGGGACCAGCCCTGCTGCCCGTGCCCTTCACGGGGTGCAAGGAGGGACGCTCACCCCCTTCCTCCCTGCCCAGGGAAGCCCTGCGCTGGACACTCTTCACCATGCAGGCCACGGGCCATGTCCTGCTGGGCACCTCCTGCTACATGCAGCAGCTCCTGGACGCCACAGAGGAGCAGAAGGAGGTGGAGAGCAGCCCAGCGCTGCCGAGCCTGCTGCCCCGCAGCCTCCCGCCCCTGCCCTGCAGGAAGATGCTGCAGTGAGGGCTGCACGCCCTGTCCCCCTGCTCCTGTCCCATTCACCCCTCACCTCTGGGGGTCTCAGCACCCTGCTAGGTCAATGCCTGGGGGGAGGCTGCCACAGTGCCTGGCCCAGCCTCTCCTTGCACTCCGCTGGCTGAGTGGGGCCAGCTCCCCTCTGCAACCTCTGCTGCTCTGTAAATATATTTATTTAAGTAAAGCTCTGCTGCCTTCAGCTGCCTCTTTCTCCTCTTTGCTGGGGTGGGAGCGGGGAGGTAGGGGCACAGCCGCTTTGCCCTACTTGGCACTCCTGGGCTGGGCAGAGCCGTGGTGCAAGAGTGTGCAAGGAGGGGACCTGTTGCAAGTGCTCCCCAGGGGAGTTGCTGCCTCCATCCTCCTCCCTGGCACAGAGGGCCCTTTGGCATGAAGTTGAGCCCCCCCCTCGTGGCAAGCCCTGGGGAGGGGATTGTGCAGAGGGGCTCCTTCACCCCGAACCCCTCTGCCCAAGGCAGCCTTGCTGCAGGTAAGGGAGGGAAGGGGCTGGGGGTTCTGCTGCCATTGGCACCTGGAACAGGGCTGGCAGGGAAGGATGCACCTCTCTTGCCTGGGGGTGGGTGTTGGAAGCCCTGTACCTCCCCCAGCCTTGTGCACTCCCCTAGGCTGGTGCTGCCCTGGGGGGGCTGCACCCACCCCCCAGCTCCAGAGATCCCAGAGCCTGAGTCCCATAGGGTTGTACTGACCTGGCAGCTGTCCCTGAGCAGGAGACAGTGTCCAGAGCAGGTCCCTGAAGCACCAACCCTGCCAGTCACTGTGGGCAAGCTGGGATGGAGGGGAGCAACCCACTGCACCCATCTGGGGTACTGGGAAGCACCAGGGGTGCTTAGGGACATTCCCCCTGTGATGCTCTACAGGGGCCACAGGAGCTGAGCCACACTTACCTGGTGGCCTCAGGCAGGGGGCAGGAGCTCCAGCATGGGAACAGCCCCCAGGGCTGTGCTGGGAGGGGCTTCATTAGCCAGATAATTAACGATCCATCAGCCTGCAGCCAGGGCTGGGGGCTTCGTCAGCCTGTGGCCCAGATTGGTGACACCTGGGGTGTGGTGAGGTGGGTTCCAGGGCTGGCTCAGGGAGGCTGTGCTGTGCTCTGCCTCGCCAGTGCAGCCTGTCCCTGTTACCCCATGACTAGACAGGCTCATGTCCCCCTCCTCAGCCCGGTGCCCCTGATCTCAAGGGGTGAGCGTGGCCGTGCCAGCCCCCCAGCACCCCCCATTGCTGTGCTGGCAGCAGCCTGGCTGTATTAGACATATTTATTTCTGTACACACTTATACACACAGTTCCCAGGGCAGCAGCATCCTCGCCTTCAGCGCTGTCTCCCTGCAGGGTCTGGGTTGTGGTGGGGGGCACCCACACGCTTCTTGGGGTGCCCGAGGCCAAGCCCCCTTCCCCAGCTCTGTAGTGTCTACCTGGGGGCAGAGCCCCCCTGCAGCCCCCAGGCCAGGGCAGGCCGATGCATCTTCCCCCTGCCTCAGTTTCCCTGCAGCATTGGCTTCTGCTGCAGCGGGGGCAGAGGTAGGACCCCACTCACCAGCACCACGCTCCTCCCCACAGGGTCCTGGGCGCAGGACCCCCAACCCAGGGTGAAGTTGGGGGGAGAGCCATCTGTATGCTGAAGCTGCCCTGGCAGAGCCTCCCGGGGGTCCTCCATCACCCCAAGCCCCGCAATGGGGTGGTGCTGGCATCGCTTCCCAGTCCCCCAGCCCTGCAGCCCCCTCACCCCGAGCTGGGGTGTTGGGGGGCAGCGGGGAAGGGGCTTTACTTGACGTGCTCGGCGGCGTGGGACGAGCAGTAATACTTCTTGTGGGCGATGAAGGTGGAGAGGCTGCTGAACTTGATGTTGCAGAGGCGACAGTACCTGTGGTTGCCGTTGGGCACGGGGCCTGGCACGGCCTTGGCCGGCGGGGTCTGTACCCCCCTGTCCGTGTAGGCTGGGGGAGTGGGGGCTTTGTGGGCGGCTTCCCGCAGTCCCTCGGGGGCTCCGGGCGAGGCGGGGGGCCGGGGCGAGGCGGGGGGCCGGGGGCTGCCGCTGCCCTCTCGCCCCTCCTTGCTGTTGAAGCTGTCCCGGCGCAGGCGGGGGCCGGGCGGGCGCGGGGGCGAGGCGGCGGGCAGCGGGGGCTCGGGCGTCCTGCGGGCGGCGGGCGCCGGGCTGTCGGGGAGCCCCGGCCCGGCCGCCGCCGGCTTGGCCACGAACAGCCCGTGGGCCGTGCGGAAGTGCTCGAGGAGGTCGCCCTTGATGGCCCCGTTGAGGGGACAGTAGGGGCAGGCGGAGAGCGGTCCCTTGGTCGCAGGGGGCAGCAGGGGACCTTTGGGGTGCCGCTGCAGCGAGTCCCCCCCAGAAGCGCCGGGGTAGGGGACGCCTGGGCTCCTGGCCGCAGCCGCCCGCGCCCGCACGCCTTCAGGGTCCCCCTCGCCGGGGCTGCTGGGGCTGCGCCGACCCTTGAAGGGGGCTGCCATGGCCCCTTTCATCTTCTGCAGGTGCTCGAGGGTGCGGGGCTGCAGCGGCGTGGCCGGGCACTGGTACTTCTTGTGGGCCAGGTAGGCGTCGAGGCTGTTGAAGCTGATGCGGCAGGCGGTGCACTCGTGGTAGTCGGCCAAGGGCAGCAGCGGGGCCGGCGGCGCCTCGCCCTGCCGCCGCGGCTTCTTGCTCAGGTCGATGGGCCCGTCGGCGTCCGGGCTGGAGCGGGGCGAGGCAGCGGCAGCCCCCGGCGGGTCGGGGGCCGGCGGCGGGTCAGGGGCTGGCGGGGGCTCGGCGGGGCGGCGGGCGGCCCCATGGATCTCGTAGAGCTTGCGGCGCTTGCGGGTGCGCAGGGGCTGCGGCACGAAGGGCACTTTGGGGGCGGCGGGCCGGCGCAGCGGCGGGTCGTGGCGGGACGCGCAGTAGAAGCGTTTGTGCACCACGTAGGTCTCGTGGCGGCTGAAGTGGATGTTGCAGGCCTCGCACAGCGTCTTGCTGGGGTCCTCGTCCCCATCGTCCCCCACCGAGCTGCCGGGGCTCTGGCTGTCCTCGCTGCACCGTCCCGACCCCACCTCCGCCTCGGGTGACCCCACTTTGCCGCCCCCCTCCTCCGTCTTCACCTCGGGCGCGGCGGCCGGCGGTGTGGCATCGCGGCCCGCATCCCCGTCCCCTGCCCCCTGCCCATCGCCCGCCGGGGGGGACAGCAGCGGCCCCGGCGCGGGGGGACCTTTGTGTGCCCCGGGGGGACCTTTGAGCTTGCGCCCTGCCCCGGGGGGGCTGTCCTCGGCCAGGTGCCGGCTGGAGCAGTACAGGCGCTTGTGCACGTAGTAGTTGTTGATGTTGTTGAAGGTGATCTCGCACTCGAAGCACGTGGCGCCCTTGGGCACCGGCGCGCCGGCGTAGACGGCAGGCGGCACCGTGCCGCCGTGGCCCTGCTTCAGCCGGCTGTGCACCAGCTCCGACATCTTCGCCAGGATCTCCGAGGCCTGCGGCACCACCGCCGCTTCGTGGCCGAACACGTACTGCGGGAGGAAGACGGTGCCGCCGGCTGCCCCCGTCCCCGGCTCGCTGGGCACCGGGCTGGAGCCCGGCGTGGGGCTGGCGAGCTCCGACTTGACCTTGGCCGAGGGGAGGCTGCGGGGAGATGAGGTTCGGGAGCAGGCGTCGGGGCTGCCGCCCCCCTCCCCGGTGCCGCCGCTTCTCGGCGCCTCGGCCTCGCTCGCCGGACTGCCAGCCGGCTCTTCCTTGATGCGGACGGCCTCGCCGGAGGAGGAGGAAGAGGAGGAGGAGGATGATGATGACGGCCCTTCCCCGTTCTGTGGCTGGGTGGGCGGTGAGAGCGTGCCGGGCCGGGCGTCGGGGGGCGAGGCGGGCTGTGCTGGGGGCGTCCCGGCGTCGGGGCCGGGCAGGGGGCCGTGCAGCACCACGTGCTGCGGCAGCCCCTCGGGCAGGAAGGCGGGCAGGCTGCACTTGCGCAGCGACGCGTTGTTCGGCTGGCTCAGCCCTGCGAGGGGGAATCACACAGTCCTTAGGCTCCAAAGCACCAGGAGGCTCCTGCAGTCCAACCCCTCCCCTCACGCTGCCAGGCCCGTCACTAAACTAACCCAGACCCTCAGCACCTCACCTGCAGGAGTATCTCCAGGGATGGGGCTTCCCCCACCACCCTGGGCAGCCTGTGCCAATGCTCAACAACCCTCTCTGTGAGAAAGTTTTCCCTAATATCCATTCTAGCAACAGGACAAGGGGTGATGGGATGAAGCTGGAGCACAGAAAGTTCCATTTAAACATAAGAAAAACCTCTTTCGGTGTGAGGTGAGGGAGCCCTGGCACAGGCTGCCCAGGGGGAATGTGGAGGCTCCTTCCTTGGAGGGCTTCAAGACCCACCTGGACATGTTCCTGTGTGACCTGATCTGGGTGGGAGCTGCTTCTGCAGGGGGATTGGACTGGATGAGTTCTAAAGGTCCCTTCCAACCCTCACCATGCTGTGATTCTATGAGTCTAAACCTCCCCTGGAGCAACTTAAACACATTTCCTCCCCTTCAGGGAGTTGCAGAGAGTGCTCCTGTCTCCTCTCAGTCTCCTCCAGGCTGATCATCCCCAGCTCCCTCAGCCACTTCTCCTAAGACCTGTTCTCTAGGCCCTTCACTAGCTTCGTTGCCCATCTCCAACAACTCAATGTCCTTCTTGTAGTGAGAGGCCCAGAAGTGGACACAGAAGAGATGTCCTCAGCATGGGGATGCTTGCCTTGTCCTCTCCCACACCTCCCTCCTGGCAGATGGAGCCGTCTGGGGATGCAGCCCAGGCTGGCAGTGCCAGGCTCTGTGTGAGGCAGCTTCAGCCTGCCAGTACTCACCAGGGGCGAGGGGCTTGGTGGCAGGCAGCGCTGGCCCTGGTGAGTACACCTCTCCCTTGGAGCCTGGCTGGCAGATCATGTGGTTGGTGACCAGGTGGCTGTAGAGGATGTCCCTCGTCGTGGAGATGAAGCCACAGCTGTGGCAGATGCCTGTGGGGAACGGCAGCGTGGGGCTGAGCGGGCAGGATGGCACCGGCGGGGCAGGGTGAGACCCGTGGGGAAGGGGTCCCTGTCCCTAGGCTGTGCTGGCGGGGCAGGGGTGTCCCTGTGCAGACACAGGGTACCACTCACCGTTCAGGGTGTCCGTGTGCACCTTCAGGTGACGCTCACAGTTGGCTTTGGTGGTGAAGGCAGACAGGCAGATGAGGCAGACGAACGGCCGCTCTCCTGCAGGAGGGACGGACAGACAGACACCTCAGTGCTAAGGGAAGGGGACAGGGACTGTGGGGACACTCTGTGGGGCTGTGCTGGCCAGGAGGGTGCTGGCAGCAGGAAGCAGGATGCTCCCTCCACCTTTATGGGGTTCAGATGGGGGAACACCCACAAGCAAGCTGCCCCAAACCAGTACCCTGAGCTGGGGAGAACCTCATCTGACTGGTCACTATGCTGCAGCCCTGCAGCCCCCCTGCCTTTCCACCCAGCTGCCTCCTGGGGCCAGGCCATGTCACTGGTGAGGCTGCACCTTGAGTGTTGTGTTCGGTTTTGGGCCCCTCACTACCAGAGGGACACTGAGGGGCTGGAGCATGGCCAGAGCTGGGCAGCAGAGCTGGGGAAGGGGCTGGAGCATGAGGGTCCTGGGGAGGGGCTGAGGGATGGGGGTGTTGAGCCTGGAGAAGAGGAGGCTGAGGGGAGACAGCAGCACTCTCTGACACTCCCTGACAGGAGGCTGCAGGGAGCTGGGGGTTGATCTCTGCTCCCCAGTAATAAATGACAGGACAAGAGGAAACAGGCTGCAGTTGCCCTAAGGGAGGTTGAGATTGGAGCTGAGGCAGAACTGTTTCCCTGAGAGGGGTGTCAGCCCCTGTGCCAGGCTGCCCAGGGAGCTGGGGCAGTGCCCAGCCCTGGAGGGATCCCAAAGCTGTGGAGCTGAGGTGCTGAGAGCCAGGGGTGAGTGGTGGGCTGGGCAGGGTGAGGGGAGGGCTGGGACTGCAGGGGCTTCAAGAGCTTTTCCAACCCAAACGATCCTCTGACCCCATGCCATCCCATGCCATGCCATGCCATGCCATGCCATGCCATGCCATGCCATGCCATCCCATCTCATGCCATGCCATCCCATCCCGTGCTGTGCCGTACCGCTGTGGCTCCGCATGTGGATCTCCAGGGAGCTGGCGCTGGGGCAGCTCTTCTTGCACTGGGGGAAGGGGCAGATGCGCTCGTTGGGGTAGGTCTCCTTGGGCTTCTCCTCCAGGGCGGGCGAGCCGGCGCTCTGCCGGCTGGCACAGTAGTACATCAGGTGAGCTTGCAGGTTGCGCTCGCTCCGGTACCAGATCCCACAGTCCTTGCATGGGAAGACGTCCTCTGCAGAGCAGAAGGGACAAGGAAGGGGGCTCACACGCCACTTGCACGAGGGGCTGGGGACCCCCAGCATGGTTTTCCCCCCTCCCCGCAGCCGGGCACTCACTGTTGACCACGGCGGTGGCCAGGATGGCGGCCATGCCAGCCTGCTGCGGCAGCAGCTGGATGTCGGAGCGCAGCGCGGCCGGGTACGGCGGGTCCCCGGGCTCTGCCTTCACGGCAGGGGCGGCAGGGATGGCGGCAGGCTCTGCCACCACGAAGGCACACACAGCCTCGGCCTCCCCCAGGGCTCGCGTTGTTCGGCACCACAGGGCCTCGTCTGGAAGGGACACAGCGGTCAGGATGGATCCCCCAGCCCTGACCCACATCCTGCTGCCTGGCTCTGGGCACCACCAACCCGCTCCGTCCCTGCTCCCGCTGCCCTGGCAGTGCCTGCTGCTGCCTCCGGGCTGCCTGGAGATGGCGATGTCTGCCCGTGTCTCAGCCCTGCCCGGCTCAGCCCGGCCTCCCCACAGCCTCCTGATCCCTGTTGCACCCATCCTGTGCTCAAGCTTCCTCCCGCATCTCTCCCCATCCTTGCTGTAATGCAAGGGGAAAAGTTCTACCTCAGTTCCAATCTCAACCTCCCCTGGGGCAACTGGAGCCTGTTGCCTCTTGTTCTGTTCCTTGGGAGCGGAGCCCGATCCCCAGCTCCCTGCAGCCTCCTGCCAGGGAGTGTCAGAGAGTGCTCCTGTCTGCCCTCAGCCTCCTCTTCTCCAGGCTCAACACCCCCATTCCCTCAGCTGCTCCCCATCACACTTGTGCTCCTGCCCCAGTTGCACACAGCAACACTTGCACTACTGCTTGCACTGACATTTGTACCACTCCCTGAATACTTGGACCCTCCTCACCTTCCCCCTGAGCTGGGGAGGGCTGGGATAGGGCACAAGCCCCAGTGATGGGTCACAGAGGAGGTGATGCTGGCCCAGCAGACACGGAGGGGCCACGGGCACTGGGCTGGGGTGGGCAGAGACAGGCAATGGGATGTGTGCTGGGATGGATGGGGGACAGTGACCCATTCCTTGGCAGCAGTATCCCTTCCCTCACCCCTTCCCCACCCCTGGCCCCCTCCCTGGCTGTGGGGACACGCCACACGGGTACCAACCCTTCCTGTAGATCACAGCGTTGGCGTCGGGCTCTGCGGGCACGAGGGGCAGCCGGGACAGCCAGCAGCTCTCGTCCCCCAGCACCAGTGTCACGGGGGAGCTCTGCAGGGGAGCAAGGACACAGGGCTGAGCACAGCTCCCCAAAACGGGCTGGGGGCAGGGTGTGAGGACCCACAGGAGGGGGGTCACATTGCTCACGCTGGGCTCTGCCTTCCTGCATCCCTAATGAATATTCATGAGCAGGGGGGGAATTAATCTGCCTGATCCTGCAACGGCTGCTGCAGCAACGACAGCAAATCTAATTATTCCTCCCAATATTCCTAAACCCTCCGACTCAGGCTGACAGTGGCAGCCGGCTCAGGCCTTATCGGTGCCGGGAGCCGCGTGCCAGCAGCGTGATAAAGCCCTGGCACACGCGTGTGCAACACCCCCGGGGCACAACAACCACAGCCAGCCGCTGGGGGCTCAGGGACACCCCTGCATGGGTGCTGCTGCTCCCACGTGGGCTGGGGCACCCTCGGAGACTGCAGGGAGAGGAGGGGGTCTGACGAGCTTTGCAGAGTTGCTCTGTGTGTGGGGTGCTCCTGGTCCCCCACGAGCACTCCCAGCACCCGGCCCAGCTCCCCTCAGTGGCCCCAGCCCCCACGGCGAGCCCTTCCCTGTTCTCCCTGGAACAAAGAGGTCGGTGTGTTGGCTCTGCACCGGCCGATAACCATCGGAAACACTATCTGCCCCGCATCCGCCGGGACGGCCCCGCGCCCCCGCCGTGCGCATCACTCCGGGGCTGGGGGGGACGCAGCCAGCAGTGAGCTGGCACGTGGGGCTCCCTCACTGTGCACCCCCAGGCTAGTGCTGCTGATGGGTCTGCACAGCCTGCCCAGCAAATCTGGTTTTGGGGGAGTCCCATGGGACCAGCCGGGGAGGGGGTAGACAGGGATCTTCCTCCTCCTCCTCCTCCTCCATCAGTGCAGCAATGCTCCATGTCACAGATGCGTCCAAGCCACCCAGTGCTCCCAGTTCCCACTATAAACCCCAGCATGGGATAATCCCCTGCATGGAGGAGGAGAGCAGAGCCAGGCAGGATTTTGGAGGGGAGACCCCCTGCACCACCCCCCTCGCTGCCAGCAACAAAGACGAAGGGACCAAAGGGCGACAAGCCCATATCAGGGATGGGGCTGCGATTCCTTCCTCGCTTCCTCGAGCAGAGATAGGAAGGGAGGCGAGTGGCAGAGGAGAGCAGGGCTGGGAATCATCAGCCAGGCTCGATAAGGGGAGCTGCTGAAATGGGAGCAAAAATATTTAGACAATAAATGAAGTATCAGGAAAAAAAAGCTGCGCGTATCTTTAAGGAATCAATCATCCTGTACCGGGTGTCTGGACACACGGCGCCAACCGCCAGATAGGGAGCCAAACTGGGCAGATAAGGGTTAATCAAGGATTTAATTCGGCAAAGATAAACGGGCCTGAGCTAGGGGGGAAAAAAAGGAAAGGAAAAAGAGGGAGGGAGAGAGAGGAGGAGGAGGAGGAGGAGGTGGGGATGGAGCCCGGACAAGATCCTCCGGCCTTGAAGATCCTGGGCTGGAGCTGCCTGTGTATGGCTCGAAGGGGAAGTGGAGGGGAGGATGTGGCTGGGACACGAGGAGCCAGTGCCTACAACAGCCCTGTGTGCACGCTCCTGCACAGCCACGCACTCACCTCCCTCTTCTGATGCTCACCCCAGTGCAGCTCCAGCCCCACACTGCCTCCTCTGCCACCCCTTCACCATGGGCTGCACAGCCCTAATGCTTTCCAGGCACAGCCACAGTCCCCTGGCAGCAAATTTGGGGTGGGAAACCCAAACCTCATGTCTTCTGTGAGGACACAAGTGCAGTCATGTGCAGCCAACATCCCTCTACCCACAGGGATGCCCTGATCTCAGGGTGGTGGGCAGCCCATGGTGGCGAAAAGCCTCCTGGGCATCCAAACTGGGTGATTCCCAGGGGTCAGGAGCTCAGGCAGGGAAAATCCCTCCCACTGGTCTCCCCAGATAACTCATTTCCCTGGGACTTTCCCCACCACCATCCCCAGCAGTGACCCGGCTCCTCACCGTCTCGCCGTGCCCTGGCGACGCCGGCTCGCTGTGGATGCTGCCCTGGAAGGGTCCCCAGGAGAAGCCCTCGGGGAGGCTCCTGCGGGTCTGCACCCGCCTCTCCCCGTCCTGCACGGCCAGATCCAGCTCATCTGCGGGGACACAGACACAACAGCAGCGTCAGCATCCCACACCGGACCCCTGGCGTGGCAGCCACAGGTCCCAGGGGATGTGGGTAACCACTGAGTGCCCCTGGGGCTGCGTGTCCCAGGGCTGAGGGCTGGGCATGGGAGGTCTGGGCATGGTGTGGGGTGGTCCAGGCATGGCCCAGGGTGGTCCAGCCCCGGTACAGCGCTGGCAGAGCGGAAGGAGCATTTCCCATCCCCGCACCCAAAGTCACAGCAGCTTCAGGGCTTAATGGCTTTGATTATCTGATAAGCCTCTGGTTTAATGGGTTAGATAACATGTTAATACGCTATGAAGGCTGCTCTAAAATGTTTTAACTGTGCCTTTGTCTTTCGGAGCACAGATAAGATGGCAGGTAACCAATACACAGATGGATGTGTAAGGCTGCACCTTACTGGGCTGTGGGAAGGGGCTGGACGCTGCACCCCAAAAAACAAGAAGCTCCTTGGTAACAGGGAGCCAAGGCAAGGTGCCCAGGGCACCCATCTGCATCCAGGAAGGCTCGTAGCACCACAGGGATGCCTGGGAAGAGTCTGACTGAAGCCACGTGCCTGGAGCCCTGTCCTTCGAGGGCAGCCGGTGCCTGGGTTCTGTGGGCAGGGAGGAGGCTGCACTCACTGGGAGGTAAAACTGCTTCCTGAGCTGGGAGCACGGGGAGGATAAAGCTATCCCATGGCTGTGGAGATTGAAATCTGATGTGGTTATTAGCCAGGCTGACATCTGGATCCTCTCCAGGGGTGAGCTGAGGTGAGTGAGTGGGAATGCTGAGTGGTGAGTGCCCGTGTCCCACTGTCACCCATGGGTCCCAGCAAGGAGGCTCTGTGCTGCTGGGGGCACAGCTCTCAGCACGTCCTGGGGCAGCAGCCTCAGCAAAACCAGAAAGATAAAAGGCTGGAGAAAAGGTCTCTAAGATCCCCAAGGTCTGTAGCAGGGGGCACTGGGCTGGTTCCCATGCTCAGGAACACGCCACCCTCCACCCCTGTGCCACAGCCCCCTGAGGCTGGCACTGAGGGATGTGCTCTGCCTGCAGCTCCTCTGCCCTGCCATGGTGCTGGCAGGACTGCCTGCCTTCCCCTGCCTGCAGCACCTCCCACCCCAGAGCATTCAAGGCTGTCTTGGAGCTGGCATGCTCTGGAAGCTGCCCTGGCTGGGGGATCTCAAGCTCTATGGCTGCCTCGGATTTTGGGAGGGAGCACAGTGCTGGCTCTGCCTGCCCTGCAGCTCTGACCTTCCCCTGCCCTGCAGCTCTGACATTCCCCTGCCCTGCACACAATCATTTCGCTTGGAAAAGACCTTGGAGATCATCAAGTCCAACCTGTCACCCTCACACTGCCAAGCCCACCACTAACCCCTGGCCCTCAGCACCTCAGCTACGTGTCTTTAAGGATCTCTATCTCCAGCATCCCCTTGCTCTGTGCCCCCACTGGCTCTGTGTCGTGCCAGGGAGGAGGGCACATGGCTGGGGCTTTCGAGGAGCTGACAGGATTTACTCCCTGGCACAAACCGACGTGGAGGAGCAGCAGCAGCCCCTCATGCCCCAAGGGCCAGGCAGGCAGCCGAGGTGCTGAGCAGGATACGGCCATCAGCGAGGCCTTGGGGCTGAGGGGCACAGTCAGATCTTTGCACAATGCACATTGCTCCGTGTTTCCAACACCCAGCTCCCAGCAGACTCCTGACCTGCTGCCAGGGTGCTGGGCACCCTCCAGCCCCTCCATCGTGGTCCCAGCACCCTTAAGCCAGGAAACCCCAAACAGAAGAGCCCCAGCGGTGGTGGCTCCCGTCTGGCTCTGCCACCTCTTACAGCTTGGCTGCTTTTGGGGAACAAAACCCAACTGCCACCTCCCCCCTCTCCTCTCTCTGCCCCTTCTTTTTGCCCCCCCTTCCCCCCCGTCTCACTGGTAATCAGCGGCGTTTGGGTCAGGAGACCATGTCTCCGAGATAAGAGCGTTCGCCTGACACTTCCCATGTCAGAGCACTTCATCTTCCGCGTATCAATCCCCAGCAGAGCAAACACGCAGGCGCTGATAAAGACAAAACCGTTCCAGACAGGGGGACAAAAATAGTGCTGTCGGAGCCGGCCCCACTTCCCGCCAGCGCCCGGCGGCACCGTCCGGCCCCGGCACTCGCCAGCCGTGCCCAGCGGCTCCCGGAGCCCGCGCTGGGGATGCTGCAGCCAGCTGCACCCACAGCCAGGAAATAAACAACCAAGACAAGGGAAAAACCAGGTGGTTTCCAAACGAAACACGTGGTGTTGGCACAAGGGGAAACGATGCCCAGCTGGGATGGGGCAAACTGGGGGATGCTGTGGGAACAAAGCCCAAAGCGGGTCACAGAGGGGTGTCCCCGCGCAGGGACGAGCACACAGAGGACAGCAATCCCCGTCCCTGTGGCTCCCATGGCTCTGGGTTTGGTCACATCGCCCTGTTTGCAACCTGGGGAGGTTTGGGGAGAGCCAGTGCGAGCTCGTGGGGTGCCCCGAGTGCCTCCCCCAAGCAGCCTCCCTGGCCGGGAGCAAAGTCCATGGGCACAGGTCCCCTCCCCGTGGGATCCCCCTGGGCAGGTGAACACCACCCCAAGCCCGGCCTCACTGTTATCACCTGAGGGTTTATCTCCCAGATCATTAACCAAATCGGGCAGGGACGCAGCTGTTTGCTTTGGGTCACAAAGGAAAACGGAGGAAAGGAAAGAAGAAGGGGAGGAAAAAGCCCCCAGTGAGCTGGCTGCACCTGCTCGGGCAGGCACGGAGCTGGGTGCTGTGCCCACTGCCGAAACACAGGGTGCTGAGCTGCTCCCTGCACCTCCCCAGGCCCCACAGCTCCTGCCTGCCCAGCGCTGTGCCTCTCCTTATCTCCCCATCGAGAGATTTCAAAGAAATAGGCTGAGCTGTGCAGGAGAGCAAAGATTAATCCTGTCATCACACCGCAGCCACGCGTCGGGCGATCGATGGGCCAGAAGGCACGGCCGGCACCCCAGTCCCTGCGGACTGGGGGGGTCCTGAGTGGGCACAGGGGGGGCAAAGGGAGGAAGCCTGGGGCGTTGCATGGTGCTGCTGAGGCAACACAGCTGCATCATGGCATGGGGTGAAGGCAGAAGCGCGAGCTGCACTGACTGCTGCGGCCAGCCCAGGTTTGCCACGGGATGCTCTGGAGGTGCAGCTGCATCCACGCAGCCACCTTCACTTTCCCTGTGGGGCTGAGCAGCAGGGAAGGGCAGAGGGGGCCTAGGGGCCTGGGAAAACCCACTCATCCCATGCCATGCCATGCCATGCCATGCCATGCCATGCCATCCCCAGTGGTTCCCACATCCCCTCATCCCAACTGCATCTGAGTGACTTTGACCAAATCCAAAGGAACCGGCTGTGCCCCGCCTGGGGGGACTCTGGGCTCAGAGGTCCCCACAGTGTTTGCAGCTGCCTGGATACTATCTGGATAAATCCTGCTGGAGGGTGTCATGGGACAGTCACACCACTCCTGCTCCTGCAACACTCCGTGCCCGGCCTGGGGGCTGCCAACCACGCCACGTACAGCCACTGGTAGGGACACTGGCAGAACTGGAAGAGCCTGGCACAGGAGGGATGCTCCTATGGCACAAGAAGGCCCAAGCGGGATGGATGACCCATGCATCCATCAGCACCCAGCCTCCCCTGGCTCTCCCAGCCCCAGCCCAGCTGCAGAAGCCCCGGCAGCCCCGGCCTGGCCCCGCTGCACCCCCCCAGCTGCTGTTTTTAGAAGCGGCAAGCGCACGGCGGAAGGAATAAATCCTGACAACTCAACTAGTGAAATGATGTGATGGCACCGCTCCGATAAGATGGAGGGAGGCGATTGGGAAGAGTCTTAAGCTGCGAACACGCAGCATCTCCACTCTTCACCTCCACTCACAAAGGGAAATCTCTCCAAAGGGGCTAAGGAGATTATCCCGGCTTTGCCGTCCCGGGTGCTCGAGTAATCAGGGCAGCCTTGGGGACGACAAAGGAGTGAGGAGGGTTTCAATTCGAGCCTTGCTGGGCTGTGCCTGCTTGAGCTCAGCCTGGGGTTGCTCTGGCTGAGCTGCCGCAGAACGAGGGGGGACGGTCGTGGCAGAGCTGCCGGCTCTGTCGCCGGGTTTGGGGCGCAGGGTGGGAGCTGAGGGCAGGTTTCTGCCTTTATCTCTCCTGCCCATCGCTTGTGAATTATTGATTTTCTTCAGAGTACAAAAGCAAATCTTTATCAGGCTGAACCCTGCCCCTGGTTAATGGAGGAGCTGTGACCTACCCCAGGGAGCAGAGCGGGCACCTCCCAGCACCTGGCGTATGGGGGGGTAAATGGGGACAGGGAGGGGGTGATGGCACTCAGGAGATGCTGCACACCCAGAAGGGCCGGGCAGCCCGCTCAGCAGCTGTGTGGCACAGCTGGCAGGCACCGGCAGCAGCAGGATGCGGCCCTATAAGCCTCCCCGGGATGTTTGCCTTCGGGATTGGTGCTGTGCCTTGCTGGGATGTGGCCCTGAAGAGGAAGGTAGGTGGTGGGGGGTGTTTCCTATTCCAAAGGGTCACCGTCCTGGGAAAGAAATGTGAGCTGTGCCCATGGGGACAGGGGTAAGCCCCGAGGATAACATCAGAAAGTGCTCTGGGGATGATGGGAAGGAGGAAAACTTCCCGGCTGACACAAGGCTGCTTGGACCCCCATGCCAAGGAAGCCATGTCCCAGCTATGCGGGGCTCTGGGACCCTTCAGCTCTGGCCAGGCTGGTGGCAGGCAGCGGGTAGGGGTGTGCTGGGGGGGCAGGAAGCCTGGGGAGTGGGAGGAAGGGGAGGAAAGAGGCCCCCGGAGCCGATGCAGAGGGTAGATATCCCCTCCGGAAAAAGGGGGGGGGTCACTGCCACAGTGCTGGGCAGGGACTGGCTGTGGGGGAGAGGGGAGGACCCTGGGGGAGCAGCACCTAGATGGAGGAGGAGGAGGTGGGAGTTTGGCTCCAGAACCCACCGGTCCTCAGCTGCAGCCCAGGGCAGAGTGGTGAGGCAGCCGTGAGTGACAGCTGTGAGTCACCCTGCACTGGCAGCATCGCCCTCGGGGCTCTCACCCCCAGCCTGCAGGACCTCTCCCTCCTTCCCAAAAGAAAACAGAGGGATGAGAGGACAGGGATGGAGGGGAGGATGCTACCCACGTGTCTCAACAGCCCCCTGAGCCCCCTCAAGCTGTCCCTGCGAGGCTGTGGGAACAGCTGCTTGGGCTGTTCACACACACAGGCAGTGTCCCCAAACTGGTTTGAGCATCCTCCCACCACGGCAGTGTCCCCACGTTATCCTGAGCAGCCCTTCACCCTGCCAATGCCCCCACATCATCCTGAGCATCCCTCCACCCCAACCGTGTCCCCAAACTGTCCTGAGCATCCCTCCACCCTGCAGTGACCCCACACAGAGACTGAACTGAGGGCAAGACCCTGCAGGTACAGACCCCAGTAGGAACAGGGTCCCTTTCGATGTCCCAATCAAGGACACACATGCCACCCTCTACACTGAGCCCATCCCCAGCCCAATGCCAAACCTCCCACTGCCTTTGGTGCCAGGATGCAAGAGGTTCTTTGGGACTACTGCCCAGAACCCCAACTGCAATCCAACACCCACACAGCTACCTGCTGCTCAGCCCAGCTCCCTGCCATCAAAAGAAAGAGCTGCAACCACTTTTGCCACCCCTACATTGGACGGGGGGAAGGGGGAGCAGGGGGACAGATGCAGGGGGGAAAGGGGGAGCAGCAGGGCAGCTGTGGCACACAGGGCTGTCCCTCCTGCCAGGCCAGGCTGTCCCATCAACTCCTCGATGGGCCCTGCTCGCCCTGATAATAAACCTTGAGGTTTGCAGACAAACTCCGGGCAGCTGGAGATTATTGAGGCAGGAGTCACGGCGCAGATAACCACAACCGAAGGCGAGCGGGAGGCAAAGGGGAAGGGGGAGCTGGGGGGAAGGGGAGAAAGAAAAGCCCAGGAAGCCTGCAGTTTTAATTAGAGGCATCAAAAAAAGTAAAGAGCTGCCCTGTGCCATCCTCATACCCCGCATGTAGGGTGGGAGGTGAGGATGGGTTTGGGGTTCACGGCGGGTCCCAGGGGAGGTGGAACTGTGCTGTGCTCTGTAATAAACCCAGAGCCATCGTTGACACCCTGAGCAGACAAGCTGGCAGTGGGGGGTTGGGACCCAGAATGATGGACAGTGTGGTGGGGACCCAAATAGCAAGGTTAAGTAGGAAAAGGGGTGAGAAATGGGTGAGAAACTCCCCAGAGAGGTTTCTGCTCCCTCAGGGAAGGTGGTGGGGCTCGGTAAAGCCACTCTAGGTTTAGCCCCAGCTGCTCTGTCCTTTCCCTGTTGATGGCCTGGTGGTGTGCCCACAGGGACAAGAGCCAAATCCTTCATGCAGAAAGGCAAGAGCCAGCCAGGCTTCCCAGGGGCTGCAGCCTCCTGGCAGCTCCCAGCAGGGATTCTCTGGTGTTTCGTAATGCAGTTGAGAAGCCTGTCCCTCACTGGGGCTCTGCTTCCCACCATTCCCCTGTCCCAACACCACACTTGTGAAATTTCTTGGAGCTTTTCACCTTATCTCTCTGGGAAAATGGGCCTGACGTGGTGGGAGAGCCCTGGGAGGGGACAGGGGCTCTGGGTGCTCCCAACAGCCTCCGCTGCCAGCCCTGCTTCGGAGCAGACAAAAAAGAGAGGCAAAGATGGAAAGCTGGGCCATGGCAGAGAGGGGCTGGTGGAGCTGTGGGGAAGGGTTTGGGGGAATCTGAGGAGGATGGACATGCCCTCTCCAACCTCACCAGAGGATGAAGTAGCTGGCACGAGTGGGCACAAAGCACAGCCACGCTCCATCCTGGGACCCTGCTGGGGAGCAGAGCCAAGCCAGGGTGACCCAGCACCCTGGCTGAATGGGTGGCACATCTGTAGAGGCCCCCAGGTGAGGATTGCAGCCTCCAGCTCCTGGGGATCTGTGTGGGCCAGGAGAGCTGCAGCCCCCTGCAGCCAACAAGGTCATTGCAAAGATAGAACGAAACACTCCTTCACCCTCACTGGCACACGGGGCCAAGCAGCCCCACGGAGACATCCCGCTGCTGCCGAGCGGGCAGCAGTTTTGGAGACCCAGAAGGCAAAGCCACGGTGGGGATTGGCCTCAGAGCCCCCCAAAAACAGTCCAAGGGAAGGTGAGACCCCGCAGGGCACGAACAAAGGCGTCCGGAGCAGCCCGCTCGCCCCTCCCCAGCCCTCCCCGCTCCACATCTCAGCGCTGCCATTGCTGACATACGGCGGATCCTGCCAGATAAAACAGAACATTCAGGCTGCTCAGAGTTTCCCTTTTCGCCAGCTCCATCCCTGATAAGTGCAGAGCCTGCAGAGCGCCTGATAGACGGGGCTATCGCGGCGGTTGGTGCGAGAGGAACAGCCTATCGCTGCAGCATCGCCGGACCGCCATCAACTCCCAGCCACACAGAAATTAATACCACTCCAATTACCAGAATAGAGATGGGCTGGGAGAAGGCGATAATAAAATCTCTTTTACATAAAGAATGCAAATAACCAGCTCTGGAGAAGGAAGGGAGGGTGTGGGGGAAGGGGAGGCATGGCCAGAGCCCAGGCTTCGTGGTCCCTTTTGGGGAGCCGGGGGTTGATGGTGCTGCTGAAGGTACCGTGACCCTGGGGGTAGGGGTACAGGGGCACCCGTGGGTTTGGCACTGGGATGGCTGGGCAACAGCGGGGAGCCCATGGGGGCAAAGGGCTGGGGAGCAGATAAGGAGGAGGCGGGGGTGGCCTCGTGGCTCCTTCCTGCCCAGCGTGCAGGAAAGGCTGGGATATCAGCGGGGCCGGAGAGAGCTTCCCCTCGGACAGGAGGGGAGGGGGAGCGGGGCCATGGCTCCCCGGGGGGCTGTGGGGACTTTGGCAGCTGCAGGAGCACGTGTGCTGGCAGCCAGCATTTCCCAGGCTGTCTCCATGGCCCAGCCCGCGTGGGAGGTGGCTTTGGGGACACACCGACACCTCTGTGACACCAATGGTTGTCCCACACCAGAGTCACCCCTTCCTATCACGGGCTGCTGGGAACACAGATCCACCGGCACTGCCTGGCTGGTGGCTGCCCTGGGAGGAGCAGGGTGTGGGCTGGGGGTGGCAGAACCAATGCGGTACAAAATGTGGCACATCCACCTTCAGGAGGGTCTCAGTTCCTGCTGTTCTCATCCCTGTCCAGGGCTGTCCCCAACTGACAGGCACCCACAAACCCAAACACAGACTCAGCATCAAATCGTTTGGGTTTAAAAGCCCTTGAAGCTGCTGCAGTCCCAGCCCTCCCCTCACCCTGCCCAGCCCACCACTCACCCCTGGCCCTCAGCACCTCAGCTCCAGGGCTTTGGGGTCCCTCCAGGGCTGGGCACTCCCCCAGCTCCCTGGGCAGCCTGGCACAGGGGCTGACACTCCGCTCAGGGAAACAGCTCTGCCTCAGCTCCAGCCTCAACCTCCCCTGGGGCAACTCCAGCCTCTTGTCCTATCATTTGTTACTGGGGAGCAGAGCCTGACCTCCAGCTCCCTGTAGTCTCCTGTCAGGGATTGTCAGAGAGAGCTCCTGTCTCCCCTCAGCCTCCTCTTCTCCAGGCTCAACACCCCCATTCCCTCAGCCCCTCCCCAGCCCCTTGTGCTCCAGCCCCTTCCCCAGCTCTGTGCCCGGCTCTGGCCCCGCTGCAGCTCCTCAGTGTCCCTGTGGCAGTGAGTGAGGGGCCCAGCACTGACACAGCCCTGGAGCTGCAGCCTCAGCACAGCAGAGCCCTGACTGTAATCTGCCCAGGCGAGCCCCGACCATAACCCCATCAGCGGGTCGGTTTGGAGATAGCGGGGCGATAGGGCATGGGGCAGCCACATGGCACACGCCTGGCCTCGCCGGGCTGCCAGCGTGCCGGCGGCTCCAGCGCCCAGATGCCAGGGCAGAGATAGATGGGCTGTGTTTGCTCCTTGGGGTTTTGATAACCATCACGAAACCGCTCGAGCGTCGCTCTTGTGGTTGCCAGGAGGTTTGCAAAGTGCCCTCGAGAGCGTGGGGTGACGCAGGATGGGGTCCAAACCCGCCCGTGCCCCGAGGTCCGCGGTGCCAGCCATGGTGCTGGCATCCCTGCTGCTCCCAGCTCGGTTTTCACCTTCCCAACAACAACTTAGGGATGTGGAGGACCACAACCATCACCTCACGCCTCCTCCCCTAGCACAAGCGCTGATACTTGCAGCCTGCCCAGCTCCCAGTGCTCCCAATCCTCCTCACGCTGCCTGGGGGCTGCTCTGGCTGCTCCCACCCCTGCTCCGTGACCGCAGACCATCACACGCCAGGACTCACCCGGCCCGTTCCAGGCGTCTGGGTCCTGCAGGTTTTCTCCAGGATCCGGCTTCTCCGTCTCCTTTGGACTTTCTGGGGCATCTCTTGACTCTGCAGCAGGAGAGGAAAGGCAGCAGGTCATGTGTAGGAAGTTTCAGGGGTAGCATCCCACGGGGGTCGCGATTACAGGACCAGTGACACCAGGAGGCATTTGGCTTCACCCTTAGGACACGCATGAGGGGACCCTGTGTCCAAACCCCGCTGTTGCCCAAGCACCCCTGCACCCCACAGGATGACCCATGAGCACACCCAATCCCACCCACTAGCGATTTCCCAAACCACTCCTGGGTGAGCACCCACCTCCCACCCCGCTGAGACCCCTCCCGGTCTCTCCCATCCCACGGCGAGCCCCTGGCCAGCCGGTTCGGCCCCGCTCCCGTCACGGCTCTATTTGTGGCGTATTCATAGCAACTTGATAACAATTATTTTCTCCATTAACTGCTGTTGGAGATGCAGCTGATAAGGGCCTATCTGCATATGACAGTGTGGAAGATTAGTGCCCAAAGTACATGTTTGCCTTGGCGTCCCGGGCGGATAACCAGCGCGGAGCCCAATCGATCGGCGCCAGAGCGAACACCCAGGGGTGACGTCACCGGCATTGGAGATTATTAATACAGGTGATAAGCACAATGATTAACATCGAATAAATCAATCACCGGGTATAAAAGTCCTATTATTTTTGGCTATAAATCAAAGTGCCTGGCATATCGATTTTTATCCATCGCGCTGAAAGCTTTAGTGGCCGTTATTGCTGCTCGGCGTTATCTCTGCTATCACCTTCTTTATCGAGGCAGCACAGTGCCAGGTGCAGCTCAGTGCCCGGGCTCCCGGCTCTCCCTCGGCCCCCCAGCCCACCTCTCCCCCATCAGATAAGCTCTGCTCGCTCGCTTCTCCAAGCCAAGCTGGCTGGGATCAGGGAGGGGTGCCGGTGTGGATTCCCCCTCGCTCCCTGGTGCATCACGCTGCGGCTGCCGGGGGTTTTGGGGGACGTCCCCAGGCGAAGGCAGCGGCTGCTCGCCGGGGACCGCCCGGCTCCATTAGCCGGCACAGCCTTGCCCTGCCGTGGTTATCTCTGGGCACTGCAAACATTAACTGATTAAGATTTGCCCCCACCTCCACAGGAAGGAACTTAAAGGATATCTGGGGACTGTTTCGGCCCGGCCCTGAAATGCAGCCACCTCTGGGGTGGGGCACGGCACGGCGGCAGGCAGGCACCTGCGCGGCCAGGAAGCCGCCAGCAACAGCCCCAGCCTCTGTCTGTGATGGCTCTGGCCCCCGTCCCCATCCCCATCCATGTCAGCCCTGGCCCCCATCCCCGTCCATGATGGCCCTGGCCCCCATCCCCATCCATGTCAGCCCTGGCCTCCATCTCCATCCATGATGGCCCTGGCCCCCATCCCCATCCATGTCAGCCCTGGCCCCCATCCTCATCCATGATGGCCCCTGTCCCCATCCCCATTCATGTCAGCCCTGGCCCCCATCCTCATCCATGTCAGCCCTGGCCCCCATCCTCATCCATGTCAGCCCTGGCCCCCATCCCCATTCATGTCAGCCCTGGCCCCCATCCTCATCAATGTCGGCCCTGGCTTCCATCCCCATCCATGTCAGCCCTGGCCCCCATCCTCATCCATGTCGGCCCTGGCCCCCATCCTCATCCATGATGGCCCTGGCCCCCATCCTCATCCATGTCAGTCCCGGCCTCCATCTCCATCCATGATGGCCCTGGCTCCTCATCCTCATCCATGATGGTCCTGTCTGCCCTCCTTCAATCTGCGTCAGCCCTGGCTCCCATCCCCATCTGTGATGGCCCTGGTGCCCATCCCCATTTGTGATGGTCTTGGCCCCCATCTTTATCTGTGGTGGCCCTGGCTCCTCATCCCCATCCATGATGGCCCTGGCTGCCATCCCCTTCTGTGACGGCCCTGGCTCCTCATCTCCATCTGTCACAGTCCTGGCCCCCACCTCCATCTGTGGGGGCCTTGGTCCCTCGTCCTCATCTATGCTGGCCCTGGTTGTTCATCCATCCTGGCTCTGGCCCTCATTCCCATCTGTGGTAGCCCCAGCTTTCATCCTCATTTATCCTGGCCCTGATCCCCAGTTGTGCTGGCCCTGGTCTTCATCCTCAACCATGGAAGCCTTGCCCCTGTCCCCATCTGTGGCAGCCCTGGCCTCCATTCATGCTGGCCCTGGACCATCATCCCCATCCACGACGGCCTCAGCCCTCATTCCCTACCTGTGGTGGTCCCAGCCCCTCTCCCCAGCCATGCTGGCCCTGGCTCCTTATCTCCATCCACGATGGCCCTGGCCCCTCATCCCCATCAGTGGCATTGCTGGTGCCATCACCTGTGGCCTCAGTGGCTGCTTTGCACCCTGGGCCGTCACTTTGCACCCCAAGGGATGTGATTTAGCAGGCCAAGGGATCAGTTGGCACCCCGGGGGGGCATCGCTTGGCCCCAGCAGCAGCTCAGTGCCGAGCAGGTGAAAGGCTGTGTAACAGATACCGGCTGACAGTGCTCATTAGCAGCCATCACACCTGAGTAACCCGCCTCTGGTTTCCCACAGCCCGGCTCGTGCCTCCCCCAGCACACACAGCCCCCACCTGAGCTGAGATTCCTCCTGCCCTGGGGATCATCCTCTCTCCCAGAGAGTTGCTCACCATCACCCCCGGGCCAGGCTGTCCCCAGTGGGTCCCAGCACGGGCTGGAGGATGCCCAGAGGGATGGAGCACTCCAGGGAGGCTTGAGAGAGGGGAGTCTCACTTAACCAATCCCCCCAACCCCCAAGGGGTGGGATGCTCCATTTGCTAATTAACACCATGTCCCGCCAGCAGAGATGATGCCCAGGATGCCAGTGTGTTGGGCAGGTTGTTCCCATGGCAAAGCCTGTCCCCTTGGCTGGGGGGTCAGCGTGAGCAGCCCCTGGCCATCGTGATGGGGCTCACCTTCGCTGCCAGGGGGGCTGGAGGGGTCGTGCTCAGCAGAGCCCTCGTAGTCCGAGGCAGCCCCTTCCCTCTCTGAGGGGCTCTTCTCCCCTGCCAGGCCGTCCTCACCTTCCTCCATCGCTGCCAGGGAACCTGCCAAAACACAGAGAGGGTGGTTGGGGGCAAGAACCAGAGGGAAAATCCCCATCCCAGTGAGTTTTCTCTGTTGGGAAACGCAGGATGTCCCTGTACAGGGTCCCCAGTACCACGGGCACGCCAAGGTGCCTGGTGCACTGCACCGCTCACCTGTGCTTTCCACCCAACACTCCTCCAGCATCTGCTCTGAACAGACTGGGGGACCCCAGAGGCTGTCCCTCCTGGTCCCCAGCACCTCCCATCTGACGAGGGACCCACAACACAGCACCCTGCCATGCCCACAGCCCCTGGGCAAAGGGGGATGCTGCAGTGGGTGTGAGCAGGATGCATGGAGGGTGTGAGCAGGATGCAGGTGCAAGTGGGGTGCACGGAGCAGGGCGGGGGGACACCCTAGCAGCTCCCCCCCAACAGCCCTGCTGGCCCACGCTGCTGTTTCCATGGCAACACAGCATCCCCATCCCTGCAGAAGGAAGGAAGCAGCACACACAGCATGTCAGGGGGCTGCCCCGTGCCCCATCCAGCACCAGGCAGGGGGAACAGCACGGTGACAAACCCTCGGCAGACCTCAGCTGCTCTCTGTGACTCCAGGCATGTATATTTACAGCGGGAGAACAAAGAGCCCATAATCTATACAAAGCAGACAACAATGAGCGTGAATAAAGAGGCTGCGGGAGAAGGGAAGGCAATTTATTCTAATTCTGCTAATTTCAGTTCCAGCACAATTAAAAAGGCCCTGATAATATTCAGAAACAATCGGCAGCTAACAAATCGTTTCTCTCGCTGTAAATGAAACATTGTTAGGCTAATTTCTTCCTTCACGCCTTCGCGGCTCTTGGGCTTCTGATAAAGTTAACCCGACCCGCGCCTGCTCCGTGGCTCTGCACCTCCAGCCTGGCCAGGGAGGCATGGACAGAGCTGGGGAGGGAAGGATGGAGCCGAGACCACGTGTGGCACCTACTCAGGGGTTCTCAGACCACCCCAAACCCCCAGCCAGGATGGAGATGGGGATGCCCTGTGTGAATGCTATTGTATAAACCCAAGGGTTTGGGTACCACGGCATCACCGAGCACCTCTAGGGATCAACGGGAGGAGCAGCAGCATCCCAGCACCACCATCCTTGGATGCATCCCCACCCTGTCCCGTGGCAGCATCCCACTCCCAGCACGCCCAGGGGATGCTCTGGCCTGTGGGGGTTCAATGAACTACTGGATAGCTTCAAAAAAAAAATAAAGAGGCTGGGGGTTGGTGTTGGAAAAGAAGTGAGGGAGAGGGAGCGAGGAGAAGGGAGCTGAGCGTCACTTCTGCGGGGTTGCTGGAAGCCCTGCACAGTTATCGCCGCACACAGCCTCCCTCGGCTTGCCTGATCTGTCTATTCTTCATTAAGCAAATACGCTGAAATGGAAATGAAAACATAATAGCTATTTGATTCTCGGCGAGATATTTTGCATATTGGCTCAGTGCTGATAGTGGAATTTCATCAACTCCCTTTTTTCATGCTTTAAAACTGAATTACTGAGGCTGAGCTTTACAGAGAGGGGAAGAGCCAAAAAACGCTCCCTTCCAACACACTCCGCTTCGACGATTAACTCTTCTCCCTCCCTCCATCCCTCCCTCCTCTTTTCTTGATAACAAGGATTTCTTCTTCTTCCCCCCTCCCCTTTCTTTTACATGATGACTGTAAAAGCTCCCAGGAAGCCGAGGCAGCGTGCCCACGGCACCCGTGTGCCCCCGGCGCGAGGGTCGCTGCTGCCGGCGGCTTTTCCAGCCGTAGGAAAACCCAGCGCCAGGGATTTGATCCCTTCCCTCCAATTAAGGCTCAACCACCGCAGGAACAATCAACCTTCTGCCCGCTGCTTTGTGCTTAGTGGATGAAATGAAGTCAAAAGGATAGAATAATATAGGAACTGGGAGGGAGGAAAGAAAGAGAGAGAGAGGGGACTTGTCCAGGCTGCCAAGAGAGAGACCCTGGACGCTCCCAAAGCCGGCACGCAGACAAGAGCAAAGCGATAAGAGGCTTCGATAACAGAGAGAAAATAGCAACAGCCCCAGACTTTCCCACCGGCTCTGGAACAGGGAGGAGGAGAAGGAGGAGGAGGAGGAGAGGAGGAGGAGTCCCCATGGAGGAAAGCTGGTGCTGGACTGAAAACACGTGCAGGCTAGGGGCAACCTGCTTTTGCTGGCTGGTCTTTCTCGGCACGCATCCAGCTCCAGAAATGACCATTTGAAAATAGATCAAGGCTGGGCAGGTGCTTGAGCCTGAGGGAGGATGGTGGGAGCGAGGGTGAGAGCCCAGATCCAGTCTCCAGAGTGTCACCCCCACTCCCAGCAGTGAGGGATGTCCCCAGCTCCCCCTGGGGTTGGTGGAACCATGCAGGTGGCATGAGGCAGGGTCTCTTCTTTATCCTCTGAATTCCTCCTTAGCCCTACACTGGCCCTGAATCCATCTTCTAATTCAAAACACACCCCAAAGCAGCAAGGGGAGGCTCCCACCAGCACCATCACGATGTGCTGCTGCCCCTAAACCTCCTTATTCACCCCCAAACTCTGCAGCCACGAGCAAAGGGCAGCAGGAGCAAGCATGAGCTCGTACTCCCAGGGGAAAGCTGCCCTGGGAGAGGGTCACAGCCTCTCCCCATCCTTCATTGCACTGTCTGCAAAACCATCTCCTGTGATTTGTGATGGCACAAGCCTGGGGATTCCCCAGGGTCTTTTAGCAGAGTTGTGCTACATCCACCCTGCAGCAAGCAACACCCAGAGAGTGACCTGGGCTGCAAATCCAAACCCCACCGGTATCTGATGGGACAGCAGCCTGCCTCTTCTCACCCAGTTTTCCCCCAGTACTCATTAGTGTTTGCTTTTGCTGATGCCCTCAGGTGCCCCGAGGCTGTTTCCCCAGGAAGGGGGATGCCAAGCACAGAGGCTGAGGGCACATGAGGTTTCAGTGGCTGGGAAATGATGTGGGTTCTCAAAGGGCACATTATTCAGATGTCTATTTTCTCCTTCCCCACAGTTTATGCTGCTGGGATCCAGCGTTAAATAGCAATACTCTCCAAAACCAGGGGTCCTGCCACGGCAGGGGGCAAGATCCCTTCCCTGGGACCCCCATTTGGGAGGAAAACAGACCTTTTTAAGCACAAAGCAACCCTGTTCCCTATCAGCCCAGCTGCAGCATCCCAGGGCTGGGCTCCCCCCACAGATATCAGCACATTAAATATCAGCCCCATGCACGGAGCCGATAGCAGCTGGGGCCAGCCCAGCCCCCAGCCCTACCTCTCTCTAATTCGGGGCCTTTCTCCATCATGCCCAGATAAAACTCACCCTGACCCTTCCCGTGGTGCCCTGTGGTAAAAGGGAGGGCAAGGAAATAAACCCCACAGCTGCTGGGGGAAGCTGGTAGGTGGAAGAGGGATTGATAATGTATTTATACTAATTAATGGCCAGTTTCTGCAGGGGTGGAATGAAGGTGGTGGGGGGATGCTACCGCTGCTGCTGGGATGCTGCGATCCCTCGTGGTGGGGAGGGAGGGATTTCTAACCTAGGGTTCACTTCATAAAGCCTTTAGTTCTAATTTATCCAGGAAGGGAAGGAAGGGTAGTGGGGGATGCTGTGATTGCTTGGGGAAGGGGGGCTTTTAATAGTTTATCATTAAATGCACAAAGCACTATTAGTAAAGTGATAAAGTGTTATTAGTAAATATATAAAGTAGGATTAATAAGCTGATTAATATTAAAGGTATAAAGTATTAGTGTATTATAATACTTTTGACTGGTATATATTCATATATACAGTATTTATGAGAGTCTTTAGATATATTATAGATGAATATTAGTATTTATGTACTTATAAAGTGTTTAAGCCTAATTTGTCCAGGAAGGGAACAAAGGAGAGTGGGGAACAGAGGTGGTGGGGGGTGCAGAAGCTGTGAATGCTCATGAGGAGGGGGACATCTATAATAATTTATCATTAAATTGATTATATCTTGAGGCCTAATTGATCTGGGAGGGGAGTGAAGAAGGGTGGAGGAATGAAGGTGGTGGAGGGTGCTGTGATTTCTCATGGTGCTATGAGTGCTCACAGGGGGATGCTGCCACTGCTCATGGGGGGATGCTGCCATTGCTGATAGGGGGATGCTGCCACTGCTCATGGGGGGATGCTGCCATTGCTCATGGGGGATGCTGCCACTGCTCATGGGGATATGCTGCCACTGCTGATAGGGGGATGCTGCCACTGCTGATAGGGGGATGCTGCCACTGCTCATGGGGATATGCTGCCACTGCTGATAGGGGGATGCTGCCACTGCTGATAGGGGGATGCTGCCACTGCTCATGGGGGACGATGTCCATGCCTGCACCCCACAGCATCCCACCCCACCTCACAAAGCACACCCAGGCTGCCTATCCCCATGCTGGCCATGCCCAATGCCCCAGGGACGGGACAGCACCCTCCCGGCCGCGGGACAGCGCTGCCCCGGGGGAGCCCCATCGGGGATGACGGGAGCCGGGGAGAAGCAGAGCCTGAGAAAAAGCAGCCCTGCTGATAGGGGAGAGATTGGTTTCAGCCGGAGCTGCTCCCCCTGCCAAGTCCATCTCGTATCTGCGCGGGGTGCAGTTACTTAACATTCATCACCGCCTGAACTCTGTAACTTTATCAGCGGGCGAGCACGGCGCCGTCGCCGGGCCCAGCCATTCCCGGCGCTCAGATAGCCCGATAACGCCCTGATAGATTACAGCAGATTGGTTCACTTCAGGGGCCGCGATTACTAATACTAATAGCCAGAGAGCCCACATCACAGCAAACAGCAGCCGGGGCTGGGGGCTGGGAACGGGCTGCGGGGGGCACGGGGAGAGCAATGAGAAAGGAAACACGGGCCCATGGCAATGGAGTGACTTTTTGTTTCAGATGGGGTTGATAAAGCCCTGATAGATTTTAAGGAGAGGAGAGAGTCTAATAGAGCCGTCCCTGTGCCCAGCACATCAGATGGATGGCAGCAGATTGCTCCTTGAGAAGGGGATGCGATGCTTAACGCTGGCCTGCCTTCCCTGCTGGCAGCAGGCACAGGGAGGGGAGATGTTCAAAGCACACAGGGAAACTGAGGCAGCAGCTGGTGAAGCAGAGAGAGCAGCCCTTACAGAATGGATCCCATCACCCTCTGCAGCTCCCTGACAGGAGGCTGCAGGGAGCTGGGGGTCAGTCTCTGCCCCGCCGTGTAACAGGACAAGAGGAAACAGCCTCAAGTTTCCCCAAGGGAAGGTTGAGATTGGAGCTGATCTGGGCAGGATTTAGGCAGCCCGGTGTGAGTTCAGGGCTGGGGAGCAGCTGAACACCCCAAAAACATGGAAGAAAACGCCACCCATGAAGATGAGGCTCCAGATGTGCACAAGTGTGCAATGTGCCACCGACATCCAAGGTGTCATAGGTGTGCCAGGCTCGATGTCACCGCTGCTCCTGCACCAGGTGATGCCTTATTTGGGTGAAAACCCCTCAATTCTGGTACATTTCCCTCCTCCCTGTAATAAAGTTGTTGCAGCTGGGGCTGGCTGGGAGCAGGGGGGATGCTGGCCCGGCAGCTCAGCCATGCAGAGCCCATCAATACCGGGTGACGGTGAGGTCAGAGGTTGAGCTCTTTGCTAATCTAGCGACAAATTACCCCCCAGATGCAGAGCTGGAGCCATCCCCCCGCCCGTGGGAAGCTGTTTCAGGTCCTGCCCAGACCATCCCATCACCAAAAACTGCCAGGAAGGGAATGAGAACAAATTCCAGCCCCCACCCCGAGACTTTCAGTCCACAATGGCACAAGGTGGAGACAAGGATGGAAGGAAAAGGGTGATGGTGAACGTGGCTCACAAAGCCAGCCACCAGAGCCATCAGGAAAAGCTGCCCTGCCTGGGGTGTCTCTGCTGCTCCCAGCCTCCCACTGTGCCCAGGGCCACTTCCCATTGCCATCCTGGGCTACTTTGGGGTCTTCAAACAACATTGCAGCAATGAGCAGAGGCCAAGCAGGGGGTCTCTGAAAGGAGAAAGAGACCCTAAGAGGGTAGAGCACAACTGGGTGGCCCCCTGTACTCACACCTCGAGGGCTGTGTTCAGTGCTGGGCCCCTCACTCACTGCCACAGGGACACTGAGGGGCTGCAGCTCCAGGGCTGTGTTCAGTGCTGGGCCCCTCACTCAGTGCCACAGGGACACTGAGGGGCTGCAGCGGGGCCAGAGCCGAGCACTGAGCTGGGGAAGGCGCTGGAGCACAAGGGGCTGAGGGAATGGGGGTGTTGAGCCTGGAGAAGAGGAGGCTGAGGGGAGACAGCAGCACTCTCTGACACTCCCTGACAGGAGGCTGCAGGGAGCTGGAGGTTGGACTCTGCTCCCCAGAAATTAATGATAGGACAAGAGACTCAAGCTGCCCCAGAGGAGGTTGAAGCTGAGGCAGAGCTGTTTCCCTGAGAGAGGTGTCAGCCCCTGTGCCAGGCTGCCCAGGGAGCTGGGGGAGTGCCCAGCCCTGGAGGGATCCCAAAGGCATGGAGCTGAGGTGCTGAGGGCCAGGGGTTGAGTGGTGGGCTTGGACTCAACCTTTAAGGTCTTTTCCAACCATTATGATCCCACAAGCTGCAAGGAGCAGGGTGGGCTGCTGGCACCAAGCCTGGCACATGAAGGTCACCAGAGGCTGCTGGGACAGTGCTGTTGCCAAAAATTCAACTGCTATGGCCTCCCCCCAGCCCCTGCTTGCTGCCTCCCTGACCCAGCACAAGCACCCACAGCAGCACAGCCCTTCCAGCAGCACCCCCTGACCCTCAACTCCTCCAGCTTCAAGCAGTGAGGCCGCTGCTGCCTGGCTCTGCAGAGGCCCTTTGCCTCCCTGCAGATGTCTGTGCCTGCTCTGCCTCTTCTTTCTGGTTTTTTCTTCATTTTTTTTTTTCCTGTTCTTGGCATTTTGGTGGAGTGAGATAAGAGTAAAAAACAACAGAGCTGCTGGGAGAGTGAAAAAGGGAGATAGATAACGCAGATACCGACTCCTACACAAAACAGTCCTGGCTTTATCACTGCTTTTTATCACAGTTCCCCTAAAAAAAAAAACACACTAAAGAGAGCAGCCCAACTGGAATGGGGCAGCACATTAAAAAAATGAACTTTATACTGTTTGCTCTTTAGTTTTATATTTAGATGAAACCAACTCAGATGCTTGTGGTCGATACCTTCTCCGGTGCAAGGGACCAAAAAGTCTGGAAGCCCCGTTTGCTTCCAAAACAAGTGAGGAAACTCGAGTATAATCAGGAGAAGCAGATGCTGAGGCAGCTGTGCCATGGTCTGGCCTCGTCTGAGGCCATGAGCTGAGATGCTTGCAGCATCTTTAAGCCTGGATGGGTCAGTGGGATGAAGCTGGTCCCAGAGTATCCCACAGCAGAACCAGGGAGGCTCAGGCTGGAGATGGGTGTAGAAAAGGCAGATGCTTCCTGAGCATCCCTGGGCCATACCAGCTGGCTGCCAGTCCCTGGGGACGGCCAGAGCCCACCCAAGCTACCAGCACCGGGATCCTGGCCACGTGGCATCACTGCAGTTGGCAGAGCAAGATGTGAGCAAGTCCCTGGCATCCACTGACAGCATCTCCATCCCAGCACAGACACATGACCACACAGGCAACATCCCCCCATTCACGTGGCTCCCCAAAACAGTCTTTGCCCACCGTGACTCCCCCCCCAAGGCTCTTCCCTCCCGCTGCCAACCCCGGGCACAGGCTGGGGAGGGCATCTGAGTGCAGGAAAACCTCCCCCAACCCACAAGGCAAGGCCAGAAAGAGGGAAAGGGGGAACAAAACCCATAATCCAAGCGGACTGGAGGCTTTTCCCTCCCCTCACACTCCCTTCCCTACCTTCTTTTTGAAAAACATAATTTATCTGTGTATTATCAAGAAATCCAGACACTTTAATCAGTGAGCTATGAAGTCAGTATTTCCATTCTTATCTAGCGGAGGAGTGGAAATGGAGAGCAGATAGGCAGCTCCGAGCCGGGCCGTGGTGGGGAATGTTAATGGGAGGAGCGGCAGAGCCATTGGCTACCGAGCTGCCGCTATCGCTGCCATTATCGGGCCGTTATCTCGGCAACCATCGCGGCGCAGTAATGGGGCCAGTTCAACTTTCCGCATTATCATAGGAGCTGCGAGTAGCATGAGAGGCCTCGGCTGGGAGACGGGAAGAGAGCGAGCGGCCAAACTTCCCGGCGGAGCAAGGAGGGGGGAGAAGGGAAAAGCGGCTTCTTCCCTTCCCCGTGGTCCCCTGAGCTGCTGATGTGCACGGGGATGCTCCCCTGTGTCTGGGCATCCTCCTGCCAGTGCTGGGTGCTGGCCCCAGGGTGCATCCCAAAGCTCTGGGTGCTGGCCCCAGGGTGCATCCCAAAGCTCTGGGTGCTGACCCCAGGGTGCATCCCCAAAGCTTCACACACTGACCCCGAGGTGCATCCCCAAAGCTCTGGGTGCCGACCCTGAGGTGCATCCCCAAAGCTTCACACACTGACTCAGAGGTGCATCCCAAAGCTCTGGGTGCTGACCCCAGGCTGCATCCTCAAAGCTCTGGGTGCTGACCCTGAGATTCATCCCAAAACTCTGGGTGCTGACCCCAAGGTGCATCCCAAAGCTTCATACACTGACCCCAAGGTGCATCCCCAAAGCTTCACACACTGACCCCAAGGTGCATCCCCAAAGCTCTGGGTGCTGACCCAAGGGTGCATCCCCAAAGCTTCACACACTGACCCCAAGGTGCATCCCCAAAGCTCTGGGTGCTGACCCCAGGGTGCATCCCCAAAGCTTCACACACTGACCCAGAGGTGCATCCCAAAGCTCTGGGTGCTGACCCTGAGATTCATCCCAAAGCTCTGGGTGCTGACCCTGAGATATAGCCCCAAAGCTCTGGGTACTGACCACAAGGTGCATCCCCAAAGCTCTGGGTACTGACAGCATGATACATTCCAAAGCCCTGAGCAGAGCATCCCTAAAGCCCCAGGTATTCACTCTGCTGAGCATCCCCAAAGCCTCACACACCAATCCTACCGAGCATTCCAAATGCCCCTGGGTACTGACTCCCAAAAGCCTTGGGTACTGACACCACTGAGCATCTCCTAAGCCCCAGGTACTGACCCTGAGGCACATCCCCAAAGCCCTAAGCACTGACCCTGCTGAACATCCCCAAAGCTCTCAGTACCTACCCCAAAATGCACCCCCAAAACTCTGGGTCCTGACCCTGCTGAGCATCCCCAACACCCGAGGGGCTGTGACCCAGAGCTCACCAAGGCCGAGAGAAAACAATGCATCTATATTTCATCAGATGAACAAATTAGAGCAGCACATTTCCTCCACTCACTATCAAATGGGAGATGTCAAGAAAATATGTTGATGTGAGAAAGAGGAGATAAAGAATTATTTTGGAGGAAAAAAGCCGTGGAAGGCTCTTATCTGGAGTGACTCATAGGCACACACTCCTTAACCCCACTGCAGCCCAAGGTCAGCAGCTACATTCCTTTCAGCCCTTCCAAAAAAACACGTTGCTGCAGGAACAATGTGGAGCCTCTGCTGGGAGCCCATCGGAAGAGGGAACTGCATTAGCCCCCGAACACTTGAACTCTCCTGATAAAAGCAGCAGCGGGACAGCAGCCTGGCCAAGCTGGAGCAGCCAAAAGCCCTGAGTCAGGCAACAGAAACAGTCATGGGATGTGGTACAGGGAGAGAAAAAAAGTAAGGATGATGATCTCTTGGCCTCCTGCTCCCATTGCTGCTCTTCTCCAGGGAGGGGGAGCTGCTTTCTTCTCCCCAGGGGAAGAAGAATCCACTTCCTGCACTCCTTGCAGAGCCAGCGTGTGGTGTGGGGCTGGCAGAGGCATCTGCCACTGCTGCTTCTTAAATGAAGAAGAAATACTAAAAGCACGAGGTTCCTCTGCTCCTGCTGCCCCTCCCAGATGCTCTGAGGGGTGCTCAGGGATGCTCACATCCCGCTGGCTGAGCGGCCTCAGGCCCAGCACCCGGCTGAGCTGCTGGGGAAGGTCTGAGCTGGTTTTCCCTCCAGTGCATGGCCCCAGTCAGTATCATCCAAGGCAAATCGTGGTGGTTTTCTCCAGTAGGATGGACAGTATGCAAGGAAAACATCCTCTTCTCTTCCCTAGAGCGGGTGTATTTGACTCCAAATCCACCAACACCAAGCAGGGTGCAGGGGCTCCATCCCACAGCTGTGCCAGCCCTGGGGCTCTCGCTTTGGGCAGCGTTGTCCTTCCCTTTCCCAGGGTGGCATCAACCCCATGGCTGGCACAGGGCTGGGAGTGTCACACAGCACAGGGTGCCCCAACCACACTGAGGATGGTAGATGTGGACACTGAGGCTGGAGGACTTGGCTTCCCAGAGACTTAATGTCCCACTGGCTTTTGGCTGAGTGGCTCTGATGGGTTCCCAGGGAGAGGGACGGGGCCACCCCTCTCCTGGATCACCTGTGCCGTGGCACTATCCCCTTGTGCAATCTGCTGGGGAAAAGATTGCTTTCTTCCCAAGCCCTGCTTGCAACCTGCTGAGAGGGGAAGCTGCAGCTTGCAGGTTTCCCTGTGATTCCCAGGGGAAAACAGGACCTTGCCCAACCTCGTGAGTTCACATCCAGAGACGTAAATCCCAGCCAGAAGTGGTTTTCCTGCTCTGTCCCGCGTGGGATGTCAGGGACAGACTCACAGCACCTGCTGGGAGTGGCACAGGGGTGTCCCTATGGGGCTGTGAGAGGTGGCAGAGTGGCAGCAGACACAATCCAACCCAACCTCAGCACCCACAGGCCCTGGAAGCTGCCACCTGCCAAAGTCACCGGTGTGGCTGCCGGTGCCGCCTTCCCTCCCTGGGGCTGGCGGCAGAACAGGTTTTGCCACGCTGCTGGGTGCCCCACGGATGGCAGTGACCAGCCTGGCTCTGGGACTCACCCTCTGGGCATCACACACATCCTGCCTGCCTAACAAGGATGGCTGGGAAGGGGCATCCTGGGGATAGATCCTGAGCAGGGGCTCAGAAAGGGCTCCCAGCGTGCTCCAGCACCCGTGGGGAACGGCCACAAAGCATCCCGTGGGCAGCAAAGCACGGGGTTGGTGCCACAAGGGCCCTCTACATGGATATATTCCTCCAGAGAGAAGCCAAAGTGAGCTGTTCCCTCAGCCCCCAGCTGCCAAGCATGGTGCCAACCCAGACATAAGGACTGAAGGGATGCTCATGCCCTGGACCACTGGCTGTTAAAGAGGAGAGAAACTTCTTCCAGCATCACCCATGGCTGGTGCAAACCCACTGCCAAGCAGGAGCGTGGCTTCCCCATGGTGCTGCTGTGGCAGGGGACAGATGTGCCATTGGGCTTTGCCACCCACGCCCCTGCCAGCACCGTGTTGGGAACGTCACCGAGTCAGGGCTGGCAAATGCCTCGCGGGGCGTTTGCACAAGAGAGGAGGGGTTGGCAGGCAAGCAGGCAGCACCCGTGGGTGTAACAGACACGTGGGATGCAGGGATGCCAGCGCCAGGATGCCAGGAGCAGGGCATGAGGGGGCCACGATGCCAAGGGAGGTGCAGAAAACACTGGTGGTGGGAGCAGAGCTGGGAGGCTCTGCCTGCACCCAGCTCATCCCTGTCGAGCAGGCAGCAAACCCTTCCCACCCTGCAGAGCAGCCCGGGGTTAGGCACCTCCCCAGGCATCCCATCGCCCACCCCGGCACCCTGCATCCCTTCCCGGGCAGGCGCGGGTGGGGAAACTGAGGCACGGAGGCCGGCAGTGATGGAAAAGTGCAGCAGCGTTCGAGCGATGGGAGACAGAGGGGGGGAAGGGGTAGTGAGAAAGGCAAATGGAAGCAGTTAGTCACCTGCAGGGACCGAAAGGAAGAGAAGAGACTCAGCGAGCGAAGGGAGCGGGAGAGGAACGGGCAGGAGGCGGTGCCGGGAGCATCCCCCGCCACCCGCTCACCACGCCACGGCTAAAAATAGACGTCGGGTTGGCCACTGTCATCTTTACAACAGATGCAGATTTTCCAAGCTCCCGGGGGAGGATGGCACTCACGGTATGGCCGGCACCCAGACCCCCTCCCGGGACGGCACCGGCGCGAAGCAGCCGAGCTTGCAAGAGAGGAAAGGAAAAACAAAAACCCCAAAGCACCAACCCCAAAACTAACCCGACCCACCCCCATCGAGAGGCTTTAACAGTGCAGATCGCGCTCGTTATCTGACACCATCTAATGGCAATTAAAGACAATCCACACACAAAAAACATGACGGTGCTCTCGCCACCCTCCCTCCCCCCCCTCCCCGGCCCGTGTTGAGCAGAATAGGAGATAACGATCGAAAAAGAAAGTCAAAGCTCTCATCAAACTAATGCAACATCTGCAGCTGATAACTGAGCTGGGGAGAGCTCGGCTTCTCAACCCAGCTTGTTTCACACAACACGCGAGGGGTGGGGGGTGGTGGTGGGGGGGCAGAAAAACACCTTGAGAAATAAACACACAACTGCAGCTGCTCACCATCAGATAATTAAAGCGCCTGCGTTAATCATATTTGCAATGGAACAAACTGTTGGAGGCCTTTTGCCCCTTGATGCTGGGTTTGTTGTTGGAGGGAATCCTGCTCGGGTCTGGTGGGGAGAGATAAGTGGTCCTTATCTCCCCTGGCGATCTGTATCAGGATGGAGATCGGGCCTGGGCGTTTATCAGAAGCTCAGATCTACTGTAGCTGAAAGCAGAATAGAAAGGGGAAAGGAAAGGGGCAAAAACAAAAAGGAAAGAAAAAAAACACCAGCCCCGAGCAGGCCCCTGCATCTGACACAAAACCCTGCGCCTCCAGTTCATTTCAAAAGGGGAGAACAAAAAAAACCCCAAAGCCAGAAAGAATAATATATATATATATTAGAACAACACCAGAGGGAGAGGTACATCAGTGAGACGAGATCAATCTCCCCCCTTATCAGGCTCCCCGATCGCAGGACCCGGCGCTGGGAGTGCGGGCGGCTGCCAGCAGCCTCGCTCCGCCGCCGCCTGCCCGCGCTCCCATGTTTGAAGTTAATAAATATAACAGGCTATCTGGGTTGGAGATCAGCTCCTGCTCTCTATCAGCCCCTCGCATCTATCTACCAGCAGAACAAAAGACAGAAAAACAACAAAAAAAAAAAAAAGAGGAAAAAAAAAGAGAAACCCAACCCCAAAGCCATAAAGCAGCGGCAGCTGCAGGGAGGTTGGTGGTTTTACAGCCATGGATGGAGAGGGGGGGAAAGCCAATGTCACCCCCTCTTCCCTGGGCAGGTACGATGCCAAAATAAAGGAATAAATGCTCCAGGTGTTTTCTCTGCCATCAGAAGGCACCATCGAGATGCAATCAGCTCCCCAAGCCTCACCGCCGTGTGCCACCGGGCAGAGCGGGCGCTGCCAGGAGGGGCCTGGAGGGTCCCCAGACCACCGGTGCCCGTCTCCCTCCACTGCTGCATCTCTCCAGCTCAGGAAGTGAAGGAGGAGGAGGTTAAAGCAGATGGTTAAATATAGTCCGGTGTCTGATCTTTGTCTTATCGCTCTTGGCGATCGCCCTCTCTCCCAGCGATCTCCCCTGCGAGTCTATCAGCACATCGCATCGAGCTTGAAAAAAAAACACCCCCCCAAAAAAAACCCCCCAAACGCAACAGCAACAAAACGCCCCCAAAACCCAGCAGAGACGAAGCCGGAGCACAGAACATAGCGTCACCCAGGAAAATCAAATCAGCAGATCCCAATCTGGAGGAGGGTTTTTTTTGTTGTTTAATGCTCCAGCCGAGATGATATAAAGGATAGACTTTGTGGAAACAGGTCCGGTCTGTACATGAGAGGAGTCTGGTTACCGGAGCCCTGATTCATGCATACCTTCCTTCCCCCGGCGCGCAGAGCCGGCAGAGGCAGCGGCAACGCCGCGCTCGCCGCCTCTAATGACTGTTTTCATGTTGACACATACAGGAAGGGTTCCAAGCTTTCAGCTTTTAATCAGTTTTGGCCATCGCCAGCGGCCTGAGATCAGCCTCCCACTTTTATCATTTCTTCACATCTCTGCAGAAAAGCAGCGGAGGAAGGAGATACGAAGCCGCCTTCGCTCGGCCAAGCTGCCGCGGCCTCATCCAGCCCCGGTTTTGCTTCTCCCCACACCTCCTCCCCCCTCACCATCCACCCCAGGTCCGCGCCGGTGAGCGCCGGGGCCGGCCGTGCGGGGAGCGGCCCCGCACACGCCGCGCTCCCGCAGCCGCGACTCCGAGTTACAACGGGCAGGGGAGGGATCGCCGGGCTCTGTGCCGAAATAAAGCCGCGGAAGTTGGATAAAGCTAAAGGAGAAAAGTATCACACCAAGGGGAAAAAAAATGATATCGCTATATAGGAGGCAGCTGGGACTATTTTTAACTCTACCCGGGTAAAAGTCTAGCTGAGCTTTATCACCAGAGCAATCACCCCAGGCAGGGAAACAGGTAGGTGCAACTCAGCCTTGCAATTATTTCAAGAGAAAGATAAAGCTAGATTATCACATGGTGGCCAGCCTTCCCTATCCTCCCATCTCCCTCTTATCGCCAGCTTCCATCGACTCGCGGGGGAAAGAAAAACACACACACACACAGAGCAGAGAGGAAGGGAGGAAAGCTGAGCGAAGCCCGGCACCACCAAAAACTTCCAGCACTTTGCAGAATTTGTCAGTGCAGCCGGTACAGCCTCACCAGCCCAAAACCAGCTCCCAGCCCAGGGGGTGCATCTCGGGGAATACGACCCTCCGGAGACGAGGAGACACGGACAGTGGCCAAAGCCCCTTGGGACTCCCACAAGGGTCCCTCCCTTTGTCAGCCCAGAGGGTTATCGCCCCGTCCCTGCCCAGGCTGGAGCACGGGGGTGTCACCAAGCAAGGGGAAAGGTTGAGGCCAGCGCGGACGATGGCGGGCAGCAGGGACGACGGCACGATGCATCCGGCAGCACCCACGGCAAACGTGGGGTGCCCGGGAGGAAAGGGGAGCCCCTGGCAGGGTGAAGGTGCCGTAGCCGGGGTGAGGAGGTGCTGGCAAGGCTGGGGTGCCCCAGGGGGAGTTTGGGGAGCGGCGGGGGGGCGTCTGGGAGCCCCTCGGGCCGGCCGCTGGCGCTGGATGGGCGGCAGGCGGGGCAGATAAGATCACCATTCGAGGCCGTCCCGACAGAGCGATGTTATCAGCACGGGACTCGCAGAATGGAATATTTTAAACCTTATCGGGGGCTCCCATCAGGAGCCGGTACCGGAGCCACCGCGCTGGGGGGAGAGGCGGGGGGGCGGGGAAGCGGCGCCGAGGGGGAGGCGACGGAGACGGAGACCAAAGCGAGCGAGCAACCGGTAACGGGAAAGGGCACCCACCGCGGCCGTCCCGGGTGGGTACGGAGGAAGGGTGGGGGAGTCCCGGGGGACGGGCCGAGCTCCGCCGGAGGGATGGTACCAAAAATATGGGGGGGGGGGGGGGGCAACACAAGTGGGGAGCGGAGGGTGCCGGTACCGGGGAACTCACGTTTGATCTGCCGGGGGTTGCTCTGTTTCCTCCTGGACATCGCTCGGCGGGGGGCGAGCCCGGCGCCCCGGCTGGCGGCTGGGCGGGCGGCAGGTGGGTGGCGGCGGGCGGGCTCCCGGCTGCTCGCATGCCCGCCCGCCCGCCCGCGCTGCCGGGGGCCGGGGCCGGGCCGGGCCGTACGCGGCGGAGCGGAGCCGCAGCCGCCGCCGCCGCGGGATTTTCTCAATGGGGCGCCGCGGCGGGATCAAACCCGCGGAACGTTCCACGGGGGCGGGGCCTGGCCGTGCGCCGCGGCCGCCCATAGGCCAACGCCCCTCCGCCGGACACGCCCACCCCATGACGTCGGCGGCGGCGGCGCGGCGGCGCGGGGCGGGGCTTCCCCGGGAAGGGGCGGGGTTTCCCCGCCAAGGGGCGTGGCTTCACGGAGAGGGCGGAGTCTCACCAACCAGGGGGCGTGGCTTCCCGGGTGGGGGCGTGGCTTCCCGGGACCGGGGGTCCGATCCGTGCCGGGGCTCCGTGGCGCGTTACCGCACCCCCCCCGTGTCCCCGCGCCTCCCGTGAGGGTCTCCCCACCCCCCAGCCCCTTGCTTGGAGACCTGAGCGCACTGCTTTGGGTTCGTACCTGCTCTCCTTGGGGTCCCCCGCCCCTTCTGCACGTCCCCAGCTCCCCCTTTTGGGGTCCCCAGCTCCCCCTTTGGGGGTCCCCAAGCTCCGCCTTTGGGATGCAAATCGCCTTTTGTTGTCACTAAGCCTTCTTTGAGGTCCCCAACACACTCCTTTGGGACTTCAGTCCCTCCTTGGAGTCCCCACACCCCTTCCTTGGGACCTCAACCCCCCTCCTTTAGGGTTTCAAAGACCACCTTTTGAGACTCCAACCCCTGCTTCGGTGTCCTCAACCCCTGCTTTGGGGTCACTATTGCCCTTTGCATCCTCACTCCCCCAGGAGGTCCTAAACTCCCATGGGACCACTAATTCCCCCCTTCTGGGAGCTCAGTCCCACTACTGGGGTCCCAACCCACACTTTGGAGATCCTCAAACCCTCCTATGAGACCCTCCTGTGGGGCACCCCAGACCCTTCCATGGAGTCTGTGGGACATCAAACCCCTCCTAAACTCCTTCTCATTCCTCGATGGACTGTCCCAAAAGTCTCACTTGTGACTTCCAGGATCAGAGTGACCCCAGCTTGGGTCCAGGGGTGCACTGGGGATGATGTGCCAGTCCTCATCGTGAGCATGCAGCCAGGCAATGATACTGAGGCTGTGGGATAAACAAGAGCTTCTTATATTTTGGGTCCACAGTGTGAATATTCCTGCTACAAAAACCAACCATTTTTGCTAAAGCCAGCTGTTATCTGGGTGTCTCCAACGAGTGATGCAATGTGGGGATGACTGGGGAGCAGGGGGCTGCTGGGGGATGTGGCATGGCCTGGCACAGCAGCTCTACCCTCTCCCTTCTCCATCAATCCCTGATGTGGGGTGTGCTCTCTTGTCTTTTTTTTTTTTTTCTCCTCTCTTTTTCTTTTTTAAAAGGGTTTTTAATTAACTTCCTGTTGCAATGGTGGGATAATGAGTTTTAAGCAGCACATGATTCCAGTAAAGAGGTCAAGCAGTGAGGATGTCAAAAGAAATTAAGTTAGGAATTAAGAAGAGTTCCAGGGGAGCAAAAAAAACAACCCAACCCCACTGAGGGAGGGAGATGCTGCTGAGGACAAGGCTTTGCTCAACCTCTGCCTGCCTGGCCAGCCCCCAGAATCATCCTAACAGCCATTTTCACCTCATTTGGCCCCGATTTGCAGCCTTCCTGGAGACCATCAGACCCCAGGGCAGGCAGCTGTGCTGGCAAAGCCCTTCCCTTCCCTTCCCTTCCCTTCCCTTCCCTTCCCTTCCCTTCCCTTCCCTTCCCTTCCCTTCCCTTCCCTTCCCTTCCCTCCCCTCCCCTCCCCTTCCCTTCCCGTGCCATGGTACCAAGCGTCCTCCCATCTGCACCAGCTCTGATGGGTGCTGGCTCCTTGGGGCACAGCTGAGGTGGAACATTGACTCTGCTGCTTTTAGGGGGGTTTCTCCGTCCACCCCAGCACAGCCACGGGTGTTTCGGGGTTGAGGGTTGGTGTGGTGCTGCAGATGATGGAATCAATCATAGACTCAGAGAACTGTTTGGTTGGCAAAGCCCTTGAAGCTGCTGCAGTCCCAGCCCTCCCCTCACCCTGCCCAGCCCACCACTCACCCCTGGCCCTCAGCACCTCAGCTCCACACCTTTGGGATCCCTCCAAGGCTGGGCACTCCCCCAGCTCCCTGGGCAGCCTGGCACAGGGGCTGACACCCCTCTCAGGGAAACAGTTCTGCCTCAGCTCCAATCTCAACATCTCCTGGGGAAACCTGAGTCCTATTATTCATTACTGTCCCCCAGCTCCCTGCAGCCTCCTGTCAGGGAGTGTCAGAGTGCTGCTGTCTCCCCTCAGCCTCCTCTTCTCCAGGCTCAACACCCCCATTCCCTCAGCCCCTCCCCAGCCCCCTTGTGCTCCAGCCCCTTCCCCAGCTCTGGCCATGCTCCAGCCCCTCAGTGTCCCCCTGGCAGTGAGTGAGGGGCCCAACACTGAACACTGTGTTTGAGGTTCCTCTGGCACATCCATGACACTGCTCACAGCACCTGTGTTATTTTCTCATCATGTTTGTTTACACCAAGGCAATTAGACAAACCCTTGGGTTAAACACAGCACCGTTAATTGCAAGGACCTGGAGGGGTTGGGGTGTAGCAGACACAAACTGAGTGCCCAAATTTCATCTCCCTGGAAGGGAGCAGAGGGATGTTGGCTATTCCCAGCTATTTGGACTAGAAGCAGCAGTGACAGTATCCCTTGGAGGGCTGAAGGGACAGATCCTGGTCACTAGCACACCCTGATAGCTCAGCCTCAGCTGAGCTGGTGAGTGCCAAACACCATCACGCAATGGGGATGAGACCCCAGCCACCGGGAGGAAACAGGTTGCAGTCATTCCCCTTGCACATTCCTTCCCAGTGTCCTCTTAATCAGCTTTTTGGCATCATCCCAGAGCCTCTTCCACCACCCCCCAGCCCTGAGAATTTGCAGCCACATCAAACAAAAGCACTGGAGCCAAGGGCCACATCCCCAGTGTGGGGACAGCCCCTGTTCCACCACTTCAGCTGTGGGAGTCCCATGGGTGTCCCTGTGTGGGGACAGCCCCTGTCCCATCACCTCGGCTGTGGGAGTCCCATGGGTGTCACTGTGTGGGGACAGCCCCTGTCCCATCTCCTCAGCTGTGGGGGTCCCATGAGTGTCCCTGTGTGGGGACAGCCCCTGTCCCATCTCCTCAGCTGTGGGGGTCCCATGAGTGTCCCTGTGTGGGGACAGCCCCTGTCCCATCACCTCAGCTGTGGGAGTCCCATGGGTGTCCCTGTGTGGGGACAGCCCCTGTCCCATCTCCTCAGCTGTGGGGGTCCCATGAGTGTCACTGTGTGGGGACAGCCCTTGTCCCATCACCTCAGCTGTGGGGGTCCCATGAGTGTCACTGTGTGGGGACAGCCCCTGTCCCATCTCCTCAGCTGTGGGGGTCCCATGAGTGTCCCTGTGTGGGGACAGCCCCTGTCCCATCTCCTCAGCTGTGGGGGTCCCATGAGTGTCCCTGTGTGGGGACAGCCCCTGTCCCATCTCCTCAGCTGTGGGGGTCCCATGAGTGTCCCTGTGTGGGGACAGCCCCTGTCCCATCTCCTCAGCTGTGGGAGTCCCACGGGTGTCCCTGTGTGGGGACGACCAGCACGATGCTGGTGACAGCAGCATGTCTGGGTGGGTTTTTCCTGCCCCCTCCTCCTCTCCCCTCCCTCGATGCCGTTGTGTTTGCAGAGAGATTGTTCCAGGGTAACAGAATAAACAGCGTGTTTTCCCGAGGAGTGAATTACACGCCTGCAGAGCAGAGATAATGCACGAGCAGCCCGTTCCCCCATTGTGAGCGAGGTGACATCTTTTTATGGAGCTGTGTACATTTGTATTAGTGCCAATTAATCTGGGGTGATATTATTAGAGGCACAGGGAGAGGAAATGGAAATGGGAAAAGCTGAGGAGCTGCCTCGGCCATATTTCATGGGTGAGAGGTGGGTGGTGGCGGTGCTGGGTGCTGAGCACCCCGAGGGAGTCTGGGGTCTGGGTGCCTGTGGGGCCATGGGCTGTCCCAGCTCCTCTGGGACTGCACAAACAGCTCTTTCCAGCTGCAAAAGGTCATGGTTTAGGGAGGAATGGTGTCCAGGGAGCCATGGGGCTGGGTGTGCTGCAGGGGATCCCTGTTACCTACAGTCAGGAGAATCTGTCCCTGAGTACCACTTGTGACCTGCCTGTGGCTCAGCCCCATAGCTGCTGACAGCCCAGGGTTCTCTGCAGCTTGGGCACAGCCTGGGATGGCTTGGGCATGTCCCTCCCTGGCTTGGGCATGGCTTGGGCATGTCCCTCCCTGCTTGGGCACATCCCATGCACAGATGGTGGCAGCATGAAGGTTTTTGAGTCAAAAAAGAGCCAAACTGCTGCTGGATGCTACTGTAGCCTGCAGGGAATGTGTGAGTGAGCAGCCCTCATGGCCCAAATTCCAGGCTGGGATTTCTCAGTGCTTATTTCCAGTCCTCTATGCCCCCATTTCCCCACAGTCTCCTGCTATAGGGACGATGCTCTAACTTACAAAAGGACCAATCTCCTCATCTCTAGGGGCTGGGTAGTGAAACTGGGCTGCAGCTTGAGGGGCATCCCTGCTGGCAGGGTGGCTGTCCCTGGGTGGGTCATCTGCCAGCTCCCCCAAACCCTGCAGCTACCCAGGCTTGGGGTTTTCTCTGCCTGAAGGCAATTCAGCATCAGAGCTGCAGCAGACCAGGGGCATGTGTCATCCTTGTCATGCACATACAGCCAAGGGGATGTGAGAGCTGGGGTTTAAATTCCTGCTGTGCAAGGAATGGCCAGATTTAACTCAAGAGCAAGAAAAACCCTCTAAATCTTTAGCCCCTGCTAGCAGTGTGACAACCATGGTGGATCCCCTTATCCTCCAGCTTAATGGAGAGGCTTAAAGCACCTCCAGCTCAGAAACCTGGGTGTGTGGCTAAAAAGAAAGGCTGGCTGCATTTAGGGGAGCTTCAAGAGAAAAAGGCAGCTTGAGGAGAATTTAGAGTAGTGGAGAGAAGGTCAGAAATCCCCCAAGGAGCTCCATGTAACACCAGACACCCATTGTTCAGACCCAGCCACCCTGCAACATACCCTGGGCTGGCTGTGGGGTCATCCCCATCTGTCGAGGGTCTGGATTGGAGCTGAGGGTGATGATGCAGAGCAGCTGCTCATCCTGGTGGGATGCACCCTGCTTGTGCTGGGTCCCACTGGTGCTCTCTTTACTGCTGGCACCCACTGATCAGTGAGTTAAGCTGCTGCTGGGAGAAGCTGCCCAGCTTTTCCTTCCTCGCTGGATTCTGTTGATGAGGGTCTGCAATCCTCAAAGTGCCAAGAGCTGCTGGATAATGTGGGAATCTGCAAGCCTGGGGGCTTTAGGGAGTTGATGGATGTGGGGGAGTCACTCAGCAGCTGCTGAAGGGAAGAATTCAACATCTCAGCCTCAAAAGCTTTAAGAGCTGCAGGGATGATGGTGGCACCTCCCCAGGGAGGGAGTGGTACCCCAGGGGAGCATCACTGTGCTAAGATGGGTGCAGCTTTAGGATAGCATCCTCACACCCTGCCCAGGTGATGGGTCCCAGCCCCTGCAGCAAACCTGTGGCTTCATTTCCAGGTGGCCCAGGTTAGGAATCAGCAGAGCTACAGTAACAACCAGGCATGAAATACTCCCCTGCCCCGTAGGTTTGCAGCCCTGGTGAAATATAGTAGAGGGAAAACATAAAAGTCCCATTTCCAGCTCCATAATATTTCCTGCCAAAACCAAGTAAAATGTGCTGCCTTAAATTTTCTGCAAAATTCTTTTGAGGTTATTTTTTTCCCTAAATTAAGCCATACTAATTATTTTCAGCCACTTTATCTCCACTCTGCAACACACCAGGAGGGTGCAGGCAGCGAGAGGTTTAAGCCTCCATAAACAAAAGAGTAGTTTGGAAAATAATTCTATCAATTAATCAAATTAATCCTGCAGTTTTAGTTACAAGCCCCAAGTGGCAAGGATTCCAGCCTGCAGTTAGGAGCTATCTCTCATTGACAGCGTTTAAATGTTGTGATTGCAACAGTAATTAAAGAATATAATATGCCTGGCTTTGTGTCAGCCTCCTGCCTCCAGACCTCAGCGCTGTGCTGGCAGAGGTCAGCTCGAGGACGAATTGGTGGCGACCAAACTGGGCTGTCACCATCACCATCCTCATCATCCTCACCATCACCATCATCATCACCATCATCATCATCATCGTCACCATCACGATCACCATCACTATCATCACTGTCACTAGCATCACCATCATCACTGTCACTGTCACCATCACTATCACAAATTGGTGATGACCAAACTGGGCTGTCACCATCACCATCACTATCACCTTCAGTTTCATCACTGTCACCATCACCACCATCACTATCACAAATTGGTGATGATCAAACTGGGCTGTCACCATCACCATCACCTTCACCATCATCACCATCACTGTCACTATCACCACCATCACTATCACAAATTGGCAATGACCAAACTGGGATGCTACCATCACCATCATCACCATCACTACCACAAATTGCTGAAGACCAAACTGGAGCATCACCATGAGTATCACCAACTGGTGATGACAAAACGGGGCCATCGGCATCACCAATTGCTGATGAATAAAGTGGGTCACCATCATCATCAACTGGTGATGAACAAACTGGGTCATCAGCATCACTACTTGATAATGACCAAACTGGACCATCAGCATCAGCATTATCATCACCAATTGCTGATGAACAATCTGGGTCATCAGCATCACCAGCTGGTGATGACCAAACTGGGCCATTGCCATCATGTTGGGCTTTTTTTGCCCTGGCATGATAAGACACTCATGCCATGAGCAGGATTTGGGCAGATGCAGTGAGGAAGAGGAGGTGCACGAGCATCTTCACTGCTGAGAAGCTCCACTGCTCTGTGAATGATTGCAAGGTGATGGCACCAAGGTCCTTCCACAGCCCTGTCACAGACACCTCGAAGGCGTGCAGGCCACCTCAATTAGAAATAGGACCACAGAATCAGCTCAGCTGGAAGAGACCTTTAAGCTCATGGAGTGCAGCCTTTGTCCCAGCCCTATCACCCACCAGCCCATTTCCCTCAGTGCAGAGTGAGAAGGTCTCCCCTGAGCCTTATTTTCTCCAGGCTGAACAGCCCAAGGTACCCCAGCCCTTCCTCATCTGAGACATGCTCCAAAACCTTTCCTGGTTTGGTACCCGCCTCTGGATCCTCTCCACCACCTCCATGTCCTTCTTGTAAAGAGGGGCCCAGAACTGGACACAGCATTTGAGGTGTGACCTCACCACAGCCAAGACCAGGGGAACAATCACCTCCCTGCTGACAACACTTCCCGATCCAGGATGCCCTTGGACTTTCTGGCCACCTGGTGATGAGAGCTGCACACAGGAGGCACCAGTGACACAAGCAGTGAGGAACACCCCACAAACACCAGGCAGACAGGGCATTTTCTGTGAAAATATTGGAATATATTTGCAAAGGTTACTCATGGATGATTTTACAGTACCGCCCCGTATTTTCCTCTCATACTTTATTTAAACAATATTCAAGAGGCACTTTGAAAGCACACACACAACATCACCCAGCAGCATCTCCTGCTCTCTCGCTCTGCTTCTCTGACACAAATATCAAAATAAACACTTTGGACAGGACACATTGCACTCCAGGTAAATCACCTCCAAGGGTTTTATACAATACAAAGGATCCTAAAGATACACATTAACAGAATAAAGCCTCTTCTCTTTAAGTTTTTTTTTTCTCCTGTTCATTTGTTTGTTTCCTTTTAAATCTAAAACAAAAACAACAAAACAATACATTGCAGGACAGACGCGAAGTACTCTGTTCATATCACATCAGTGCATTGCTTCACCTCCTTGACGTGGGAGTTGTTTCAATAGTACATTTTCTAACCATCTTCCATGTCCTCATTTGCACCTGAGATTTCTTTCCGCATTCAGAAGTTGGGTTGTATAGCGTGACCCTTTCCACACGACGGAGTACCAGCATAGAGGATGGGGGGGGTTGGTTTATTCCCCCCCCCCCGAAGTTGGATTTTTCAATCTTTGTTTCTCTTTCCTGCTTTGTGGGTTTGTGTTGGGGGTTTATTTCTCCCCCCCAAACCATAACGATTCGACGACGATTCTCTGACAGGTAACGGCTACTTCCTAACGGTTCCCTCGGACCTTGTGTGTTATTTTTCTCGATCAAGGAAGTCTGTGTTCACATTACAAAAGAAGAATAGCACCAGGAACTGCATAGTAACAAGCGGATAGCTATATAGCCACTAACTCAATACAGTAAGAGAGTTTAGAAGTGATACCGTTGAGGGCACTCTGGACAGTACCGGTTCGGCGCGGTAAATTGGCACAGTTTTGTCATTGCGCAAAAACAACAACCTCCCCCCATCAACCAACCCCCCCCCCCCCCCTTTGAACAAAAACACACACACATTTAAACAAAAAAAAACCAACAAAACACCCCTTAAAAAAAAGAGATCAGAGTCTGTCACAAGTGTCAAAGGTGCAGTTTGCTCTCCTCCCGTTACATCGTCTACAGTGGTCAAAGAGCGGCAGCGTCCTCGGGAAGGCTCCGGCGGCTGCTTCGTTATTCTCTTGACGATGTAGAAGCAAATTCGTAGGGGATGTCTGTCAAAATACAGGACATTCCATTCTTAATTTTGTTTCCCCCCCCTCCTCCCCTTCCCCGTTTGCCTCAGCTCTCAGGGCAGCTCCCAATGAAACGAATCGTACGGGATCATTTGTGCAAAATCTTCAACAACAACAACAAAAAGAGGATAAAAAAAATTGCTTTCTACAGTGTACTGCACCTTCTGAATAAGACGTCTACGGGATGAAGTTCATCTCTTCAAGTACTTTGTACAAAGATAACACAGAACGCAGACTCAAAAGGGTCTGAGATTTGCAAGTATCCCTTATAACCTCAGCACTTCTGCAATAAAAGCAACTGCTCTCGACGATTCAGCCTGCCCAAAGCGATTACAATTTCAGTTCATGGAAATCATCAGCGACATCAAAGTTCTGGCATTTGCATGATAAATCAGGTGAATTAAAGTAGATTAGTAGACACAAAGCAAACTATTTCACAGAGGCTGCAGTGCAAGTTCATTTAAGCTAGACAGAGAAATCATGCTACACAAACGAATTTAATGCTTTGATAGTTTTTCTTTCCCCCTCCCTTGCACACCCCATGAAAGCAGCTGAGGATCACCGTAAGTCACTTCCATAAATTACTCTGAAGTATCTCTTCTTAAAGGAATTTTAAAGCTAGTTAATTTTTGCCCAAAGAGTTGGCTGAGCAGGTTGTTCTGGGACTCGGCGGTGCGGTAGCTGGCCGAGCCGGCTGGCTTGGCGGCCCGGCCGGCGCGTGGGCTGTGCAAGGAGCCCCGCGGGGCTGGCGCCGGCCCCTTGGCCAGCACTTGGTGAAGGCTCTTGCCCAGGATGGCTTTCCTGCGCTTCACGTCGCCGTTGGCGTGACGCAGCTCTCCTTTTTTCTGGTTGTAAGTGTCCAGGACCATCTTCTTCAGTTGGGTGCCCGTTTTGGGTTTGGGGACCAGTTTGTTGCAGTGCGTCTCCCTCCTCCCGGGGGAGAGGGTGGAAGCCTCGGCGTTGCTCCAGCCGGCGCGTTTGAGCTCGCTGCTGCTCTCGCTCCTCCCCGGGCACGGGGGACGGGCTTTCTTCTTCTTCCCATCTCCCTCCATGTTCTCCCGGGAGCCTGAGCTGCTGCGGTGGCTCAAGGACTTGTGCTCTTTCCTCCTCTTGGGGTGAAGCTTGCTGGTGGCTTTGCTCGGCTCCACGTGGCTGTGTCTCACGGAGTTGCTGGCCGCCTCGCCTCTGGGCTGGTGGCCGGTGGATTTGCTTGGGTTACTGCCTTGGTCCTTGGCGTTAGTGCTACTGTCCTTAGCCTCAGGCACAGCTTTCTCCCTCCCTGAAATGGGTTGCTGACCCTCCTCATCACTGGTCTTGGGGCTACTCATGCTGGGAGCAGCCTCGCTGCCGGGCTGGCTATCTGCGGTCTTCTTCTGCGGGGCTGAGTCTTTGGCAGCCCTGTTCAGCGTGGGCGACGCTGTCTTGTCCTTCAGGGGCAGGGGGTGGCAGGCAGCTTCTGGAGATGTTGCCTTAGACGCACCTTCCCAAGAAGAGGAGTCGCTGGCACTGGGGTTACCCCACCTGTGGGTCTCCTTGGCTGGTGGAGCCTCTTCCTGTGGGGAAGGAAGCTCCGAGCCCTTCTTGGCAAGCTGGAGAAATGAGATCCCATCCCCAGCATCGGTGGCTGCACTGGCATTCTCCAGAACACCCGCTGTATGTTCGTCTTTGCTGCCCATGCTTGTTCTCTTACGGGCATCGGTGCAGCCACGTTTCTCAGTCAGGTGTGGAGGAGAGAGTTGTTTGCCTGTGGCCTGGTTACAAGCCAACCCAGCAAGGTCAACGGTAAACTCGGGTGAGTCCAAGAAAGGAAGTGGTTTCCCATCAAACGCTCCCTTCTCCAGTTCCTCGATAGAGAGGGCAGTGATGTGGCCGAGCTCCGGGCTGCTCGCAGCAGCCCGTGGCAAGGACGGGGAGAGGCAAGGTGGGGGAGGCAGGTTGGCAAACTGGGACTTCTCCATCTCTGCCAGGAGGTCAGAGAAATCACCCACCAGGTCTTCTGTTTTCACTGAGGGTTGGGGTGCTCCCAGGTCACCGGCTGCTGTAGGGAAGGAGTCGGGAGCCTGCAGGCTGGGGCTTGCAGCCTCTACCAGCTGAAGGTCGCTGTGGTCCGGGTGGGCTGGCGAGCTGCACAGGACTGAGCTGCTGCGGTGAGTCACCTTCCTCTTCTTGCTTGGTGGCATGCTCTCCTGCAGAGAACTGTCCTCTTTCACCTTCTCCCTGCCCTCCCTGGAGGCGAGACCAGGCCTCATGACCCCTCTGAACTTGAAAGTCTTGTTGCTTCCTGCCAGGTGCTTCTCCATGTGCCGGTCATACTGCTCTTTCTTGGAGAAGGTGTAGTTGCACATGCTGCAGATGAAGGACTTCTTGATAACGTGCATGACGTCGGCGCAGAGCTCGCAGGCGTACAGGGTGGTGTGCTTGATCTCCTGCTCCTCCACTACGCCGTGCTCCTGGCTCAGGTGGTTTCGGAGCTCTTTGGTCTCCTGGTAGAACATTGGACACTTGTGACACAAGTAAATCTTCTGTAAACTGTGCACGACCAAGTGCCGCTGGAGCTTGAAGGGTTTGGGAAACTGCTTGCCGCAGTGATGACAGTCCCTGGAAGGATCCTTGCAGTCTGGGTGCATGGGGACAGATTTTGGGGTGCCTTCGCTCTTTGCCGCGTGCTCTGGAGACAGACTGGCGGATGCTTTAGAGGAGCTGGGTGCAGGTGGCTTCACCCTGACGTTGCTTTCCAAAGGGTCTTTCACTGCCTTGGCCTCCTGCTCGAAGGGCAGCTCCCTGGAGCTCTTGCTCTCTCTGCAAAGCGCATGTCTGCTGCCGGGGTCGGCGTGCCGGGAGGATCTGCTGGGCTTGCGATACATGATGGTGTTGAGGAAGTGGGTGACAGCAGCATTGTCCTCACCGAAGCAGGCTGGCAGGCCCAGCACGGACTTCTGTGCTTGCCCCTTGCGAGCGAACTGGGTGGCGTGTTCCCGGAGGTGCTCGTTGTACATCCAGACGTCGGAGATCTCCTTCAGACACATCCCACAGGCCCACAGCCCGGCTTTGTTTTTGGCATGCTTCTCCTTCAGGTGGTCCCTCAGCTGCTCCCGGGAGCTGAATTTGCGCTGGACACACATGTAGCAGGTGGGAGGAGGGGAAGGGTTGTGGGAGAGCTTGTGGAAGTCCAGCTCCCCTAACGTCAGGAACCACTGGAAGCAGACTTTGCACTTGTACTGCTTGTCTTTGGTCTTGATGGTTATCTCGCTGCGGTTTTTCCCCAGCTTCCCATCCTCTATCTTACTCCTGTGCTTGCTGTGCTGACCCGTCTTTGGCTTGAAACTCCCGGCGTTGTCCTCCCCGTGGCCAGGAAGATCTTCGCAAGGGCTGAAGAAGCACACGTCTCTCATTTTCAGCTTCGCGTTCAGCATCTCGATGTCGATGGTTTGAAATTCAGGGGAGTCCGAACCTTCGTTAGCTTTGCCCTCCTCTGCCAGGCTGGGGGGCTCAGAGCTTGCTTCTCTGAGCAAATGCTCATCCTCAAGGTCCATCAGAGGCTCAAACATGTCCTCAGCAGAGAGGCTTTCTCCCTCCTTCTCCAGGCTCCCCCAGATGTTCAAGCTGGAGACGTTATCCACTTGGCTGTTTTGGCACAGGAAGGTTAGCATGTTGTCTTCCAGGTCAATGTCTTCCTTCCCTTGGTTGGCCTTCTCACTGTCTGACCTCGGCGCAAGGCCCTGAGTTGCGTCGGGAGCAGCGTCTCCGCCCTTTGCCTGGCTGCCGTGACACATGTTTAGCATCAAGGCATCGTCAACAGAGATGGTTTCGTATTGGCAAGGCTCCTCCCTGGTGACACCAAACGAGCTGCTCTCGCCGAGGTCGGAAGCCAATCGGATCGTGAAGAGGTCGATGGCACTTGCTGGCTGCAGGGTGCCCTCGGCCACGGGCTTGGGCTTCTTGCTGCGCTTCCCGTACACCCGTGTGCACTTCCTACGGACAAACTGGTCGTCCCGGGGGAACAACTGGGAGAACGTGGAGTCATCGTCAAACAAGCTCTGGAGGTCCGGGACGGCAGTGCCCTGTGCACAATGCTCTCTGCCTGCTGGCACGTCTGCCTTGGCCCATCGCTTCGGCTCTGCGGGAGGAGGGCTGGCTCCTGGCCTGGGCTGCAGAGCACCTTGCTCAAGAACCTTCTGTGTGGTGTCTGAGTCGCGTGTCTCCAGCGGCAGACCCCCACCTGTGGGACTCTGTGGGGGACCGCTCTGGTTCCCAATGCCGCTGACTGCTGCAGGGCTGTCTCCTGTCTCAGCATCCACCTCCTCGGTGCCATCAGCACCATGCTGCTGCTCTTTGCCTACCTTGCCCAATCCCTTCTCCACTTGCTTCACAAACCCACTATCCCATTTCTTGCAAGCCTGTGTGTCTCCCACTCCATTTGGATCTTCCACCTCCCCGGCACAGGCGGCTGTGCCCGTTGCTGACTCCTTGCTGACTGTCTCTGAAGTTGTCCCGTTGTCCAGGTCCTCAGCAAGCTCAGCTGCACCAGGGGACTGTTCAGCTCTTTGAGAGTGCTGGGTTGAGTTGGACCTATTTTGCTCCTCTCTGGAGGTGCAAGCACCTGGCTCATGCAAGCCCTCTGCCATCCTGGGCAGACTGGAGCTGAGCACTGCAGTGAGAGGACCTGTGTTCTCCTCCAGCTCACATGGACCAGTGGGCTCATTTCTGCTGGGGAACACCTTCAGTTTCCTTCGTCTCACCCTCCTGTTTAGCTTCTTTTCAGGAATGCCATTCAGCTCTCCAGGATCTTTGCTTTGGCTCCTCCTGCCCTTTTCCCCCTTCCTGCCTTGCCGTCGCGAGTCCAGCTTCCCAGCCGCCTCCTTGCCTGCTGCCCTGGTCTCCAGGCGCAGCTCCTTTGCCTTCATCTCCCTCTGCAGAACACGTGTGTGGTGCAGCTCCTGGGACATCTCGAAGGAGATGACGCTCAGGTCGCTGAGCACTCTGCTCACCACGTCCTGCATCTGCGTGCTGGGCTCTTTCTCCAGCTCTGGCCATATTTTCTTGGGCACGTGCTCTCCGTTGGTGGTCGGCATCTGTGAGCTGCAGGTTTTGTCCTTGGCTGAAGCCTTCAGGCTTCTCCTGGGCACCTTTTGGGCTGCTTTTGAGGTCTTGTCTGCAGGAACCAAAGCAGACCTGGGAGTCTTGATGGGCTGTTGCACTCCACCGTTCTTCACCTGGTGCTTGACAGCTTTGTGCCTGGTCAGGCCAGGCTTGGACCGGAAAGTGGCTGAACAAATGTCACAGGTCACCGGGAGCCCATTTGGCTTCTTTTCTTTATGAAGTTCATTTTGGGAAGGGTTTAGAGTACCAATGGGCTTGTTGCTGTCTTCTTGGCCCACACTGTTTAACACACAACTCTCAGCTTCTCCAGCCTCATGGCTTGTGGGTTTCTCCCCTTTTAAACTCCTTCCCCTGCTCTCTGTGGTATTGGACAGACCAAGACTCTCCTCTGCTGCCTCTGAAATCTTGTGGCCATTTAACTCAGCAGGACCAAGGTCTCCAGTCCTTGTAAGATCTCTGCTGACAGTGGCTGGCACCGGCTGAACAACTGAACCATTGGACAAAGCCTCCAGCTCACTTTGATGCTTATTTCCATCATCAGAGCAGCTTTCAAACTCGTTCTCTTGATTGAGGGCTACTTCTCTTTCTCTGACTGGCAGATCAGTTGTGGGCTGGCTGGAGTAGTCTTGTGTTTCTGGAGGCAGGGAGTTAACAACCGTATCCATGATGCTGCACATTTGGTTTTCTTTAAAGTGAGAACTTGAGAGCACAGCAGCGGCGCTTTCAGGTGCCTCTTCCCCAGTGCCTTCTTGGTTGAAAGGTGGTGAGCAGTGAGGAGAGCTCTCCTTCCCCTGTGGCTTCTGGGGAACACCCATCTCCAAGGCAGAGCCCACCAGACCATCAGCATGAAGCACAGCACAGGGTCTTGCCGTCCCTTCTCTTTCAGGTGGTCCGTAGCTACCCAAAACAGCGTCGGGGAGGTGATGGTGACTGTCCTTGACCGTGTCCATTGGCACAGCCCCGCAGGGATGCAGTGAAGGAGCAAAGGTGGATGCCCTTTGCCACGTCCCTTTCTCTGCTGGACTCATGGTGGAGTGATGGATGTGCTGGTCATTTGCCTCAGGAGGACACCTCTTCATGACGAGTGAGCTTGATGTGTTAAGAAAGGACGTGCTGCTTTTCTTCTCATCCAAGAGCTGTGTGCTGAAGCCAGGGACCTCTCCTCCTTTGGCCCCACCGCTTTGCGAGCATTTGGGGTGAGAAGAATTGGTCAGCAAGGGCAAGCAGGCTGAGGGCTCACCTGTATAATGACAGCTGTCAAGCGACTTCTCACCATTTCCTTCCCTGGGAACCTTTGCAGCCACAGCACTGACTTTCTTCTCTGTCACCGAGCAGTGATTCGGGTGAGGATCCTCCTTGGAGGGACAGGAGGGGCTGGTGGGACTCGTGGCAGCACTGTGCAGAGGCTGTGTCCCCTGCCCCACCTGACTCCTTTCCAGCCTCTCTGCCGTCACACTGCCCAGCGTCTCTTTCTCCAGCAAGCTACGGCTTAAATGGGATTGCTCATGTTTCTTAAATGCCAAGGCTGTTTTGTTTTTATCCGCCTCCTGCTCTTCCATGAGCTGATCATCTTTCTGTCTCTGCCCTGGCAGCGGGGCCGCCGCCGTGTGTTTGAGTGGCGACAGGTTGTTACGCTCTCGGGAAACACCATCACTCGGCTCCGTGTGCTCGTTGGCCGAGTGCTGCGGGTCTGGTACGAGCGGGGATGGCTTTGCATGGTACGAGCCCGTTGCACTGAAGGACTCCAGCTGCTCACACCCACCAGAGAAAAGCGCAGCCTCTTTTGCTGAGGCAGCAATATTTTCCACGTTGCCTCCAGCGGGGATGTTCCCCTCTCCTTGGGCAGGGCAGTACGTCTGATTTTCCCCTTCCAAGGCGCTGCTGCTCTCCTCTTTTTGCTCTGTCAGGAGGTGGGTGGTGGCAGAGGGCTGGCTGGGAGTGAGCAGCATAGGGAAGCAGGGCATCAACAGCTCTTCCTCGTTGCTCTTCACCGTTCGGGCCACGAAGAGCTGGAGCTGCTGCAGAGGGCTGGCAGCCGTCTCTGGGGATGCCACCGTCTGTTGGGAGCTGCAGTTGCTCTCCGTGGGCACACTCAGCATATCCAACAGCAGCACTTTTTTCTTGCTGGCTTTGTCACTGGGGCCAGGGGCTGGATAGGTCGTGGGGGTCTTCCTCCCCTCCGTTGCTTCCATCAACGTGGACCCACCACCATCACCTTTGAAGTCCACGGTGCTCTTTGTCATTTTGGGTGACTCGGGCTTGCTTAAGGGTTGTCCTTCTGTATCTGGGACCTCTTTGACGTGAGGTGAAAAGGCGAGATCCAAGGCTGGGGTGGGACCTTGCTGGAAGTCAAATTCAGGTTTATGGTTTGGAAGATGCACGTCAAACTTCTCCAGCTCTGTAGCATCAGCAAAGCTTTCATCTGCTTCCCCCGGCCTGGGGAAGCTCTCAGCACCACGCTGGCATGGCAGGGAGGGCTGGGGATCTTTGCTTGCTTCAGCTGCTTCCAGGATCTTGGGAAACACAGAGCTGGTGTCACCAGGAGGGCTTTTTGTCCCTGTGTAGACAGCAGCCTCTGTTTGCTCTGGTGTGCATGAGCCAGGTGGACTTTTGGAGGAAGATCCATTTTCCATCTTTCCAGGGTCACTTTCCTGGAGCTGCTCGCTGCAGTCCTTGGAGTAGAAGCGGTCCATGGTGAGGGGGGTTGGCGTGCCCACACCCCCCTCCAGCGATCCCACCTCCACCGGGCAGCGCCAGGGCTCCCGGGGCCCTTCGTAATCCCCATGGGCTCCGGTGACAGCCGGCTTCTCGCCTGCCAACCTCTCCCCAACACAGAGGCTCGAAGTGCCCAGCTCAGCTGCCAGAAACAGCCCTTTCTCGTGGCCTGGCTCCCGCTCGGCCGGCAGCGGTGGGAACTGCTCGGCTGCCTGTCCCCGCAGGTGGGCAGCGAGGTGCTGCTGGGGTTTCTGCAGGGTGACGGGTGCCTCGCTACCCAGCTTGCTGGTCTGCAGCTGACTTTCCAGCTCCGTGACCAACCGCTTGATCTCCAGCTCGTCATCCGATATGTTGCTCATAAAAGCCACGCTGTAATCCGTTATCCTGTCCGGCAGCGGCAGGGAGAGTTGGCTGGTGGGGACGGCTCCTTCCTCGGGGAATTTCTTGGCTAGTGGCTTGTCCACTGAAAGGCTGTGGAACTGGGTCATGTCTTCAGGCAGCATTGGAGCCACCTCCTCCATGAGGGGCCAGTCTTTCTCCGGCATGAAGGGTGGGTAGGGCTGCTCGAAGGGCAGCGGCTTGCTGGGGGCACTGCCAGCGCAGGTGAAGGTTGGCATGTAACCGTCCTTGCTCTCGTACAGTGGCGGATCGAACTCGCTGACGGGAAGCTCTCCGAAGATTGATGAGGAATCGAAGCTGAGCGGGGACGAGACCTTGCCCTGCGGCGTCTCTGCGGTGTACGGGGAGATGCTGCTGTGCTTCTGCTCAAAGGAGCCGGCGTTGATGTCATCCCGGCACAGGTACATGTCGTCCACGTGCGAGGAGCCCAGGGCTGGGGGCTTGGAGAACAGGTTGTCGTCGTAGTGACCGGGAAGGCCTTTGGGATCGAAGAACGTGGTGTTGCTGCTGACGTACGGGTCAGGCGCCTTGGCAGCGAGCATCATGCCCACTGCATGCCCCTCGTACGGGGCAACTGGTGGGGGATAGTCCTTCTGACCGTCACAGAGCCCCTGTGCCTTCAAGTATTTGATGCCCGCTTCCGAGTAGGCAGCACTCACAGCGCCAGGGCCGGCTTCGTTACCGCTGTGGGATGGAGCAATTACCTCTTCTGGGTGGTACCTCAGCCCATCGCTCGTGAAAGGGGCAAACTGATGCCTCTGTTTGGGCATGGTCAGCTTGGCCGAGTCCTGAGCCTCCAGGGTGTGTTCTCCTGTCTCACCCATGTGCTTTGCTGCTTCCTTGGGCTCTTCTGCCTTCTCTGTAAGGGAAAGCCTGGCAGGGCTCCTGCTGGAGGCGGCCGTGCTGGGCAGCTGCCTTTCCTGGGGCTGCGGTAGTGGCTCCTCCTTTGCACAGTCTGTTGGAGCAACATCAGGTTCAGTACTTGGAGGTGTCCTGGAGCCTGCTAGCAAAGGTCTGGCTGAGCCAAACCGCCTGCTGCCCCTGAGAAAGTCCTCTTTGCTCTTCTGACTCTTCTTTGGGCTTTTGTCCCCAGGTAGGCTGAGCGGAGTCCTCAGCACCCGTGCTGGGCTGCTCGAGTGCCTCCTCCTCCGTGCACCTCCCTTCTCACTGCCCGAGCCAGCCCCATCAGAGCAGGGTGGGCTGGTGCCCACCTCACTGGCCACGCTGCTGCTGTGGTTGCTGCTCCGTCTCCGGACTCTGGTGGCACAATCCTCTTTCTTGGCATCGTCTTGCCTTGGGACCTGGTGCTCCTGCGCTTCCCTTTTCTGCCCGTCCCTTTTCCGGCTGTAGCTCCAGGCTGGGTCTTTCTCTTTGACTCTCTCGCTTCTTCCTGGGCGTTTCTTGCTAAAGCTGTATTTGCTCTTCCCGATGAACCCTGTGCCACGCTTCTTCCTCCTCCGGAGCTTCCTGCACTCTGCTCCATCATCATCTGAGTCAGAGACGTAGTCGTACTCCTGGAACCTGCCCTCCTTGGCAGCTGGCATCATCCTCTCAGTGACCAGGGGGAACTGCTCCTGCTTGCTGCTCTTGGCCTGCAGTTTGTGGAGCTTGTTCTTCTGCTGCACGATCTTGTGAATGAGCTCCTTGCTCCACGTCCCACTTCGGGGCTTCCGCTTCTTCATCTCCTTCATGGAGAACCGAGGTGGCTTGGAGCTCTTGGTGCCAACACCTGGCCCTACTTCACTCTTCATCAGAGCCTCCTGGCTGAGCTTCCTGGGATGCTTCTGACTGGAGGTGGACTTGGAGGAGGTGGTAGCCGGTGACACACTGTTCTTCCTGCCCGCCCGCAGCCTGGCTGTCCTCTGCGCTCCCTCTGCCCTGGGATCTGGCTCCTGGGCTGCCACCCTCTGTGCTGCCCTTCCCTTGTGAAGCTGCTGCTTTCCTGCCCCTCTCTTTGCCTTCTCTCCACCCGGGGGGCCATCTTCATAAAAACAGCCAGCCTTGGGCTGGCTCACTGCCTTCTCCTCTGCTGCCGCCTGCTTGGATTTGCTCTCCGAGGACAGGTTTTCCTTTGCCTTGTGGGACATCACACCGCCGGCCACCTTCATGCCCGTCAGCTCCTCGTCAGCAAACACGTCTATGAAGCTGCTGTCAATCTCTGGGTTATCTGACTGGTAGCCCAGGCCGTTGAGGGCTTCGGTGATCAGGCTGTCCAGCTTGGCATCGTCGATGTCCAGGTCCGAGGCGGTGAGCGGCAGGGAGCTGGCGGCGAGGCCGTTGAAGAGGCCGCCCTTCAGACCATCTTCCTTGCCCTCGGTTTTGCTTTCCCCCTCCAGCAAGAAGTCATCAGTCTTGTTTAATGCCAAGAAATGCGTCTGGGGGTCTGGAGAAAGCCCCAGGCTGGAGTGTTTGGAGGGCTCTGGGGCCAGTCCCTTCCGCCCCTCGGCTGCCCGAGAAGCATCTTTGCCCTCTCCCTGGGGAATGGGATGGGAGGCGCAGAACTGGCGGTGCTGCAGGAAGGAGGAGAGGTTGCTGTAGTTCTGGTCGCACTGCTTGCAGGTCAGGAGCACATCCAGCTGATCCAGGCTGGCACTGCTGAGCGAGCTGGCCAGCAAGTGATGGGAGGAGTACGGCGGTGGCGGCTGCTCCCCGTCAGGCCCATCCGAGCACCCTTTGGCCACGTCCACGCTGGGTTTATGGAACGGGCTCGTCGGGGCACATTTCAGGAGGCCTTCGTCCTTCAGGGTGTCAGGAGGGAAGTGGAAGGACTTGATGGAGTCTGGGGGCTGGTAATGAAGCGAGCTGGAGCTCAGGACCTCAGAGGGGTGGAAGGTTTTGTTGCCGTCCTTGGGATGACAGGGGTGCTGGAAGAAGGGTGAGGGGGTCAGCGCTCCGGACATCTGGCTGTCTTCAAAGCTGGGGTTGAGTGGGCTGCTGGACATGGGGGAGAGCGACGAGCAGGTGCTGCTGCAGGTGGGGTTGGGGACGGGGGATGGCAGCGGGGACTCGCAAGGGGAGGCAGCCACCAAGGCTGATGGCGGTAGGACCAGCGCTGAGCCTGATGAGCTCCTTGAGGGAGGAGGAGGAGGACCTGCTTGACCCATGCTGTAGAAGAGGCCTTTGCTTCTTGAATCGCAGGTGGGAGACCCTGGCTCCTTCCCACTTTCGAAAGAGAAAGCGCCCGTGGTGTTGGGGTCTCCCCTCTGCACCCCAAGGCTCTCTCCTGACAAAGGCTTTTTGCTGTGATACCCTGGAGAGTTACTCATGGGGAGCCCTTTCTGGGCTTTGCCACTTCCCTGCCAGTCTGACGGGCCCAGGGGGAAGGGGAGCTTCTGGCTGGTGATCTGTCTCGACAGCTCGAGCCTGTTCTGACTGGGCATTGCAGAAGTGAGGTGTATTTGCTGCCAAGGCATCCTGGCATTTTTCTGCCTGTGCTGCCTCTGCTCGGGGCCAGACTGGCACTCGAATGAGAACTGGTTTCCGACAGGGTTCGAATAAGGTGCTGAGTTCTGGTCCATGGGAGAAAACGCCTTAGTGGCACCTTCCCAAGCTTGCACAAGCCTGGGGTGGGCGGGTGCCATAGTGGGAACGCTTGTCTCGAAAGGCATGGATCCTGCACTGGCGCTGCCTGCCGGGGAGCTGCAATAGGCCTTGCTCTGAAAGTGCACTTGGGAGAGAGAGTTTGGTGGCATGTTCCTTCTCAGAGGGCTGCCCTGGACCAGCAGCCGCGGGCCGGGGATGCCGTCCTTCGCTGAGGCTTGCCTCTGACCGACCGGCTTTGGCGTACTAGGCGAGTGTAAACTAGACGGAAAAACAGCTTGGTTATCTTGGAAAGTGCTTGGGGTTTGGTCGATAGCACCAGACGACGACGACAGAGCACCATTGGGGTCGGCGGGATGCTCGCCCCTGCCCTTGCAGCACGGCGGTGGGCCGCGGTGCGGGGCCGGCGGCGGCGGCGGGTGCAGGAACGGCGGCGGCAGGGCGGGAGAGCCGTACAGCCGGCCCTCGGCGGACACGCTCTCGTAGGAGCCGCCGCTCAGCGTCTCCTCGTGCCACTCTCTGGAGGACGAGTGGAAGGCGAAGGCGCCGTGGGCCAGCTGGCCAGCGGCCAGCCCCACGTCCAGGTACTCCTGGCTCCCCACCTCGCCGCGGTACAGCTCCTTCCCCGAGTCGTGCAGCAGCTGGAAGGGGTACTGGCACGGCACGACCCCCAGGCCGTGGGCGCCGGCCTTGCCGCCCTCGGGGAAAGAGCCGGGCTTCTGCACCGAGATCCCGTAGCTAGCACCGGCAAAGCTCTTCTCCGGGGAAGGCCAAGAGTCGGCCCTGCTCGCCTGAAACTCTAAATAACGTAGCTGCCCATTGGTGCCGGGGCTCTTGAGGGGGATGGCGGCAGCGGGGGGCTGCCCTTTGGGGCCGTGGAGGGGAGCGGGCTGTGAGGTATAGTTGGCGGAGGTACGGCCGGCGTCGGGGAAGCAGCGCCCGAAGCCGAGGTCGTCCTGCCGCGGCTCGGCCTCGCGCTGGGGGACGCCGGGCACGTGGAAGCGGTAGCCGCCGGCCGCGGGGCCCTGATTCGCCTCCGGCTTCTTCGGGGGGGTCACCTTCTGCTGGGGGTAGGCGATGCCGATGGTGGGGTTGGGCCGGGTGCCGGCGATGCTGAGCCGGTAGAGCTGATGGTGGCCCCTCTCGCCCTTCCCCGAGCGCCGGCCGCGCTCGCGGGCTCGGCCCTTCCCCGGGGGGCTCTGGGGGCTGCCCTCGGCCTCTCCCCAGCTGCCCTCATCCCCAAACTTGCGGTGGAGGGATTTGAAGTCGATCTTCCCCGCTTGCTGCGGCCGGATCACGGCTTCCCGCTGGCTGTGGGGCTCCTTGTCCTTGGGGCTGGGGAAGGGGGACGTGCCCTCCCCGCCGAGCCCCCTCCCGTCCTTCTCCCCGCAGCCTTCGAAGCCAAAGTCCTTGTCGGGGTTCTTGGGGCCGGCCTCAGTATCGCCGATGGTGTAAACATGCTGGGTCTCTCCAGTCATGATACCAGGGGGCAGGAAAGGCTAGAAACCCCCGTTTTCCCGTCCTGCTGCGAGCTGCCGTCCCTCTGTCACGGGCATGGCCCTCCCCTGGTGGGCACCGCGCTGGCGAGAGGGGCAGCGGCTCCCCGGGGCTGGGGCATCGCGGGGTCCCCAGCGCTGGAGGGGCTCTGCTGCATGGCTTCAGACCTGGAGGGAAGACACAAAGGACAACCATCAGCTGGGGAAGGGGACAGCAGAGGGTAGAGGGGAGTTATGGCAGCGTATTTTAGCCCCTTTTCTCCGTGCTGAGGTGGGGAAGCGGGTGGAAGAAGGGGCATTGCAACCTGCCATGAGCAGCCCTGGGGCAAAGCCCTCCAGTGTCTGGCTCTTCAAAGGATGCCTGGAGCATTTCACCTTCTGCACAAACTGCTGAAGGAGGCACTTTTTTTTCTCCTCCCGGGGGAAACTATTTCTGGGTTACTTCTTAGCAACATAAGCAGAAAAAGATGACAGAAGAGCTCCACCTACGGATTAGCAGGAAGGGCTGTCGGGCCGGGCTGGGAGAGGCGTCCTGGGAAGGACTCACTGTCCCTGTGTCCCACCTCCCATGGCTGAAGGGATGAAGAGGTCGGGCTGTTTGCAGCTTTTGCTGCAAACTCGGTTCCCTTCTCAGTGCAAAGCTTTGCCCTCACTCCCCCTCCACCAAACCATTGCTCTGAATCCCCTCGGGGAAAGGATTTGAAAGCATAAAAACTTGAGTCCCACATTCAGCTGATTTTAGGAGACAAGACCACGGGGCATCACACACAAAGCACAAGCCAAGCACAGTCTTTCCAAAGGTATCTCCAGGATTTTAGCCCCAGGCACAGGCTGTATTAAAAACAAGAGTAAACCTCTGTTTTAGTCTCTTTAAAGCGTTTCTCCTCCCTGACTAGAAACACCTCTCCCTGTCTGCTGCAGAGGGCGAGGGCACAATCCTGCTGGGAGCTGAGGAGAGGGTGACCTGGCTGTAAGCAACTGTGAAATTCAGCTTCTCCTGGGTGCAATTCTTGCAACTCCCCAGCCCCATCCAGGGTCCATCCTGCACTACACAGCCTCGCTGTCCCTGCTCAACAGGGATCTGAGCAGAAAGGAAGAATTTCTGCAGGAAAAGGAGAGTGATCTGCAGCTATTTGGGGTCTCTGCAGCTTGCAGGGGTTGTCCCTCCATTCTCATTTGGTGAACAGCACCCAGCTCTCTGCAACCGCTACAGCACATGCACCCCTCGCTACAAAGAGGACACTGAGGGGCTGGAGCGTGGCTGGAGCGTGGCCAGAGCTGGGCAGTGGAGCTGGGGAAGGGGCTGGAGCACAACAGTGCTGGGGAGGGGCTGAGGGAATGAGGGTGTTGAGCCTGGAGAAGAAGAGGCTGAAGGGAGACAGGAGCACTCTCTGACACTCCCTGACAGGAGGCTGCAGGGAGCTGGGAGTCAGTTGAGACTGGAGCTGAGGCAGAACTGTTTCACTGAGAGGGGTGTCAGCCCCTGTGCCAGGCTGCCCAGGGAGCTGTGGCCGTGCCCAGCCCTGGAGGCATCCCAAAGCCCTGGAGCTGAGGTGCTGAGGGCTGTGGGTGAGTGCTGGGCTGGGCAGGGTGAGGGGAGGGCTGGCACTGAAGCAGCTCCAAGGGCTTTGCCAACCCCAGTGACTCTGAAACTCTCTGAATCCACGGGCATCAATACCATTACCCTACACCCATACACAGAGGTGGCTGAGCTGCTTCCCCAGCAACCCTCCTGCCAAGACCCTGCAGCCCTGATGCTCCCTGGGGTCCCCTCTTTGCTTTGAGCTCCCAGGCTGGAATTCCTCCTCGTCTTCCCCCCTTGCTGAGCGAGCTGCAGCGCGCTGCTGGGGCCAGGGCCCGCCGTGTGCCCGCTGCTGTGCTCGCTGCCCGTGTGCCGGCCAAAGCTCACACGCGGCCCTCTGGCACACGAGGGCTTTGCTTGCAAAACAATGCGCCACTTATGTCGCTCCCAGCCACAACTGCAAAGCCTGCTTGCTGCTGTTTAAATTTGCAAAGGCTCCTTGCCAAGATAAAATACCCAAGGCCAGCGCTCGCTACATTATCACAGTTGTGCTCTTTCAGACGCATAAAGGAGCCTTTTTTTTTTGGGAGGGGGGGGGGGATGTTCTGGAAGGAAAAGCTCGTCTGTGTGTCTGTGAAGCTGCAGCATTTGCACAGCGAGGGCTGAGGGGTGCTGGTGAATCAGTGCTGAGTGCCAGGAGAAACACACACTGTACTGGCAGGGTGATGGGCATGGGGAAAGAGGAGCCTGGGGGACTGTCCCGCTGAGGAAGGGGATGCATGTGCCACGCTGCGATGCCTGGGAGACATGGCAGAGCCTTGGTGGGAGATGGGCATGAGTTCACCCTGTGTGGATGATGGCTGGTGCATGGGGATAAGGGCAAGGTGCAAAGCAGGGCTTTGCTGCCCCAAAGCCTGCTGCCCATCCCTGTGTGCAGCCACTGGCACATGGTGGCACCGGGAGGAACCTGGGGCCTCTGTATGAGACTCAGCTGGTGCTGCTCCTGATGTGGTGTTTGATAAGGAGGGCTGGGCCTCTTGGCTTAAAGTGATATTCCCCAGGCAGCTGCCTGCAGCCATCACTGGAGGGTTTATGGATCCAGCCCAGACACAGTTTGCCCCTTGCAAGGTGAGAAAACCCAGAATACAATGAAAACAGGGACCATCTGGGGTGAGCTTTTTTTTCTCCCCAAGCTCTGAGCCTGGTCCTTGGCCTGTCCCTGGGACCAGGCTCCTCTTTGGGTCACTGCTGGCATTGCTTCTTGGGTTTTCATGTTTCACCTCCTAGAAGATGAGGTGGAAATGGATGGAACGTGAGCAAAGGAAGGTTGTGCTTTAAACAGCAGCACGTGGTATTCACTACCAGGCTGCTTGGCCGAGCAAAGAGCAATCCCCACCTTTAACTGCCTGTCCTGCCTGAGCCCCTTCACTCATCCCTGCAGCATCCTCCCATGCTGAGGCTGACAAGGGCCCACTCAAGGCTTCCTGCAGCCCCACTGCAGCTCAGGGACAGGCTGAGTAGGAGCTTGGCTGGCAAGGCACAGCTGCTCCACGGGGCAGGTCCCATCCTGCCAAGAGCCCCAACATGCCAGACAAGTTGTGATTCATTACCCTGGCTCCCTGGCACACCGGGCCAAGGGGCTCGGCTCCTCACTTCTCAGGAGCTGGTTGTGCCCAAGGGGAAGAGCTGAGGGTCTGAACACAAAAAGTTCCACTTAAACACAAGGAGAAAGTGCTTTGGTGCTGAGGGGAGGGAGCCCTGGCCCAGGCTGCCCAGGGAGGGTGTGGAGGCTCCTTCTCGAGAGGTTTCCAACCCCACCTGGACACGTTCCTGTGCCCCCTGAGCCAGGGGAAGCTGCTGTAGCAGGGGCTGGAGCAGCTCTAGAAGGCTCTTCCAGCCCCCACCATGCTGTGGGATTCTATGACTCCCCTCAGCACATATTCCTGCAGGGCTTTCCCAGCACACGTCAGGGGACCACATCACCTCCAGCCCCGACAGTATCTCCTTCCCAAGAGAGGAGAGCTGTGAATCCCACCATCAGGATGCTGAAGCTTTGCACCTCACCCAGGACACAGTGGTATGGGGAGCACACTATGTCAGCTGAGACCAGCCCATCCCCACTATGGGCAGGGCAGCAGGTGGTGAAGCATCTCTCTGCAGCAAAACCCTGCTCTGGCAGCAACGAAACGCTTGTGTATCAGCAAAAACCAACCCCTAACATGCAACAAGGAAACCCACCAGCTGTGGGAGCAGAGGAAGAAAAGAGGGCTCAAATGGAAGAGAATCTTACAATAGAACCACAGAGTCGTTGGAGTTGGCAAAGCCCTTGAAGCTGCTGCAGTCCCAGCCCTCCCCTCACCCTGCCCAGCCCAGCACTGACCCACAGCCCTCAGCACCTCAGCTCCAGGGCTTTGGGATCCCTCCAGGGCTGGGCACTGCCCCAGCTCCCTGGGCAGCCTGGCACAGGGGCTGACACCCCTCTCAGGGAAACAGCTCTGCCTCAGCTCCAACCTCAACCTCCCCTGGGGAAACTGGAGCCCCTTTCCTCTTGCCCTGTGACTTGTTACTTGGGAGAAGAGACCAACCACCCTGCAGCCACAGCCTCCTGTCAGGGAGTGTCAGAGAATGCTCCTGTCTGCCCTCAGCCTCCTTCTCTGTCAGCCCAGCATCTCTCTGGGGGGAAGGGAAAGCCCTTCCCTGTGGAGGGGAGCAGAGGGATGGCCTCGCTGGGGCACTGGGGAGAGGCAGGTTCAGCACTTGGCTCAGCCTCTCCCTCCCATGACCTTGGCTGAGGCGGTTAATCGCGGTGACTCAGGCCTCCATCTGTAAATCAGGGCCTGATAAGGCTTCCCCTGGTCTATCTGCTCTTTGTATCGTCTACCAAGATTAGCAAGGCAGGGACTGTTCTTGCTGTTTGCATGCACCGTGCCCTGGTGGGGCTGGGAGAGGGGCAGGGCTGGGAGTGAGGGGCTCTGGTTGGACTGGGGAGCCCTGGGCTCGTGGCTGGAGGGAGCTCACAGGGTGTTCCTGCAAGGTGAATGAGCACCCATCCCGGGATGGGGCTGCTGGGTGGGCACTCTGGCTGGAGGTTTGGGCTCAGGAATGGGTGTGGGAGGGAAAGAAAACCCAAGATACCAGCTGGGTGGCATCAGCCAGGCAATTCTTGGCAGGAGGGAGATGGGCAGGGGGTAGCGAGATCACAGCTCTAGGGGCTTTCACCGCCTCCATGAGACACACACCTGACTCTGACCACACTTGGTTTTTCTCCCCATAGAGGGGACATTTAACCACCCCCTAAAGGACTGAAATCCAACCCAGGCAGGGTGATCCTGCTGTGAAAAATCCCTTCCCCTTGGGAACTGTTTCCTTCTCAGAGCCTGGCGCCTCTGTAAACTTTTTGCCTTTCACAGCGGGGCAAGAAAAGCAGCCAGGGAGGTCTCTGAGCATCCCTGGGCTGGGGGCTCGAGGAGGGGAGTGTAAGAGCATCCTCTGAGCCTGTCTGGAAGGAGGAGGAGGATGTCTGGCTCCCAAAAATAGCCTCTGAGCCCGTGCTGTCAGCTGTACCTTGGCACCCTCGGCTGCTCAGCTACTGCCGGGACTCACTTTCACCTCCCATGAAACAGGAATTTCTTGGCTGTAAAGGAAAGAGAAAAATATGTCAGGAATCCTGGCTTGGCAGGGCTGAGAGCACCACAGCGTGCCAGAGGGCTGGGCTGCCAGAAGGAGAGCTTCCCACCCCAACCCACCCCCCTCACAGCCACCCCCAGCCGGCTCCCTGGGGCTTTGGATGGGTGAGTGGGGAAACTGAGGCACGGATGGAGATGGGGTCCCACCTCCCCTGCTCCTGCATCCCAGCTCCATCCCTGGCAGCCCAGCCACCAGCTTGGGGTCTTGCAGACCTGATGCCTTCCAAGGGCTCACTATAACCACGGTCAGGATACAGCCCTGAGAGCCTGAATGGTGGGGGAAAGAGGAGGAGGAGGAGGAAGGGGAGACTGAGGACAGCCAAAGCCCAAACCACAGTCCTGGATGTGCTCAGGGCACCCTCCAGCCTCCCACATGTGCTGAGAGCTGCCAACCAGGCCTGATCCTGCACCCAGCTGACAGCCCAGCATCCTGCACCCTGCAGGATCAGGCCCTGCTCCTGAGGCAGCACCTATCTATGTTACACCTTGGGAGTCAGTTGGCAAAAAGGCACTTTTTTTCCCCTCAAAGTTTGGGAAAAAAAGGGGTGTTTCAAGGGATCACTGTTACCTCCCTGCCAGCCCCAGGTTCAGCCTGGATTTAACCCCGTCCTAAGAGCATGTGGGTCTTATCCAGACACAGCAACTCCTCTTCTGACATTAAGCAATTTCCCTGTCAAATAAAGAGCAAAGCAGGATACAGGGTTTGGTTCCTGCCCAGGCACGATGCAGCAGTGGGTGACTCTCACCAGCAGAGATGTGACACATCCCTTGCCAACCCTGGTCACTGCTCATCCCTGAAGAGGTTGGCTGGGACTGAGGACCAGATCTGCACAGGACCAAAGTGACAGCTTTGGGGATGGCCAGAGGCTCTTTCTGAGAAAAACTAGGAGGGGATTGGAGCATTTTTTGGGCAGAAACTGCAGTGGGATGGAGCTGAGTCCTGGTGGCAACAGCTTGAAAAGAGCCTTTAAGAAGCGCTGGGGAAGATGCTGGGAGTGCACACACACGCAGTCCTGGATGGTCTGTTCTGGCTGTGGCTGGGCAAGGGGTTGTTTCCAGCAGATTTTTCTGGCCTGAAGAGAAGCTGGAAGGTCATTCAGAAAGCTTGTTTCTTGCTCACAAGGATCCTGAATTGATTTTCTGGATCTGAACAGCTTTGAATTTCCAAGCTGGTGAGAATCCAACTTTCACTCAGGATCCAGATTATTTTGCAAACAGTCCTAACCCTTCCTTGGTTTGTAAATGAAAACAGTGCAGGAGGGCAGGTCCCTGGGTGGGCACAGAGCTGTGGGGGAGTTGGATGCCATGCCCAAGGATCCTCCTGAATCTTTGTGCCACCCAACCCCAGGGGGGTACATCTGGCAGTGGGATGCTCCAAGGGAGACGTGGGGAGGGTGAGGGAGAGAGGAGATATGAGATACAGCTCAGCCCTGGCTGGAGGTCATTCCAATCTGATGTCTGCATGGAAAGGGATGGAAGGATCAGGGTGACCTGGCAAAGCAAATCCTGTATTTCCCTGGGAGATGGGTGTCCATCAGCTGCAGCCACTTGCTCTGGTCCCAGTCACAGGCAGCCACATCTGAGTCTTTAAAATCACAGAATCATTGGGACTGGCAAAGCCCTCGAAGCTGCTGCAGTGCCAGCTCTCCCCTCACCCTGCCCAGCCCAGCACTGACCCACAGACCTCAGCACCTCAGCTCCACGGCTTTGGGATCCCTCCAGGGCTGGGCACTCCCCCAGCTCCCTGGGCAGCCTGGCACAGGGGGTGACACCCCTCTCAGGGAAACAGCTCTGCCTCAGCTCCAATCTCAACCTCCCCTGGGGAAACTTGAGGCTGTTTCCTCTTGTCCTGTCATTCACTACTGGGGAGCAGAGCCCAACCCCCAGCTCCCTGCAGCCTCCTGTCAGGGAGTGTCAGAGAGGGCTGCTGTCTCCCCTCAGCCTCCTCTTCTCCAGGCTCAACACCCCCATCCCTCAGCCCCTCCCCAGCCCCTTGTGCTCCAGCCCCTTCCCCAGCTCCAGCAGGAAGGCAGCAGGTACATGCTGAGCAGGGCAGGGGGCTGCCGAGGCGACTGGAGATGGGTTGGAGCAAGGTCAGGGTCTGCTCCCAACCTCCCCACAAAGCAAGGGGCTGGCCTGATTCTGGTGTGCTTTGACATGGGCCAGCAGAGCCCTTCAAAGAGTCTGCCTCCCTAAAAAACTACTAAAGGCTTGGACATCTGAGACCTCCTGCCTTCCTCCTCGCTGAGACCACGGCGGGTTTCACCTCCCCCCGGGAATCAGCAGAGGGGCTGGGCCTGACAGCAGCATCTTTGTAGGGCTGTAAATAACGAATGACTTATTTTGACATTGATTTAAGAAATATTAATCTCTCATTTTTCCTTCTAAATGCTCCTGTTTGCTGAGGAACTATCTGTTACCTAAGTGCTCCGATAAATCTTCTAAGGTAAAATTACATGTTAGATGCTGCCAGAAGGGTACATTTAAGAATACTTCCTAAATTATCAACTGCATTAATCTTAATTACTTGGGTAAAAGTAGAGTCTGGCATTAGGGTGGACTCAATTGAACGGGTGTTTGTCTTTATCATATCACATATTTGAGATCATTTAACAGGACGCAGATAAAAGGAGCGCGAGGAGCAGAGCAGCTGCCCCGTGGAAACGATGGCTGTGGATGACAAAGAGCAGGAAAGGAGGGGGGACAGCAGGAACCCCTGGGGCCCCTGAGGCAGCAGGACCTGCCTGAGGCAAGGTGGGACACAAAAACCCAAGCCCCAAATCAAAACGAGCTGTAGAAGATTGACGGGATCAGGGTGTCAGCGGGTTCTGGGGTGAAGGGCTCTGGGTACCAGCACATCCCACATCACCCCCTTGGGTGCCTTGGCAATGGGTCTGCAGCCTGCCAGGGCACAGACAGGCAGAGAAGGACTTACCACAGCCCGTGCCCAGGTTGGTGCCAAGATCTGGCTGCTCTCCTGCTGATTTGGAGCAGTGTGAGCCCAAGCCCTCGCTCCCAGACCAGCGCATCGCTCGGTATTGTAAGGCCCAGCAATGAAATGAAGCGTGGGATTAAGTGCTCCCTTTCACTGGGGCCTTGGAGAGGTATTAAATATTGCTGCAATGAAATCTCCACATCTCAGCAGGTCTGTGTGACCTGGGCAGGTTTGTTAGCAAAGCAGAGGCAATTTGCATAAGCCAATAGGGAGGATTTTCCTCCCTCTCACTTGCTTTTGTTTAAAACCGAACCCAAACTTGCCCATCCACACCTCTTGTGCACAGTGTGCTGGAGGAGAGCTGGTGGAAGAAGGGCAGAAATGAGTCTGTGTGCTGCCAGAGCTGCAGACAAAGGATGGATTTTGGGGCAGTCCATGGGAACACCATGACCAGCCCTGGCTGATCCCTTGGGCATCACCATGGCACACCAGTGCCCCTCCTTGTCTTCTGTAACCCCCTCACCCTCCCCTGACAGAAAAGGAAGGGAAAAAAAAGCAAAAAAGCAAAGGCAATGACACCACTCCCAAGCCAATATCACGTTTCCTTCCTGCCAGCAGAGCCTGGGTCTGCTCCAAGCTGCTCTCCCCTCCACTCCCAGCCCTGGTCAAACGGGGACAGGAAACCCGAGAGCCACGAGCGCATCACCTGGATCTTCACCCAAGCCTCATTCACCTCCTGGTCCTTTTGGCATCCTTCTCCTCCCCTTCTCCAGGGCTGCTGGAGTGACTGCTCAGAGATGAGGCTGAGCCAAAGCAGACCAGAATCTGCCCCAGGTCTGCTTGAGCACTGCTGCCTTTGAGCAGCCACAAGCCAGCACATATGTAGTGCTGAGGGAAATGAACTGGCTGGTGGCAATTAACACAGCCACAGGTGTCAGGAGGGGCTGGGGATGCAGGGCAGAGTCCAGCCCTCACCCAGCTGCTGCTGTGAGCTCTGGGCCCTGCAGAGCTGCTCCAGCCCCAGCCCCTGCTCCAGCAGCTTCCCCTGGCTCAGGGGGCACAGGAACGTGTCCAGGTCGGGTTGGAAACCTCCCGAGCAGGAGCCTCCACACCCTCCCCGTGCAGCCTGGGCCAGGGCTCCCTCACCCTCACAGTACAACAGTTTTCCCTTTATCCCTCCCCAAGCAGCTCTGCTTAAAGGGTGCAGTGGCCCCAGAGCCCCCCACACAGCCAGGTTTAGGCAGACAGTGACGTTTCACACTAGCTCAGCCAGAGCACAGGCAGCACAAGAAGCACAAGGAGCATCACAGCAGCAGCAGCACTGATGCTCTGATCTCTCCCACCAAACTTGTTCAGATCCTCTCCTCACCCTCCACGCTTCTCCCTGAGCTCAGGCAGGAGGGATGGCCGTCCCAAGCAGAGATGCTCCCGTCCAGCCTGGCCCAGTTCCCACAGGATCTGCTAGCAGGGCCAGATTTGGGGCCTTTTAAGCTGTCAACTTTCCTATAATAATTCCCAACGTTTTAAATAAGCTCTCTCCTGAAATTTGCTTCTGAAAGACAAGATTAATGAGCATTTCCTTTGGGGGTTTGATTGCACTCTTAATTATCCTCTCCCAGAAATCTGGTTCAGAATATTATCAGCCTTTTTCCTCTCCTTTTCAATTAAAAGTGATTCTAATTTGCTCTCTATGAAAGAAAAGTGGATTTTTAAAAATAAGCATTATAATATCCTCCCTTCTTGATTAAGTATAATAGCCAAGTGATGGAGATCAAAGTAGCCAGTGCCTGTGGCAGGCCACGCCGTGCAGCTGGGAACCCATTGGCCTCCCCAGAGCTGCAGCTCCAGCCCCGGTGGGGTTCAGCTCTGGGGATAACGGGATGCACAGAGACCGACTTGCAATTTATGGAGCTTTCCTGCAGAGGGAAGCAAAGGTGTCTGCAAGCAGCTGCTGGGACAAGGCGATCCCAGGGAGGAGAAGGCTGGAGATGGTGAGATGCAGAGATGCTGCTTCACCTTCTCCCGAGTAACGTCTGGCTGCGGTTTGAGGGCTTGAGGTTTGAGATGTGAGATGCTCCGCGGGACACTGATCCCTCCTGGCAGCAGGAAGGTGTTGGTAGAAATGGTGGTTTCTCTTTACACTGCAAGAATGCCTTTTTGCAGTGGGAAAGCTGCAGAGTCTGAAGTGGGACAGCCCTGGAGAAGGGGCTCAAGTCCCCAAAACGCAGCTCAGAGCGGGCACCGGCACTGTGCTGGTCATCTCAGGCTGTTTGCCCTCCCCTGCAGACTTTCCTCCTCTGTGTCCCAAATGCAAAGCATTCAAACAAACCCTGCAAATAAAAATGCCAGCTTGGTGGGGGATAGATCCCGTTGCACCCAGGGCACAGGGGGGTGCCAAGTGTTGGAACCCCCCCCCCCCAGCCTCGTCAAGACCCCTGTGAGGTTTGCCTTAAGCCCAGACTGTCCCTGAGAAAAGCCCTGTTCCTTTAGCAGAAAGCAAAGCTGTGGAGCTAAATGCAAAGGCTGTCAGGGAAATGCCTTCACTGGTACATCTCTTGGGCAGGTTTGGGGGGTTCCTGGTGGAGCCATGGCTGGGGTGACCCATGGGTGCTGTCTGTGTCCCCCAGCACACACACCTTTGGTGCTGATGGGATGCTCCAGGCTATGTAGACATATTTTGGGTGCCACCTGCCCCTGGGAGCCTTGGACAGCTTCCTGCAGCAAGCTGGGATCATAGACCTGTGCCCAGATACATGGGTGAGGGGCACATCACAGACTGAGGGCAGTCACAGGATGGTGCAGCCCAGCCCTGCATTGCCCATCTCCCAGCACACATTCCTTCTGCCAACCCAAACATGCCAGCCTGGAGTGCCAGGACCTCTGACTGCAATGCTGTGGGTACTCCCCTCATCCCTTATTCACCATCAGCTGGCACCATTGGTTTGCATCATCCCTGATCTCACACCCTGCAAAATCCCTGCCACTCTCAGGACTGACGCTGGTTCCACTCCCTCCCATGGGAGCCTTGGTGCATGCAGCTTGTGCCACAAAGCCATCCTCAGCTACCCATCCATGGCACAGACACTGCCACAGCTGTAACCCTCTCCACTGCTGCCAGAGAGCTGAGACCTCAACAGTCCCTGCAGCAAGAGAGGATATTTACATCATCCCCTTAATTTACTGCCTATTTATTCGGGTGCAGGAGGTGAGGGAGCCCAGGCTGCCCAGGGAGGGTGTGGAGGCTCCTTTGTAGGTTTCTAAACCCACCTGGACACATTCCTGTGCGCCCTGAGCGAGGGGAACCTGCTTTAGCAGGGGGTGGAGCAGCTCTGCAGGACCCTTCCAGCCCCCATCACTCTGGGATTCTATGACTCTGTGAAGGGGTTTGATGCTCAGGCTCCTCAGCAACCCCTGAGCTCAGCTGTGTCTGAGCCACAAAACACACTGTGCCCAGGATCAGGGCACAGGCACGGTGGGAACAGGACCCCAAAACACGGGCTGCCCTGGTGCAGCCCCCTCCCAGCTGAGCTGGCTGTGGGTGCCAGCACTGAGAGATTCTCTCTGTTCTCAACAGGAGCAGAGCTGCTCGGGGCCAAGAAAAACGTGTGGAGCTATAAAAAGGCCGTTGAACAGAGGGACATTCACGGGCAGCTTCAATCGCTCCTGGTCACAGCCAGCAGGGTGAGGTGGCCCTGGCAGCTCCAGCTCAGGCCTCCTCTGCCTGCCAATGTGATGTGGACAAGTTAAAGCATCGGTGCTATTGGAGCAGGATGGATTTGCACACCCCTGGCAGTGCACCCCTGGTTTGTGGGATGAGGAAGAGCTGGATTAAAATCATCCCAAACCCAGCTGCGTTTTGTGTTGTCTCTCCTGGGTGTCCTCTGGTCCCTCTCCAAGAGGGTGACAGCAGCTCCTGGCTGCAGAGACCCTCCTGTGCCACGGAACATCAAAGGCCAGCGGCCGCCTGGCTCAGGTTTGTTTGCAGGTGCTGAACAAGAGTCTGGCACAGGCCTCACACTTCAAAGGGAGAGTAATGAAAAGCATTTTGCTGATGGCTTCCCAGGCAGACACAGCCCTTCCCATTAGCCCAGCTGCTGGGTGGCAGATGTGGGGACACTGCCATGGCAGGAGAGGGCACCAACCAGGCAGTACTGAGGTGGAGGAACCTCACCCAGAGGCTCTGTGCTGTTTCTTCTGCTGGTTTTTCTTCTTCTCTTCTCTCTTTCTCCTTCACCAGGCACCATCCATGAATGAGTGGGGTTGAATAATGCCAATATTCATCATCCAGACAAGCCCAGGCTCTGTTTGCTTGGGAGACATGTTTTCTCCAGAGACACACCGAGTGACAACATCCCCTTCCTCACACCAGTGCATTTTCCTTTCCTTGAGGGGCAAATGAAAGGAGCAGAGGACATTTCAGAGGGCTGAAGAATGGCATCCTGTAAATATTTCCCTTTTACTGGTGCTGCCTGAGGTGGAAAAGCACTCAGGGTCCAAGCCCACCCCTGATGTGTTGCTCTGGGTACCGGTGTGGGACAACATCCCTCCTCAGCACATTCTTGCAAGATGCCAAGTGAGGATTGTGCATTTCCCTTCTGCTCCAGGGCACGGTTTGCAGGCAGAGCAGGGAGGTTTTAAGACAATCAGGTTGGAAAAAAAGGATGCTGCTGCTCTTCCCCCAGGGAAAATGCAGATGTGGACACTTCAGGGACTGAGTCCCAATGGTGAAGTGATGCTGTAAGCAGAAAGTGGCTGGAAAGCAGAGAAATGGGGAGGGGGTTTGGCCATTGCCCCCAGCCTGGGGTGGGCAGCATTGCCCTGGACTGGGCTCCACGCTTTCCCTTGTGTCTCATCCCTTCCCTCATCTTTGGCCACTGCAAGAGAACAACCCCCCCTCTCTGACCCTCTGGGACTCTGGAAGAAAAGATGTATTTTTATATCCTGGCTGGAAAACCAAATTCTTCCAAACTGTGGCTTTTTTTTTCCTTCAAAAAACCCCTTTGCTCCTGAGGAATGGGTGAAACCCACCCAAGTGTGGTTTCTGTCTAGAGCAGTGGGCAGAGGAGCGCAGGGGTGGGGGTCTCACTGCCCATCCCATGCTGGGATGATTTTTCCTCCCTGCAGAAGCATCCCAGACAATACCTAATCCCATGGACACAGGAAACTATTAATTTCCCTCAGCTATTTAGCAAGACTGGAGCAGTGCTAATGCAACATTACCAAAGCCCACATACTTTCACAATGAATTCACACATCAAGAAGGTTGGTTCTCCTTTTCCCTCCCCTTCACCTGGAGATTTAAAGCAGGGGGAAGCTGAGTGAGATATTAGTGTGGGGATGGGGGTGTGGAGCAAATAACTTCATGCATCTCTCATCTGCCTCCGTCCTTCTTGGTTCTCCAGTGAAATGTTGCAACTAATACCTTTTGCACATGGCTCGAGAGCTGCCGTGGAGCGGCTGCTGATTCCATTACCAGGCGCCGCCTGCGATCGGGTTTAGGGAAAGGGGGTGTTGGAGCAGGGCTGCCCCTGCCCCGTGGGGTATCGCTTTACCCCGCTGCTTCCTGCCCAGGTGAACCCACACAAACCCAGCCTGTGTGATGGAAAACATTTGGGACCCCAGACACGTTTCCAACCGAAAACACAGGCTGCGATTCAGCTTCCCTCCGCCTGCCTTTCAAGACGTTCTCCTTTTAACACTGAAAGTGGCATTTATAAACCCACACTATAAAACATATATCTATTAAAGCAAATTAGGTGTAAGACTGGGAGTCTGCCTGTGCCTCTCTGGCCATCCCCATACCCAAACTGCCCAGGCACTGCACCTTCTCCCCGAGATGATCCGTGCCCCTCGTGTGTGTGTGGGGATGCTGGGGAGGATGCTCCCAAAACAAACCACCCTACAATAAGAACCCGGCGCCAGGATCAGCTCAAGGGAAATGATTTTGGCATCCTGGGTCCTCCTGAAGAAGAGCTGAGAGGACAACTTCCTCACACCCACCCGTGGCTGCTCCCAGAGGCCTGACACCCAGCCTGCCTTCCCCTGAGCCACCCTTTAATCTTCCTCACCGCCTGTTTCTAAACTGAGAGTCACAATGATCAGCCAGAGGAAGACTTTGGTTTGTTGTTTTTTTGGGTTTTTTTTTTGGTAAAGCTGCTTTGCAAAACAAGTTCTAAAGAGAAAAAAGCGAGGTGCCTGTCCCAGCCCTGGCGGAGGCTGAAAGGGATGTGAGGACTTTGCCCGTCGTTGCCTCACCAGAGTCAAGGCCAGGCAGAGCTTGGGGGTTACTTTTCCCTTTCATCAGATGCCAGGTTTCAGCCCAGGATTTATTTGCTCCAGTCCACAATCCCTGGAAGGCAGGGCTTGGCGCAGGGGAACGCAGATGCTGCCTTTCCTCTGCTGCTGTAATTATGCCACCAAACTTAGAAAGCAGCGGAAGAGCCGCACGTTGTGCTACAATTAGGAGGCTGTTTAATTGCAGTGCAATTGCACATTGTTTTTCTCTCTCTGATTCCAGTTGCCAACAACCAGCTGAGCGTCAGGAGCCACATTGCAAACCCAGGCACACCAGCTCCCTGGCCCTCCCTGCCCCTGCAGAGAATCACACAATCATTGGGGTTGGAAAAGCCCCTGAAGCTGCTGCAGTCCCAGCCCTGCCCTCACCCTGCCCAGCACAGCACTGACCCCTGGCCCTCAGCACCTCAGCTCCAGGGCTTTGGGATCCCTCCAGGGCTGGGCACTCCCCCAGCTCCCTGGGCAGCCTGGCACAGGGGCTGACACCCCTCTCAGGGACACAGTTGTGCCTCAGCTCCATCCTCAACCTCCCCTGGGGAAACTTGAGCCTGTTGCCTCTTGTCCTGTTACTTGTTACTGGGGAGCAGAGCCCGACCCCCAGCTCCCTGCAGCCTCCTGTCAGGGAGTGTCAGAGAGTGCTGCTGTCTCCCCTCAGCCTCCTCTTCTCCAGGCTCAACACCCCCATTCCCTCAGCCCCTCCCCAGCACCCTTGTGCTCCAGCCCCTTCCCCAGCTCTGTGCCCGGCTCTGGCCCCGCTGCAGCTCCTCAGTGTCCCTGTGGCAGTGAGTGAGGGGCCCAGCACTGAGCACAGCCCTGGAGCTGCAGCCCCTCAGTGTCCCTGTGGCAGTGAGTGAGGGGCCCAGCACTGAGCACAGCCCTGGAGCTGCAGCCCCTCAGTGTCCCTGTGGCAGTGAGTGAGGGGCCCAGCACTGAGCACAGCCCTGGAGCTGCAGCCTCCCCAGGGCCCAGCATGGGGGGACAATCTGTGCATCCTCTGAGCATCACCACTGTGCTGGTGCACATGGTCAGACAGCTCTGTGGACAGCTGGCTCAGCACCCCAAAAGTGACCCACCACAGATGTACAGCCCTGTTGGGTCAAGGGCAGTGGGAGACCTGGCTGAAGCATCCAGCTGGGGAAGGAGCCACCAAAATATCTGTCTGCTTGATGCAAGATGCCTTCTTCAAGCAACAGGCCTCATTCTCCTCCTCTGGGACTCCCTTTCTCCTGCCCAAGGCATGCTGACTGGCTGGAGGAGCAGCCAGGAGTGATTTTTCCCTGTCAGCTCGGAGGTTAAGATGGATATGTGCGTGGGAACCAGCAGCAGCAATGGAGACGACGCGGGAGAGCAGCTGATTCCTATCGCGTTGCCCCCGCGAACGCTGCGCAGGAATCTGCTGCTTTCCGAGGCAAAGCATGACTCAGAATGGCTCTGCTCAGCTTTATCTCCTCGCTGCCTGACTCATCCTTGGAGCAGCAAGTTGGGCTTCCTGCAGCAGAGGGATGGATGTACATGGCCGGCAGACTGGCGCTGCATCGGGCATTTCACAGCGCCCGGCAGCACCGGCGCCACCACCAACCCCATCCTTGTCTGTGAAGAAAATGAGAGCTCAAGAGGCAAAAAAAACCCCAGTTCCCAGTCTGACACACATGGGTTGAGCACAGCCAACTCAGATCCCCTGCTCTTGCCCACAAACACTGCCATATCCCCAGGGTTTAAGCTGGAGCAAAGCCCCTGAGATGTTCACCATCCCCAAGGCTCCAAGAAGCTCCCACAGATTTCTCCAGCTGTGGCACCAAGAGGGATGTGTGGGGAGAGCCGGAGCACAGGCCTGGTGCCAACGGCCCAGCCAGGGCTACACGACCCCACAGAGGTGGAAAACACGAGCAGGACCTGGTGCCTTCTGCAGGATGTCTCTGGGCTGACAGCACTGCCAAAAGGAGGGATGATAACACTCGAAGATCAGGTGTGAAGCATCCTGGGGACTGGGCTGGGGAAGCTTTGTGTTCCCATCAGGGCTGGGGTCTCCTCCAAGCCTCTCCCTGGCCACTCTTGGGCAAAGCCCTTTAAAATGAGTAGGGAGAGTGATTTAACTCTCGCATTTCATCCTTTCAAGCCGAGAAGCAGATACAACGTTCAGCAGCTGGCAAATGGTGCTGGGCATGCTCCCGTTCCAGAGGCTGAGACGCTCGATGCTGGGAGCCCTCTGCTCCTCACACCACAGCAGTGGCCGGGGCTTTGCTGGAGGAGCCAGACACATCTCCTGCACACAGCATGCAGGAAGGAGGCTCCTCTTGTTTTCACAGCTGATGTCAGGTCTGGAGAGGCTGCTGCAGAGTGATGCTGAGGAGGAAACACTGCAGAGGGTCGGCCGGCAGCTGTGGCTACTGCTGCCCACACCTGGGCTTGTGTCGGCCCTGTGCTGATGGGGAGGCTCCTAGATCTGCAGCACAGGAGGGTGCAGAGGAGGCTTTCTAGGGATGAGCTGCTGCTCCTAAGCCCTGCTGAGCTCTGTGTGCCTGGGAGCACAGGAGGAAGAGCAGCATCACTGGGCTGACACTCTAGAGAGCATCTGGACAGACACTGGTGTCTTGCAAAGCACTTGAGAAGCTGCCCCAGGGTCGCTCGCTGGAAGGCACCGTGGGAGCGTGGAGGATCAGCCAGACTCTGGTCCCTGTGATGTCTCAGCCCTCCTTCCCCAGGGCTGTGTTGCACACACAGCCTGTGAGGGAGGTCACTCAGAGGTGGGGATGGAGACCATGCTGAGGGAAGCCTGGGTGCAGCCATCAGAGCTGCATGGACAGCCACGAAGGGAGACACTTCCCAGTAAACCAGGGATGTGCAACCACCTCCGAGGATGCTGCGTGGGGAAAAAACCTGGCTCCAGAGAAAGGCCAGAGAGTCCCTTCCCTTCCTTCCTTTAATAAAATGCTCTCAATAAAGTAATCAGCAAAAGGAAATCTATCTCTCTAGAAGCAGACTGTCTGGGAGTCCCTTTGTTGCTGCTGAACCCTTCCCAGGCGGCTGCGGAGAGCTCGGCCGAGCCCCACACATGCCTGTCCCCAGCAGCCCCTGTCACAGTGCAACTGCCATCAGCCTGTCCCCCTCTGCAAAAACAACAGCTGAAGAAAGAGCACTTTTGTTTCTTCCTCCTCTATTGACACAGCTGGGAGGGCTGGAGCTGGGGAAGGTTCCTCCTCTGGATACTCGCTTTGTTGCTCAGGAAGAGTCAAAGCTCCTTTGCCCACCTCACTCGGGCTTTTTGGGCACAGCCAGAGCATCCCAATGGCCCCTGGGTGAGGTGGCAGTGGGCAAAGACATCACTGCTGCTCCTGGTGAGTCCCCTCAGAGCTGGCAGCCCTGGCAAGGATCATTCCTGGTGATGTGCAACCCCAAAGCTGTGTCTGCCAGCGCCGTGCTGTGTAAAGCTCATCCAGCCGAGCCGCCGACTGCTCCTCCTGCACCTATCCACACACAAACCCAGGAGGCTCCTACAACCACGGGGGATCTGTGCCAGGACCTGTGCCATGCCGAGCTCCCCACACACACAGACACTGGCCTTCCCCTTCCCCTACCCTGCAGCACCTTCCCGTGGTTGGACACGGCACAGACAGACCCAGCAGCCCATTTATTCTACGCACCCCAATCAGTGCTGTAGGGACACTGGGAAGAGCTTCATTAATAAATCTATGAATGAAGGAGAGGAGCTGTATGTTTCCCTGTAAACAGATCCTTAGGTGGTGCTGTGCCTGTGTTGGCAAAGCACCACAATTAAGTAGGATTTCGGGGGGGAATCTGGTTCCATCTCTTTGGGCAGAAGGTGCCCTCCAAGCCAAACCTGGGGCCTTGGCCCAGCAACACTGAAGAGGGTGAAGCATCTTGCTTTGCAGCCCCCTACACCAAACATCCCTCTCCAGGGCTTTTATATAGAGCCAGGGCTGAATCCTTTTTACTCCTCTTTGCCTCGGAGGCAAGAGACAAATGCAGAGCATTCCTTTATCTCCTGCCTCTCCCAAACCACGGGCAAAGCAATAAAAGGCTGCTTTTTTTTAAATAGAGCTGTAAATTTAATTTCCTTTTAAACCATTTGCTTCCACTTATAAGTCAATGGAAATCCTGTGCTGCTGGCAGAGCTGCAGCATCCCTGTCCTGCCAGCGATGTATAGAAGCAGAGGGCGGCTGCTTTTGTGTAGGCTTAAAAGTTGATGGAAGGGATGATGGGGGTGGAGGGGAAGATTCTTAGGGCATTAAGGGCCTAGATTCCATCCTCCTTGTGAACCTTCTGCAAGGGAAGAGCTTGAGCTGCTTTATAGGGGCACAATTAAAGCTGCTTCTGCCCACAGGACATAAAGCAGTGGGCAGTGGGAGCTGGGCTGATCCTCCTGGATGGAACCTTCTTGCAGCAGGACACCTCCTGATGCCCTCCTAAAAGGAGGCTGCAGTGAGGTGGGTGTCAGTCTCTTCTCCCCAGTAATGAATGATAAGACATGAGGAAACATGAGGCTCCTTGAAGCATTAAAGCTGAGCAGGCTGTGAGCTGGTGCTCTTGTCTCTCCTGCCAGCCTCCAGCCCAGGGCGTGCGTGGTCCCAGATGAGCCGGGGAGTTAAAGTCGAGGTGATTCGTAACCAAAGCTGCTCCCAGTGCTGAAGGTTTAAAACCCCCAGAAGTTTAAAGCACGACGTGAAGCCCACTTCAAAGAGCTGCAGCTTCCTACTTGATAACATCAGGAGTCTGGATCAAAGAGCTGCATCCTAGCAAGTCCAGCAAGGGAAGGGAAAATAAAGTCGCTTCCTCTAGAGCACTCCTGGCTGCTGCAAATCAGCTGCTGCCTTGGGAAAATTAGGCCATTGTGTTAAAATTACTGATGATGCCAAAGTATGCTTCTCTAATGGCTTTGTGGGGTCTGAAAGTAGTTTGCTAGCAGAGGGAAGGGGTGGCAGTGGGTCTCTGGTGATGCTTGAACCTGGTCTTGCTATATCCACATCAGGGTCCATCCAGCTCCACTCTGTGCAGGGATGTGGCTCCTGGCTTCTCCCATCCCAAAGGGGACAGGAGGGAAGGAGGAGGCTGCAAGCACACCCCAGGAGGGAGCAGGCAGCTGGGGACAGGGACATGACCCAGCACGGGGTGTCCCTGGCAGGCCTTGGGTTCGGGAGCATCCCGTGCCCCTGGTGCCTCTCAGCAGCTGGAGACAGATATTCCTCTTTTTAAGGCTGTTTCCAGGCTTCCAGGCCAGCTACAGGCAGGGCCTGGGCTTTGCAATCCTCCCTGCTTTTGAGTGTTCCCAGTTGGCTGATCCCTGCTGGGTTTGATATCAGTGCTCTGGTATGTGCTGGGATCTGCACCCTGCTGGAAGCCACCCTGGGGAACAGCCTCATCTCATCCTCCAGCTCTGATAATGAGCTGAGAGCAAGCAAACCTCACCCAGCTGGAAGTCCCTCACCCAGGGCTCTGAGGATGCCCCAAAGCCACTGCTACCTGTGGATGGAGTACAAGCCATCACCCTGGGATGTCCTTGTCCCTTCTCACCTGGCAGGAGGAGGAGCTCTGCCCAAGGCTCCTTCAGAGACACTTGGTCCCAAAAGCAGCTACAAAGAGCAAGGGGCAGGGTGCTGCCTTCTCTGTGGCCACCTGCTGATGCATTTTGCAGAACAGTGACCATCTCAGCCTGCTGACAATCTCAAAGTCCCAAGAAACAGCAGCAAAAGAGCCACAGGCAATAAGAAGCCAAAGCCAACTGACACAAGCAATGGGAACGGGCAGCGCTGGTGCCCTGAGCCCTGCCTGGCTTTCAAACACCATCACTGAGTGTCAAGGTGAAAGCAGCTCACTCATTTCATAAAGTCATCTCTGACCACACCACCAACAATCGCATTTCACCGCCCAGCAAAGCCCTGAGGACCCTGCAAAAGCCTGTGAGTGCCCTGAGCCCTGTGCCACACGGGTGGGCTTTGTACCAGCCCCCTGGCACCAGCATCCAGGTGCCACTCTGGATGAGTTTGGGATGCTCAGATCTACCCTGTGCCACCCCATGCTGCCCACAGCATGAAGAGCAGAGTTCTGGGGGCAAGTCAGGGGTAGATGTACCACAAAAGCACGTGTCATGCTCGATATCACCCCTCCAAACCCGTCCTTCCCTAACGTTTGCCAGGCCCTGGTTCCTGAGTGCAGGCAGCAGCTGCAGCAGAGCCCAGACCTGGGTGGGCTCCAGCCCTTCCTCACCCTCCTGCCCCTCATTTCACATCCCACATCCCTCAGGGACGGCAGATCCTGTCCCAGCCCTCCGCCTCCACGATGATTAGTGCCTTTCAGGAACGAGAAGGGTTTTTTTTTGGCTAGGCAGCCCCAGATGAATAGCTCTGGGCAGAAGCGAGCAGACAGCATCCCCTGTATTCCACCCTTCATATGAAAACCAGATGCCACGAGTACGGTTACAAATCAAAGCTGACAGCAGGACGAGAGGTTTACTTAGGAGTTGAGGAGAGGGCACCAAACCTTTCAAAGGGGGCTACTGTGCAGCCCCTCTGAGGCACAAACCCCGGCTTGTGCCCACCCTCCCTCTGCCCTGTGCCACAGAGCTCCAGGGAAGCTGACAACCACCCTCCCTGGCCTTACTCCCGCTTTCCATGGGCCCTTCTAGACACGAGAGCTGGATAAGGAGCTGCCACCTGGGGAGCCTTCTAGTTTTGCCACTTTTAACTCATCGCTGCTTGTGTTCCTGGAGCCAGGAATAAATGTGTCGAGCCGGTTGGGATGGTGCGAGGCCAGGCTGAGGCTGGAGGCTGCGCTCAGAGGGTGAGGTGGGGGCTGCATCCTGATGGGTTCCCCACTCTAATGAACTGTCAGCTGGCAGAGGGAGAGCTGATGAAACAGCTGGGCTAATGCTCAGCGACAGCCCCCATTCACTAATCCATCCGAGGGATAAACAGGAGCCGTGTGGAATCAAAGGCGAGTTCAAGCCCAGCCCTTGCCGGGGCAAACCAAACGTCAGCTTCTATAAACGACCTTTTCATAGGAGTCCCCAGCCAGGGCAGGAGGAAACGGGGGGAGGTGAGTGCCTGGGGAAGCACTTCCAGAGCTGCAAAATCAGGAGGCTGGTGTGGGATGTGGGGAGGGACCCGGGGGAGCAGCAGGGAGATGCTCTCCACCCCCTGGGATGGGAATCTCCCATAGCCCTGACACTCATCGGGTTGTGAAGCTCCTGTTTAACCCCAGAGCTGCAGGGAGAAAGTCTCAGCTCAGACCTGCCACAGGGCTCAGCCTTTAATTCCTGGCGCCAAATAATGCTCAGATGGGCTGTTCCTGGCGTGGAGGGTTTATCCAGCCCCACCGAGGAGCCATCCTGGACGGGATTCAGCCCTGCACTCAAAGGTTCCCTGCAAGCTGAGCCCTGGGGCCACATCTCAGAGCTGCTGCTGCAATGCAGGGGGGCTCCTGATGCTGCAAAATGTCCCAGGGCTGGCGGCAGTGACACCCTGACAGCCGTGGGAGGGATGGCCTGTTGCAACAGCCGCCGGAGCCGCGCTGTGCGAGCCCTGTCGCCGGCCCAAGGACCTCGCCGTGAACTCGGCGTTGTGAAACTCTCCCCGGCTGACATTCCCATCCGGGGAGTTCCGTCTGTCTGCTCTTGGGCATCTCCCAGGAAGGATTTCTCTCTACTGGAAGAAAAGAGGGGTGGTTTCTTTTTTTCCAGAGCAACCTGCTCCTGCCTGCTGACAGCCCTCGCTGCTGACAGCCCTCGCTGCCGTCACAGCCCAGGAAACGGTTCAGCTCGGGGGACTTGAAAGGATTTGCTGCAACCAGTTGGCAGCAAAGATCCCTGGGACTGTGGAAGTGCTTTGGGATGAAAAGTATGTGATAAATTAAGATTACTACTCTTGCCTCTGATCAGCCAGTCGCTGGTTTCCAGCGCGGCGCTGGCCAGAAAAGTCTCGCTGAGGGATTCTGGCCTCGCCCCGAGACCTTGCGGTTGAATGAAAGCAGATATTTTACACCAGCGTCCAGAGCCTGCTCGGGGCTCCCAGAGTGACACAGAACATGCCACAGCTTTCGTAAGCTCTTCCCAAATTCATTAGCCCTGCCTCTCCAAACCTTCCCGCTCGAGCTGCTCAGCCTCCAGCCTCGGCGTGTGCGACGGCAGAGCCTCTGCCAACAGGGACCTTCCCTCCAGGAACGGCTCCTGGATGGCATCCACACGGGTTTTACACTCAAACCAGACCTAAAGCCCATCCCTGAGCTCCCAGCAGCCTCAAGCCCTGCTCCCATGGCAGCACCGTGCCAAGCCCCGGGCTCTTGCCTGGGGCTCACGTGCGAGCCGGGCGCTTGGAGCTTTGTGTCAGCCTGCACAGGCATCCCCAGCTGCTCCTCCACTAGGAAAACAACACTGAAGGGTGAAAAGCAGCAGGATGAAGGAAGGGATCCCTCTGGAATCCCACCTTGCTCCCAGGTCCTTGCTTGCAACTGAGGCAGAGGCAGGTGATGGGCAAAGGGCTTGGGACTTCCACACAGGGCAGTGAAGCATCGGGGCGAGCAGCAGCATCCTCGGTGTGCCAGAGCAGCTGGGGAATGTGAGGTCAGGATGGCAGCTCCTCTGTTCTCACCCTGAGCAGAATTCCAGGCAAGGAAAAGGCACAGCTTGATCCAAACTCTTGCAGTGACAGCTAGAGGAGGTTTTCATTAAAGCCTTGCCCTCCTTGGGAGGAGATTCTCCAGCTGTGGTGTGTGCAGGTGAAACAGGGCTTGAGTTAATGTAAATAGCAGGAGGATGAGGTCAGTCGTCTTCTTTCTGTGGTGCCCAGTGACAGGACAAGGGGTAATGAACACAAGCTGGAACACAAACAGTTCCCCTGGCACAGGAGGAGAAAGTCCTTTGGTGCTGAGGTGAGGGAGCCCTGGCCCAGGCTGCCCAGGGAGGGTGTGGAGGCTCCTTCTCAGGAGGTTTCCAACCCCACCTGGACACGTTCCTGTGCCCCCTGAGCCAGGGGAAGCTGCTGTAGCAGGGGCTGGGGCTGGAGCAGTTCTGCAGGGCCCCTCTCACCCCCACCATGCTGTGGGATTCTGTGATCCTGCTGCAATAACATTTCCCCAGAGCCTTCTCCTCTGCAGGCTCAGCACCCCCATCTCTCTCAGCCTGTCTCCACAGCAGAGGGGCTCCAGCTCTTGGATCATCTCACTGCTCCTCTTCTGGACTTGCATGAGCAGGTTCAGGTTGTCCTGATGTGCAGGGGCCCCCAGAGCCGCCGTGTGCCGGGGGAGATGTGGGAATCCTCCGTGTCACCATCTCCCTCCCGCGCCTCTGCACGGGGGCCAAGGCAAACACCATTGTGTCGGGAGCAGCCGAGGAGCCGGTGCCAGCGCGGCCCAAACAGCCGCCTCATTGTGTCCCTCCGGCTGCCGCCTGAGCTCGGGCTGAGGTCAGCCCAAGGGTGCAGCTTTTTCACTTCCAGCCTTCCTTAATGTACAGAGGAAATGAGAAACATGACACTGGAGGGCTGCTTTGCATGGGAAGGCAAAGAAAAGCCCACAAGGAAAACAACCCTTGTCCCTGACACCACGCTCTGGCACTGAGGGATGGGCCAAAATGGGAGCAGGAGCTGCTGTGAGATGGGGGATGGTCCCACCTGCAGCCAGTCTGGCTCCTTCCAGCATCCCATCCCTGCAGGGGTGCACAGGCAGGGTTTGGGGGGGCTCCTTCCCCTCCTCTTTATTTGCTGAAGAACGGGCATCCCACAGCAGGCGTTGAACCCAGCCCTTCTGATGTGTGTTCTTCAGGGGCTTTTCCAGCTTCAGAGGGGTGGAAAGGGGCACCCAAGGCATGGGCTGGGATGCTGGGGATGTGGTGGGTGAGGGAAGAGGGGGCAGTTCCCAATGGGCTTCCCTTTCAGCCTCATCTCCTGAATTCCCTAAAATAAGGTCATTTTAGTTCAGCCACTCAGGGCTCTGGGAACTCCCCTAAACTGCCTCCAACAGCTTGCCAAGGCCCAGGTGCCTCCTGGGGATCTTCTGCAGGTTTTTACACCTCAGGTCTTTTAGAGAGATAAGAACAAGTGCATCCTTGGCATCCTCACAACTCTCCTCTATCAGGTTTAGACACCAGGCTTTTGGTGAAGCCCATGGTCTGGAGGTTCACAGGGATCTCTGCTTCCACTCTTGGAGCAGTGTGGATGCTCCAGCAGCTGCTCTGAGGTGCCCAAACGCCCACTCTGGGTGGGAGTAGCTCCTCTTTACACCCTGCCAGCCCTGCTCGCTCTGCTCCGCTCAGCACCCTTTTCCCACGTTCCCTGACAGCAGTTAGAGCCCCCTGCACCAGCTTCTGCCATCCCCTGCCCCGTCCCATCAGCGTGGTGAGGCTGGGCACAGGGTGCCCAGTGTCCTCACCCAGGTGTGAAGCACCACACTGGCTGTCAGTCACCAGCACTGCTCTCTCTCTGCTCTGAGAACTTCCCAGGCCCTTGTTTTGCTTCCAGCAAAGATAAAACGTCAACATTTTTAGGCAGAGAGGGCTGGAGAGCCTGACCTGTCAACATCTCCAACGGAAAACACGCTCGTCAAGTGCTTGGGATGAGGTTCTAATTACTCCCCACATACCAGCCTGCAGAAATACAGCAGAGCAGGCCAAGAAAAGCACACTTCTGACACAGAGAGCTCGTCCTGGAGTTCCACACAGTCCCCTCTGCCCTGGGAGCTGGGTTTTGTCTCCAGTAGGCAGCAATTTGTTTCACGCAGCAGCCCCAGCTCCAGGCGGCATCTGTCTGCAGGGGAAAGGAGCAGAAGCTTCTGTGATGACGGGGATGGAGCTGCTGGGGGACACAACCCAGGCTGGGAGCGTCTGAAGGGTGCTGGTGTGACCCTGTGGGTGCTGGGGACATCGGCCACACTGAGCCCAATGCACCAGAGGATGCTGTGGGATGTTGGCATCTCACCACGTCTCATTGGAAACGGCCTCAAGTTGCCCCAGGGGAGGTTGAGGATGGAGCTGAGGCAGAACTGTTTCCCTGAGAGGGGTGTCAGCCCCTGTGCCAGGCTGCCCAGGGAGCTGGGGGAGTGCCCAGCCCTGGAGGGACCCCAAAGCCGTGGGGCTGAGGTGCTGAGGGCTGTGGGTCAGTGCTGAGCTGGGCAGGGTGAGGGCAGGGCTGGGACTGCAGCAGCTTACAGGGCTTTTCCAACCACAACGATCCTGTGACTCTCTGATCCTCTCTGACTTTGCTTCTGGGAAATCAGAACAGGTGAGAGATCTGCTGTTTTGTTTCATGGCACAGGTCAGACTCATCTTTAACAGCTTCCAGGCTCTCACATGCCCACCAGGCATCACAAGCAAAGGGAAGCTCCCCTAGAAAAACACAACAAATCTACTTGAAGTGAATCCACAGCTGCTGGTCCCACGTCCCAGCTCCCCAGAGACACCATTTCTGCTTCTCCTCAGTAAGAAACTCCCTCTTTAAAACTTCCACCTTGACTTTGGACAACCTGTCCTCCCCTGGGCTGGCTCCAGGCTCTGGTGAGGCAGCCCCTGCCTAAACCCCTGGCAGCAGCAGACCTGTGGGAAGGGCCCTGCTGCTGAGGGAGGTCAGAGATGCTCTGAGCCAGGGTGGATTTGTGTTTGTTTCAGTTAATCACCGTGAGAACTGGGCTCTCTCTGCCACAGGCCTCCTCTTTCTCACTCTCTTCTGACTTCTGTGTTGCCAGTGGGTGAGAGGGAAAATGAACTCATCTGACACTGAGAAAAATCTTCAGGGGAGCAAAACTCCTTGGTTTAGGGGAAAAAAAACCCTAAACCACAGCTGGGCCAGCCATCAGCCCTGAGGACACTTGACCACAAGCAGGGCTAAGGTTGGACTGAATGCCTAAGAGGCTTCTAGGAAGCCAGAAATGTCCCAGCAGAGAATGGGACAGGGCAGGAGGACACCTGGACCTGAACGAGCACTTCCTCAGTTTCCCCTTGGATATTCCAGTTAGAACTTCCCAGCTGACCTCTGGGATGGCACAAAGGTGTCAGCTCAGGCTTCCACACCATTCCCAAACACCCTCCAAGGGCTTTGCCTGCCAGCTTCAGCCATGCCCGTGAAGAAAAGCTTCATAAGAAGGAAAACAGAGCTGCAGTGGTGCTGACTGGGCTGTTTGAAGCCCCATGTGTGTGTGTGGGGGGAACCTGCCCTCTGCAATCCATTTAGCACTTGGCACCCTTCAGAGGGCTATTTTTAAAAGGTATGCAACTGTCCCAGAAACCCAACTTTGAAGTGTGGTTCAAGGCTTTGTTGTTGTGCAAAGAAAGGGCTTTTTTTTTTTGTACACTTGTGATTGAATGCAAACACAAGTGAGCTGCTGGAGCTGCTGGAGCAGGGCAGCTCTGCTCTGCCCCTCCGGGATGGATGTGGTCCCTCTCGGGTTTCACAGCACACCCAAGCAGACTGACAGCCTTCTGCCTGCTCTCCCAAATGCTGTGCCTTGCTCTCAGTTAGCTAAAACCCCAAAAAGCAATGTTTTCCTGGCCACTGATAGGTACCAGGAGAGCACACAGCTCCTTCCCGGCCCGTGTCTGATCATCACCCCAGCCTGGGTGGGAGGGCAGGCTGCTCTGCTGCTGCATCCTCTCCACGTGCATCCCTGCTCCCAGCCCTCCTCTTGCTCTGAAGAGCCCAGGCTTTGCAGGGTCCATGCTGTCAGGGGCAGGTGATGCCTGAGCCAAGGAGCCCTGGGAACTGCCCCAGAGAGGCAACACCAGCCAGATGGTGCCAGGTGAACCCTGCAGCGTTGCCCAAACACCTCCAGGCTGGCAGGAGGTGTCATCAGGAGCAGTTTGCATCTCTTGGCTGCTTGGTTTCAGATGTGGCTGGCAAGGCTCATCGTTCCCCCTGCCTGTAGGGCACTGGAGAGCTGCCCGTGCCCCTGGCCGGGCTACTGAGTGCTTCCACCTCCGAGTCTGCAGCCGGTCCTGCGCCTGGGGAGCCCTGACTGCAACTGCATGGGCCGGCTGAGAAACACTACGGCACGGTGCAACGCGGGTTCCCCGTCTCCCAGGGAGTGTCTGGGAGGTGCTGCTGAGCGGGCAGCCCCGGGGCAGCCCCGGCTGTTACTGCAGCCTGGCTTTAACCCGGGCTGGGGCGGGAGGCTGCTGATCAAACACGACAGCTCAGGAAGGGGCGTGAAACCATCCCTGCAGCCCCGTTTGTCCGGGCAGCTCGGTGCGGCCATGGGAAGGGGGCAGGCGGGTCCCTTTAATTAAAAAGCAGCAGATCCAACCCCAAAATAGCCCAAGCTCTTTGTTTTTCTTTCAGGGGACACTGAGGATGGCCCGCGGCTGCATTTTTCGCGTGCCTTCTGAAGATCTCTATCGATGCACGGGGAGGATGAGCTGGGTTGGGTCGTGCTCAGCACCCGGCTCAGCACCGTGCCCAGCTCCTTCCCGTGGGCTCCAGCAGCCCGGGCACCGAGATGGAGCCGGGAAACGACCTCGCCGTCGGGCAAAGGCGTGAGAAGGGGAAGGAGCTTGGTGCCGGCGTTGCCTGGAAGGCAGGTGGGCAGGCAACAAGGGCTGGCACGGGGGAAGTCGGGTTTGCAAGGAGGCCAAAACGCAGTGCAAACAAATGCCCGGCTGCCAGCGGCTGGCACTCGTGTGACCCTGCAGGGTCAGCAACAGGGGAACGTGAAACGTCCTTAGAACCACAGAGTTAAAAATCCCCCGGAGATTAACAACCGAGAGCAAGCCCAGGGGACAGCACCAACACCAGCTCCTCCCTGCTGGGTTTCCCTCCTGCGTTTGCAGGAGCCTGGAGGAAGGAGGGATGTGTGTCCTCATGCACACTCCTGCATGGCAGACAGAGCTGATGCCAGCATGGGAAGGGTGAGAAAGCCATTTCTTGTCTGTCTCTGTGTTTCTGAGAGTGTCCCACAGTGAAGGGTGGAGGGATAGCCCCAAGCAGGCCCCTGCCCATGGGAATGCTGGCTCTGGTCATCACTAACTGCAGCCCTAAAGTTCCAGGTTGAATATTCCTTTCTGAACGGGAGCTGAGATAACTCTGGACGATTTCCTTAGCTATAAATGCCCCGTCCTTCTGTGAGATAAAGCAAGTTCTTCATTCCAGCCTCTTCCACCAGTGGCTTCATGCACAGGCTCTTTGCTTCAAGGTCTCTGAGAGCTTTAAATAAGCAGAGATGTTGGATCCCAGTATCCTCAGGTGATGCTCCTGGGCTTGGACATTGCTTCTTCCAGCTCTCCTGGGATGCAGAGAGCCCATGGCAGGGGTGGCACAGGGATTCCTGGGGTCACAGGGGATACCATTCCACTGCTCACAGACCATTGCCCTGCGCTGGGCTGTGTTGTGGGTGTTAAGGCTTGAAGAGGAGCAGTACCTCAGCAATGCTGCCATAGGAGCCTTGCCTGCCCAGCAGCTGGGATTCATCAGAGACCCCCAAAAGACTCAGCAGTGTCTCCTGAGGCATGTGGTCACGGTGCTGTTTCCTCCATGCAGTGCACAGCACATCACTCTTGGCCTCGTGTGCAATAACAGAAGGCTGAGGGCAGGCTCAGGCTTCCTGGGAAGCCACATCCACACGACTGGGTGTTAAGCAATGAGGAACACCATCAGCTGTCCCCTCTGGCATCACCCAGCTTCCCTTTCCCAAGCCTCTGCCCTTTGGCAGGAGGGAGAGTCCTGTCCCATGTCGGAGTTGGAGTATAAACCGGGAAATCCTTTCACTTGGTCCCAAGTGGATGATGGAGAGACTGAGGCTGGCCCAAATGCGTTGGCAAGCCAAGCCTGTGCTCCCTGCAAGTTATCCCTTGGAAATCCAACTCTGATTTCACTTACATGGGTGTAAATGAGACCTAACCCTGCCAGGACCAGGGCTGGTGCTCCCTGCATGTCAAGGAATTAAAAGCTGGATTGCAGCCTGAGGTGAGCTTCTGCAAAATGAATGCCCAGCAGTCAGGCACAGATACCTTCAGGGGTTGATTCCCAGCTACATTAAAGCTCCTTTATGCTCCTCTAGCCATGTAAAGAGGTCTCTAAGTGAGTGTAAATTGAATTTAAGTTACTTTTGCTTCCCTTTTAAGGCCCCTTTAAGCTTCCAGTGAGGGGTAAAGGAGCCTTAGCATGACTGGGATGCAGGCAGGCTTCCCTGCCAGGTGCAGGCAGGTGAGAGCCCCTCCTGTGCTTTACCAGTTGCTGTCCCTGGCCATGCTGGTGAGGGGTGTGATGGGGGCCAACGTCCTGGGGACAGCAGGTCTCTGGGCAAAGGCACAGCTGGAACCACATCCAGACATCCCACATCCATACATGGCCAAAGCCTCTTTCCCAAGGACAGGACAGACTGGGGGCATGATTTTTAAGTTCCAGGAGATCTTTTTCTCCCCATATAGGTATTTCCCCACCTTCCCCAGCCAACATACAAGACAAGTAGCTGTTGTGACAGGGAGCATTTTCCCTGCATCAGCCCGCTTAGGATGCCTCTTCAAAGCTGTTGGCTGCTGCTGGCACGCAGCCGGGTCGGTACTTTAGTGGTGCCAGAAGCAGCTGCTGCCACTGCAGCTCGCTCAGCGTTTGCTGAGGGCAGAGCCGAGCGCTTGGGGCCGGGCCGGTGCAACCCCGCGGTGATGCGTCGCGATGCTTTCACCTCATCACAAGCTCACCGCATCCTCCAGCCTCCCCTCCCAGGCACAAGGACCACCCTGACCTTCGGCACAAGCCCCAGAGTTGCTCTTTGACCGCGGTGCCGCCACTCAGCCGCTAACAACGGTGGCAAACGCATCCCGGGGTCTGCCTGTCCCCGCGGCATCTCTCCATCAGCCCAGCCGGCTCCCGGCTGGACCAACCACCTCTCCCCAAAAACCTCCTTCCCTACGGAGCTGCCGGTTCGTTTGGAGCTGCCATACCCAAGTTCCCAAAGCCTCTCGGCCCCGAAAGAGTTAACGGAGCAGAGCAGGGCTCCGGTTCCTCCACCAAACCCTCCCCAGTCCCCCTATAACCAGACTTGGCACTTGGAGAAACCTCCACAAATCCAGAGGCTAAAACTCGCTGCCTTCCCTTCGGCAGGAGAACGCAAGTCGCAGCTAATTGAGGAAACAGAGCCTCCCCCCAGCCCCTTTCCAAGCTGCTTATTTATTTAGGGGCTCTTTCCCCCCCTCTCTCCCCTTCTCTTTTTCCTCTTTTTGTTTCTTTTTTCTTCCCAGGGCAGGAAAAGAAAGTGCAAATGAATTTGGTGGTGCACGGCTGCGATCTCTGATGCTGCCCAGCTGGTGAGGGCTGTTAACCCCATCGCTGCCCCCCGCGCGGGGGGGATGCTGGGTACCCCGTTATCGTGGGGTGCAGCACCCTCCCGGCCCCCCGTGTCCCGTGGGGACACTTCCCACCCTCCACTGCCCTCCTTCCCCAACAGCAGGAAGGAAACGCTACCACACAACTTCATTTCCCCCTCCCAAATCTCAGGTTTCCCCCTCAAAATCCGTTTTTTCCCCCCTAAACCTCAGTTTTGCCCCAAATCTCATCTTTCCCCCCAAACTTCATTCTTTCCCTTGCCGCTGCTGAAGGTTTCCCGACTATACAGTAGTTTTCGGGCTGGTTTTTTTTAACTCCCTCTGCCTCCAGCACACAAAATTCAAAGGAAATCTGGGAAACCGAATTCTCAGCTCTCCAAAGTAGCGACTGGAAAGTCACTTAAAGGGACTTCGGCCTTAAAGCGGCAGCGGCGCGGTTTTTTTCGACGGCGAAGAAAAGGGGTTAAACACTCCCCCTCCCCCCCAAAACCCCCCCCCCCCCATCCTCTCACTCCCCTCCGAGCTCAGCCCTTCGTCCCGGGTCACAGCCCCTTCGCGACCTCGCTCCGTGTCCCCGCCAAGGTCCCCGCTGCCCGTGCCCAGGGTGGGTTTTGGGGGGTGGGAACGCTCCGGGGGCGGATGCACATGGAGGAAGTGGGGCGAAGGGAAAGGCGGGGGGAAGGGGAGAGATGCCATCACCCCAGAGTATCCCCGCGTGTCCGCGACCCTCTGCCACGCACACGGACACTCCCCGCGGAGGGGAGAGGGGGGATGACTATAAATCCAGCCGAGAGGCAGCAAGCACCGGGTTAAGGGGGAAAGGGGAGGAGGGGGGGGATGAGGAGAAGGAGGAAAGGAAGGACTGACATCAAAGGCAACTTCTCTGCTCAGCAGATGAGCAGATCTGTCCTCACTTCATATTTTTTGCAGCTGAAGTCGTGGGGTGGGGGGGTGTGGGTAGGGGGGGTTGGATTAACTCCTTCTCTCCCGGGGGGCCATCCCGCCGGGACAGAGGCGACACTTTCAAGGGAGAGGTGGGATCGTCAGTGACAGGGGAAAAGCGGAGCCTGGTTGTGAGGGGAGGGGAGAGGAGGGGAGGGGGGGAGTGACCGCCAACAGCCCCCAGCCCGAGCCGGGAAGGAGGGGGGTCCCGGCAGCGGGGGGTCAGTTTGAGCTTTGGGAAGGTGGGAAAGGGGCCGGCAATGATTTTTCTTTCAAAGTTCCGCGATGACACAAATAGCCCAAACACTTCGCAGCGGAGGAGCATCATTTTTTAACCCTGACAAACCTCGTTGAGTCATTGAATGAGCGAGAAAGACGGAGAGGGGTGTTGGAGGGGAGAAAAGTTGCGTTCAAGGGACTTTGCAGAGCAAAAAGAAAACCAACCGGAGCTTCGAGCACGCCGGGTCGAAAGCCAGGAACTCACTGGAGGTATTAAACCCCCACCGCTGACATGTGGCAAGCAGCAGCGGCTCCTTTCCCCCACCCCAGCCCTTCAACCGAACCCGAAGAATATTTGCATGACATCAGAGAGTGAGCTTTAAATGACAAAAGGCGTGTTTACTCACCTCATCCTAAGTGGGCTGGAGGGGAAGGCTGCATCCTCCGCGGCGGCGAGGGCTGAGAAATTAAGAGGAGGAGGAGGAGAAAAAAAAAAACAACACAAGAAATCGGGAAATTAAGAGCTGCCGTCTGGCCCTGAGCAGTTCCTCCCTAATCTGGGTATAAAAAGAGAAGTCTTCATTACTGACCACAGGCACGGAGCTGCTGCTCACGCCCCCTCCGCGCCGCACCAGCCAGTAGCGCACAGAAGTTGGGCTCCGGGAGAAGGAGACAAGCTGAGCAGAGACTATAATGATTTATCTGCACCTCTGTTAAAGGGAAAGGGGGGGGGAAAAAAAGGATAGAAAAGGGGAGAAAAAAACCTCAAGCCCAAATGCTTCACTCTGAATACGACACGGGAGGGAAAAGCGAGGCTTGGAGTTGCAGAAGGGTGACGGCCGCAGGGATGTGCCAAGTCCCTCAGGACACAGAACCTCACACACCTCTTGAATCAGCCCTTTGGCCAAAGCCTTAATTAAAAAAGCTGCTACAAAATATCAGATAATGGATTGCATTTTCAGGCGTCTCTTGGAAAACCAGCTCATATGGCAATGTTTCTAAAGTCCTGCCAGAGCAGGGAAAGCTGCCAGTTTTAGGTTACAATATCAAAGGCACACGTCCTCCGCAGCAGCAGCCTGCTCCCAGGCACACCGGAGTAAATCCAGAGCCACCTCACAGCCTCCGAGGCAGCTGGGGCTCGTTTGCAGCACAGCAGCATCGGGCCCTGCCCTGGCAAACTGCTGGGCTGCTCCTGCCCTCAGCACCACTGGCAGAGGGAGAATTTGGCCTCTTTTCTCCCCAGTCTCTGAGCAGGTCTGCTCAGGTCTCCTGGTAAAACAAACAAAACCCTTAAAAGCACCAGAATGCTCCCAATTTGTCAGGATAAAAGGCTGAGAGGATCATCTGCTCTGCTCTGCTCTGCTGCTGGGTTTGAAGCCCTGCTCTGCGGGTCACCACGACTGATGGACGTTTGTCACACTGCAACAACTGTTCCTGAGGAGGGAACGAGTGTCATCTCATCTCAGCAATCCAGGGGAATTGCAAGAACCCCTCCTGGGCTGGAGACCAGGAGCATCCCTGGAGCATCCCTGGAGCATCCCTCCATGGAGCATCCCTGGAAGAGCATGTGCCTACCCACAGCAAGCTGCAGAGAGAAGGGCTACACCAGCGTGTGCCACTGTGCGTGACGAAGCTCGTGGGGGTTTGAATCAAGCAGATTCAACATCTTTTTCCTACTCTCTCTTTTTGCTGGGGTTTCTTTCAGCCCCAGAAGGCAACACACATCTCTTGGCACTGCTGGGTTCTGGCTGGGCCCTGTTCTGTGCAGCACAGACAACCTCCCATCCCTGGCTTTGCTCTCGTGACGTCCAACACCCTCTGCAAACCTGGGGTATAATAATACACACCACTTTGGATCAAAAGCTCTCCAAAGGCCTGTGCAATTTCAGCAAAGGCCTAATTTGATGAAAACCAGAACTAAGGGGCTGAAAACACGCTGCTGGGTGAAACTGGTCCAGGCTGATGATGCTGCCCGCTGGCCCTCAGCATCCTGGCTCCCCCCATCACCCTCCCAGCACTGCCAAGGCTCAGCTTTTGCTTTTGGAAGCATCTGAGTGGCTTGTTGCAGCAGATTTTTCCTTGGGGAAAACAGCCCAAACCATCTTCTGTACAGCAGGTGACTTCCAGTGAGAAAGGTACCAGCCTTTAGCATCTGTTTGGCAACCAGCACGTTGAAACATCAGAGCCAGAGCCCAACAGGACAGGCACATGCAAGAGGAGGGATGAAGGAGGGAAAAGGCTCCCTTTGGGCTCATGAGGTAAGTCCAGAGGAACCTCCCCAAAGCCAAGGGAGCTCCTCTGGATTGAACCTGGTCTAACAGCGAGCTGGCTCTGGCTCCCACTCTGGGACCTTTTTAAAAGACTAATTCCTAGGGCAAAACAATGAGTTTTAAAAGACATGCTGTATTCATAGATCTGTTTTGAACCCACTGACATGAAACCACTTATATAATTGTCACAGAGCAAACATCTCCTTGTGCACAATAAAAGGAAAACAGAGTCTGGTTCCCCTCCCTCCCTCCCTCCCTCCCTCCCCAGTTCTGTGCTTTTTGCCTTGGCCAAGACGTTTCTCATGTAACATAAATCAAACCCAGGTGCATCTTTCTGCATGAAGCACTTCACTAATAAACCTTGCTGAAAATACAGAGATGGCTGCATTAAAATAACCCCCCAGCCCATCATTTGGAGGACTCAGAGCTCCATTTCAGACCAGGGAGGTGTGTTTTCTCCTCCCAGGTGGTGACAACCCCATCAGCATTCCATGCATTAGGCATCAGGATGGAAGGGCTCTGTCCTTCCTCACAATGAGTTTCTTCCATGGTATCTAACTCACATCCAGATTTCCTGGAAATCTGATGGGCTGGAAGCTGCTCTCATCTTATACACAAGAAAATGATGTTTTCATCCAAGTACAGCTGGCCACATGCTTATGTTTAATGGTTCCAGATTAGAAGTAGATACTAATTTTACACTATTGATGTACTGCAGTGGGAGTGGGTATAGAAGAACTTCCCCCTGCTTTGCCCCCTTTTAGCCAAAGGCTTTCAGCATCTTGCTGCTGCAGGCCAGGAGGTTTGCAGGGCCACTGCCATGACCTGCTGCAATGAGTCAGGTCAGGATCTGACCTTGGAGCTCCTGAGCTCCATCAGGACATTCCCTGTCACACCAAGCTCCTTGTAAGCATTTTGATCCGACTGTTGTGCATCAAGGATGACCTGGGGCTGCTCAGCCTGAAAAAGAGAAGGCTGAGCTTAGGGGGACCTCAGCAACACTTCTCAGTACCTAAAGGGTGTCAGGAGGATGGGGTGATGCTTTTTGCTGTAGTACCCAGTGACAGGACAAGGGGTAATGGACATAAACTGGAACACAAACAGTTCCACTGGCACAGGAGGAGAAAGTCCTTTGGTGCTGGGGTGAGGGAGCCCTGGCCCAGGCTGCCCAGGGAGGGTGTGGAGGCTCCTTCTCGGGAGGTTTCCAACCCCATCTGGACACGTTCCTGTGCCCCCTGAGCCAGGGGAAGCTGCTTGAGCAGGGGCTGGGGCTGGAGCAGCTCTGCAGGGCCCTTCCAGTCCCTATCATTCTGGTATTCTAAGGATTTCTGATCCTGCTCTGAATCCACAACCCTGACCTGCACAGCTTTGGAGCTCCCAGGCTGGCCAAGCACTTGCATGAGACGATCCCAAGGAAGGTGCTGAGGGCTGAGCTGCAGAGACAAGCCAGAAGCTGATTCATGGCCAGGAATGTCACAAGCAGCGTCTCTCATCTCTGCTGTCTGCTTGTTCTTTATTTCAGGCTCCTTCAACCCACAATCCAAGTGCCTACAGGCTGGAAACCAGAGATGAAGCTATGGGAGATTGTCTCCATGCCAAATCCACTGGAGTGCCAATGCAAAACCACACTGCAGACCTGGCTCTGACCCACAGGAGAGTCTGGAAGGGTGGCTCTGTACTGGACAATCCAGGCAGGTAGCAGCGAAGGGCACAATCTGCTCAACAGGAGCAGGAAGTTGAGTAGCCATGAACATCTTTGATTTCAAGTCCAATGGGGCTTTGCAAGGCACATTTCAAACCCATAGCAGCTCCTGTCTTTGTTTAAAGTGTGTTTGTGGGGACACACAGAAGGAGCCAACGCTGTTCTCACACCTGGGTTTGCAGCACACAAACCAAAGCCATGAGGAACATCTGTGAGCACCAGAAGGGTTCATCTCCTTTTCTTCCTGGATGCTCATCACCTGGGGACCCCATCACAACCCTTTCAGTGTGCACCTTTCCACGGGGAGAGAGAGCAACCACTGGCATTAGAGGAAGGAAAAGAGTGATCCAAAGGCAGCAGCAGCAGCATGAGACACGGGGTGACAGCCCTGAAGAGCCTGGCTGTGGCCTCAAAGGGCTTGTGGCAAACACCACGAATCACCCAGGGTTCTGAGCTGCTTGGGAAGCCTCCAAGAAGAGCAACTAAATCAGTGAGACTTCAATTCACTGCAGATGAGTCCCCACTACTGACAGGACAATTGCAAAGGGCCAGACCCCAGCTGAGGTTCAGCACTGCCGGGGACACAGAACGAGCACTTCGATACGAGTCTCTGTCAAAAAGCCCATCCTTTTCCCACTGAAAAACCCATCAAAAGTCAATTTCCTTCCTCGGCTCATCCACAAAAGGCTCAGCTCAACAGGAGAGTGAGGCAGGGCCCGGGCTGATCTCATCCTGGGGGTGGCAGAGGGGGTGGCGAAAGCCGCGGCTGCTCCGCGGAGCTTTGCTTTTCCTTCCCAAAGCAAATTCCCTCACTGTGACCCTTCTGTGACCCTCCACGGCCCAGCACGGATTTCCTAGAAACTCATTTGCTTGCTCTCCTCTAATCTTGCTCTGGGAAAGGCTCACTCAACAGCCTGGCTCCCTGAAGTAAAGCTGACATCAACCGAAGCTGCCTTCTGCCTGGGCAGAGCTGCTCCCGTCCATCCCATGGCTGGGGTGGGTTTCTTCTGGCCATTTCTCTTCTAGAAAAGACTTGAACTGGCTGCCAAGACTGGGGTCAACATCCCCTGTTCAGCACAAGCCCACATGGGCATGGAGGGCAAGTGCAAGGACACCCATATGGTCCTTCAGACACACACGTGTGGGATGCTGCAGCCCTGATGTGCACCCCCAGAGCACTGCTGGGGCTTGGATGCAGCCCAACCAGCACCAGAAGATCCCAAAGCATCTTTGAGGGGTCCCCAGGGTGGGCAATGCCCATCCTGCACACAGCTCCCCTGCCAGCTTGCACAATCACACAATCATTGTGGTTGGCAAAACCTTGAAGCTGCTGCAGTCCCAGCCCTGCCCTCACCCTGCCCAGCCCAGCACTGACCCTTGGCCCTCAGCACCTCAGCTCCAGGGCTTTGGGGCCCCTCCAGGGCTGGGCACTCCCCCAGCTCCCTGGGCAGCCTGGCACAGGGGCTGACACCCCTCTCAGGGAAACAGTTCTGCCTCAGCTCCAGCCTCAGCCTCCCCTGGGGGAACTGGAGGCTGATTCCTCTCGTTCCTTGGGAGCAGAGAACAACCCCCAGCTCCCTGCAGCCTCCTGTCAGGGAGTGTCAGAGAGTGCTGCTGTCTGCCCTCAGCCTCCTCTTCTCCAGGCTCAACACCCCCATTCCCTCAGCCCCTCCCCAGCCCCTTGTGCTCCAGCCCCTTCCCCAGCTCTGTGCCCGGCTCTGGCCACGCTGCAGCCCCTCAGTGTCCCTGTGGCAGTGAGTGAGGGGCCCAGCACTGACACAGCCCTGGAGCTGCAGCCTCCCCAGGGCCCAGCACAGGGGACAATCACTTGGAAAGCTGAGCAGAAAGGGGGTGGCTGGAAAAGGGATCTGCTCAGGGAAACTGAGGCACAGGGCAGGCAGGGCAGCACTTGGGGTTTCTTTTGTAGTAGTGCTTTAGAAAAAGACCAAGCCAATGCCCAGACATTCTGGCTTTCTGGCTGCCAGAGAAGGGCAGGAGCTCACAGGGCAGGTATTTGCAGAGCCCTTATGCTAATGGGGCTGTAGCATCCCTTCCCAGCCCTTGGATTTGGGAATCCTGCTAATGAAAGGAAAACAGAGAGGAGCTGCAGAGCAGAGGCCCAGGGTGTGGTAACTCTAGAAGGCAGCAGAGGAGGGATGAATGAAACCTTTCACTGTGGTCCAGAGGAGCCAGTGG